>NC_066616.1:26575000-27200000 GCF_025231255.1 Drosophila biarmipes | reverse complement strand
CATTCAAATATTTCCTTTTAGCGATGGTCGAAATTTTGGCCCATTTTCATGTTCGATTTTTAGATAATTCCAGTGAGGTTCAGTATATAACCCAAAACTGCACTTCTAATTTTCATAACTTAGGTAATTTTATCCCGTTTTCGACGTGGGATACCTCTATAAGTTTGTGGTCAAATTCTCTAATATTTTTCATCAAAACATTTGTATTTTAGGAGGGTGACAATTTTCACCCATTTTCAAGCCCAGTTTTATCGTGTTTAAAGTGCACTTATAACCTTCATAGCTTGGGTAATTTTTACCGATTTAGATGT
The DNA here is from genome assembly GCF_025231255.1 of Drosophila biarmipes. Taxonomy (NCBI): domain Eukaryota; kingdom Metazoa; phylum Arthropoda; class Insecta; order Diptera; family Drosophilidae; genus Drosophila; species Drosophila biarmipes. Next base: position 27,199,689 of record NC_066616.1, on the reverse strand, counting down.
GGGATACCTTTATTTGTTTGTGGTTGAAATCTCAAACATTCTCTATGAAAATAATCGTTTCCGATTTTTCGTATTACGAATGGCATTGAAAGTGGTAATTGGCTTACTATGAGTTTGTGGTGAATTCTCTAAAATTCTACAAACAAAATGTAGGGTATATCATCTTCAGTTTGTCGAAGCTAGCTTCCTGTCTTTTTTTTCTTTGAGTCCTACAACTTGCCGGGTATATCCCACGAATTTTTCGGGTCTCAACAGTGCGAAAAAAAGTGTGAACTGAAAAATATTATTTTTTTCTTGAATACAACTTAGTTTCACAAAACATACAAACATACAAAGGTGAAACTTTTCTAAATAAAATGCAATTTAAACATTTAAAATATGACAAGTAAATATTTTTTTACGGTAACCAATTCATATATTACCTTAAAATACTTTTTTCCAGTGAAACTATAAAAAGAGGTCCTTGTTATTAGCTAAACGGAGAATACAACCTAGCCCGCGGCACCCTGTTTTCGTTGTCTGTCTGAAAATTCCACACACACACACAGGAAACCGAGTTACACAAAAACCCTTTGGCAAAATAAATAAAGGCGATGGGAAAAAAGCAAAAATCCGGCACAATTTAATGTTTGCTAAATTTGTGTCATTTAGCAAAACGATTTCGATTTTTTTCTGTTCATTTGGGCGGCCCAATTCGTAGCAATTAATTTGCTGGCAGCGGGTGGTTTGAGGGGGGCGCGGTCACAAGTGCTTTGGCTATAACTCAGTAGCTTTATCAAAAAACCACTTACACACACAATAAAGTTAATGAAGCCATAATTATTTGGGTTAACAGCTTGCGGCTGAGAAGCCCAAGAGCCGGGCCCTCGGACCAAGTGATTGTGGCCAATTCGGCTCGGTAGCCAACAAATCAAAGTGAGCGTTTGATAAGTAACCGAGCTGAACGAATACATTTGGGCAGCAGGCACATTTGCAAGCCTATTTAATAAATAGACCAGCATTCCGTTGGCCAAAACAAATGCGTTGCCGGCCGACAGACGGCTTGGATCAACATCATCAATTCAATGGGCGTCTGCAAACAGGGTTGACTGTTCCATCCAATTGAGCTATCAAATTACCCAATATTTGCATCCCAAGTCATTGCACTTGGGTTGCCACTGTGTGACCCAAATTTCGGGGAAGGCAAGGGGGTCCCAGATCTTGAACTCCCTTTCCATAAAAACAATGTCCATATTTTTTTAACTAAGCCCACAAGTAAGAAATCCCATTAAGAAAACAAAGCTCCTACGATTAAGTGACAGAAACAAGCCTACAAGTTGGCGTCAGGCGATGTTAATCACTACACTGAAACAAAGACACAACAAATAATGATTATTTTTATTTTTAAGTAATATATCCTTAGTGTTTTTTTATAATTCAACATATTATTTATCTATTTGTCGAGGAAATCAAAAAAATAATATTGCTAAATGTAATTTTAACCTTTTTATAACTGATGCAAATGGATAGTAACACTTTTTGGTTGCGTGTAGGTAATATAACTCCCTATCATAGCGGGATTTGGTCCAAATTAGCAACACAAAGGCGTCGAAATTAGATTCAAATCGCCTCATAACCGGGCTCGCAACCGAATCCTTTACCAATCACGTCACCCCAAATACGCACACGTCTAGACGTCCTTTGAGCCAAAGTCTTTGCGTCGTCTGCGGTTATTTCCAATATCGAGTGCCAGTGACATGAAATGGGTCTGAAAATATTTCGACGACACTGCCATTACCCCGTCGAATCAAAGGCTTTGGCCTGCTGCGAGGCGAGGGTCGATGAACCGAACCCGTGGAGCTGCTGTGCTCCATTTAAATCACACATCACATCAATTGTTCTCCCAACTGATTCGATATAATTTTAACAAATGCAATGCGTTGCTAAAAATCATATTGCAATTGCATAAACACGCTCGAGTGCTCCCCAATGACTTTTAGCATAATTACTCGAATTATGATCACGCAATTTGTATGAACCATGAAAAATTGATGCGGCAACTAAAATCAAATGCTATTGCCGGAGCCGCGCCCGAAAACTGTCAGAATCGCTTGTCATTAAACGCTATTAGCGGAACGTATTAAATTACACAAACGGCCGTTGGATTTATAATGTTTGTCCACCCCGAAATGCACAGCAGTCCCGAAATATAAATAATAAACCGCCGAATAGCCCACAGCCCGGGGTTTCCGGAGTCGAGTTCGCCGGGCTAAGGGTATTTTCGGAGGCAGGTAGCACGCGCGATTTATTTATTTGCCTTCCCATTCGGAAATCTGTTTGCATTTCCCATGGCAGCCCAGATATTTGCTCGACTCGGGTCGAGCCAGCCCTTGTCAATAGGGGCCGAGATCAAAGTGGACCCAAGACGGGCTTTCAGGTGGATGGGAATGCAAATTTCTGGCCTAGAAAGGTCTTTTAAAATACTTAAAAACCATGTGTTTTATAGTTGTCGCTTCAAGGGAAACATAATATCAATCTGAATATCCTGCTGTGCAATAGAGTGGGATTGCCGGCCTTAATTTACAACCAATTAAGCCCATTATTGTGGGGTTTCCCTTTTTTTTGTCGACTCGTATGTGTGCTTATATTACATTGCCGTTTTATTCCCTTAATGAGATTGCGATATTTAATAACCCGCAGGCTCAAAGGCACGAAGCCTGTCAGCAGCACGCGAATCGGGCCTTAATTAAATCAGCGGGACAATCGTCTCGATTACTGGCGCAGATGAATAACATCTAGTTTGAGGGATTTCCGAAGCTGCTGCAGATTATGGCCACGTTTGCGCCGCTGTTAATTATTAATTTCACCACCGACTTTTCAGCAGGTACGGAGGGCATGAGTGTGAACCCATAACGAAATCTGCCGGCTGGCACATAACTTGGATGGCATAATAAAACGCTTCCAGGATGGGCACATGACGTCCAGGTTTTTATAAGCTGTCAATTTGTTTACGCGTTCTCGGAGGTGGCTGGAGGGGTCTTTGACTTTGACTTTGTCGCCGCTAAAATATTAACGGGTCCTGCGATGCGCCACGGCCTGATTTTCTAAGGCACTGCGGAAAAATTAGGGATGGTTTTACAAAAAAAAAATGTCCTGGTTTTCTAAAAATAATTATGGTTATAATATAAAATATCTTATAAACACTTATGATTATTTCGTAATTTTTTAGAGATCTCTAAGTATATTTTAAAGTAATATATTTTACACGGTATTGGATTTATATATCCATAACTTAACTCAGAGTTCTGAACTACGTTTTCTGGAATTTTAATTATATTATTAGCTATTAAACCTTTCGGTTTCGGTCTCAGTGCACCTGCACGTCTATTTTGCTCATGCCGCATATCCATAATATTTTTGCCAGCCGGAAATGCCCCTGGGAACCGGAGGCTCACACTTGGTCCCACCTCATCATCAGCACAATAACTCGGGCAGACCTCAGAGGAAAACAAGACGCCGCACGGAGCACCAGGCCCCGGGTCCTCGGAGGTTTTTGGGGTCTTTCTGGTGAATATGAGTGCGAGTGTGGGTGTGAGTGCCTGGGTTGGCGACAAACGCATAAAACAGCATAATTTGTCAGCATGAACACGGCAGGCGCACGCCGCTGGCATAACAATGAGCCAGGAGGCCTCTGCCAGTTGTTAGCCAGTTTATGCTCCTGCTTATTGCTGATACTTGCTACTTTCGCAGGAAATCGCTTAAGTCAGAAGGTATTCCTGGGTGCCCAAATGATCGCAGTCTATCGGGAGAGCTATTTAGTTGCATTCCACAACCTATTTCAAACTGAAAGTGTCTTTTGTTTTAACTTTTTCAGTACTCCTTAAACAGAAAGTCAAATTTATGTATAAAAAACACACTTGTTCTAAAAGATTTAACATTTTCACACATACCGACTGGTTTTCCACATGTTCACTTACCTTTGCATTATTTTTAGCCAGTTATTTCACGCATTTGCGGTGCCTCATTGCGTTTTTTGTGCGAGCTGGCTAATTTGTTTTCGTTTAATTAAGGTTCGCCTTTGTGTGCTTCCACGGACAGGCCAGACCGGAATCAAATTAATTATGTGTAAAATAAACTTTTTGTATTTAGTTCTAATGCAGATATTTAATTTGCGCTGGCTTTCAGTTCATTTACTCATGCGCCGGGTTTCGACTGGGCACTTTTCGCTTTGGCCAGCGAAATTCCTTCAACAATATGCACTTGTGATGGGACGAGTGGCCCGGCATGTTGATAATTGTGTGCTCGCATTACAATGCCGCGTTTGGCCTTGTTTCATATTTTTATTATGATTTGTGCGCGGGTTGAGTTTCCTGTTTGCGGTGCGCTTCAGTTCGCCGAGAACGGCATCCGGATCGGGTCGGTCGAGTCGGGCAATTAAAAACTTTCACGCCCGGGCCGCAGCAATTGTAGCCGTGCGCACAGAAGTAGACTATGCCAGTTATTGCCATTGAAATCGATTGATAGCACGCTCCATTGCCTCGCCGATTATTCCTGGGGCCCATGCATGATGCATTGCCAGCGCATGTATATTATAATCGAAGCAGTGGAGTGGGGAAGGGGTTGCCACACCGGGAAAAAAATATTATAGGTATTTTAATTAACAGAAAACGTATATCATAAACAGTTATAGTTAAAATATCAGACTATTCTATATAAGATATGTTTGATAATCGTTTTTCCATTCTAAAATCATTTTCGCCACTGAGAGATCAAATGTCACAGGGCTGCCACACTGGGAAAAATAGAACATGCTTTTAATTCAACTGAAAGCAGCTATTAAGAAGTGGCAAAGGGAATATATCAAATATGTCAATTTTTATCAGACAAATTAAACATTCGTTTTTCCACTTTTGGATGCCCTATTTATCAAGGAAAATAAGAAAATAATAACTATTTATATAGTTATAAAATATATTTGCTAATTCCAATACCTATTGTACTTAATTTAATAGGCAGAGAATTATTTTCACCAGTTTAATAAAAATATTTTTAAACTGTTTTTTCAAGTGCCCACCTGGTTTCCCCAGAGGTGCAGAAGGCCCAGTAACTTTCATCCCATTATCCCCCCAATCGCCCCTTGACTACGTCACTGCCATTAAAACTGAATATTTTCATTTGCGTTATTCGCTCTCAATTTGCAGGGCCTTGCATATGCGAAAATATTAAAAAATTCCCAGTAAATCGCGCTCGCAGGCAGCCACGACAATGAAGCCGTGCGAGGAGCATTCAATCATTTGCTTTGCGGAGTCCTCGGCCTGGCCACAAGCTGCAGAAGCCTGGCAGGCAGCTAATTTAAATGGAAATTGACATTAAAACATATGCCGAAGTGGGTGCGCCACCCCCTTACATCAAAGAAGCTAGCGAAGGACGGTTATTATGGATGCTCCTTGCTGCCGCGCGTAATTAGCTTGTTTTTTATGTAATCAAAAGCGACGACAGTCTCTCCTCCTGTGGACTCGGTTGCTACTCGAGAATTTTGATTTAATTGTTGCCATGCCAGCGTATTCTTTTAATTTGTGTCAATTTATTTAATCAGACATTTGTTGCCGCCCCTTCTCCACTTTTTTTTCGCCCCAACCAAGGCATTTGTAATTAAAAGGCCCTCTCGGTGGGAGGAAGGGCCAGCTAATTTGAAAATTAACTGCCGAAGATGGAAGCTCCGAGGGTCTGCGGCTCACGTTCAGGTGGCCCCATAAAAGCCACTGTGCAAAGTGGAAAATGGAAACGGAAAAGCCCGTGCCAGCAATAAAAAATAATACATTTATCAATCAAAACTCCAATGAGGAACTTGCCCCAAAAAGTTGCAGCATAAAAATATTCATTCAGGGAAAAGAAGCGGGAAACCATTCGTTTAATGGCTTCCATTTCGCAAACGCAACTCAACAAGCCGCAAGCGGCAGTGGCGTAGTAAAATATAAAAATTGTGATTAAACAACATTTAAAAATATTTATTTTGTAACTTTAAATTCGTACAATACGGAACAGTACAATAAAAAGGGGATACAAATAACAAAGACTTTTTAATGTCAACAGTAAATGGAATGAGCAAGTAAATGCTCACTTAAAAATAATATTTCTTTGTCAAAGGAATACATTTTTGAGTAATTTTTTACCCAAACAGTTATTGTTTTCAGCTTCAAATATAATATAAAATAAGTACGAAGTAAGAAATGGTAAATATTTATAGCTTTATTTGTTGTTTTCAGCTCTCCCCGGCATTTGCTGAATTCTTGACTACGCCACTGAACGGAGAGATTGGATGCGATGGCATGGGTGGGAACGGGATGTTACAGGAGCACTGAGGACACGACAAGGACGTGCACGAAATGCGAAAGTTCACGCACGTCAGTCGAATCGCAGGCACCAACTAAAATGTGGGTCAAGGAAGTGGGAACGCGTGCTAATGCTAATTTCTGAGTGCCCTTTGTTGCGGCAGCATCCAAAAGCATCCCAAGACCCAGTTCATTAAGAAGGCAGCCCCATAAAATAAGCATAAGCAAAACTTTTTCAATATATATTTAAGCGATATTCATGTTTTCACTTGATGCTTTTCATTATGCTTCAATTTTCTTGTATGCCATTTGGTTTTCTTATTTCAGCGCTCTTGCGTGAGCTGTTTATCAACTGATTTTTCCGTTTCGCTGCGGTCGCAAAAACTTTGCTTACGACTCGCCTCAGTTCACTGGGATACAACATCAAATGTTTTTTAATCTTTTAAGTGCCGCCCCATGAATATGTGAAATGTTTTCCCATAAAACACAAACATCTAAGCCAAATAAATGATGTTTATATTTGTATATACCATTATTTGCTCGTTTATTTCTACGTTATGTATCTGTGAAAATATTTGCCTGGCAATGAGGCAGATTTTTTTCCAGTTTAGGTCTTTGTAGAACTTTGTAATTAAATGCAAATTAAGTGAACCGTCATTTGCGCCTTGATTTTTTACCCCTTTTCTGCGCGCCGCCATCGAAAGGCATGCAGACAATTTTAAACTTGTTGGCAAACTCTTATTGCCAAAGTCCTCGATAAAGTCGCCGACTCTATTAGCGTCAATGTTGCGTTAATGGCGGGCAAAAACAAAGTTTAAAAAAAGGGTAAAAGCGGAAGTGTTACCCGTGATTGGGCCAACTTTTCTAATTAGCGTCAGTCAAAGGATTCTTCGAGGAATCCTCGGCGCAAATTTCGTATGCATATCAAATGCAGCTTAATGAGCCAGCGGCAGAGCCATCGCCACTCAATGATGAAACGCACTTTCCGTGGCAAACACAGGAACAGTCTAATACCAAGCCAAACAGCGGCACATCATCATAAAATATGCAATCCTTTCGACGCAATCAAAAAACTCCTTTCCAAGGCATTAGAAATGCCAACCAAAACAAAACTAACAGGAAACTTTTCCGAGCAAAAACCACAAAAACACACGCGCCAATCGACAATGTCGATTATATTTCAAGTGGAGAATGGGGGATTCAGGATACCAGGATGTGGACGAGGAGCCGGAGACGAGGACTCCTTGGCAGCTGTTGAAAGTTAAACCGAAAAAGCATCAAAAGCGGCTGCTGCTCGTAATTACAGATTGCAAAACGAAACGAATCGAAAAGTAAACGATGTCGATGAAGTTGAGCCGGAAAGATACGGAGAGGCAGCCAGAGATACGGAAAAGCGAGATGCAAACCCGGCAAAACTTCAACTTCAAAACTGATGACTGAGCCAGTCGCAGTTGTAAAACTTGGCCAGGTGGGAGTTACGTCTATCCGGGGGCTGAAGCTGTGGCACTCCACCCCCTGCCAAAAGCCCCAAAAAGGGGTAAACTTTCGCACAGAGCAGCGTCTTAAGCGATTTTCTGCTACGCCAAGCTGCACAACAATATTCACAGCAGTGCACTGCCAGAAGTATTGGAATCGGGGATAATCGGGAGATCTTAAATAAACAGACTTAAATATTATTTACTAAAGCCAGATGAGCTTGAAATTTAAATTAGGTATTGTGAATTTGAAGGATTAATCGGGATAATTTATTTTAGATCCTAAATATTCTATTATTTATTTTATCGGTATAACTATTTTGATAAAAAACCAGCACTTCTGCAACATTAGTATATCGAAAATTAAAACAAATTCTTGAAAAATAATAATATTGTCTAAGATTCTCATCCAATAGTACCCATTTTATCCCGCCGTGCATAGTATTTGCAAGGGGAAGGATAAAAAGTAGCCCGACGTAGGCGCAAAACTCGGCGAATGTGTGAGCAAATTCACGGCAAACGAAAATTAAGAAACTTGCAGCCGCCTTCTCAGACAGTGGGCTCTGAAATGGGGGCGTTGGAAGTGGTGGCAGGTGCAAGAGGCAGGAGCGGGGCGGGGGGCGTGGCAGCGGGGGAATCCTGGCGCTAATTGCATCGCTCTCGAAGGATCAGCAGGAGGAGGCGCGGAGAGATGCCTTACTTATTTATGGCGCACAGGTAAACTGTGCATGTGCCATCATCTTGATAAATGTTCGCTGCCAGTGCATGACTATGGGAAATGGATTCCGAGCTGAGACGCTTCTTGATTTAGCATGCGGCTGAGTTATGCCAGCCAGCCGCCCACCACCCGACCACCCATCGGCCACACCCCCCGGCGCAGGCCAGCAGCAACAACAACATCAATGGAAACTTCAATTAGGGCCGGGCAGCGCGCCACTCTTGGCCCGAAGTTGCAGTTGGTCAGCAGCTAAGTGGCGGCCAGGACGAGCGTCCTTGTTCTTGGCCCCCGAGCAAGAAGCTCTTACAAAGACAAATGCCGGCTAAGCTGTCCTCACTCAACAGCTGCTCACTGGAAAATATCAGGGAAATCTTGAGGATATCTCATCAGTGGAATTTTATTATAATAAACAGATGAATACTTACGATTTTTATACCTATTATCTTTTTTCTATAGATATTCTTTGAATAAATATATATTGACAAAATTTGTATGCAATATCAGGTATTTTTAAATTCTTTTAGAAGCTTTAATTTCATTAAAGGTTACATTTAACATTTCTTTAAAATATATTAACAAAATTTAAAAATCTCTTTCAAAATAGTTCCACATCTAAATTATATATTTATAAAGAAATTTAATAAACTATATAATAGAATTTCTCTTTTACTTAAAGTTCACCGCTTTAATTCTGTAAGAACTATTCCCTCTGCCACTATTTTTCCCAGTACCTTCCTTTTCTGCCATCCTGCTGAGGGGCGTCTTGAAGAATAAACGAGTCAGCATTTGTAGCGTTGATTGAATTGTCAGAGGTGAGCTCAGGAGTTGGTTTTTCGCCCCTGTCCGCATTTCCCAGCCCACACCCATGCCCCTCGCCCCACACTCCATACACGTGCTGAACCGGGGAGCTGGGCGCTTTTCAATTAAAACTATTGTCAACGGCAATAAGTTATACAAGTAAAGAGCACGCTGCCTCAGCAGCTGAAGCCGTTGACAGTCGCACGTACGCTTAATTAGAAAAAGTTGCATTTTTTTGCCCTGTCCAGCTGCCGGCCACGCCCACCGCCCCCTAGTCAGCTGTCAGCGGACGGGCAGCACGCCCACATTTTGCAGCGGAAGTACATTTACACTTCGCTCCTTGGCTGCACTTTTTATTCCTTTCCGACGCGAGCGAAAAGCGCGACTAATTTTCTTGAGTCCCTCCGCCGCTTTTCCTTTTTTTTGCCTGCTGCCGCCGAGTGCAAGTAATCCCAGAAAATTGTATAAAAAATGCAGGAACCCCCGGTTGCCACCCACTCATAATTTTCTAAAAACTAAGCTGGCCGGGGGTTGGGGCAGGAGGAAAGGTTCAGGGGCTTGGTTATTTTACACCCGCAAAGACTGCATTTTGCTCTGTTTGCTTTCGGAGCGTGTGACTCGTTGGCCTGCCCTTTGTTTTTATACCCAGTGTTTATTGGGGTTCCAGGAAGTATCGTATTTAGGTAAATATGAGTTTGAAGAAAAAAAAAATCTGAAAAAAGCATACGATGCACTTACGGCATAATATTTATGTATGTACAGGACTTAAATTAAAAATAGTAAACAACAAACAATGTTTAAAATATATTTAAAGGAAACCTATGTATTTCTGACAATTTACTGAATTTAAATTAACTCATTTAAATATAATTTCAATAAACGTTTTATTGATAAAAAGATGATATGAATCAAAATTTATTGAATAAAGATTATTTTAGGACAGGATCTTCTAGTGAATATTGGGTATCTCTTAGTCGCAGCCCTTGCCCCACCCTGGGTACTAACTTTTTTTGACGCTGTGGCTTGCACTGTTGGCTGATGGCTGATTTTCCCGGCTCCGTGGCCTTCCCGGCTTTTCTCCCTGCGCCTTTTGACTTGCGATGGACTTTCGGACGGACGGCGGCAGAACCGTGCCGGATGTCACGTGCGCATCATTTTCCAACAGCTTTGTTGCTGCTCGGCGTAATTATAACAAGGCGCAGCTTAAATTAGTTGGCTCCGACAGCAACCTGAACCCAACCCGGTAACCTGTGTGCGCTGGTTCCGTTTTTCTCGGACCCCCGGATGCCGGGATCCCCCCTGGTCCCTGGTGCCCCTGATCCACCAGATCCCCGGATCCGGGCATTCATTAAACCAGCCCTCGCTCGCATGCGATTTTTATGGCCTGACCCCCTGGCATATGGCGTTTGGTGTGGCTGGGCGTCGGTTTATTTGGCTCTTTGTTTAGTGCATTTTCTGTCAACGTCAGCGTGATTAGTTGTGCCATATTGTGCCACTCGCTTTGTTTTTCACTCAGTGCCCTGGCATTGTCACCGGGTTCGTTCGGGGTTACGGGCGCAGGAGCCTTTCCACACTAAATTTGTGGGAGAGAACGAAGAACGGGATGGCTTTAATCGCTGAAGTAATGCCTACTGTGGGTGGCAAGGGAAAAATCACTAAATTAGTCTATACAGAACATTTAAGTTGATCGCAATGTCTCCCCATGACATGTCATCCCATCGTGACACTTACGCTTATTGATTAGAAATAAGGCATTATTTGCAGTTTACCAAATGAGATAGGGTATGGCAAATGAATTCAGTACATCTTATAACTATTCTGCATGCCCAAGGAATCCAAAGTGAAGTGGAAAGTTAATGCACTCTGAAAAAAAGCTTAGACTACAAGCCAACTCTATTTTTTTAAATTTTAGTAAACGAAACATGTTTATAAACCAGGAAACAAAAGCTTTCTAAAAATTTTAAGTATTTCTGCGGTTAAAACAATTTTTAATAAGTTCAAAAAAATGTACACGCATTTTTTTTTCTATTACCAAATGTTCTGTAATTCTTCTCCCTTACTGAATTGACAAGCACCTCATCAATTTTTCAGCGTGTGGGTCAGGTTATACCAATTAACAAAACGCCGCGTGGCCCCAAAATATATATATATGTGGGCATATAGAGCCCACTTGACTCGATTCCGCTGGCATCTGTTGGCCCTTGGCTCCTGGCACCCGTCTCACTCAGCTTTCGGCGCTCGGTTTTCCGTTTTCAGATTTCACATTTCGGCTTTCAGTTTTCAGCTTTCAGCAGCCAGCAGCCATCAGCCAGCTTTCAGTATCCAGAGCACAGCTGCCGCTTACATCATTAACGGCATCGTTCTTCACACACGGCAACACATTAGAACACTTTAAGTTGCAACTAATGAGACTCCAAAACATAATTGTTGGCATTTAGTTAGATGAGCGGCGCCAGGTTGACACACACTCGCACTCGAAAAGTGACACGGCATGAAGATGAAGCAAATAAACAGCAACAACGGGGGGTTGAAGGGTTCGGGTGTCGAGTGGGTGGTGGGTGGTGGCGCTAGGTGGTCAGGACAACGAAAACAAATGCACCTAATGACACAATTTCACACACAGGCGGCAGGATGAAAAACTGGAGCAGGAAAAACTGTTATACCCCGGCTAAGAGAGTGTCGGTAAAAATGCCCGAGCAAGTTGCTCTTGCTGGCCGTGCAGGTTCGGTTTTTTCCCCGAAGCTGCTGCGGCGAATTGCGGAAAATCCCAGCCAAGTCGGGGGGCCAAGAAATCGTTTGCCAGTTGAAAATAGCCAACAAAGCGAAGCAGTTCTGGCCAAGCCGGCAAATGTGACGAAAGAAAACCGAGTGACGACGCGTGTTTGTGAAAAGCGAGTGATCTTCGAACTCGGGCAGGCGAAACAAGACCCCTTCCACCAAACATACCAAAGTTGTACACATAACCGGGTATGTTTTCACTCATTTTTCTTACAAAATTTAAGGCAAGCCGGCTTTAAGAAGTTTCCACATCACGTCTAGGGTTCGCGTTGCAACTTGTAACCCAGTTTTTTCGCAGTAATGCCATGTGTTCCCCCGTACTGCCGAGTGTTCGTGAGTGCGGCGCGCTTTTCTTGCACTTTCTGCTGCCGCGCTGTTTTCCGCCTCTTTTCCTGTGCATTTTCTTGAATTTCTGACGTATAAATTCATGCAGCAGCCCCAGCACCCCCCAAAAAAAGGGGGAAAAAAAAAACTTAAAACATGGAAAACAAGAAGGCAGCAATGGAAAAGTGCAATGGCAGCCCGGAAGCGGCGGGCGGGCCACTGTGATTTGTATGAATGCTGCCATTAAGCTGACACGGCTTGAATACGCCCCGCTCGGCATTTTCTTCGCCAGCGCCAACGAGGCGTATGCGTAACGTGAAACGAGCCAACGGCACACGCGGCGTATACGCTATGCGGCATGGGCACGGGTATGGGTTGGGATACGAAAAAAAAACTTTTAATCTGTCCGCGTATTACACAAAAGTTTGCAGACCCCCCTTTGCCGCCAAGCCCATGAATTCAATTGCCATGAGTTTTATTTAGAAACAAATGGTGGCAGACTTTTCTGCGTTTCTTTCGCTGTTTTAAATGACATGAATTAAGATAACAAATTCGCAGAACACAGAAAACACCAAGCCGAACCGAACTGAGCCGAGGAAAATGAGAGGAAAAACATGGGGCAAAATGCTGTGAAACTTTTTTCCACCGAGACAAAAGCCCGTCAGGAAATTGTAGCAGGGCGCAAATAGAAAAGCCGGTAGCAACAACAATTGCTAATACTTAAGCCAAAGTCGCGACGCTGTCAAAGTCAGGAAGCTTTTCCTAGGCGGCGGGGGGCTGCGCCAGCCTGCTTTTTCCTGAAAAAGTCTAATAAATTAAGCAATTTACATGAATTGTCGTTTGCTGTGCAGCAGCAGAAGCAGCAGCAGCATCCTTACTTTCCCTATTTGTCCCCATTTTCCTTAGATTTTCTCTTCGCCCGCCACCGCCCCGAAAGACAACTCATTTGTATGTCGTGGGATTTGTCAGGGGCTGAGGGGGAAAAACTTTGCCACTCGCTGACAATGACTCAAAAGGCAGGTAACCAGGGCAAAGCCAGGCAATTTGTTTAATTCCATTACATCTCCGAATGCCAGTTGATGTTGTTTTGCAGAATGCGCTTATCTCTGCACATTTGCAACTTTTTCCGCTCCCATTTTCCATTTTCATTTCCCCGCCGACGGGCTGTGGTTGTTTTTGTTTTTATTTGGGAAATGAAATTTATGTGCATATTTTGGCCATTTTGACTTTGAGTTGTTTTTCTTGTTGCATGCTCCCTCGTATAAATGTCAACTTGAGTGCCACGGGGCAGTAAGCATATGTATGCCCCTTCTATCTCTAAATATATTTATTTTTTGTTTCTTTGTATCTAAAAGTTTTCTATGCCCCGCACCCCACACACACAGATAACCGGCAACAGTTCAAAGTTTCTTTTTTTGTTGTTTACTTGTTGTGGCAGGGGAGCAAAAGTTTTTCGGGGGAGGCTTAGGGCTAATTTTTCGCTTAAAGTCAACATGTGGCAGGGAAACCTAATCAAACTATTGATTGTTTGACTGATTGTGGCAGCAGCTGGCAGTGTTTTTATTGCGAAGGCGACAGGTAAAAGTTGCCATCGAAAGGTAGAACTTTCCTTCATCTTGGCTTTAACTTTTTGGGAAAAGTTTTGCGCTTTCCCTTTTGGCGCCACAGGAAATTGATTTCTGATGGTCCCAAGCTCCTTTCACGAAATGGAGCCATCACGTCGCCTCGCATCACATCACTTTGTACGGCTCTTTGTCTTCAGTTGGATTCAATTTCGCCGGGGGGACAGACACACCGGTTAGGTGTTATAACCCCTTTGACATGCGTAAATATTTTCCCTGCACTCTGCTTTCCCAACACCCCTCCCCCCCCCCCACCCACACACACACATTTTCCGCTTGCTCTTTATTGATTTTGCATAAGCAGCAGGGCGAAGCAGTGTGGGAAATTGAATCTCACATAAAACGCTGCAAGTACTTTGCATATAAAATCAAGTATACGACACGTTGGCCTCTGCCAACATGTTTGTCTTTGGGGCTGCGGAACTGCCAAAGGGAAAGATGTTTCGGGTAGGTGCCAGATAAAACCGAACATCTTGTTTTTATTAAGAGCACCCAGTTCTAGCCTGGCCAAGACCAAAGGCAAAGTTTTACCCGGCCCCAACTTGCACTCTGGCACTTAATCAACAACGAAACTAAATGCGGTCGGTGGTCTCCGCTTGGTTGCTTGGGCAGAGCTCAGGCCCATGTCCATGCCTTGACAAATGTGTAAATACCCACTGCCCAATGGACAGAGTCCAGGAAGGCCGCAGGCGAATGCAAATGCTGATGAAAACATTTCACCAATTGCATAAAGTTTAACTTTGCCCGAAATTGCTCAAGCACCTGCTACTCTATTTACAGTGCGATAAAAAAGAGGGAAGTAGGTACTAACAGCTGCAGAAAAGAAAAAGTACCTTATAAAAGTTCTTAATTGTGGGTAAAATCGTGGAAGAATACAACCTATAGATGCAACCAAAAAAGGCTTACAAGCAGTTGATTTACCTTTTATTCAGTTTTTGAAAATGTTTAAAACTATTAAAACAATTTTTGCTTTTTTTTTGTATATTCCATTTTAATTAATTATGTTAGCATTTTATTAAACATATTTCTTAGAGTGCTTCTCCTGCTTTTTCCTCTACTTTAGGAGTCCCGAAATTATGTGAACTTCGTTGCATAATTATTTTTTATGCCAGGCGAAACATACATTTTGTCACTTGCTGTGGGTAAAATGGCATTTTTGCGCTTATTTAAGCCATTGCATAAATTTCAACTGAAAATGAATGCCAAACCACACACGGCCTGTGTGTGGGTGTGTATGCAAATTTGCTCTGTGGCCGAGGGGAAAGCGGAGGGGAGGCTTCTACCAAGAGGGTCCTGGGGCAAGTGCAGGAGCCAGGACCCAGGATTCAGGACCCAGCACCCAGAGCCCAGGCATAATGTGTGCTGGCCTTTAGCAACCAGACAGACGTGTTTCAGACATTTAGCATATAGCCACACCCACCCGCACACACACCCTGGAAAATCCCAGCACACACACATGCGCACGCCTCAATGTCAAAGTTGTCCAAAGAATGTGTGCGAAAATATTTTGCGAAATAAGGCGCGAATGAAAAATTTATAAAATATTCAAATAAGCACTTCGCATTTTAGCACCACGATAAGGAAGCACTCGAATATGCCGTCCTGCGCTCATAAAAAATATCTGTGGCTGTCGCAAAAAATTACACAAATATGCAAAATTTTAATAAAATTAAGCAAAACGCTGGGAGTATTTATGGGGGATGGGCGGATGGGTGTTTTTCTGTTACAAATTCGCCGACAAACTTTTTTTTGTATAATGCAAAACCAAAGTGCTTAAACTTAAGCGATAAAAGCAAAAACGTTTCATTCGCCCTAAATAAAATCATAAAAAATGCAGGGAAATGACAAGGCAACAAGAGGATGAAAAACTATTTAAGTTTTAAGCGTTTGACGCTTTACAACCGCAAAATGTCGACACAAAGTTTCACACGCGTCCCTTGCCCTTGTTTTTCCCCGGAAAATGAGCAGAATGCCAAGCTGAGCAACGGCATCACTTCATTGCGATGTTAACCCAAAGTCATAAAGTCAAGGATAAAATGCAAAAGTGTCGAAGTTTTAATTTAAATTTGAGCAGCTACGCGGGCAGCGCAGATAAAAAATATGATCACGCAAAAATAATACAGAGCTGGAAAGTTTTTGTCAGGCCAAAACAGAGTGCACGACGCGGGCCCTTTTCATTTTCCTCACTCGCTCCCCAAGTTGCCAATAATTCAACGCTTTTCTCAGATACAGAAATTGAAGTTTCATGGAAGTTGGCAGTGCACACGGGAAAATAAGTAATAAAATGGGCTATGAATTTACAAGACAAATCGTATTTATTAATATGTACGTAAAAATGTACGATTCATTGAATTTTTTAATTCTGATACTCTACCCAGAGAACATATTATTGTGTAATGATACTAGAGAATCGGCAAAAATTCCTACCATTTTCCCTCTGTGTGGAAAGCAGCTTTGCGGAAGAAAGTAGTGAAAGATGGCAAAGAAAGCGCCGCAGAAGAAGAGTTACGATGCCTTTGAGTAAAACCCTTTCTGCGGTCGCCCAGCCAGCCGCTGTCGCTTTCGAGCTGCGCTCAGTGTTATCTGCATAACTCATACGCACTGTGGCCGCCTGGTTTATTCGAGAGCAGGGAAAAGCGCCGTCAGCCAGGAGCTGCAGAAATTTGCAACACATGGCGGACTCCTGCTGCTGGCATAGCTACACATGGTGCGATTTAAGCTTACGTAAATATGGCCAGACTTTCCCCACTTTCTCTGCACATTTTTTCATCCTCCTAACAACATTTTCCCTCGCGCCACTGGCTTATCGACTTGGTGTGCCAGCAGCTAGGTAAACTCCTCCTTGGTATTATCTATGCATGAGTGTTTTTAATTTCTCCCCAACCATCCAGCGATTCCCTACACCGATGCCATGATTAAACTGCAGCTTGCCAGTTGTTAAGGACCAGAAGATTGCATAAAATTCCACACCTTAGATATTGATATAAAATCCCTGGGTCTTTTGAGGTGCAAGAACTTTGTACTTTAATTATTGAATTCAGAGGGAAAAACCTTGTTTAAAGAATGCCTGGGAGAGTATTTTATTCTTTATTTATTTATCAGTAATTAAAGTAAGTTAAGTAAGCAATGAAGGTTCCATATCAACATACTTGGTATAATTTCCAGCCCATTCAAATAAGCTCCCTTCTTCCATCATTTCCAAACTTAACTCCTTCGCGGGCTAACCTCAGCTGTCGCCATCCATCAAATGCCTTCAGATCCTTGGCCACCAAAGAGTTGGTCGCCCATCCAACGTGGCTCACTCATCTCATTCACGCCCTCGCAATGAATAAAGGGCCAAGGAGTGCGTTTGAAGAAGGAGCCAAACAACAAGGGCTCCTTCTGTTTTCCCCCACCATTTTCACGCCAGTTTCCATGACGCACTGTGCGAGTTTTCCCGCAATGAATGGCTGAATGACAGGCAAAATGAATGGCACTGTCGGGTATGTCCTGCGCCCTGGAGGGGGTAATGGGTATCGTGGCGTGGTGGCGTTGTAGTGGACAACGGCCGATCCGGGTGACTAATGCAGGAGCTTGGAATTGACAGGCAGCGTGCTCCAACAGCCCAAGACAATGGGCAATAAAGTCCTAAGGGCCAGCAGCGAAAGTACACTGCGAGGTGGAATAGAGATGGGAGTTTGGCCTTTTTTGGGGTAAAATTTACTTTGGTAAAGTCAAGAGATAAAGTATCTTGAAAAGCGAAAATTTTAGTTACCGTTTATTGGTAACTAAAATTCTGTTCTATGTAAAATTTGAATAGTAATCTAAAATCTCTATTTTATTTACTCCTTTTTTATTTCTTATAGAGCCAAAATATTTTTGCTATTTCACTGACCATCTCCTATTTATTGCTCATCTCAAGGAGGGGGCCAACACAACATGACAACATAAAAGGTGGCGACTGAGGAACATACTGGCCTACTTGGGGGAACCACAAGGGAGTCGTAAAATATCCACTAGTGGCGACCTCCAAAAGGGTAACTTCCACAAGTCACAAATCATTTAATTTGCCATCGAAGAAAAGTTTTCGGTTTGCGGGTTCTCGAAACACTCGACAAAGAATGTCTGGTTCACGGCAGACAGGTAAACAATGGGTTCCTGCGAAATTTCATTAGCCAGGCAGAAATAACAAATGTAAGCTAAAAAAAAACACAAATGATTGGGATCCTCCTCCTCCGAACTCATTGGAATTATCGAAAAGGACGTAAAAAGTGGAAAACATGAGATGCAGACGACGAGTGGTTGTCATTGGTATTACGTCCTCGATTTTGACAGAGATTGGATGTGTGGCAAATGAAAGTTTCACTGCTGATTGAGTCAATGATGATGCCATTAAAAGTCGCAAATTGATGTTTTTGTTTCAAATGTGTGCTCGTGTGTGGGGCTCCCTCTGTTTTCGCCTGTATCCGTGTATCTGTGTGTGCCAATTACAAGCGTTAGACGCTGTTATTCGCATTCTAACAACGGAAACAAGCCAGAGATTTATTTTTGATATTTCCGCTTTGGTGGAGCAGCAGCAGCAGCAAAACATCAGGGAGAAACTTTTTCGATAAAAATGTAAATTTATTGGATATGTGTGACAAACACGCTACAGTATGTGTGCACTGAGAAAATAAATATATAAATGTTTAAAGAATACGTTAGACGTTTTCTAACATCGGCTAAAAGCGCGAAAAAGCTTGACCCATTTACAAAAAAAAATGTAATTTTTAATTAGTCCTCAGAAAATATTTTATTTTCAAGAATTATTGGCTATTTTTTATATCAAAAATTATTTTTTTATGTGGTAACCACTATAAGAATTTTGTGGTAGCCCTAATTATAAGGTCACCTTCTTTCAAAAAAATCTCTTTACTTTTCTCTCGGTGTACTTATGGTACAAGATTCAAATGCGAATGACAATAATGCTCATGTTGTCGTTGATGAAGCAAAAAATAAACTTTGGCCTGAGATGGGGAATAGCTGTGATCTCTGCTCATCACGCACGACTTGAATCATATTTTTATGGTTTTTTATTGACACATTTTGATATGACAGTTAACAACAATTCATTCATTTGGCTTTGAGTTCATCGTTTCTAGTTAGTTTGTTGTCGTACCAACTTACTTTTTTAGTAGTTTTACATGTCCTTTTTTATGTAGCGTTACAAATTATGTATATTCAGCCAAAAACTTTGGGTATTACGTAGAGAAACTTATCACACAAAGGCTCATAATTTCTATTCTCAGGCAATTTCTAAGGAGAAAAGCCGACTTGGACATCGTAAAAGAACGTAGGTGGCCTAGACAATAGGCGTAGAGCATAAAAAACTTGGTTTAATGCCGAAATTAAGTTATGACCAGGCATAAAAAGTTCCCAAAGCAACATTACAGCTCAAAGAGTTACGTTTGTCAATAAATGAATCATGAAATTATGCACTCAATCTGCTGTGAACAGTAAACTCATAATTAAAATATTACGAAAACAAACAAGCAACTAAAATGGCCAACTGCCATGGAATTTAATTAATAAATAAATCAGGGCACTCAGACAGCCAAACAAAAATAAATAGTAATTAATACAAAATAATTATGTATTTAAGCAGCATAATAAATATTAAAAAACCGAGTGCCACAACACAAATATTATTTCAGACAGCAAAAGGTAGAAATTAATGACCAGAAAAATCAGCATTAAATGGTAAATGTAATTTAAAGCGAACTGAAAGGGGAAAATGCAGTCGCTGCAGACATCTCGAATGGCAGTGAAAAAGTGATCAAAGGAATGCGGCACAAGGACTCCAAAGGACGAGAAGTCTGCCAAAGATGACGACAGCCTTATCGGGTGGAAATTATTTCCCGAAAGACTGGTCGAATGGGGGACACAATCACATTGCCTTTAAATGATTGGAGGGATAAAACATATTTTTAAATCAAAGCTGGGTTTGGAAAAAAGGGACCTAACCGCTATTAGGCCGTATTGAGTACGGAAAAGCGGGGGGAAATCCAAAAAGGTTACAAATAGCCATCATAAAAACTTTATTTGTGCAAAGGATTGAAAACAAGAGTCGGCCGAGGGACAAAAGACGACGACATCCCATGCATGCCAAAGTCGCTGTCTCACTCAACTCGATTCTGCACTGAGAAAAAATGTTGATCTTTTAGAAAATATTTTCAATTCGATTATGAGATCTAAATAAACTTTGGAGTTTATCTTATTGTTTTTGAGGATCTTAACTATGCCAATTTTTAAAACAAATACAAACCTATCCAATAATGTCTGTTATTAATCGCGTAGGAGTTTTTTTATATTATATCAAGCTTATATTTTTTTCTAGTGTAGATACACCCTATTATATGGTCAAATGTGGGTGGGCGGAGGGTTGATGGGTGGCTGGGGTGGTGAAGGTCGACAAGCGTGTTTATTGTTGTTTATGTGCCTTGATGCTTTGCCCACAATTTGCAGTCCTCAAGCTCCCCTTTGATTTTCGTTATATGTTTCGTTTCGCTTCGGTTTGGTTTTCTATGGGGTCTTGGTGATTGCCTTTGTTTGGCGTTGTTAAAAAACATTTATGCGCCATTATCAAAAGCAATGCGACACCCACACACACACATGTTGCTTATTGTTGTTCACGAGGTTATAGCATTTGATTATTGCCGGGGATTAGGCTATAATTGCGTATCGCATTTCGGTTATTTGTTTCCATTCCACGTCCGAGAATCGGTTAATACGGATGGGTCCTTGCGACGTTGGTAGCGCCGAAAGATATCGAAGTCATTAGCGGCTGCAATATGTTCTGATGATCCGCGTAAGCCCTGCATTTGACCTCTAGCGCCGTATAATGCATAATCCTGATTTAGTGGCCGAAAGTGTGCCGTCTTAAAGTGGAAAACCTCCGGTTTTTGGGTGAACTCAATCAGGAAACCACACAAACACACACCCCGAGCCAACGCACACATGTGCTGTACGTGTGTAGCAGCTGGAATCGGTTTGAAAATTTCAGGCATATTTGGCAACGGGTCATTAAATACGGAAATTGAGTCAACAAAAGCCAAAGACGCCAGGAAAGGAGCAGGAAGGATACATACAAGCCACTAGCACACACGCACTTCCACCCACCCAAGCACATACAGCTGGGTCCACAAAAATAGTTCGAATATTAAAAAGAATGCATATGCCATCATAAAACTATTTAAGGCTCAAATAATATTTTTTATCTATTTATCTATATATAGAGAAAAGAAATTGATATTTAAGTTATAAGATATATCCAGAATGTAATTTACCTTAGAGATTTCAGATATTATACCGTAACAAGATATCTACATATCTTATAATACATAGCTTAGCAAAATCTTAAAAATATAGCCAAAATATAATTTATTTTATAGATGTTCGAACTTAGAACTATAAAATATTTGGATATGCTTAGGTATAATTTGGATATATTATCTTATATAATATCGAAATCATTTATCCAATTATTTCAACCGCTGCTGTGCTAAACACACGTGAATAGAGACCTCTATACACACACCCCACACCAGAAAAACAACATCTCGGAAGTTTTATTTTTGGTCTGCTTCGGATCGCTGGCAAAAGTCAGGCTACATAAAAGATGCCCCGAATCGGTTACTTGTTTTTGTTGCCCCGGCCGCCTGGCTCTTGATTATGTAACCCTCGGTTTTTAGGGACCCGAAGCCCAAACCAAGCATAACAGATGCAAACCTCACGAATAATTGCCGGCAAGAAGGGGCGAATCCTGCCTTCGATTGGCTGCCAATAACAGCAGCAGCAGCCGCAGGAGCAGGAGCAGGACCTTTCGACCAGAAAGGACTCCAATGCGTGTGCACTGTATATGTGCTTGCGAGGGAGTGTATGTATTGGATGTGTTTATGTGCCCGAGTCAAAGGTTAAACTCAGCAATGTGTTGATTGTGGGTCAAGCGTGAAAGAGGTCCAAACGCATTTGCTGCTACTATATTTAAATTGTTGATTTTGTGCAAATGATTCAGTTAGGGAGAAATCAGCATTTATTGGATTAAGAAGGGACATCTGAAGATTTGATAAGAGTTTGGGTTCCATAAGTAAATGTGATATTCACTTTGAAATTACTTTGATTATTAGGTATACATTAAAAGTATATATTTCTCCTTTAACACAGAATTACTCCCAGTGAACTGTTGATATTTTCCAAGTCAAAACAACAGCTGAACACACTTGGGAAAGTGGCGCTCCCCAGAATCTCCTATCCCAACCTAAAACTTCCTTCCTCGATAAACAAAGCAGCCTGAACTAGACAACCAGGCGCACCAATTATGTTGTGCAAGGCAATGGGAGTCGCAGGAGGTGTCTGCCGCCGAATTTACCCATCCTCCCACTGAGCTATAATTGAAATAATTGCTGGTTATTTGGAACAATCAGCACAGCAGGTGGGCGGCAAACTTTGCTCGGTTGCCGGTGGTTTTGGCTTTAGTTCGAGCATAGTTCGCCCAGCCTCCGAAAAATCCATTTACAGCCACACACCGTGGCGCCCGCTGTGTGCCAACAATTGCTCATTAAATATTGGGCATAACTTATCCGTCGGCAGATAATTGTGGCCCGACCGCTGGCTTCTGCATATTTCGGTTGGTAAATTCGATATCTTTGAAATATTTGCGGTTGCCTGCAGTTTAGCTGAAATATTGCATGGCAGCGGTGATGTCTATAAGCCCATTGTGGCGGATAAAATGACCAGGGGCTTTGTGGGTTTCCACTTACATCAATATCTTTTAGGATTATTTGACACTGATTTTGTAATTCGATTTTGCTGGCAATTAAAACTCATGGTAATTCAAAGGTGTAAATAACAGTTTGAAATTGGGATATAGCTTAAAGGAAAATATTTAACTGGAGAGAGGATTTTCTAACCTTTACCTATAAATAAAATCTTAAGGACTTCCCCCATTTAGCAGCCTCCATTGCTTAGAGGTCCTGTTTAAGGGGTTGATTGAGTCGCAACCGCAAAACAGCGATGCGTGATTGCAACTGAAAGTGGCGTCCATCGCTGGCAATGAAATTGGGTTAATTAGGTGGTCAGGTGGGCAGCGCTCTGAGGCCCATTGATACACTGCCCAATTGTCCTGGGCGGCGTTGCCGACTCACTGGCAACCAAAGGAAGCAGCCATGGCAACGCCCAGAGCTGGAGTGGCGAGGTATGCAATAAACATAATTAAAACGCCTTAAATTCACGAAACAGAATGCCAAGAAAATTAACTTTTCAGCATTGTTGGCGACAATTTCATGCAAGAACTGCCGCCGCTGCAGATCCCCGGACCCCATGGCACAACAGGCGCAATTAACATATTTTATCAATCTTTTTTCCTGGCCCCGCTGCCAGCTCCACTTACGCAATTTAAATAACTCAAGTGGCAAACGGCGCAAAAGAGCAAAGGACACTCGAAGCCAGGAAGGCAGGAGGCCGAGGGAAAGGGGCTTCGCAGGCCCACGGACGTATGGCGAAGTCACCAGCCCCATAAACACATTAACACTTTGCGTATGGGTGGGGTCCTTCTGGTGGGTGGTTGGGCGGTTGGGTGGTGCGGCAGTGAGTCAGGTGAAGTGCTGGCGGGTCAAAGTTGGCCAGGCAACATTAAGCCCGCCAAGTATTTTCATTTTTTTCACATACATCGCTGATTCGTGCACTGAGAGAAGGCAAAAATAAAAAATTATGTTAAAATATGGAAATATAAATAAGAAACTTTACAACAAATAACACAATAATGGATAGTGGGCAACTTATTACGTTATAAATATTTTTTCTATAAAAGCACTACGTTGAGCCAAAAGAAAAAATTTCTAAAAAAAAATTCAAGAATACTCTTAAAATATTTAAAATATTTAAGAATGTGTTTCTATTTGGATTTTCAAATCAATGAATTAAGTTTTCTAAGCAGCTAATTTATAAATCCAAAAAACATTGTTGCTAAATTAATTGAAGAACAAAATATTCCAAAAATATTCGAAATTTCTAAGAAAATGTTATTATTATATGACTTTTTTACTAATTGTAGGAATATTTGTTTAGTTTTTAAAATCACTTTCTTCCAGTGTATCCTGCTAGGCCTGTGACTCGGCTGGCAAGGTCGCCTAGCAGCGGCCAACTCACGCACTTGGCGGATAAACAGGATCCGCAGGATATGCGAGAGGCTGCCACATAAATTACACTTTAATTTTGGACCATTTTTGGCCACGGCTTATAAATCAGCCGAGTTTCGCTGAACGCGACGACGTCGACAGCTGGCTGGTCCTCCATCCTCCGCCGGATTGCGCTCCTCCGGGTGTGTGGGTACGGGTTCGCATCCTTGGTCCTTGGGCCTTGGCTCTTGCACCCCCTTTCCCGGCTGGAGGACCAGGCCACTCGCAATATTGAAATTTCAATTTAATTACATAGAACGAGGGCCCGACCTCAGGCCCATGTGCCCGCAAAATGAGCTGTCGTTGTGGGTCAAAAAGAGTCAGCGGCACCACTCGGCACCACCCAACCACCCAGAAAGAGCAGCCGACAAAACAGCAACAAAAACAGCAGGGGGGACCCTGTTAGATCTGCTCACTTGAACTGAACTGCTCGGCGGTTTGGCTTAATTTGTTGAGATAATTGTGCCGAAATTATATTATTATTAAATTCGCATCCGTTAGTCCGCCTCCTTTTTTTCCCCCTGCTTATTATGAAAATTGGATTTCAAGTGCTGTGTGTGTGTGTGTTTCGACCTCCTGCTCGTTACGTAATTGGATTTTGTGTGAGATTTGGCCAGAGAAAAAAGCAAGTAAAAGGAAAGGAAAAGGCCAAATGTTATTAGCTGGGGGTCAGGGTTCCGAGCTCTGGAATCAGTTCCTGAAATTTTGATGGTCCCCGCAGTTGGAAAAGGAACTTTTCCATTAGATCGTAGCCTGCAGACCCATTGCAATCCTATTTTGCGACTCAAGTTGCGACAAAAACCATAGAATAACTCAAAACTTGCGCGGCACTTCAGCTGTCTTTCTGTCTTTTTGTGCCCCATTTATAAATTTCGCACGCTCGGCGAAACGCGGATTTAATGCTAAGATGGGCGTGGCATCGGCAACAACAATGCACGTTCTTCTCTTGACTTTTGAGGGGGCGGGGCTTTTAATTAATTCGCGGGGCATCAAAAGTGGAAACAGAAGCCGCCAGCGCAAAGATTCAAAGTCAAGTTGCCAGCGAAATCAGCGGAAAAAAAGCAAAAGCCAGAGAGACGGAAAACAAAAATAAATGCGTATGAATTTACAAAATATGATTATGAATAAAGACCATTCATGCAAAAGGCTCAGTGGCAGACAGAACCGCAAATGTGGGAAAGTTGCCACATGAAGAGGGTTAAATTATGGGCGAGCTGTGGAACGGGCGGGCCGAGGGGTTAACCGCATGCCGATCATGGGGCGTGCAAAATCAATTTTAAAGCGTATTTAATAAAAGCGCATTTATGCGTTTTCTGCGGCAATTAAGTGCAGCCAACTGGCTGATGCTGCTCGCCCTCCACACTCGCATTGAAATTGCTGATTTTGCCCCTCCGTTTAACCCATTAAGGGCCGTTCAAGGAGCGAAGATATCCGACGAAAAATCATTGTAATGGGTCGACTTAAAGCTAAATGTGTAATGTGGCATTTAATAAGATAGAGGCATGATTACAATTTTAGCACAACTGTATTGAAATACATTAATCCCTACTTTATGTTCCAAGAACAAATGCAGATCCTTAATTTGGAAAGATAATTCATACTAAAATGTGAATTGTAGGCAGAAAAAAAAATTGTTTGGAAAATATTAAAATATTTTAAATGTATTTCTTAAAGGTAGATATATCAATATTTGTGGGTCGCTTTTTTACTTATAATTAAAATCTCTAAGAACTGAAAATACAAGTTAACCTCGTCTTATTTTTTTATATATTTTTTTGACAAGCCATCTGTTCAATTTAAACCAAGGGATATCAGTAGGTTAAGGGCACGTGCCCGTCGCTATATTCTTTTTTACCTTTCCTGTTCAATGGGTTAACTTTGCTGTCGCAGTAATTAAGCTGATGTGAAAATCTTCGACTTGGTGCGAACACAGCGGTCGGGTAATTAAGTGCCCCATCCGCCGGCGACAGGAAGAACCGCTGACTTAGTGCCGCCGCACCGCCGGTGACATCACCTCACCTTCACAGCTGCAGCATGGCCATAGATCCCAGGCACCACCCCCTGGATCAATGTCATCGACTGCAACGACAGATTTATGACAATCCGAGGGACTTTCGCCCATCTGGGTCTCATGCTCACCTGACAGCTGATGGCCCGTTGGAGGCCCGAAACTTTGAAATCAACATTTCAATTTGTTGGCGGCTGCCGCCCTGGCAATTTGGTGTGAAAAACTTGTAGCTATTTTTAAGTCATCAAGAGCAGCAGCAACAGCAGCCACAGCAGCAAGAGCAGGAACAGCAGCAGGAACAACCGGAGTTGCCGGCAACTTTTATTGCCCATGTGCTGGGCATGTCTTCGTGCCAATTGCGTCATGGCAGGCGAAATGTGTCAAGTGAGCGGTGACTGATGTGGCGAGTAAGAAGGAGTAGTGGTTCACTGAGAAAAATAGTGATACAATAGGTAAAACACTTCTAAGCTGTTGATAACCTAATGTTATAATGTTAAAGTTATATTGAGTTTTGTAAAACAGTAAACACATTTTCAAATACTTTCTGTGGGTTCATGCTTTAACATCTTTTTATATTTTTTTGAGTTAGAGATCTTTTGCTTCCTAAACAAAATTTAATTTCTTTTATTTTTAAGGAAAGAGAAGGGAAATAATAACATATAATATTCGATGTTAAATGCACATAAAGGGATTGGCTTAAAACTAGCTTCAAAAACAATTAACATAGGACAAGCGTGAAATAATTCTTATGAACTTGATTAATTTAAATCAAAATATATAAAACTTAATTCTAAAATATTTCATTATAGTAGATGTGCATTACATATTTAATTTAGGAGATAATCTAAGCAGATATAGGGGAGACATCATGAAAAACAGTGCCTTATTAATCCGAAAAGTCCTTGCCAAATATAGTCCGATTTATATCTCATAAAATTCAGGATTAGGCCTATTTTCTCTCAGTGCAGGGGCATAACCAACTACTTTTCCCCAATTTCCCCTTCGAGTCGCGTTGCATGCGAGAAGCGTGCATAAAAATGCTCCATTCAAGCACTGGAATTAAAAGTAACGAGAGCCGCGGTGGCAGGAGTGAGAATGTAAAATGTAAGATGCAAAGAAGCCCAGGAGCAGGCACTCCAAATGGCGTTGGCTTTATTCCGGCAATTGTCTGAGACAGTTAACCCCACATAGACGCAGGGGGTTATATACACACACGGGTACATAGCCGACTCTTGAGCCGCTGTCATTGTCAATGTCCCCAGACAAATGCGCCTGAGATGCCTGAAATGGCGTAACAAGCGAATGAGTTTGAGTGCCCAGCCCATTCCACACTACAGCCCAGCCCCAAGGCAGGCGGAAAATGTGGGTGGCGGCACAATAATTTTCCTGGAAAGTGGGTGGCTGGTCGGGCCGACTTTTCCCACGCAAATTCGCTGCACGCGCAATGCTAATCTGCTTTTAATTAAAACCAACTCGCAATGGCAATGGCGAAATGTCTAAGAGGCTTCCTCTGCCTTCAGTTAGCTAATTGTCTTTTGTCATTTGTCTTTTGGGCCAAAAAATATGCCAGCGCCAAGCGACGGGCCACAGTTACATATGTGGAAGCTCACTCGGCCCAAATGACATTTACAATACAAATGTTTTTTGGCCTGACAGTGACTGCTTTCGCTCGGGTCGCAGAGGTTAAACTCAATAATTGTATCAGAGCTAATTAAAATGAATAGAATTAAATGCGATGACAAAGGCAAGCCGCCAATTAAAGGAATAAACACGGAAACGTCCCTCTTCACTTATTCAATCCTTACACTTAATGTCTGCAGAATAATGTCCTATAGTAATTTATTTTATTAGTCTTTAGAAACGAATTTATAATCCATTTCTGATTAATAACAACATATATTTAATTTATGTTCCCGTAATAGAATCCATTACCGATTAAAAATTGATGATAGAAAGCTTAGGCCAGGCCAAATTGAAAAAGTGAAATTAAATACACTGACAACGGCAGAACATTAATTTATAAAATTATAAAGGCTGACCACAATTATTAAATAGATTTTCTGGCCATTTAATCGCTTGCTAAGAACAAATAACATAATTTTATTTCCCCGTCCCTTGTTTACCAAACATACATGCATTATGATAAATGGCAAAATATTAGGTAAAATCAATCAAAAAGTTAAGAATGGACAGGCCGAAAAAGCCAAACGCAGCACAAGCATATAAAATATGTCAAACACAATTAATTATAAAATTCATAAAACAAAGCCACAGGCATAAAAACAACAATGGAGGCCATAAAAGCGTCAGAGGGGGAAAAATGCATGAAAAATGCGACAGACAAAATTATCATTCATAATAATTTGTACAAACAAACAGGGACAGCCGAGGGAAAGTGGGGAAAGCAAGGAAAATAAGGGAAAAGGGAAATGTTTGCAACAGTAGCCTAGGTAAACAAAGGAACTGGGGGATTGCGATGGGGCAATAGAATGTTTCACGCCGAGGCAACAATTACAAAAAATGATGTTTTATTTAAAATACCAGACAGCAAACACGGGGGGAAGTGGGCTTTCCAAGGGGGGCCAGGGGCAGCAGACAGGGAATAAAAATAACAATGCAACAGCAGTGATAATGTTGCCGGCAACACATGTTTACAGCAGCAGTCAGAACCGCAGATACAACAACAACGGCTGGCGGCAGCCTCGAAATCCTCCCTTCCCATCCCCCGTAAAAAAGATTTCCGACGCCTGTGCACACATTTTAATCAATAAACAAACGTGAAAATATGACAAACAAATTAATAAAATGCAGCAAACGCCGGGCCAGACAATGACAAAATATTATAAATGAATCGGAGGGCCCTTCGTGATAGTGGAAGGGACGGGAGGCGGGGGAAAATGCCGGGGAAAATTCGAGGGGACAGGTCTATATATAGCGAAAGAGCCGCAGCATCCATCCCTTTTCCACTCGTCCGTCTACTAATTGTGACAATTCGGTCTCACACAAAATGGCATAATAAATGTTGAGCAGAGGAAATGATGTGTGAAGTGCAGGCCTTTATCCCCCTTAACCCACAACTCCACTTAACCCACTACTTCCCTTTCCCCCGCCCCCGCGCCGCGCAATCGATGACCAAGCGGAAGTGATTTTTGGTTTCAGCGCACGATTTTCCATCAGCTGGAAATGCATGGAACAATGCTGATGCCGCCCCAGCAATTAGCCAAACTTTGCATACACTGAGGGAAAAACGGTGTTGGCTAACTTATAAAATACTGAAAATATTTATTTGTCCATCAAGTTTTATTTATTTTAAACAGTAAATTGCGTTTTAGTTTTTTAAATAGATACACTTTCACATTTGAAATATAAATAACAACTAAAGAAAACATAGAATATATTTGACACAATTTTTTTGTGTAATTAAGAAAAGAGTATATTGAAAATAAAAAAAAAAAAATAATAAAAAACACAATATTCGTACACACAATCTTTAAAGTTTACCAAGAAACATTTATTTCTATAATTTGATTCCCTATTTCTTAAAAATTCCAAGTAGTTTTGACAATTTACTAGGAACAAATATATTAGTTAACCAATTTTAAAAATGTGACTTAAGCATATTAAGCCTCATCTCTTAATCAACCTCCTACTTTAGGAATAGAAAGTAATAGATACATTTTGGGGACATATTTCTCTGTGTGCGACCAGCACCAAAGGCTCGTCTTTGTTTAGGAAGCAATTGCTGAACAATGCCAAAACAGGAAGAGCAGAACGCTTTTTTGTAGGGCTCCACTCGTATTTTGAAGGACTGGCGGCAAATGTGCGGTTTCCTGCAATGAAGCGCATAATTGAGCACTGGGGGAAAGTCGTAAATAATGCAAAACCCGATTGCTGCTGGGCGATGAAATAACCAAATCCAAATTGGATGCCTTCGAGTGGACGGCCTGCTAATTAGTCCCCGGGTCGCATTTTTGTGCCCCCGAGCGATTTGAGAAAGGTCACTGGGCATGGGCATGGGCTCGGGCCATGGGCCATGGGCCATGGGCCATGGATACTTCCTATCTCGGGTCCCTGAACGCATAAATCAATCCCGAAAACGGTCGCGGCACGTGACGATCGCCGGAATTTTTATTTGGAACTTTGTACGCTTTACGAGACAGCAATAAAATTAATATTTCAGCCTGTGTCAACAACTAATTGAGGCGTTCTCTGCCTTCATTTTTTCACTATATTGCAGGGGCTGCATATGAAGTAATTAGAGGCCGCACTAAAATCGCCCATAAACGTCAAACGACAAACAATTTCGCGGAAGAGGAACAACTGCAAGACATTGCCTTCGACGTTTTCCAGGCAACATGTTGTCGGCGGACGCCAGCAGCAGCAGCAACAGCAGCCGCGACGGCAGCAACATCAACTGACAGCAGCAACACCAACAGACAGCAGCAACATTCGAGCGTTCAGTCGCAATTCTGACGATTGCGTGACGCGTACGCATCGCGGCAGTGAACGAGATACAATATCTCACAGATAGAAAAACGAAACTATGACGAGGATAAAGTTTTTGGTGCAAAGTATAAATTGAATATACAAACAAAATACGTAACTAAGTGCGTGCCAACTCTGAGAAATATTTAAAAATAAATAAGAAAACAAACAAACTTAAGGAATAAAATTAATTAGCATAATTTAGCAAGGCTTGGCCGAGGCAAGCAGACATTCGTTTCGCACTTAATTAGTGTCTAAAAGCGTTGACAATGTGGCAGACACTATCAACTCTTAGCACATCACTCAGAGCAACACAAACAGCAGCAGCACCAGCAACAGCAGCAACGGCAACTTGCAACTGCAGTTGCAACTTGGAAAACGCGGAAATGCAAAGTCACATGTTGCCATCAGCAGAGATCGCGACAACAGCAGTGCGTAGGTGTTGCTGTCGCACAAAAATCACCCGCAGCAACAGCAGCAGCACCAGCAGCAACAACAGTTGCAGCTACAGCGGCAACATCCTGCAATGGCTATTGCTACTGTGCCTTCTCTGTGGTAAGTAAGCTTCTGTGGAAGCCGCCAAATGAGCCATGGTCGAGTGCAGTAAGTGACTTTTAACAAAACGCGCTTAAATGTCTCTGATTTAGTGCGCCACGCCCCCGGGGGCACAACTGGTAGGAAAAAACCGGGGGATAAAGTGGGGAAGACAAACCGCCAAA
The DNA here is from genome assembly GCF_025231255.1 of Drosophila biarmipes. Classification (NCBI taxonomy): domain Eukaryota; kingdom Metazoa; phylum Arthropoda; class Insecta; order Diptera; family Drosophilidae; genus Drosophila; species Drosophila biarmipes. The sequence continues at coordinate 27,168,258 of NC_066616.1, read as the reverse complement.
CCAAAGTGATATAGAGATGTGCTGGATGAAAAAACTGCTGCAGTTTTAGCCCCTGAATAAGATATACAGGGGGAGAGTTGGCAAAAAAAAATAAATAAAAACGCTCAACACAAATCAAGATGAATTTCCGTGCATTTTTGTGCAGATTTTTGTACAGCTTTGGCCAAAAAAAAGAAACACAGCAGAGACAAACACACATGGGCAGTCAAAAAAAAAGGGAGTCGGAAACCGACACACAACGCTTGGTTTTGGGTTCTTTTTTATTCGCTACAACTGCCACAGCAGCAAAAAATGGCTAAACAGCAAAGAAAAACATTTGAAAATAGCGCCAAGAAATGGAAGAAGATTAAATGGCCACCCAGGGGCGGGGGAGGGGGATTGCTGGGCGGTACGTCAGCGCAATATAAATTGACTCGTGTTTTTCATTTAAACGTTTTCGCCCCCGTCCCATTCGCTTTTTGCTGCCTTCAATAATTCGACTGCAGCAGCTGCAGTTGCTGCCACTTAAACCTGAAATTAACTTTGGCCCAGGAAAGTATGCAGCGACGAGAACACGGCGAAGCGGGCTACGTGAGCCGGCCATACACGTATGTGCCGCACTGTACAGTCTGCACTTGTGGCTCCCCGGGTTTTTCCTTCGCTTTTTTTCCCCGTGGCCAGCTTTTCCCTCCATTCCCTGCCGGTATGGCTTGATTATTTCGTTTGGAATTGATGCTGCCATCAATTATAGAAAACCACAAAGAGGAGCAAGACAGCAGGATGGGAAAAATGAATCCGGTTAGCAAGGCACCAGACTCAGATGCGACTACACTGGGCGAAAATTATGCAAATTTCTGAGGGAAAACCAGGACTTTGGGTTCTTATTAAAACCATCTAGGATACACCAGAAAGGATTGATCTTGAACATAATAATAATTTGCTTTATAATGTTACGGAAAAGCCACCTAAAATCCTGTGATTAATGTTCATATTTAATTACTTTTAATTTAAGATTTTTGATAAATCATCACCATTAGTTACTCAAACTCTTCTCTTGACTAAGTATATTTTCGGATCTAATTACCAATTCCCTATAAATAGCATTTTCCCCCCGAAACTCCCAGTGTGGACCAAGAGTAATGGACAGTTGGCGTGCAATTGAGTTTCCATTGCCGCTGGCTGATTGGTTGGTCGGATGGCTTTAAAGCCATAGCTTTGTAATCGATGGCTCCGCAAAAGCGCTGGCCAATGCTAAAATAAACCGAAATCAATTTGGTTAAGCCCCCGACGAGGAAGCCGACCGACCCCCCGACCGACCGCCCACTTAACTAATCAGGATAAATAAATATTTATAATTAATTTAAAATATAAACAGCCGAGCGTCCGGAGAGCGCAATTAATTTGGGCTAGTTGGGGGGCCAGGAGGCGGGAAAGCGGGCGGAGTGAAAGCGGAAAACTTTCATTTTGATAACAAGGCAAACAAGCAAAGTGCTCATCGCCCAAGATTCGGGCATATGAATAAATGACTGAATGCATGAATAAGCAATCAACAATAATGGCCCCGAGATGCGAATCGGTCCTGTCGAAAGGGGGCTGGGAATTGTGAAGGTGAGTGGTTTGGAGACGGGGATTTTATGAAAATATATGCACAGGTGAGGGGGCGAGGCTTTAAGGCGGCCCACGTCCCAGTGGCCATGGCCAAATGCCGGGAGGTGCGAATGGGATGCCCAGCTAATGAGCCCAGTCATCAGGTGTCGGGCGAATGGTTGGGGCCGTGGAAATAGGATACTGGGGGATGGCTGATGGGTGGTTCAAGGTGGTTGAAGGTACTCCCCTGTGGGTGGTGGAAGGCGAAAGAAAAAGGAAAGTGCGTGAGCCTGCGCGTGCTTAATGAACTGCAATCAATGGCCGGTGCCAGTCGATAAGAAACCTGAAAGGCGTTCAGTAGTGCGTGCAACATGGTGATGACCGCAAATGCACACACTCAGAAAAATAGAAACTACAGAAAAAAGTCGATATAAAGTTCAACAAACATAATACGAACTTGAGCGCTGCCATTTCGATCCTTTCTAACCAGGGAAGTTATATTGTATCTTACAGATTCAACAGGAAAAACTTCTAAGCTAGACTTTAAAAATAAGATCTGTAGTACTTTTTTGGCGTTTTTAAAACAATTTTGTTATCCGATTTTGCTTAATACCTTTTTTTTGAGAGCATTTAATTGATAAACTTTTAGAAGTGCTTATTTTTGGATAATATATTTTAAAAAGAATGGAAGTAAAGTTTTTGAACCATTAAATAAATATATTATGGATTGCTTAAGAACAAGCTTTAAAGGGGAAGTCCCCTTCATAAATGTTTTCTTTAATCATATGATTTAAAGTATCTAAAATGTAATAATGCCGCTTTGGCTGAGTGCTTATCAGACCAATCGATAGCCAGTGATTTACAAAGTCCCCCGTCCAATCGCATTAATTACGCACATTTGGTGGAAATTTATTTAAGCCAAAACACCGAAAGGGGCAGACACGTGGGCTGCAGAGAGGAAAAGCCGGCACAGGGCTTACCCCTGCCGTGAATCGGTTTTGGGCGTGAAATTGCTTTCAACATTTAATTACAAAAGGTTCGTGCGGTGGTTTATTTCTGGCCCATCACCGCACTTTTGTGCCAACCGATTTGCCACCACTATTCGCTGCAATTTGTTATCAGAACCCAAACACGCACCTCACCTGCGGATCGGGGATTGCGGATTCGCTGTCTTTGTTTACCTGGCCGTGTGTGTGTCTGATGTTGGGATAAATTAAAGGGCTTAGCCCAAGAGGAAGCTGCACGTGTGTGTGCGTGTATCTGTGTGCCAGGCAATTAGCCACAAAATCAATTTTACACAGAAGAGCCGAAGTAATCAACGCCTCGAGCCAGAAACAAAGCGAATCATTCCAATCGGTTAGAACCATTATCGATTGAGGCCTCTCGAAGGTGCTTCTATTAAATTAAACTACACAAGTGTGAACAAAATAATAAACCACAACAAGAGGCGAAACAACTATAATGCTCCGAGTGTATTGTCAGCAATAATGGTAGCAGCATGGAGCCTTTTCTCGGGCTTTGTGCGCCAACTGTGTGGTATAAAATATAATTGAATTGATATGATATGAGGCATTCAAACAGGCCCGCACAACAATGGCCACCCACATGGCAGACATTCATTTTTATGTTTATTGGCAGCATGCAAATGCGGAGCTCAAAAGTCGGAGATGAGAGCCCTATCTGTGTGTATATGGCTGAAGAAGATGTGAAGTCGCATCCGATAGCACATGTCCTGCGACAAGCTTATTGATGACTGCTGGCCAAGTGCAGAAATTCTTTCATACGAAAAGAAACACAGAAAAATTATTTGTAGCCCTGCGGGTAAAAAACGAACAGCAAAAAACTGTCTGGCAGAAATTTATCATAATTAATATTGTCAAGAAATGCCATATGATCCTTACATGTCAGCAGACACCAATCACTCAAATTTATGTCTTTAATCTAAGGATTTATTTAATATGCTGCTCGAATTCCTTTAAACGAAAACTATGGCAAATAAAAGTGAACTTCTGGCCAGACTCTGCACAATATGATTCATAATTAATCACAATCTAAGCATTTCAAAGCCCCTCATTGCCCCCAAAAACAGTATATAGTCCATCTCTGCTCGAAAACATAATTCGTCATGACGAGCTTGAGTGCATTAAAATCCCCTAAAAACATTCTGACTGTAGGAATTAGCAATAAATGTTGGCCAAAAATGTTAGTTGAATGGCAAGTTTTGCCAACGCATAAAAACTATAAAAACTTTTCAACATTTCAATTCATAATTCAACACATAATTATATCATGCCGGCTTTGTCTATCTGCGCTCGCACACTCGCCACCCGTCTCTTTCTCCTGCCCCTAGCGCCGTCTCTCTCGCTCCGTTTCTGTGGACCGTGGACGAGCGAAATATGTCAGAAACTTTTCAAAACTGTAACAGCGCCAATTTGTCTACAAAAACGTTGACCGTAGACCACTCACAGTCCCCTAAAACATTTGCCCACCCACTTCAAATGTAATTTCAACGCCAATTTGGCTGTGTAAAATTTATGCAAATATTTCCCTGCTCTCTCATTATGCTAAATAATTGCTAGCATTTTTTTTCGCATTGCGAAAGCTATACGCCATAGCTGGTACTTTTTAGTAATTCGTACGGCTGAAATATTGCCTAAATTATCACGAAATGCCGCAGAGTATATACGCGTACATAAAATATATACAAATTTTTGCCCAGAGGCGTAAATGTATCTGTAGCTGTATCCGTATCTGTTTGATCCTGTTTGGTTGTGTGTGCAACCACGCAATTTATATTTTTGTTAATTTTGTTCATTTTTGGCCACGCGTAATTACATGAAGAATTCATGCGTAAAATTTTGTTATTGTGTTTGGCGTCGTAAATTGTTTAACTTTAAAACATTTATTGGATGTTGGCCGTATCATCCGAAAAACCAATTTTCACTGCCGAAAGGGAAGCTTGGGGAGTTTTGGGAGGTTGTTTTTGGGGGGTGTACAAAGCAATTGACAGCGCAGCTAAGAAAACAGAACTTGAAAACTAACATTAAATATTTAGAGCAAAAAGAGGAGCCATGACGGGCTTATAATATTCTCAGAAAAAATATACTTCGAAGTTTTATTCTCATCCAGAAAGAAAACTGCTGGAAAAATGCTTGAAAAGCGGGTTGAGCAGCAGACAATAAGTTAAATTAGTTTTGGTTGTTCTCCAACGTCTTATCGCTATCTTGTTCTTAGCGTCTGCCTGTCTTCAGGACAATAAAAATATCACCCATAAATTATCACAAGTGAGTTCATCACATGGCTTGCACATTCCCGCATTTCCCATTTTCCATTTTCCACCGGTTTTCATTCACTTCGAGTGCCCCCAATTCGCATGTCTGCGAAAAGTTCGTCTGGCTTTAGTTTACCAACAGCTGGTTCCGTCCCCGGCTCGGCAGTTTCCCCGACTTCCCTGAACCGGGGGCCAAAGGACCCCTTCTAAATTCCACCCCCTCGCTTTTACCACGCTCATTTGTAACTAAATCTGGGCGAGTGCCGTGGCAAAAGTTTATGAGTGTGCGGGTTTTTCTACATATGCCAGGGGCGTAGTCATGAAAATGCCAAGGGGAGCAGTCTATAGTCAGGATTTAGATGGGATATCTTAAATAGGATGCAGTCCTATAATCTACGATTAGTATAATTTCTATATCCCAAATTACACCATACAATATTTTTCAATCTCAAAGTCCACAACTTCTTAAAGATTCATTAAAATCTTCGTGCAGAAAAATTTATATATCCCAAAATATATGATACAATATATTTCAGCCACGAAATTTCATAAGCTTCTTTAATGATGTATTAATAAAATTATGTATTCTTAAAATATTTGTTAAAAATAATTTCTCTATCCCAAATAATATGATATATTATCTTTCGACCACAAAGTTCCTTAACCTCTCCTTCAATATACATTACTACAATGATGTAATCTTAGAACCCTCGTTTTAAATTATTTCTTTATCCCAATGATATGATACATAATTTTTTTAACAAAGTTCCTTAACCTCTTATTCGCCGATAAAGGACAATGGAATGGGGAATGGCCCCCCTCATAACGACACCCCTGGCACGCAGACATGCACGGCTTGCGTAAATATGCGAGTGTTTGTGCAACTGCATATTGTCATAATGGTGAATGCATGATATATTGAATTTTGCAGTCAATAAACGTTTTATGATCACAGCTGCACATATTTCACAATTTTCCTCTCGTTTTTTCGCCTCTTTTGTCGTGGAAAAGTTGCATAAAACTTGATGGGTGGCCGGAGTGGTGCGGTAACAAGAGGAGGATAAGCCCGTTGAGGGCAATCGAAAAATTTAAGGTCATTATGGGCAACATGCCGCGTCCTCTGGCTTCAAATCGGGCTAAGCTGCTGCCGGCTGACTGGGCCCAAGTTGAAACAGATCCCCGGCAATCCATCGAAGGGCCATAAAGTTCTTGCAGTTGCCAGACAAAATCACTGCTGACAAGAATTCATCATCAATGCCTGAGCCCCAGTACTTTTTTTCCCATCGGCATTTGCCGTATATCCCACATCCATGTGATGCTCGGCAGGATCGGGGGCAGGAGTGGCAGCCGGAGCCACTTCAACTGCAGGGGGCTGACGTACAGCTAAGCCCGGCCTAATTTCCAAAGGCAAATGGCCGCAGGCTCAAACTGCAGAGGATGGAGTGCGAAAAAAAATAGTAGGCATTAAATGAAACGAAGACAACACAACACAGGAAGCTGTCGATGAAAATGAAGATGAAACAGCAGGAGCACTGTAGCAAAAGCAACAAGCTTGAGTCGAGCGGATATTGAGCCACGCCCAGGGGCAGCAAAGGGGGCGTTTGGGGAGGGCAGTGCGAAAAAATATCACCCAAACTAGAAACACAAATCTTGATTTATGTTGCATTTCTTGCGATGAATCAGGATTATTAGAAACATGGTTTAGGTAATCTGACTAGCTCAAAACTTTTTTCACAACATTTTATTTAATGGTTTTATTCTGATGATTTAGTAGTGAAATTCAATTTTATAGCATGACAATGTTATCTACCATAACTCATTGATTTTTAGAACATACTTCGGATAATCTATGAATTTCTATGAATTATTTTTATTTTTACCAAATTCCATTTCATACTTTTGGTTATATTATTTATTACTGAAATTCAATTTTATAAGAAAACAAATACCAACTTATTTCATTTATATTTCAATCGAAAATCCATATTAACTTTTAAGTCCTCCATCTGATCTTATCCCTTGTTCCTTCCTTTGTGGCTTGCCTTTCTCTCAGTGTAAGGCCATTGATTATGCTGCGTTGCTATCACGATTTCTATTTGAAACAAAGCACAGGCGGAAAAATGGCAGTGCGAGGGCAGGGCGGCCAGGAGCCGGAGCAAAAAAATGGCTGCAAAGAGGTTTACAACTTCTCGTAAGGCGGCTTAAACGATTTGCGAGTTTATGGAAAGCCAAACACACTCTCAACGCAAGCACACACGTCGAAGTCATATGGATGTGTCTGTCGGTGTGTCTGTCTGAGCGTGTGTGGGTGCCGAGGATAGGCGGCGGGGTCGGAGGTCAGGGGGCTGGGCATATTGTAAAACAAATGGAAAATTGCTTTTTGATGTAGTCAGTCAACTTTGCCTTGCCGGCTGCCTGCTGCCATCATCGACAACGATGACGATGATGGGAATGGAGATGGAAAATGGAAAATGGGAAAACGGGAGTGGAAAACAAGCAAGCGATGAAGATCAGTGCTGAAAGCATGGGCAGCTATTTGTAGATTGGGCACTGCTAGGAAGGTTTCATGGATCAGGATGCTTTTGTTAATTCCTAGTTACTATTTATTAATGTAAATTGTAAACAAATAAATGGCCTAAAAAGGTGAGAAATGATAACTTATGAGGGATGAGACATTGCAATTTAAGATTCTACTTAAAGAATAAAAATCCAACATGAGCTACTTAATCAAAATTTTAAACGATTTCAAGACAAAGCTTCAAAGGGTGTTAGGAAAGGGTATTCCCAGACTTAAGTTCAGAAAATCTAAGTAGATCTAGGTTGGTTTCCTGTGTTATTAGATCACTATGAATGGCTTTGTTTGTGCGAGCCAATATTTAACTATAAACACAATATGAACTTGCCAACACTGATGGAGAAGGGCTCGTTGTTTGGCCCGGCTGGCAAGTTTTAAGGCTTTAAGCGCCCAAGAGTATGCTGCACTTCCAGCGGCTGCAATTCTTAATCCCATGGGGCTTATGGGCGAGAGCCAAGAAAAGGACCACGATGATGATGGAGATGACGGCGAGGACGATGGCGCAGCCACTGTCGCCAGATTCAATATTGCTCACGCTCCTGAACGGCTATGCAAATGCGTGTGTGTTGAGCCAGTGCAGAAGGCTTTTAAAATAACAAAGGGGGCCCAGCAAATCTCCCTTAAAATTGAACCATACAGAGGGAACCCTTTATTATGCACTCACAAAATTGCAGGTCAAAGAAAAAAATTATTTATAAAGTAAAATCATCACTCCCATCTTCAAATCTTAAGAGAACTCTTAATATAAACCAAGATTGTAGGGTAGTTTAAACTCACTTTGGTCGAACCAAGCAAACCTGAGATATTTCAACAAAAGCATACTGCTTTTCTCGCTGTGCACTTAATCCCAACTGTTATGACACCGCATCCACTAGAATGAATTTCGCCTCCTTTCCAGATTTCGGCCAGGCGGCGCTGCGTGATGTGAACCTGCTGGTGGAGCCTCCGGCGGTTCGGAGGGGTCAATCGGTGGCCCTGCGGTGCGATTACCAGCTGGAAGAGGCTCCTCTGTATTCCATTAAGTTCTACCGCGGCCAGATGGAGTTCTACCGCTACACACCGGGCGAGTATCCCCACACCAAGGTCTTTCAGTTCCCCGGCATCCGAGTGGACGTAAGTTGCTGGCCTTACCGGCGTTTTGGCTCATTGTTTGACGGAATATGGGTGGGCTGTTTTTCGAATATTCCCCGCAGGAGAACGGCTCGAATGCCACCATGGTGCTCATCCGCAACGTTAGCTTCAGCCTGTCCGGACAATTCAGCTGCGAGGTTACGGCGGATGCACCGCTCTATTCCACCGCCACCGCCTACGCCCATATGCAGGTTGTGGGTGAGTATCCGCCTTCCCGGGCATCCGCATCCGAGTATCTGGGCATCTGAGTATCTGACGGCAACTCAGGGGCATCTGACAATGACAAACAGATCCTGTCTCATTAGTCGCAGGCAAAGGCGTGACTGGAAAGTGCGGCGAACAATGGTCCAAAGATGCGCCCTTGTCGCTCCACTGCCAGCAATTAAGAACCCAACCAGGACCTGAGTAAACACTTGTGCAGTTGGGGGAATAGGGATTTAAAGGCATCCATCCTTAGCTTTTGATTGAAAATATTTAAAATTAGAAAGATAATGTGTAGATGTTTAATAAAAATATTTGACATATATTCAAACTTCAAACCATTAAAACTATAATTTTTGTCTTATTAAAACGATAAATTCAGAGTTCACTTAGGTCAAGGTATAGGTTTTTAGAGCTGTTAAACTACCCCTTGTTTATCTCATATTTTTTATATATATTTTCAGAATTTCCGGAAAAGCGTCCCAGTCTTTTTACAGAACACACGCGTTATGAGCCCGGCGATGTTTTGCGGGCCAACTGCAGCACTCTGGGCTCGCGTCCTCGAGCTGACCTTCGTTTTACCATCAACAATATACCCGTAAGTAATATTATTATAAAGCATATCAGCATATCACAGACATAAATGCGCATAAAATACGATTACGTGTCAAGATCCCAGGGATATGATCTCTGTAAATTCGCAGGACCTCGGGGGCAAAACGCTTTACAATCGGCAATTAAAATGTCTTACATCATGCCGCGCATTGATTGTTAATTAATGTCTGGCAGCGCCAAGATGTTTTGAGCCAAGAGCGTGGGGGATTTGCCTAATTAAACAGCTTTGACTTGCCTAACGGCATCGTAAATCCTTTATAATGGCAACCACCACTCCTTTTTGGGAACATGTGTGGCTTTCGTTTAATCCACTGCGACGTGCCTCGCAAAATTTGTTCTTTATTTATGAATATTGTGTAATTTAATCAGAGCGAGGCGACTGAATTACAGGGGCTCTCATCTTACCTACTTAATTAAAAATTTTCAAGTCGAAACCCAACCAAGAAACCGCAGGGCGAAGTATATCCTTTGGGGCAAAATGAAGTCAATAAGGCAAAAAAAGGGTTGTGTGCCAAGGTTTTGATTTGATTCTGCGATTTCCCTTTTTTGTCATTTATCATAATGTCGAGAATGTGAAGGAGGGGCTCAGCTAACAAGTCATCTACATATAGATACAAACAGCTTGGGTCAAAATGGTAGAACCAAAAAGATGGAATGACTATATGTAAAGGAGAGTACCTCATTCAGATGACAACCACATTTAGTTTGTTTGTTAAATAAAATCGATAAAAAATAAAAAAATGATTTAAGACTGCTATTAATTATCTGTGAACTGTTTATAAGAAAGTATCTTAAAACAGCAGGCTGCTATCTTTTTTAGAGCTACTGTTCATATGCATATGCCCCAATAAGAGGCTTCAACATCATTAGTCATTCGGAGGCGCTTCCTTTCCGGCATCAATTCTGCGAGTGCCGCTAATCAGTTGCATAAATCAACAAAGAAATGCTTCCGGCAATCGGTTTAAAGCAATGCCAGATCCCAATTCTTTGACCTAAGCCCGAAATCCTTTTTTGTTTCCTTTTTCGCCCGAAAATGTTAATAATCATAGCCGAGACATAAAATAAATTACGTTCAACTTGTGGTAAAAACGAAATTGCCGGACGGGCCAGTGGACAAAATGGCCAAAGGACAAAGGACAATGGACAGCGGACAACGGTTTTTAAATGAATTTACGAGATGAACAAATTTTCAGTTGACACGCCCGCTGAACGAATTCAACTTTTCTACGATTTCCCAGGGTGCGGGCATGGGGCCACGACCAACCGAAAAAAGAAAGAACCGAGAAGAAAACTTATTAAACGCTTCATAAATTTTTATATTATGTCTACCCACATCATCAGACATAACGTGTCCTCCTCCGCCCGTCTGCTTTGTTTCTCTGGCTTCTACTTTCAGTGTGTGCGTGTGGGTTATCCTGTCGTTTTATATCTGTCGGCGGTAGTCTACTTTTCGGGGCTCTCGCCCACACATGCTACCAGAAACAGGACTCACATGCAGGCCGTTTAACATTTTATCTAGACTTCTTCGCAGCCAACTAATGACAAGAGCCGAGACAAAAGTACGCCGCTGCGTTTGAGGATTGCGAATAGTGGGGTCTCGTCTCCCCGTCTGTCACATAAAATTTTATGTCTACACAGGGGGAAAATATCAAAGGATTTGGAACAAGATTTTTTGTTGCCAAAAATATTTTAAGAGGGTTTGGGTATGGTAAATAAAACACTTAACACTTACAACATATATATTGTATGGTAATCTGAAAGATACATTTCCCTTTAACCTCCAAGTCTCTACATTAAGTCGCTAGTAGCTTTAGCTAATATCTAAAGTGCCTTAAAATACATAAATTCAATGCTTATCTGAAAGATACATTTCTTAACCTAAAAATATTTACAATAGTTTGAACTTACGTCTAAGGTGCCTAAAAATATATACTTTTACATGGGTATCTGAAAGATACATTTTCCTGTAACATAAATATTTTCTATCAATAAGCTGCCACAATTTTTTCCCTCTGCACACCGTGTTTATGTTGCCTGCGCAAACAACTAGGGGTTAGCAAAAAGATGGCAAATCCATTTCACTGGCAATGGCCGTGCAATTTAGTTTCATATGCCCGGGCGGTAGATGCCTTTTTGATATTGAATTATGATCTGAGCGCCGGAGCTGTTCTCGCTCTTTAAATTAGATAGAAGGCCAGGGATAATACTCTGTCACACAAAACAATGCCATAAATAATTCCGAGCTGAAAGCATTGACCCAGCACGTGTTGAGTTCGAGATTAAAGCTCTGCTCCGAGATAGATACTCCATATATATACAATCCACATGTGGATGACCGACTGCGCTGGAGGGGAGAAAAAACTTTAACGACTCACATAATTTGTTAAAAAGTTTCTGTCATATTAATGGAAAAGTAGCTCCAAATGTGTTGGTCTTTATTTTTTCTAGCTGCCACCCGTGTTTTTCTTTTATGTGGGTGATTCGGGGGAATTAGTTGAGATTAGGGCCAACGTCTGGCCATTAGTCGTGCGGATTTGGGCGGCCATCGATTTTTGATAAATTATTTATTGAGCACAGAAAACTAAGGACATAATTAAAGCTCGGCTTACCCATGATTAATGGATGCCCCTCTCGCGGTGAAATCGATAGAAGCGAGTCCGAAAATGAGGGAAAATTAAAGGCAGAAATACTTAGGTGAAAACAACACAATATATAAAATGCAATTTGGCACTGTTAATACTGAGAATGGCATGTATTAATTTTCCACACAATTTGCATAATCCCATCTAGGCAGAAATTATCAAGGCGATATTAATTGCCAGGCCATCAAAATGGAGAGTTGGCCAGCTAGAGGAGCAGGCCAAAACAAACTTTCTTGTTTGAAAACAATTTGCTGGGACGAAAGTGTTTAGGCCAGCAAATGCCAAATGCTCATTTAATTGCCCAGGGGCTGAAGGTCGAGGGTTCAGGATTGGGTTCGGGCTCGGGTACTCGATGCCATAAAGGTAAATCACAAGAAATATGAGGGTATTTTCACTTTCGGGTCGCTGCCTCAGCCACATGCTTAATTAAAGCGCTTGGCTTCTTAAGAGTGTCTCGTAAATTACGCGGCATTAAATCGGCCGAGCGAGATAGCACATGGCGAAACGAAAGAGACGGCGATAGCAGGGGGGCAAGGAAGAGAAAGAGACGGGAAGTGCGGCAGGGCAAACTGAAAATGACTTTTTATGTCGCTGCGTCTGGGCTTTTCCGCTGCCAGCATAAAAATAAAAATAAAATTCAAATAAAATAAAAAGGATAAGCCAAAAAACGCACAAAACCCAAAACAAAATGGGGGAGTGTGTGCTTGGGTGAGATGCTCGGTTCGTAAAAAGGGTTAAAAGAGCGACCAGCAACAAAAAGCCAGCGAGCGCTCGGCAATAAAGCGCTTTTGCTTTTAATGTTGTGGGTGAGTGGTGGGGAAATGAAGGGGAAGAGATCCTTGAGGGGCCCTGTACAGGGAGAAATAGGTTTTACAACTAAGAAAAAATATTCTTTAGTTTTGTTTTAAAATCTGTAAAATACTTACCTTCAATTGATATACAAGTTAAGGTATTTTGCAACCATGATGTTGAAGAAAAATATAAAAAATATAAAAATGAGATATATTTTAAAATAAATTTTGTAAAAATACAAGAAGACAGTAATTTTTTTTGGTAGCGACTCTTTATCACATTTTTTGGCCAGTGCAGCCCCTTAGCTGACCCAAATTCCCGCAAACCCGTAATATCTTACACCTTTTTTGTCTTGAAGGGGGCCAAAATACATGCATAAGTAAATGGCGCTCAAATGAGTTTGTAAGTGGAAATGAAATGCATATTTATTGTATTTAAATTGCCAGCGAGTTTTCCGGCGCATCTTTTTCCCCGGTTAAGCCCAGGTTGTCATGTGAACTTTGCCGCTGCAGCGTGGCGGGACGAAGGGTGAGGGGGCGGATGTGGGGATGAATCAGCAACAGGACATGCAGCAGAGCGGAAATGGCAGCACGAGCGTTTTCAAAATGGCGCCTGCATTTCCCGCCATCTTTTTCTCGCACTGCAACAATGGACGATGCGCCATTTGCGACTAAAAGCATTGCACGGCAGTTTAGAGTTTTCTTTTCGCGCCAAAAGGAAATTGTGTGAGCGAAGCAAAAAAGGAGAACTCAGGCAAATGAAGCGGAAAGCTCGCACAGGAGTGTCGCATATGCATGGCAAAAGTATACATTAAATATATACACACATCAGCAGTCAGGCTTAGGCGCTGCTGTTGGTGTCATGGCGGAAATGAAATTTTCAGCGCTCCTCAAAAGGCATCAAATAAACAGTTTTGCACGGCAAAAAAACAGCCTTCGCATGGACAGACACTCGAACAAAATGCCGGACACTTTGGAGAGGGAAAAGCGAGCCAACCAGGCGGATGAGTGAATAAGTGTCTCTTGATGTTTCTGTTGTTACCATAGTTGTGTGTAACATTGAAAACTCGTTTTTAAATGGCAATGGCCAGCAACAAGAACAACAACATAGCCAACAACTCGCCACAAACAACAACAAAAATATGACATGCCCATGTCCGTTCGTTTCGTTCGCTTTCAGTGTCCGTTTCCTTGCCTCGCAGCTCTCACTGCATTTCCATGGCCAGGCCGAAAAGCACAGTACTCAGAAGCACTGGGAAAATTTTGCCCAAGTATTTTTAAATGTATGGAGTATTTTTTTCGACGTATACAATAAATTTATAAATCAAAAACCTTTTTCACAAATAAAAAGCGGCATTTCAGTCAAATTTATCCAAATTATTTTTGGTAATATTAACCCTTGAAAAATGTTTCAATTATTTTAAATTTATTTGCAAAGTCCTACGCATTTTTCCTCAGTGAACTGGTCAAAGGATTGGTAACTGGCAAGCAGCCATGGCCGCAAGTGCAACATGCTCGTATTAACCCCACTCGCACACTCCATACACAGACAGAAAAGGGGGCGAGTCGGAGAAGCAGACAGTCGACAAATTGCCATTCATATGCAGTTGCACAAAACTCAATGCGAAACTCTAGTACTTTTTCTCCTTTTTCCCCCTTGGCTGCTGTTATTTCTCCTTTCTGCCTGCATGCTGGAACATTATTTTCTGACTTGTGTAAAAGGGAGTAGCTGCAGAAGGGTCAAGGGGTAAAAGGACGAAAAGGCTGAGGGTGAGGGCGTCGGAAACGGAAGAGAAAATCAGTTGCAACTGCAATTGCAGCTGGAAGCACGCCATGAATAATTTAAAGCATATTTTAGTTCATGTAGCGGCGGCTTTCGTTTAGTATTCAAAATGACAGAAACCCCAACAATGTTGTGGTTAAAGCAGAGGATTGATTTGATTGCTCACTCTAAGAGGGATTTGCTATCCAAACAGAGGCTTTCAGATCTGAAATGGGTTTGGAAGTCCTCTTGAGGGATGATTTTTATTATATTTCATTCACATATATCTGTGAGTCCAAACCGCAAAACACTAATGAATGCCACTTTTTTTTTTATTATATTTTTTATATATATATCTGTTAAGCCAAACCACAAAACTCTAAGTGGATGCAATATTTTTTGCATGCCCATTAATATTTATTTTTCTATCTTACCCCAGGTCGGCACGGAGGAAACGCAGTACATTCGATCGGTCGACAACCTGATTGCATCCCGGCTCAGTCTGAAGCTGCAGCTGCAGGCGATTCACTTTGTGGCCGGCCTCAGTGGCCATGGAAATGGGAATGGTAATGGCAATGGAAATGGCAACGCATTGCACCAGGGAGGCGGTGGCGGTGGGGGACTCGTCCTGCGATGTACGGCGCAAATTGGCGATCTCTATCAGGAGTACAAGGAAATCGAGCTGGGCACACCGCAAAAGGATCCGGTGCCGGCAAGAGGTAAGCCACAAAAGCATAACTGCCAAAGGCCGATGGACACTGAAAGGAAAAAGTAGGCAGTTAGGACTACTGATAACCATAGTTACTTATGATTTTATTAGGATAAAAATTTTTAAAAAAAGTGTTTCACATTATAAATTAAAAAATATTCCTGAATATTTAAACTTGGTTAGAAAATGTTGTTAATAATTCTGTTTATATGAATTAACTGGCTGATATATAAAATATTTTATTTATGTATGGAATATTGGTTTGCCCACATATTATTATGGATCATTCTTAATATTTACAATTATTTAATTAACTGAATAATATTTAAAAAGTAATTGTTTCAAAAATATTGATAGCACGTTAATTAGTTTCAATGAATCAAGCTATAATCAGTGGGATATATAAACTTCTTTAGAGGAAGATACCTCAAATATTTAGAGTCTTAGGCAATTTTTTTTATTGAGTTTTTTTATTTGTAAGCTTGATTTTATATTAATATTTTTGAACTCCCATTATTTCCCTCTGTAAACTTGCATCTGATTGCCTTTGCAGTGACGCTGTCGTCGGGAACCGGACTCCGTGGCTTCTTGGAGACCTATTTCGCAACATCTTCGGCCCACAGCGACTGGCGGGGGTCGACGGGGGCGGTGGGCATGGGCGTGGCCATCTGCCTGGCCACCATGTTAACCCAACTAATTACTGGAAGCTAAATCGGGGGTCAGTCGGCTGGAATACGTGGACTTCGGTGGACTGGGAGGGACTTGGCGAGCGTGTGTAGGGCTTATCGAACTGCGATGGAAATTAGGGGGCTCTCGGCCGTAAACTGCATTATTTATCTATATCGAATTCAATTTAAATTACACACACGCACACACACAGAGGCAGATGAGATGTCCATGGGATTCCCCGGTTAAGCTCACACATCCACACGTAAACCCTATGTAACTGTAAATATTTGCTTTAATGATGTGAACGGATACACTTAAATGAACTCGCACTCACACCCACGCGCTCACACACACACACACAGACACGCGACTAATTGTTAATTAATGGATTATTTAATGATGCATAAAATATTGGATAAAATATTAATGTTTCATTTGCATTTAGCTTCAACCCAAGCGAATATCAACTTAATGTTTAAGTGGAGTAAAAAGTGTGAATCGTTGAAACGATTGAAAAAAGAACACATAAAATTGTAAACAACTGATATGCCAATGTCAAGACAAAACCAAAAAAAAAAAAAAACAACATTCAACCAGAATAAACAAGCAGTAATAATCAACTTTGTGTGGCTTTTTATTCCTTTGGGGTTTCGAGGGCTTAAATAAATCTTTAATACTAGTTTTTGTGTGGGGCTTAAAATTATGTGATTGCTGTTAGGTTTTTATTTTGTTTCGAAGCTTTAAAGCATTGATAAAATTTATAAAAGTTTTTAAAGATAATACAACCGAGATTTATTATATTAAAACTAAAACAGTGCAGCTTATCCCCATATTTTAGCTGATCAGCAATGGCTTTTGTGGTTCTTGGTTTTCCAATCGAATTTTAGACACTCGTCCTTTGGCAGATTAAACTGGGGCATTTAAATGACAGTTCCAAGCTCAGCTGCATTCTGATGGCATTTGCAGTGCAGAAAAAATAGAAAAGGAAACGTCTCTATCACTTTGCACTGACAAGTGAGACAAATTCGATTTTAGCGCGATTCGTGCGCGGTTTTAAACGCCATAGCGAGTTGTGCTAAGAATTTTGTTGCATACTTTTAGGCTGCTGTCGCAGCAGTTCCTTACTGCCGGTCCACATAATGCAATTAAAATCAAATATACACAGGGGGCAGCAGCCCACCATTTAGCCCTGTACTTTCCCTAAAAAGTCATTAAAAGATAAAATCGCAAAATCAATTAGCTAGAAACTTAAGCTGGCCGCGACTTGGACTCTTGGACCCAGCTCTTTTTAGGGCCAAAAGGCTGAAATCAGCTGTGAGCACTCCGATTTTTTATAGCTAAAAGGTCTCCTACAGTACAAAGAGAGTCCAATGCTGTCAGCTCGGAATACCAAAAAAAAAAATTAAGCAATGCATAAATTAATTTAATAGAAAAGATACATATAATTATTTTTAATTTTATACCATAAAAAAACCATTACTTATTTTACTTAGAAATATGTTTAATATATTAATATTTTATGTTCTGGAAATTTTTTCACATAGATGTGAACTTTTTAGCCATTACTAGCTAGTTTCAACTACTGAATTCCGTCATCCCCGAACTGATGCTGTTGTGGAATCGAAGCGAGGACCGAGTTTTGGGCGCCATCTAGCCTGACCATAAATTGCAACACTTTTATCGCCGTTCCAGGCCCGCCTGCTGTTGTCCTTGTGCGCCGCCTATTTTTGCTGCTTCTTCTTCTACAGTTGCACAGCTTCCGATTTCCGTTTCCGCTTTTGCGGTGCCCGCCTTGAAACTGGTTTTTATTTGCCGCACACTCGCTCGCCTCGATGCCTGCATAAGTGGGCAGAAATCAGCTCCTCCACTCGGCCACAAAGTTTGCTGTTCGCACTGCTGCCGTTGGTTTTTTGGCAAACGCATTTTTTCATTACTTTTCCACTGGCCGGGGGCCAAAAAGCGAGTCGAGGTCCGTGGCCATTGGGTGTTCGGTATTGGGTTTTGGGTTTTCGACACTGGCTGCTGTGCAAATGCATTTGCTTCTTGCATGTTAACGGCGGCTGGGATGGCACTTCCGCTCGCCGCCTCATTGGCCACGCCCCCCAAAAGCCCATCCCGGAAAAATGTACTATACACACACACACACACACCCAACTGAAAGTCAGCCAAAAGAAGGCAGTGCATGAAATACTTTTATGCAATTGAAACGAATTGCGGAAAAATGATTTATGCCACAGCATTAAAGACCAAATTGGTACAGGCGAGGGGAAGTGGCCATGATGTATTGTTATGCGATACGCTTTATAGGGCAATCGGCATGATAACATAATCCAAATATATGGCGGATGGAATTAAGTACCCGACTGTTGGTGATCAAATGGCAGTTCAGCTCCTAAAAACTGCTGCACATTATTTTTAAATATTTATGAGGCACAGAAAAAATTAACCAAAAAATAGTATACTACAAATTACAAAATACCTTTATTTGAGATGATTTATTTCATAATGTAGTTTTTTTTAACTTTTAACTAGTCAGCAAATTTAATTAATTATAATTTCCTCTTAATATTAAAAAAGAAACACCGGAATTCATGGAACTCGCAAGTGGCACTGGGGGCATAAGAAACCATTTTTATTACCCGAGTGCCCCATGCAGAGATCTCGGTGCCCACTCAGTGTCAGTCTGGGGGAGCTCATTACAGGTCAATTAATTAATTGAAGCCTGCCAAATAGCCGCTCCGAGCTGCCAGCCAATATAGCCATAAAAGTGAATGACCAACAGAGGCCCAGAGCCCGGCCGGCCTGAGAACCCAAAAAGAGGCATGGCCAGTTGACCAAATGAATTGCCATAATCACTGGAGCAACAGCAGGAGCCACTCTCCGTTCGAGATAAATCAGGAGGAGGAAAATGGAGAGGAATGTCGGAGGAAATAGAGGAAAAATGGGGGCCATATGAGCAGGGAAGTAGCACATGGAATGACATATTGGCCAACGAATTTGATTCGACTGCCAGGGTTCATGGCATTTGACCATGGCCATTTGAATTTGACTTTTAATGCCCAACGAATCTGTCAAAGCCAATACCCCTTTTTATGGGATTTTCTCTCAGTGTTGCTGTCACACAATTGCTTCGTTAGTGCTTAAAACACAGCGATTTCATTCCCATTTTCACTCCAAATGCAGGACTAAAACGTTCAAAATGTTGTACGACACAATTTAAGGATTATGCACAGGGAAATGGATTTTTAATACGCGAATCCATTCTTATGGGCACCACTCCCGGCTTTGGTAATTCAGCTAGGCCATACATTAGCATAAATTTGGCCAGCCATTGTCGCGGTCTGATTCCAGGGCATGTGTCAGGACCCGATTGATGCCATGAATATTTTATTAACATCGGCACGCTCCAACTTTCGACCTCAAATCGAACATATGGAAGGGCAGTGGCGGGTAAAATTTTAGCACTAGATTTTTTCATATAAAAAGGAATCTGTTTTATGCAAAATCATATAAAATTTAACTGCGAATTCTAATCTGGTAATTTGCAGTTATTTTTCACACCAAAATATGAATATAAATGTAAACAAATTAGGTCCCGTAAAATGCTATTAAAATAGTTTGAATATTTTTCCGAATTCCTCCTTCTATAAAAATACCCTGAACTGTTGGATAGAAACATATGAGACGCAGTGGGGTTTTTATGTAATTCCGCCAACTGAATTGGGGAAAATGAAATTTTCGCACGAATTTGCATTGCATATTGTTCGCCGCTCCTACGTGCAATCCGCTGACAAATCGTCATTAATAAAGCCTAGATGAGTGACTGACTGGGGTTTTTTTCTCTGTGTGCCCGGTGGGCGGTGAAGGGAGCGGACTTGTGGGCGTGGCAACAATGGGGCTTCGTTAGTGCAGCAACAAACCTGGCGAACGGCAATCAAAATTCAATTTATTTACGCACACAATTTGATTTTGATATTTTCACACAATTTCGCAGGATTCCTTTCTCCATTTTTTTTCTGTGACTACCTCACCCTGTGTGGAAATGAAATTTAATTGCAATTTGCTGGGGCAACACAAAGGCGAAATTAATTATGGGTGAACTAAAGTGATAGCTAATAAGCATTGCTGGTAAAAACTAAAAATTTAATTAATATTCTGTTCCGAACAAGAAATTACACGACATAAATTCCAAAGCCAAAAATTGCCAGCCAGCTAATTACCAAACATAATTTATTTTAATTGTAATCCAGTAAAAAAGAAACATGCCCGGCAAAAAAGCCGATAAATTCCCTCAATGAAAGTGTACATTATCAGAAACAACTAATGTAATATATACTTAAATACACACCGATTTCGTACTTGTTTTGGAAAAATTAAATGTAATTTAATAAACCGAAATTGCGCATTTATGTCGCTTGTTTGCGCCGGCAGCATACAAATATCAGCGTATATATTTGCTCTAGTAATTTGCATTTAATTTCGCTATATGCAAATTTTAAATTACATCCCGCACTAGCCACTGGGTAGTGCACATGAGTGCGGGTCTTTAATTAAACAGCCATAAATGCGCGGATAAAAACGCCGCCCTGATCGATTCCCATTCCCATTTCCATTCCCAGATGCCGCAGAAGCCGCAGCCTTTAAGCGCCGTTTAAACGCGCTCGGCTTGCGGCCCATCAGCAACCTGTCAAACGGAAAAGCACTTGTGAGCCAGCTCGCCGGGGGACCAGCCATTCGGATTGCAATGGAGATGCTGATGGGATGGGGATGGAGATGCAGATGACGGTGTCGAAGGACCATAATCAACAGTTTAACAAATGGACAAGCAGCGGTCGGCACCACAGGATAGAGCTCAGGCTCAATAACTAGCCATTGCTCACCTCTCAAGTATGGAAAACAAGTGTATCTGGAGAAAACTAGTACTTTTCCTTAGGCAAATACCTTTGGCCTAAAACTAAACAAAAAATAAAAAATAAAAAATCCAACAATTAAAATGTGATTTATATGGAATAATATGTTTGGTACAACATTTAAGCTATAATATATTTTAAAATGAAACTTCCACAGACCCAAAAATAGTAATATTTTACACTTATTGTTGAGATACTCGATATTTTAAGGTATATTTTAAGTAGATTTAAGCTCTTACTTGTTCTTCCTTAAGTACCCACAGAAAGGGATTACGAAAAGCCTGTCTCGCGAACTTAAAATTACAGAAATATCGATTCGAGTGAAAGCCGGTCCGAAAATCATTTAACTGATATGTAATGGCATCGCCGTGGCTGCTCGGCAGTCGACCAGACGACCAAAAGTTGGATTTCATCCGGCACTTTGTCATAATTGTTGCAACGCAATCGTCCGTCGACAAGTGTTGACAGTTAATGCACGCAAAGCTGTCATCCAAACGAAACCAAAGGTCCGCCGGCCAGGAGTTGCAGTTGCAGTTGCAACAACTGACGATCCGCAGCCTTTTAAAGCTTTCAATTTGCACACCTGCTGGCGGAAGCGCGGGCTGGCACTGGAAAAAACATATATATATCATTAAAAGAAACAAAAAAATTTTATTTTGATTCGTTAAAACTTCTTATTTTTTTTAATTTATGAAATAAATATAAAATACTCGTATACTGGTTTTTACATTTCTATTTGAATTGGTTGGGCTTTAATCTACTATTAAAATTATTCAAAATATTGTATAATTTGTCTTTAAATATTTTCAATAAATATTTCCTCTATGTGATATTGTATCTATCATCTACATACAAGCTTTGGTAAACCGTAGTTCGTATCTACAATATTTTCGGGCTGTGTGACAGCATCCCAGCATCACGTAGTCTCGACAGTTGTCTGCTCTGGACGCAAATTCCACAGTCAGAATGCCTAATTGTGGCATGAGCACATGCCCACGCACAGCAGCGGCAGCAACACATGCAACCTGGGCAGCAGGGGCAGCAGGGGCAACACACCTGCACGGCATGCAGGTACGTAAGCTCATTACGCATACGCCGTGTGACAGCCAAGCAAACAATGCCAGCACGCTGCCGCCGACGAAGACAGCAGCGGAATCCAGAATCCAAGAGCAACAGCGGCCACGGCAGCAACATCCCGAATGCAGCTGCAACATAACCACATCATAAACGTTGCAACCACAGTTGCACGCATGAATTAAGCATTCCGCAAAAGTAACTGTAGTGCAGCGAGTGTAATGCGTGGCAATTGCCGAGGACTTTGGCTTGCAGCTTTGGGCCAAAACACGTACATGGCCCGTTGCAATGTCCCTGTTTCGCTTGCCTCCTTGTTTGCCCGCCGCTGCGTTGGCGGCTAACCTTTAGCCCAAGTTCAACACAGTTGCAGCTGCCCTGGGATGCTGGACGCCAGCGATTTATCATGGACAATGTCAGTTGCTACACTCACAGAATTATATGACACAGGGCAATCAATACACGCACAACATCTTGGTAAGACATCCTTGAAAAAGAGTTTAAAAAATACACACACAAAAAATTAATAAATAAGAAAAACAATTTAATAATATATATTAATAATTAAACACCAATTTATATCCACAAAAGAAGAGTTTTTTTGAACTTAGAGGTGAGTTTGGCCACTTTAAATAGCCCAATTTTCCATAGAAAATCATTTTATAGTAATCAAAATTTAAAAATAAGAATATCTAATGGTACCATTCAAGTAGATTTATAACTGTTTAAAGAATGTATTATTTATTACTTTATATGGTTTTCAATAAAAAGCAAATCGAAAAAGAATTTTTTTAGCCAAGTATTTTTAATATTTGGTTTATTTCGCATACTTTCCTTTCTAAATTAAGCCCTTTTCTTAAAGTGCAGTCGCTGAACTCTTACAATTGCCATGCAAAACGCGGTCTTGTCTCAGATGCGATGCACGACTAAAATTTATAAGCGCAAATTCTCTTGGCATGCCTAAATCAATTTCCATTGCTATTGCCGAGTATTTCTTTGAAAAATTCAATTGGCAATTGTCAATGTTATTTTATTTGCGCGCCTTTCCGTTGACTATAAATTTATCCTGGTCAGCGGCAGCAGCTGCAGCGCGCCACTCTAGACTGTTTGATACCCAATTCGGAAATGGCCAAAACCAAGGGGAGTGTCCTTGGGCAACGCGAATCCCAGGCGCTTTCCTTGAGCCCTAATGGGCAGCCAGAAGGAAATACAATAATAAAAAAGCAGAAAGAAAACATTCGCCGCAAAACTCTACGGCCACTGTAAATTCACCAGGCCAACAACAATGGTAATAACTTCATTTCCGTGACTGTCCTGCATAGCAGTCTGTGTCTATATGTAGGTATAGCATTGTCCTTGTAGTCCCTAGCCTTCCGTAATTGTTTTTTATTTCCTCGTTTTGCCGTGTGTTACCTTAAAAAAATATGAAATACTTTGCCACAGCACTTATTTAGTTTTTATTCCGAAAATATTAGTGTGTTTTGCACACTCTCCATTCCGGCTTTTGTCTTCTTTTATTTGCGGTTTGCTTCCGCTTTTCCATCGAGCTCTTGGCCAAATTCTATTTACGCATTTTATTCGATTAAAGTCGGGTTTGTTCTCTCGCAAAATTGCGTAATAGAGCGATGTCAAATTTAATTTGACAAGGATGTGAAAGGAAGCCAATGGTCTTGAGGTCCAGTGATGATACTAAAATGTGGAACATTTAACATGTCAAAAACGGGATACTTCAAATAAAACCTCACATTAAAAACAATTTAAAATGCCAGAAAGAAAACTTTGCGTCTTACATTTGCCGTTCAAAGAATTCCTGCCGTTTTGCCGATTAGAAGCGCAAAAACTGATTTTCCTGATTTTCGCAGAGAATGGGCAAATTATGCGAGCAACTTTACGGGAGGCCTTACAAATTATTTCTACATTCAATTAAGCGAATCTTTAGAAATTCATGGCAAATGCTTGAGATTATGTAAATAAGAAATTCTACAAGCACGCCAGCACTTGAGCAAATTAACAAAATTTCAATCACACTTCATTAGCAGAGAGAAATTTCCATGTGTTGCATTTGCCGAAGGAGGGGAAAAGCGGAAGTTTGTATGAGTGTGTGGTGCGAACTACACAATGGTTGTTGGGGGGTGGTGGTTCTGGGTGGTTTTCGGGGCTTTTCGGTGGAAGGTGGTGCTCAGGCGACAGCACACCGCACATTTAGCAAATGAAATGTTTCAAGAGGCAGCCAACGCTGATGATGACGGCACAGGAGCATTGGAATTAGCAGTCAAGTTGCTGAATATTCAAGCCAACTTGCCAGCAGAGACAGTAAAAAAGGGAGTAAAAATACCCAGTTTACCCTTGCAAATTAATTGTATCTAGAGATACAGATATTTTCTTGGTAAACAAGAAAACATCGCTAATGAGTAGTGACAACTGAGTGCTCGTTCACATATCAGACATGCGATTATAATTTCTCTGTATTTTTAAGGTCCGATTTCTCAATGTCATGTTAACCTATGCTGTAGAGTTAAAATACCTTTTCAAAAAACATATCAAGCTATGTTTTATTTGCCTAAAGATCCTTAACTAGAGGAAATGTTCTTATTAGGTACAAAATGAAATTGACATCAAGATGCTAACATTCTGTAAGAGAAGCCTAGCGCCCTAATAGGACATTGAGAAATCGCCCCTTAAAAGGTTAAAAAAGTGATTTCCTTCTTAATATTACGATAAAACAAGAAATCACGTTGTGCTTTGCTACAAAGATGCTAATTTTCCGTAACAAGTTAAGCCATAAGTTTTAGCTAAAAACCCATAATAGTGTCCGTAAACCAAGGGTTAATGGTATCCCATTGTGAAAGTAACGAGCAGGTTATTTAACTGCATTCCTGTTTTTTGGATCACCTTAATTACCTTAGCGACCACCGACACGCAGACAGATAAATAATTCTGCAAGACTTGAGCAATGTTTGGCCAGCCAGGGAGCTGTATAAATATTAGAGCGAATGGAAAAACACAAGCCCCAAGCCGCATAAATTGAGATTTTTTGCGAACGAGAGGTGCATAAAATACTAAATGCTCTTAAAAATATTATGCGGTTGCCGTGCCAGGAAGTGATGTGTGGGTTGATGGGTGGGTCTTTGGTGGTTTTGGGGATTTTTTTTTGGTGGCAAAGGGGGAAGCTGAGGCGGATGTGTGCGCCACGACTTCACATATTGCCCCTGGCGCCACTAAAATATTATTTCATGAAATTTGCTTAAGGATGCAGCAGCATCAGCATCAGCGGCTGTGGCAGCCAAAAAGTTTGCTTATCCTTGAAAGTTTATTTTGTGCCGGAAATAAACAAAATTGCGCTCGTTTGCCGCCCCACATGGGTTTATAGTTGCCCCGTTTTTGGGGTTCTCGACGCTGCGGATGCCGATGGTGGTGCAAACGCAAATGCATCATCATAATAAGTGGTGCGAGCCGAGCAGCTGGGGAGCCAAAGCAAACAGGTGTGGCAGCGAACCTGTCGCCCGCTTTATTGGCTGCTTGAGGTCTTTAAAAGCGCGGTGAAGGGGGAAGCTCAAGGAATCCCCTCGAGTGGGGGTACTTGTTATGCCCCTTTCTGAGGATGAACAGACTTTAAAGGAATTTAAGAAATTGCGAAAAAGTTAACGACCCAAACAAGAGGAAATCTTCGTTGTTAAAGTTGCTTTTGCCAGCAGAGTTGCTAAATCAAATCGGTATTTCCAACGAAGCAAGCTCTTTGGCAATGATTTTCTGTCTCATAATGTCTTTATTAAAAACGGAAAGAAAGGAAATTAAATTTATGAGATTTACTACAATATTGTCAGTCATTACATTATTGTTCAATAAGGGAAGTCGATAATATTTTGTCTTAATGATATTATATTATTGTATAGCTCATAGCTTAAAATATTTGAACTTACATTAAATCAATGGAGCCTAAGCAGTTCTTCTAAAGTCTTTCCTATGAAAAAGATTAGGTTTATGTGATTTTTGAACGACTTTTCGCTCAGTGCGTGCTCTCGCATTTGACAAGCTGCGTTAGCCTTGGCAGGACCTCTTCAGGAATCCAGGGCTCTTCAGTCGAAGAGCCGCCGGCGGCGACCGTTCGTCAGGCCAACTAAAATAAATACACAATGTTGTAATTTAGAAGAATATTTGCACAGCAATTATTTTCATAGCAGTGGCCGCAGTCGAGCGGTAACAAGGCCAAAAACAAAAGTGAATTTTTGGCCCGAACCACGGGACATAAGATCCGAGTCCAGTTCCCGGGCAGAGGCCACTGCGAAAACATTTAATTGTTATTTTTACCAAATGAATGGCAAACGGCCCGCAGCACACGACACAAATTGCGGTGTGCTCATTACGACAATGTGCTCTTGGGCGAGGAATAGCCGGGGTGTGGGCACTGGGTGTGGGAGATGGGAAACGGGAAATGGGAAATGGGTTGACTCCCTGCGTCCAGAGGTCTGGGGCTTCGAGGATGGCATCACCATCGCCATCGCCATCAGCAGACAGGGACGAATGGACCACAAACGCTAACGCATCTGCCATCTTTCATGCCTGGCCTGACACACACTGTGGGAAATTGGGGTGTACTAAGCCCGGCAGTACTGTCAATATTTTGAAATAATCTTACAACTTTATGTGGCTTAGGTATTAAATATTTGGAACTCGGATAGGTTTGCATATTCATTATTTTAAAATTTAAATAATCTCTACTCAAACTTATTGTGATTTAATAAAATTTTTATGTAGGTCTCTTGCAAAATATTTAAATGTATCATAAGCTAAGAAAATCCACCATTAATTGCTAAATAATTCTATATAAAATTTTACAACTGATTTTCTTATTTAAATTAATAGGAGACTTTTGCTCCCTCCTTTCTCGCAGTGCACTTTTCCTGCCCTGCCGCTCAACAAAGCTGCATTGTTGCGTCGACCTGCGGCTGTGTGGAACGCATTGAAGCGAGTTGGCCAAGTGGAGCACTTCATTGCGTGCCCTGTGCCATATTTTTTCCACTAATTAAAATAAACAAAATGCCAGAAAGCCGCAACTGGGCATCTCATCGTCATCTGCATCTGCATCTGGTATGCAGCGGGACAGGAAAGTCAGTTTGTCGGTGGGTGTGGCATCCTCGTCGTTAGATCTTTGGCTTTTCCCAGGAGGAAAGTGGCACAAGGTTGTTTGGCCCCAACCACAGTGGACAGTACAGCAAGCAGCTTGGCGGATAGCGGCGACCTGTGCTGGCATTGACATCCTTTTGACCGTATCAATGGCGCAATCCAGTCGGTACAGTGTTTAACCCGCCAACAATTACGAACAATTATCGAGAGTTCTCTCAACTCGTCCCCCTGGGAGGTATTCGCTTGAATTACGTATATGTAAGAAAGAGTTGGGAAGTTGAGGAAAGGATATCTATTTAGGGTTTGGATATGGCACAAAATACATCTAACTTACTATTTCTCATCCTCTAACGCATAAGTTACAAAAGTTTAAGTACTAAATATACTTTTCATAATTTAAATACATTTACTAGTGTCAAAAATCGCTTGCCTTCGCCCATTCACTCTGAAGGGAATAAAAACCAATTGAAAAGGACTAGCAACAACAGGAAATTTAACACTGCCCTGCAGGGCGGCACTTGTTCGTTCAGTACACTATACTCTCATTACGATTTCACATAATAATTTTAATAACAACTTTTTAATTGCTTATTCATGTACCGCCAAGGAAAAGTGCTGACGGACCAGGGTCCGAGTTCTTAAGGAGGGATCTTTGCTCAGTACTGGCCCTGGCATAAACTTTTGCTTTTTAAATGTTTCTTTATTAGTTGCTGTAATTGTTTTTTGTTTTTCCCTGAGCTGGAGCGAAATGGGAATACTTTTGGGCGCTCGGGGGGCGCACTTTTGGGCGGTGGTGGTGCTGGAACACAGAACACGGATTCAACTCTGATGCTGTGGTGGTGCTGTTGCGGTTTCGCCTTGTTTTTGCTTCATCAAAGAAATCGAGACTTGAGTTCTGAAAACTTTACGCGAAATGCAGCTGCAACAAAGTTGGCCAAGAAATATGTAGCCGAGAACATTTCATTGTTCACGTCTTCGTTTTTGGGACTGCTGTTTTTGCCTTATTTTATTTATATTTTGTTATTTTGTTTCGGTCTTGTTGTAATTGTTTTGTCTTTTGTAAGCACACCGGAAATGCTCCAATTTCGTGTTGGACCATTGCGGAAATGCTTGGCAGCAACACCAAGAGCGCAAAAAATTGAATCTCGTTATGGGTGCATACATATTTATGTACTCATTTATAGTATTAAGTCTCTACCTATTATGCAAGCTTTTAAGTACAGTTGATAGTCTTTAAATCGCACTGCGAATATATATTCGTTTTCAAAAAATTCTGGCTAAGATGCAATTTTTGGAAGAAATATGTTAATAAAGTCTCACAAACAAATTGGTTGCTAAAGAAATAATTGGAATATAATTGATTTTAAAATGAAATATTTTAATTGAAAGTCTTTGTAATAAATTTCCCATTGAAGATGTTCAGTCGAAAGTGCTAGCAATTAAAAAGCAAATGAATGTGTCAATATACATCCATAGTTGAGCTATTGGAGCTGCAACCTAAAAATAAAACAAAATAATTTTCATCGAGGTAGAATTTTATTTTGTCGATCTGTTTTTGAGGTTTTCATATTCATAATTATTTTTTTCCACATTTATACTGTAATGACATTGGTGTTGTTTTATAAATGCCTGTTTAAGCCGTTGACGCTCGACTGTATGTATTTATATTTTATGCCAACAAAACACCAAAAATTGCAACTGTAATTTGCGCCTTTGTTTTGCTGGCCGAGAAGAAGTTTCTTGTGCCCCGAAAACTTTTGGCAACAAGGAAAATAGTCAAACCCAGACGCCAACGAACACCTAAAACCCAAGTACAGAACGCTGAGGAATGGGGAAAAAGCCACCAACTGCCAAAGAGCACATAAATATACGTGCGAAATACAAACAAGAGAAATTCTGAATCACAACTAAATTAAAGAAATGCTTTCGGCGACAAAATATTTTGTCGAGGCAGAGAAACTTTTCGCAGGAAGGTCGGTAAGTGTTGAGCTTAGCAGCTGCGTGTGTGCTAGGAATTTGCGTAATCAACATTAGCATGTTTGTCGAAGCAGGAAATGCAATTTATTTTCCACACAGAATCGCCGAATGACATGCAGTTTTAGTACACATTTCCACAAAGGCTTTTATAATTAAGTCATTATTGTATTTTAGAAAAGGCTGCATAAGTAATCTATTTAAATTTACATAAAAAGGTTATGATATCAAAGAACACCATCAAATTAAATTGAACTATACTACAAAATATGAACAAAAAAATCGGACCAATTATTCCAAAAACTAGAACATGAAAATTGCTTAAAATATTCACCCTTGTTAAAATGATATATTTTAATGTAGGATAAGTGAGGATTCAACCTTAAACTTATAGAGGTATCCCACGCTTAGATCGGACTCCGAATAGTTATGAAAGTTAGAAATCCAGTTTTGGGCTGCCATTCTGAAAGCCTCTGGAAATACGGAAGTACTTAAGTTGGGTTTAAAGAAAGTGATTTATCCTCGATTGAGGTATTCAATAAGACACATAATTACTTTATAAATATTGTTACGAATTACGAGCTTCCTCTAATGACGAAGGAGAACCAGAAGCTAGTGAAAGGTAATGCCCTAAGCTCGATGCGTCGTATGCGCAATCCGCAGTCCGCAATTCAATGACAAGCTGATAACAGTTTAGCACAAGTTAATTGCCACGAGCAAACAAACGAGCAACAGTGCTGCCAAAGACAGGGATATATGGATGGAGGGGAGATCGAAGGAGCGATGGGATGGGAGATGGGGATTGGGGGCCCAGCCACAATCGCATATCCATGTATTAACACATTGGGGGATCAGGTGATGGACGGCGGCCATGATGTTGACATGTGTAAGTAAACTGGAGCGCACAAATCGATGGCCAGGCCAAATGCAGAGGCACAGGCAGAGGCAGAGGCAGAGGCAACTCGACACATGCCGCCAGTGGCAACAACAATTGGCAGCGGCAATCGCCGAGCAGCAACTAACAACATCGAGGAGCGGAGCGCCAAGCAGCAACAGCTCATTAGATTAATGACGCTGGTAATGGATTAGCGAGCATCGAAGGCGACACCGGGCTACAGGACAATGCAGGAAGGACTCTGGACCACGGACATCGATGGTCGATGGCCGATGGTCGACAGGCGACTTTGTCGTCGGCGTCACTTTGTCTAAGCTGGCAACCAAACAGCAGCACGTAATTAGTGCCATAGGTCGGGTTCGCGATTAGGAAGGGGCACATAGAACAGGAACCAGAAAGCTGACAACTGGCCAACAGAAGCCTGATGCACAGAAACCAATTTTGGTATCCCATTTAGGCTCAGTCTTCAAGCAAACCATCAAGAATATTTAAAAAATAAATATTTTTATGTTTAAATACTAGCTATGTTTTCAATTATATTACACATGTTCTATTATCTTGCAAGTTAATGTTTTTAGATTTGATTAAAAGCTGGAGACCCTAGTTTTATGATCATCATTGTATCTTTGCTGTCTTCTTAGAGAAGCTAACTGTAGCTATCACACCCGCATTGCAAAATATGTCGATGCCTTAACACACCGCTGACCCTGGTACTTACAATAAATTCATCTTTAAATAACTTAACAAAGTAAATCAAATCTAGGTAACAACTCAACAAATGATTCAATACGTTTTCAGCACATCAAAAAACATTTAAAGAATATATATTTTATTTATTTTTATAAATTGTTATCACTAAAAACAATACTACGCACTTGGCCCACTGTGCAAACGTGCATTTGCATAAGAATTCTCTTTCCACTTTGCCCTCTTTCTTCTCTAGAAGTTGAAATCAGTGTGAAAAAGTAGCTGAAGCCTCCCACTGCCATGTGTTATATTTTTAATGACAATAACTTTAATATGTGATTAACATTTGTGTGGCATTTATATTCTTTTCTTGTCATAGTTTGTTTCTATGTTTACGTTCATCCATATTAATAACGACCTAATGGAAAATGTATAATATCGTACCTCAGGAAACAGGAAAATAATGTATGTATTTGCTTGTTTGTTTATCATACTTTTATAGATAACTCTTTTATTACGCGCGTGGTTTTAAACGTGCTTCGCCAAACAGGGTATATATTTGGGCATTTGATTTTTCGATTTTTAAATATTCCTGTTATGCTAGATGAGTTTAAGCTTGTTTGCTAACCAAACCAAAGCATCACATTAGTATAACTTAGCCCGTAAGAGAAGTCGGACCATGATTTTTGCTCTCATTTAAACATACACAATTTTATTCTTTACTTCCTTAGTACTTTCAGAAGAGAGATTTTATTAAGTATTTCCTCATCTTTTATAGACCGTCAAATCATGGATAACTACAGATTCGGCACGATAGACTACATAGTGCTTCTGGGAGTGACGGTATTATCTACTGGTACGGGAATTTACTTTGGTAGCTTAAGGTGAGTTCGTTTTTCCGACAACTAGACTGTTACTCCATCTTTCATTATTCAAAGGAAACCCCAGAAAAAACGGCAAGATGTGAATGTTCCCCGGCCCAGTCGAAAGCAAAATCTTGGGTCTGAAAAAATAGACGAATACCTTTTGGGTTCTCGGAATATGAAAGTGGTTCCAGTAGCCATTAGTCTTATAGGCAGGTGAGCTAAATAACTAGTTTCGCTATGTTATACATATTCAAATATTATTATAATTATTTTCTAAAGCTACGTTTCAGGCGTTACCATTATAGGCACACCTTCAGAGATCTACCATTATGGCACGCAGTACTTTCTTGTTGTCATAGGAATAATGCTCCAAGGAATTGCCCTCTCCTTCATTTATTTACCCGTGTACTCGGCTCTTAAAGTTGGTTCAGCCTTCGAGGTAGGTCGTTAGATATCTACTTGCATACATTTTGTATATAAATTTGTTATTATAGTACTTGGAGTTGCGATTTAACTCGAGTGTTAGAGGCGTGTCTTCTTTCATGTCTATTTTCTCTACAGTAAGTTTAACCGGCTTGCATAAATAAATATTGTAACAATTTTTTAAATATTACAGTTTACATATATGCCATTCGTTGTATTTGTTCCGGCGTTATCCTTAAATCAGGGTAGGTAGTTCCCTTACCAGAATTTTGTCATTTCATAATGGTTTGTTCTGCGTACAGTTTCAGGCCTAAACCTTAACCTGATTGAAGTGGTAGTTATATTATCTTGCGTTATTTATACCTTCATGGTAAGTATTTTGATAAGTTTTGGATCCATTTTTATTATTTATTATGATCTATTGGTAGGGTGGTCTCAAGGCTGTGGTCCACACGGATGTCTGGCAAGTGGTGGTTATGTTTCTTTCCATGGTGGCAGTAGCTGTTTTAGCCATATACTACTCCAATGGGTTGGGAGCCATTTTCGACGATGTGGAAAAGGGTGGACGATTAATACTCACCAACACGAATCCCTCACCATATGTACGCCACACCGTTTGGAGCGCTATTATCGGAGGCTTCTCATACTTTACCGCCATTAATGCCTGTGGTCAACACATGGTACAGCGGTATATGTCACTACCGTCGCTAAAGAAATGCCAACAGGCCTCTTTTCTTTTCACGATTGGAGTGGCTATCTTTGTGTCCGTCTGTTGTTTTTCCGGATTGCTCATTTTTTCCAAGTACAAGGATTGTGATCCCCTGAGTGCTGGACTTATTACGGTGGGTCTAATTGTTAAAGTATCAAATATATCATTTTTACCGTAGTTTACTTCCAGAATGACGATCAACTTATGCCGCTGTTTGTCGTCCAAAGTATGGGTCATTTATATGGGATGCCTGGCCTATTTATAGCCGGAATTTTCGGAGCTGGCCTAAGTTCTCTTTCGTCCTGTTTCAATACGATTTCCTTGGTGTTTTTGGAAGACATAGTTCGTGGTTTCTTCAAAAGGCAGCCCAGCGAGAGGGTATCAACTATACTCATCAAATCGAGTATTATATTCCAGGGAGTTCTGACTTTTTTTCTCGTATTTCTGCTACATTACTTGCGAGGCATTTTGAGTGTTTGCACCTCGATTGCGTCCATCGCTAGTGGTACTTTTTTGGGTATATTTACCCTGGGAATGCTGGTTCCTTGGGCCAATACGACTGGCGCTGCAGTGGGAGGAATATCGAGCATCCTGCTGGCAGGATGGATTACGTTTGGATCGCAGATTGCGGCAGCCTCGGGACAACTCAAATCACAGATGCTTCCCGTTTCGGTGGAGGGATGTTTGGGCAATGTGACTATCCCAGAAGAACACTGGGTGGATCAGGATGAGGTGTTCCCACTGTACCGCCTTTCATACCAATGGATAAATCCCATTGGGCTGGTCACAGCCTTGGTGGTGGGTGCATTGGTATCGCTCGTAACAAAACCCACCGATATTAAGAGTCTTAGAGCAGAATTGATGTCGCCAGTGATCCATAGGTTCATATATTTATCATATATCATTCCTTTCAAACATACATTAATTTTTTATCATTTTTATTTCAGATTTCTACCCAAGGAATGCTTTGAGGCTTGCAACCAAAATCTAGACACTCCAGAGACCCTTCTGAATCAAGTGCTTCAGGAATATGAAGAAGATTTCATTGTTAGTCCCTTAAGAAATAAGAATTCATTCAAATAACATATTAATAAATTACAATTTAAAAATGTATATGTATATGTATGTATATACATTTTATAAAGCATTTAACAAAATTTTTTTAGTTACATATAAACCAACAAAGTTGAAGAATAAATTCAAATTTAAGAGCAGAATGTCAGAGAATTAAAGCACAAACTCATAGAGGTATTCCACGATTAGGTCGGAGTCCAAATACCCAAGTTATAAAAGTTAGAAGTGCGGTTTTGGGCTCCCATTCTGAAAGGCACTCGTATTTTGGAAAATTGGAACATGAAAATGGGCCAAAATTTCGAACCTCATTAAAAGAAAATATTTTGATGCAGAATTTCAGAGAATTAAAGCGCGAACTCATAGAGGTATCCCACGCTTAGATCGGATTCCAAATACCAATGTTATAAAAGTTAGAAGTGCGGTTTTGGGTTCCCATTCTGAAAGGCACTCGCGTATTGGAAAATTGGAACATGAAAATGGGCCAAAATTTCGAACCTCATTAAAAGAAAATATTTTGATGCAGAATTTCAGAGAATTAAAGCACGAACTCATAGAGGTATCCCACGCTTAGATCGGATTCCAAATACACAAGTTATAAAACTTAGAAGTGCGGTTTTGGGTTCCCATTCTGAAAGGCACTCGCATATTGGAAAATTGGAGCATGAAAATGGGCCAAAATTTCGAACCTCATTAAAAGAAAATATTTTGATGCAGAATGTCAGAGAATTAAAGCACAAACTCATAGAGGTATCCCACGCTTAGATCGGATTCCAAATACCAATGTTATAAAAGTTAGAAGTGCGGTTTTGGGTTCCCATTCTGAAAGGCACTCGCGTATTGGAAAATTGGAACATGAAAATGGGCCAAAATTTCGAACCTCATTAAAAGAAAATATTTTGATGCAGAATTTCAGAGAATTAAAGCACGAACTCATAGAGGTATCCCTCGATAAGATCGGAGTCCAAATACTGAAGTTATAAAACTTAGAAGTGCGGTTTTGGGCTCCCACTCTGAAAGGCACTCGCATATTGGAAAATTGGAACATGAAAATGGGCCAAAATTTCGAACCTCATTAAAAGAAAATATTTTGATGCAGAATTTCAGAGAATTAAAGCACGAACTCATAGAGGTATCCCACGCTTAGATCGGATTCCAAATACCAATGTTATGAAAGTTAGAAGTGCGGTTTTGGGTTTCCATTCTGAAAGGCACTCGCGTATTGGAAAATTGGAACATGAAAATGGTCCAAAATTTCGAACCTCTTTAAAAGCAAATATTTTGATGCAGAATTTCAGAGAATTAAAGCACGAACTCATAGAGGAATCCCTCGATTAGATCGGAGTCCAAATACTGAAGTTATAAAACTTAGAAGTGCGATTTTGGGCTCCCATTCTGAAAGGCACTCGCTTAATGGAAAATTGGAACATGAAAATGGGCCAAAATTTCGAACCTCGTTAAAAGCAAATATTTTGATGCAGAATGTCAGAGAATTAAAGCACAAACTCATAGAGGTATCCCACGCTTAGATCGGATTCCAAATACCCAAGTTATAAAAGTTAGAAGTGCGGTTTTGGGCTCCCATTCTGAAAGGTTCTCGCATATTGGAAAATTGGAACATGAAAATGGGCCAAAATTTCGAACCTCGTTAAAAGAAAATATTTTGATGCAGAATGTCAGAGAATTAAAACATAAACTCATAGAGGTATCCCACGCTTAGATCGGATTCCAAATACCCAAGTTATAAAAGTTAGAAGTGCGGTTTTGGGCTCCCATTCTGAAAGGCACTCGCGTATTGGAAAATTGGAACATGAAAATGGGCCAAAATTTCGAACCTCTTTAAAAGCAAATATTTTGATGCAGAATGTCAGAGAATTAAAGCACAAACTCATAGAGGTATCCCACGCTTAGATCGGATTCCAAATACACAAGTTATAAAACTTAGAAGTGCGGTTTTGGGTTCCCATTCTGAATGGCACTCGCATATTGGAAAATTGGAGCAGCCTCAGGACAACTCAAATCACATATTTACAACATTTAAAAACATATATTTCAGTTAAATAAAACCCACTTTATATGTAGGTACACATACATTCAAATTAAAGCCAAAATCCGCTGGGCTTTTGTTGATATTAATAAGCGGAAAGCTTCAACATCCGATACGGCAATGAAACGAGCAACTTATTCAATGACCAATTCGCCATGACGAAGGAACACTTATAATATCAATAATAACTTAAGCATCTTTTGCGTTCTGTTCCCCTTTTCGCCGACGTCCGCTGCATTTCAATTAGGCCGCATCTGCACATCGGACGGCCAGTGAAACCTTAACATTTAAATATATAAGATACAATGGTATATAACGGCGTGTCTGCGTGAACTTAATGCTCTGCTTTTGCTTGTTTTAAAGGCTAATTTGAATAAATGCCAAAAAGGCACCAGTCAATGTAAGAATAAAGAATTTGTAATGCCCTTTCTATATCAAACACACTAAAACGATATATAATCTATGCTAAGATTCTCTAAGATTCTCGTTCTTTTATTGAATTGCTTTCTCATATTAAATATTTATTTATTATATTTCATCTATTCTTCCAACTTATGTACCCCAAAAAAAGGGCATGCGGAATGACTAAAAAGAAACATTTGTAACTTAGTTTTTGCCCCACTTCTTTGGAAACGAGATTTGCATGCTGAGCAGGCCGTAAGAACAACAACAGGAGTAAGCTCTGCCATCCACTCATATTTTGGCCACAATTTATGCCCAACAGGCAATGAGAACTTAAGTGATTTCGGTTGTAAGCTAATTGAGAGCCTTGGCAACTGGCGGTGGCTAAGTGACAGACTGTCCGCGTCATCGCGTCGTCGCACCACTGAACCACCGACAGTTCTCAGCTGAATATGTCCACCGAATTGACATCTTCATTTTCCTAACT
Source organism: Drosophila biarmipes (assembly GCF_025231255.1). Classification (NCBI taxonomy): domain Eukaryota; kingdom Metazoa; phylum Arthropoda; class Insecta; order Diptera; family Drosophilidae; genus Drosophila; species Drosophila biarmipes. The sequence continues at coordinate 27,131,660 of NC_066616.1, read as the reverse complement.
CAACGAAATGATCGGAGCCTTAGGCCAAGGCGGTTGGTGACTTTTCCTCTTGAATTCGTCAATCTGTTTGTTGGAAGTGCAGTTGCACAGAGCAAAAAGTATTTTTTAATATTTGTGTGAATATATTTCTAGTTATCAATAACCACTTATTTAATAAAAAGTTAAACGCAAATAAAGTGGGCCTTCTCGAAAACAGCCAATGCTGCATGCTTCTCTCCACCTCTTTCGCACTCCATTTCGATTAGTAATGGGTATCTTACAGTTGTTTCGATTTTTTTTTTAAATGTATAAAAGCTTCGTAATATAACAACTTTCAGTGCACTATCTGCACCACTCTTGAGCCACTTCAATTGGGGCCGGCATATGGTGATGGAGCGCGTGCCAGCGGCTCAAACACGCTTCTAAGGTCTGGAAAGCAAGAAAAAATCACCAAGCTGAGTGAGCTCTTTGGCCCGGCACATTGCAAATCTTGATATGCCAATTGGCATGCAGCTCACGTAGCGGGTGTTTTTTAATCGACTCTAGTTTTTTGTTGCTCCCGCTGTCATATTTTACCCCGGCTCCTGTCGGCTGGCTGCCCGGCTGTCCGTTGTCCGTTTGTCCGGGAACTCCTGTCCGCCGACTAGTGGCGTTTCGCATTCAAAATGTCATGTTGTCAATCGCCTGGACAAGTGTCCGCAGCTTATGTGCCGCTTATGTGCGGTCTGTAGATGAGCATAAATTACGTGTGCCAAGGAGTGCGAAGCGGCGGGGCGCCTTCATTAAATGTGCAACAGTTTTTTGCCCATTCATTTATATAGCGATGATAGCGATGCCGATGCACAGGCACTCACTCCGCATTCTGCACTTCGCAATCCACAATCCGCAGGAGTTGGACGACATCGAGTTATTTGTAGCAGGATGTAGGTCGGCATCGACCTTGGGAATCGGAATTGAAAATGAAACCGAAAGCGATGTCAACGACGCCGGGCGTGTCTGCCTCAATTATAGGATGGAAGCTAACTATTAGGTGTACAAGAAGTCAGACTTCAACTGATGGATGATGGTAATACAGCAAACATTTCAAGGACTTGAGCTCTCAAATATTATTCTTCCTTTTTAATAATTTTTGCTACGATATTAGAGTTTTTATTTTTTTTATTGTGATGGCAAATAGCTGAGAGGACCATAAGCAACATACTAAAAATTTAAACAAGACATTTTTTCATTTTACTGGGCAAGCAAAGTAAAGTAAATAGAAAGCTTGCAAAAAATTGTCAAATAGTGTTTCCATAACTGTCTTTTATTTGCCTTGACAATCCTCTAATAAAAATAGTTCACAGATTTGGCTATTTTCTTTCTGCAAATGTGTAAGTATTTCCGTTTCAATAAAGTTTGTTTACATTCCAGAGCGAGTCGAGCAAATATTCCCACCCATTTTAAGTTCGTCGACCGCGGAACAACTTTATAAAGCCACAAAAGAAATTGTATTTTAAATTTCACACACTCTTACTAAGATTTAATATATTATGGCAAAAGAATAATACAACTTTAAACCATTGTAATGTGGACCAATAAAATATTTTGATTTATTTATGAATTTTCTTTTCGGTAAAGATAATAAAGTTTAATCATAGATTACAAATTATATATAGAGTGTTCCTAGACTCTTCCACTCAAAGCCAAAATTCTAACCCTTTTTTAATTTATTTGTATAACCGTTTATTCATGGGTTTGGTCGCAGCTTGATCTCAAGAACTAGGCGTGAGAAAAGAAAACAGACATAAAGTATCTGACCGATCTGCGGCACCTAACTGTAAGCCTCTATCTATCTAGACACATCTATCTGGGGACGAGCCCAACTACGGCCAACTTTCCCGCGAAAAAAGAGCACCGCATGTCAACTCGCCAAATTTAACGCACGTTTGAAAAACCGACACGAAAAAAACCTTCCATAAATTGGCCATAAAAGTTGTGTTATTGCCCATGTACAAACATCTCCCCCGAAAAATTCTCACATATAAATTGCTCGAAATTAAGCAAGCCCAGAAAAGGGGTGAACAGTGCTGGCGAAATAAAATCAAAAACGAAACAAGGCGGAATAAAAACCAAATGCGAAAGTAAATGAATGCACGTCTCGTATGTGTGCTCGCCCCGTTCTGGACTTTCTCTTTTCAAAAGCGTGTAAATAACATTTTTATTATATTTATAACATTTATGTAAAGCACCCACCGCACTCCCACTGCCACAGTCACGCCCCCCGAAGCAGGTGTGACACTTTTTTATTATTTCAGTTCCAGCCTTTTTTCTTATTTTTTATATTATTTGTTTTTTTTTTCCTTCACCGGCGCGCGTTTTACTGACCCACTTATCACACGGTGCGGCATCAGAATGAAGTGGCAGTGGTGCCACCAAGGTTTCCTCCTGGCGCGAAAGAGAGGGGGCTAGCGCCGGCGAAAGAGATAGATAGATATTACATACACGTCATATAAAGAGCAGAGGCAACTGTGCAAATATTTTTATGCCCAGCGAGCGCATAAAACAATGCCCTGTGACAGTGGGATCATTAACAAGCTATGGAAAAAATAAGATTCCAGAAAGAAAGGAATATATTTTTAGGCAGAAAGATAAATATGCAAATCTGTTGCAAAAACAAAAAAGTCTTTCAGAAACACGACTTCAAGAATGCTTTTAAGCAGCTGAATATAAGCAATATCTGTTTTTTAAATAAATAATCCATAATCCCATCAATTCTAATTTTGAAACCCTATCTTTTACATTTCGAGATACAAATCTGGCATTTTAATCGAATTTCTCGCCGTGTATAAAGAGAGAGTGAAAGAACAAAAGAATCGGGCCCACATTTCGTAGGCCATGAAATTGTCAGCGAATGTGAAATTTTAAATAAAATGATGAATTTATAGGAGTCGCGGCTGTTGCCAAACGTGCGAGAATTTCGAAAAAGCAAATCAACTGGTTTCCGAGCGTAACTTTCGGTTGCCAAGCGTGTATCTTTCAGATACTTTTCGTCCCTCTCCTCCCCTTTTCACTCTGAGGGATGACTGAACTGCATTTATCAGCAAAGAACAAACAAACAGAAAAGCTCAAGCAATTCATTCAAAAAAGGACGGAGAGTTAACAAACTAATTTGCACAAAAAATATTCGAATATTCTGCTTTAACATTGACTTAACCCACTTTCTTGGGAGGAAAAAAGATTATGAAATTAATAAAGAGCATTTACAGTTAGTTACGAACTTAAAGATATAAGAAGAATTTATGCAAGTACTAACCACGTTTTTGGAAAGAAAAGCTGCTTTAATAAATATGAAGTGGTATTTAAGTCAGGTATTATGACCTGAGATACTTTTTAAAAAATGAAATTTAAATGTTGGAGTTACTGGTACTGCCATTGGGACCTCCACTTTTAATCTCTCAGCATTTTGGGACAAAAACACATGCAAATCAGATCAGATTCCTTGGCAGCCGCGACGACGGATTACACAACTCGCTGTCGAAATGACTTAAGCTGATTTCCCCCGGCTGATTTTCCCCCTTTTCCACCGGTTTTCCCTTGGCGTCCGCTGACCGTCGAGATTGTTTTTGCCTTCGGTAACGAGCTGCTTGAATAGCCGCTGTGCCAACAATAATAAACCTCGACTTCCCCCAGCCGCAGCCGCAGCCGCGATGAAATGATAACTTTAGCAACTCTAACACTGGCATTCAAATTGATTCTGCGGATTCTGCGGCAGCACAATTAAAGTTCTCGCTGGGGTGAAATTAATTACGCGTGCACATTTCAATTAGAGCGGGCTACTCAGCAATTAGAAGGTCACTGGGCTCCAAACACAATTAACTTGATTTTTTGCTCTTCAGCGCAAATCAACTTAAATTGTTATGGCTTTTAATATCAAGTATACGCCGGGTGTAAGGGAGCAAATGAAAATGCAAACCGGGAGGGCACCCTACACATTGAAAAAGTTGGTATAGAAAAATAAAGACCTATAACAATTTTAAGTAAAACTTAGTGTGCAGAAATCATAGAGTAAATACTTTGTCAAATTCCTTTAAGTAATAAGAAAAACCATACAAAACTTAAATAAATCATACAAAATTTAAATAGAAATAATTTATTTATTTTTATTTGTTTTATATCTGATTCTTAAGTTTATTTTCCATCTTTAGATTGGTTTATACATTTTTTAGAGTGCATAGATTCCAGATAACCGACATTTGCATGACGACAGCAACACCGATGACGACGACGACTCCTCGGACGCTCTGCAAGATTTATTAGCGCATTTGACTTGATTTAGCTTGTTTATGTTTTTGCTGGGCCAAACTTATGGCCGAGCATTATGGCCACAAAATGGACATCGAAGTTGTAGCCAGAGCGAGCAACTGGCAACGTGGCAACCTGGTGACTGCCACACGTTGCGTGTGCTAGGTGTTTGCCACTCGCTGCAACACGAACCTCAGCCCGGCTGATGTGCATCATAAATTATTTTGATGTGCGTTTAGTTGCTCCTGCTGCTGGTCCTGATTGGAGCTGCCGAATAGTAGCCAAATCAAGAATTAAAATACTAAGGATACCGAAAATTCCATAGGAAAAAACTAGATCTTCAACAAAAATCTTACGGAAAGATTAAAACAAAAATGTAATGTTTATTAGCTTAACAATATGAAATTCTTTAAAAAAAAGATATATTTTATAAATATTCCTAATTTTATTTTCCATTTTCCTGGCACTAGAAAACAGCCAACTTTGCATCCCAGTTGCTCCTGAAAAATCTGATTGGTGTCGAGCTGAGATAACTCCGGTGGGTGGCCAGTTGGGGCAGGTGTTAAATGTCTTGTGCAAAGTGCTGCACATAAATCGCCGACAGATGTGTGTGCCCGAGAAGCGACTTTAAAATGACAATGACTCATTTAAATGATCGGCATTTGTTGCTGCCCTTAAATGTCCTTTGAATAATGTCCAGGTCCTTCTTTGATTTGGTTTGTCCTGCCTGCGTTTTCCTCCCAGAAGAGGCACAAAAAAAGCCAGCAGCAGCACAAATTAATGAGCATTCAGTGTCAAAAGCGATAACAATGGCTCCCAAAAGTGTCCGCTGTCCGTGGCAGACACAACAAAATAATCCTTTCGTCTTGCATAAAACCATTAAGGTCACCTCATGTCGGGTGCTAATGTTCGTGTCTTGTAGGTTGTCAGTGGCGAAAACAAAAACTTGGCCAAATGCAGTGTCATTCATCACAACAAAACGAAACTGGAGGGCCCGAGATGGGAAGTTGGAGCCGGGGCACTGGGCAAAATGTTACAAATGTCCGGAAAATTTTCTGGGAAAAGTACCAAAATATTTTTAAAGTTGATTCAGTTACTAAAATAGTTTGTAGTATTTTTGTATGAATAAACCCAATTTTTAGAATTTAAAATATGGCCTAAATGAACCACATATTGAGATAAAAACAGAAGTTTAAAAAATCTCAGATATAAAACATCATGTTTATCTATCCAAAAATAGCATTAATTAATTCACAAATCAATAAAAACATTTTAAAATGTTTGTAATTTAAAAGTCACAATTAAAACGGCCACCTATTTGAAATCAAACTTTGAAATCAATATACGGTAGATCGGACAATGGGCACCCATAATTTTTTATATAAAAACCTAGGACAATTAAAAATAAATATTTATCTTATGGAGTAGGGTCCTTTGGGTATCCAGGAGCATAGCTTACCTGAGATTCGGATAACGTTTTTCCCAGAGTGTGCGGATAAACCAGGACAACGCTCGTTCCTGCACTTAAAAGCCGAGCAACGAACCCAGAGACAAAAACAGCTCATTCGACTCCTGGCAGTCCTTTTGTTTTTGCCACATCCGTATCCCCTGCCACGCCCCCTGCCGCATCACTGCCCCGGCGCCCCCTTTTGTGGGCGAGCAGCAGAGCAGCAGCCGCGCAGCTCACTTAAGCTGTCTCATGCATTTCGTTTGGCCGCACAAACAAACACACAAAAACATTTTGTTTCAGCGCCCCGGCAAAACTGTTAAAAAATTAAAATGCTGCTTAACAACTTTGCCGCATGATAAATGAGCGCAAATACAGCAAAAGGTGCTTTCCCCCCTCCCACCTGGTTACCTGTTACCATTGTTTATGATCCTTTGTGCGGGCGTCGTCCAGTTAAGGAAAAAGGGGTTTTTACCCCTGCCAAAGAAAGGGGACCGGAGCTGCCAGCAGGGGGCGGAGCACTGTGGCATATTTAAGACCGAAGTGTCATCGTAATGACCAAAAAGTGAGCAACAAGGCAAAAATTTGGCTGGTATGCAAATTGATTTTAATAATAAACTGTATGCATAATTTGCATTGAAATTTTGCACAACATCGACGTTAACTGTAATCTTACAAGTGTTGACTGTGGCTGAATGTGAGATGCAGATACTTTACATTTATAAACAGTTGAAGATCAATCTCTCTTTGCTCGATGAGTTGGCATAAAATATTGGCGAAGGCATATCCTTTCTTGCACAAAAATTTTATAATAAAGATAACATATGTTATTTTTAATGTTCTATTTTTATTTCAAACAAAAAATCTTTTATTTTATATACCTTACTTAAATACCTTTAAGCCTACCTGCTGATTTAAATTTTTATCGAAAATCCCCGCTGAAGTAGTGCGTAAATTCCGAGCTCCACGAGTTTATGCGCTGTCACAGCTCAACTCGCTATATCTCAAACACCGCCCATTAAAATAACAAACAAACAACTTTTAATTAATTTAAAATTAACCGCCCCGCAAAATGAAACAACAAACAAACAATTTTGCTGACTCTCCGCTGTCCGGAGTCCGAGGTCCGGAGTCCTGAACCCTGATGCTGATGTGATTGCGGCTCATTAACATTGGCTGGGGAGAAAAAAAAGTGCCGGGCTCGGCCATCATTTACACGCATATAACTAATGATAATGGCTCACTTAATATGGCAGGCGGCCCGGGCCTGCACTATTTGCGCAAAAAATATACGCAAAAGGGACTGGCTGGTTCCTGGAAATTATTACAAAATATTTAAAGGACAAACACAAACGCACGCTTTGGGGGAAAAACGGCACGCAAATAACACTTCAGCCATTATTGCGAACGGGATAATGAATACTGACAATAAGGGCAGAAAAAATGTCTATAATAGTGAAAATATAAATGACAACATTATTAAAGAATCAGCGAACGCAAAGGGACGAGCCGAGCTCATAGCCGTCGCTTTTCCATTGAAGTGATGTCATTAACTGGAGGTAAAAAATAGTATGTTCTACAGGACAGCAGGTGTTTGAGTTCGGAATTACCTAGTACACAGAGATATAATATAATAATAGTTGATAGCACATAAATTTAAAATATGCTCTCTAATCCAATAGGGATGGTCATAATGATTATAGTTCTACTTAATACACTAGTAATATTTTATTAAATGATTGTATAAATGATAGAAAACTAAAAACAATCTATAATATCAACCAAAATGTTATCTCGTAAGAGGATTGTTTTGATTTCCTCATGAAAGCCTACTAACCAATCCATCCCCATTGTTCGAGGACTACGTGGTACAAATAATATATGTATAAAAAGTGAAATAAAATTTAATTATTTGCTGCACGGCGACGAAGCTCGCGGCTCAGAGAGCATGGCAAATGAGTTGAGTGCAGCTAATGAAAAGAAAAACGTAGCAAATTGTGAGCTATATTAAAATATAAGTAAAGGTGCATTATATCCTGGCAGAGTGGAGGGGACATTGTCGCCATGCCAACTTATATTTCAATGTACAAGTTACCAAGTATATAGTTAGGTCATCCGGCAAGTGATGATCATATTAAGCAACATCTGTAGCAGCAGATATAATGAGTTTTCCATTTAAACAGATAGGTGTACATCATAAATATAGTTATATTCCAGCGAAGGGCTGGCCAAGAATAATGTATGTAAATGAGGTTAACTAAGGAAAGGAAGGGCTAAGGATTTTTTTAACCAAGGTGGTTAACCCAAATTCTGTGCAGACCACAAGGACCACAATCTGTAGCCACACACGAATTTCGACTAATTAATAAGCAGTCATTAGATGTTGGGCTTCCGTGTCCGCACGAATGTGTCATAATTTCTATTTTTGGTCGGGCGGACAGCATGGCCGGGTCGCGTTTTAATATGATTTAATTTAATAAATTGCAAACAACTCCTCGGTGAGCATTTGAAAAATTGCTGTGACAAGGCGCAAAACACGCGAGGCACGCAGCAAAAAAAAATATGGAACAAACCAAAATGAGATGAGGACATTTTAAAGTGAAAAGCTAATTAAGTAATAATTCGCACGCAATGGGGATGTGGGAAAAAAACATACATATACTAAATTATTAGGGTTAGGTTTGCACGGGGCCTTGGGTTTATGGTAATGCCCTGGGGCAATTAACCTTTGACAATTTCCGAGCCCACATATAAGTAATTAATATTCCCCAGAAAGCAAATATCATCGCAAAACCCACTGGTTTATGGCGTAGAAACCATAACAATGTTTATTATTGCAAATTACAAACGTTAGGGCATAAAAATGTATCGTAAATACAACACTCAAGATATTAATTTAAAGCGCCGCTCCATCGGCACCGAACTGACCAAAACAAAAATCCAGAAATGCTGAGATGGTGAGTTGCTCGAATCCGCAGACATAAGAATTTCCATTTTATGATAAGGCCGCAATTTTATTGCACACCCAACTGGGGGAACCGAAAAGCGCGGAGGGTTTTGGCGAAAAGAAACCAGCCCAAGGGAGCCAAGGCAAGAGCCAACCTGCCAACTGACAACAGACGAAAGCCGCTTTGACAGCCATTTACAGGCATTTCAGATGCACTCAAGTCACTTGTAAGATATTCTGATATGCTAACCATAGATAGGGCTCGTAAAATGGGGCTTTAAGGCGCCGTAAAATACAAAATAATGAAATCACAAAATGCCAGCAAATGAAAGCTTAATGATTTCATCTAATTATAGCTGGCGTTGCAACTGCAGGCAGGAGGCCGACGACGAGGAGGAGGAGGAGGAGGAGCTGGAGCTAATTTAGTTAGCCGTCCGCACTGCGGAAATGCCACAAACACTCGTCGACACTTCGCGACCAAGTCGCCAGGAGTCGACAGGCGGCTGTAGTCCTCCGGGCCCCATCATCATCACAATCCGCATCAGCATCAGCAGCAGCTAACTATGACAATCTATGACATCTGCTGACGTTCCCTGTGCCTCTGGCTTTAGCTTTACTTCCTCCCAGGAATCAAGTGAGGAGGGGGCAGCTGAGAGGCTGGGGGCGTGGCTGTGGCAGGCGCAGTACGACTGTCTAAATTTAGATACAAATGCTGCCTCAGACTGCGCCTTTTATGGGCTTTGATCTCGGACCAAAGACTCCCTTGGGAAGGACACAGGAAAAAAATTTCTAATAAAATCTTAATTTTTAGTAATGTCTGGCAAAGAAGTCGATAAGTTTTCTTAAAGGTTTTGGACGCATTTGGAAAGATACTATTGTTTCTATTAAGAAAGAAATGTATCTTGATTAATAGAGGAACTTCAAAATATATACGAATATTTTAAATACATTATTAGTACAAAAGAAACTACTTTTTGCTTCATATAGAAGCTGTTAATATAGAAGAACATTGTATACATTTTTTAATTAATAAAAAATAAATTCATTAAAACTGGTTATTTTTCTTTTAAGAATAAAGCGTTTTGGTACAAAAATATGTTCCTATTTTAAACCTTTGAGTAATATAAAATATTTTTTATTGAGAATTGAAGGTAGCTATTAGTCCCAAGTACCAACTTCATCAATATATTTTTCCCCGTGCAGAATAGTCCGATTTTGAGCTGAAGTTCTTGAGTCTGGCCAACGCTAATTGTCCTTTGGCATTCCTCCTTTACATCATCATCGCCTTCCAGGCGTTCTGCACATTTTCGCTACATCTACAGCTAAAGCTGCATCCAGAACAACCACGTTTATAATTGGTGTTTTGGAGTCTTTTGTGTCTATATTTAGATTTCAACCTGAGCAAACGCCTTGATTATGTTGCTCAAATTACTGTAATTTGCCCTAAGTAGACACTGTGTTTGATTCGCTGATAAGTTATGAACAACAGGCGGTCCTTAAAGACTTAAGTTCGTGCACACTGACGTTTACCTATGAACCCAATCAATTAGGGGAAAAGTAAAAGTAAACATATCGCACACAACACACGGTGATTTAAATGCAAATTTCATTCTGCATATTTTAATCGGGCGAAGAAAGAGGTGGGTCAGTGTAAAAGGTTATGGAGCCAAATGAAGCAATCACCTGCGCAGACAAAAGAAATTAGCATCAATGCGTCATATTATTTGATGTTTATTAATTATGCCATAAGGCAAAACCAAAAATAAATAAAAGGAGAGCGAGATTGCCCCCCATATCACTGCCCTTACTCAGTGGTCGGATCGAAAGTAATATATGCAAATTACGGAGGGAGAACCTCTGCCCAGACCCCTATCATCGCCCGGTCATCGAGTTGTCTTCTGGGAAGCTGTGAGCCGGTGAATTTATTAGCAGCCAACGAGCTTTCTTTAGCTCGAATTAGCAAAACATTTAGAGAATGATCCGAATTTTGCCTAGTTAGGCAGGTGAACTGATGGGAGTTATATAAAAAAAAAATATTTGAAACTATTGGAGTAAATATTTTTAAGCAAAAATATAATGGGAAAATAGTCTAAACTATTATAAATTTATTAATTTAACAAACTGAAGCCTATCATTATTATTTATTTCAGAAAACAACAATTAAACTTTTCTCCCCGTTAGAAATAAGCTAATATTAAATGATTTTAAACAAATCTATTAAAGCCTGCAAAATTTCCATCATTCTAAAAAAGGCTCGACATGCGAAATTCCCTTTTTAAACATTTTATTACAATGCTTTGTCTGTGATCGCTCTATTCCCCCAAAATTCCGCAAAGAGCACCAAACAGCACAAAACACAGCCATTGGGTGGGTTTTAATTACGGCAGCAACCGGTTTGTACCGTTCCCAAAAACAAAGCAAGAAATCAGCCAAGTTCAGACAACGACAGCGCGAAATATTTCTGGCTAAATCAATCAACAAACTGGTAGCGCGCGCTCAATTGTGCGATTTTCTGGATAGATTTGCTCCCCCGAAAATCGCCACAGGCGTCGGCATGGCTGAACAGCCGGCACAACCAATTTTTCTCGGTCACTGGCACAGAATTTTTTCGACAGGGTGTGGGTACTGCAAAACAACATGCCACACAAAATATAATACAAAAAATACCAGAGGGCAAAAAAGTGTAAAAAATAAGCAAGTATACAATAAACAATTACAGCACCAATGAGCCGGGGAAACCGAGCGGCACGTCTGCGACAAGTTTATAAAAATTCAGATGTTGTCTTCGCTTGGGCGAGCTTCTTGCACTGGATTTACTTTTAATGGCCTTCCTTGACCGTAAACCCCTTTGCTTCCAGACAATGCCATATATATATTTGCCTTGTTTTTTTCGGCAATTAATTGGGGAAAGAACTTTCTATTAGCCGGCGACAACGTCATCAGCTCGGTTCTCATCAGCATGCATTTAAGGCGTCAAGCGGTGAAAGTACTGAGTTGGAGACAGCTCGGATTTTTGGCCTTTCCCAGGTGTGTGGGCCCTTCAGAAATTCGCATGTTCAAGTGCTTAGTTCCCGATAAGAATTCTTCTCCTTTTTATTTTTTTTCTCTTTGGGTAGGAGGGCTTTTGCGCTGCCGTGAGTCTCAAGTGATTTCAGCGAAGTAAAACATTAAAATTTACTTAACTGTATCTAGAAGGTTGGCAGCCTTTGTGGTTGTTTTGATTTAATTTTATTTGTATTTCGGAGATGACTGGCGGTGGTGGAGAGATGCCGAAAGAAAGCCGCTTCTGATGCGTCATTGTCAGCTGTACGGCCTTTCGCGGACTAAGAAGTGTTCTCTTCTTAGAAATCGCTCGCTTATTTGTATTTTTTATTATATTTCATTCTCTGTTCTGTGCAGACATTTAAACCAGATATGTTTATAGGCTGGCCCAAATTGGGTTACAGCATTTTCGGCATTTTATGGCGGGCTCTCTGATGACGCAAACGCGGTTGACAGACCTGAGATACCTGAGATAGTCCGAAAGAAAGCTAAGGTAAAGGCCCAATTGGTAAATCAATTTGTTATAAAAGAATTTCAATGAAAAACCTAAAAAGGTATACAACCAATTTAGAAATATATTTCGAAATTATTATTAAACTTTGAACTTAACAAAATACAAATCCAGAGCTTTTACTATAATTTTAGATATGTAAAGCAGATTTAAATTATTTTATTTTAGGTACTTGTAAAAGTACCAGCCGGAAAAAGTTGTACATGAAAAATTTAGAAATTAAATCCAAAATTAAATTATAAACCGGCATTCCATTTCACACACGAGAATGTTTGAAGTGCAAAATAAAAAGAAAGCCCCGAATATTTCACCGCAAAAATTAGCCTGAAATCCTGCTAACTAATATTCATAAAAAATAATGCCCCAGCTCATCTGTTCGAGGGCCCTCGACAGTGGTAGGATTTTCAATTTTCAGCAGTGCAAATTGGAAAATCAGTGGCGGCAAACAGGGCGAAGCCGAGCTCTCATCGCCGCCGAGGCGTAGAAATATTGAAAATGCTCGCATTATGATAATTTAATGCATGTGATTATTGAAAATCATAATAATATTTTTATGGCTTTGCGGGGGCCTCAACAAGATGCGATGCGATATGCTTTCCTTCTTTTTTTCTGGCCAGTTTGGCCGGGGGAAAGATGTTGCTGATGTCGTTGTCGCATTATTATTGTTATTACCAAGACACATTCTTTTTATCAGCACAACGAAAGTGCCAATAATTCGAGGCAATTTATTATTTTAGCATTTGTATATCAAATAAACGCACACTCGATGTCTGGGCTATTTGCGAATGCAAATCACGTGCGCGCATAAACTGCCAGAAGAGCAAAGTAGGGGGAAAAGAACCAAAGCCGAGTTCAGGTTGTCCGCCTGATGGCGCCAACACCTGCGCTAGGCATCCTCCTTGAGATACAGATACTGCGATACAAAGATACTCGGCCGGAATCCGCCCAACTTTGCTCCACTGAACCTGACACCGATATTGAAATTTTTATTTTGCGGGGGAGCCGCACAAAATCTTGGCCGCATTTAAATTTTATGCGGAAGTGGTTCAGTGGAAAGAAACCAAAACCAATACGAGATATATATTCTGGCAGAAAGCTTTCACCGTAGAGCGCCCGGAATTAATTTCACTCAGATAAATATAAGCATTTTTTTTTGTATCTTTACGTTTACGACAAAAATCGACGAGGGGATTTCAATTTCTGCGAGCAGAGGAGAAAATCCCAGCACGTTCATCGCTGATATGGCAAATGATTTTGTGGGCGGGCAGGCCTTAGGGTTGTGGGAGAAAAGGCCAATTGAAACATCTTCTTTGGTGGGTCGATCCGCAGGATTGCAGTTAATGAGTATCTCTCAAGCGATAAATATAAACCGCCTGCAGTCTGACTTAATTAAAGGCCCATGAATCACTTGTTGCTCTGCCAGATTCGCCGCTGACAAACAGTAAACAAATATTTTCCGGCATAAATCAACCAAAATGAGCGAACAAAACAAAAAACGCGCAAAGTGAGTAACGAACAAAAAACAAAAGCCAACAAGAGTAACAAATAAAAAACAGCTGAGGGCTCTCCCCGGCCGAGTTGGCCAATCGCAGAAGACAGGGCCAAAAAAGCCCACTTGACCAACAACAAGAAGCGGTGTTTTTTGGTAGGAAATTCTGGTTTCTGTGCGCCCGAAAGGGAGGCAGATAGAGCTCGGCTGGCAAAAGGCAAAAATTCGCAAAGACAAAAAGAGGCAGCGAAGTCGGCGTCTTGAGAATCTCCCGCTTAACCCATTGCTAAAAAATGGAAATTCCATGAACTACAACAGGCTAAAAATCGAAGAAATTTTAAACAAAGCTTTACGCAACAAAAGATAGCCCTAGTTAGCTTGTTTTATAAACATTTGTATTTCTTTATGGATTAAAAAAGGCCAAAATGCCTTAGGATTGGAATTCAAAATAATTATTAATTATAAAATATTATTATACCCTGAACCCCTATTTAAAATATATACCTAATTATAATAATAATATAGAACTGCAAGCTTTTTAAAAAATATTTTTTTCAAAAATTCTCCCACTTTTATTCACAGATTTGGAAGCCGTATCCAATGGGTTAAAATGAAGCGAACCGCTTACAATTTATGCCGCAAACGCGGGCTGCGACGTCGACCGCGAAGCTCGGCTTTCATTACAGCGAAAAGATCGCGAATTCTGCCGGGCCCAGAATCTGGCAGCGCCGTCGCCAGCGGCAGTGGAACCTCATTATGAAGTTCATTAGCGACGGCGGCAGAAGAAATTCAGAACGAGGGTATAAATAACGAGGGTATATAACCCGGCTCCACTGACCATTGCAGCAAAAACTCTCCCGATTCGGTTACGCGTGCGCCGACCAAAGCAGCGCCCCCAAAATTATCCTTATCCTGGCGGCAGGATTAAGATACAAAAGTGTATGAGTGTCACACGAAAATTCCAGTGCCCACAAACACAAAGTGCTAAACGACAAAATTAAATCCTCAAAAAAGGACCTGTTAAGTTCCATAAAGAAAGTGGTGAGTGTCAACGAAAAACAAAGCAAGGGTCCGTAAACCGAACGATCCATAAAATACCTGTAAAATATCTGACAACAATTTTTTTGGCCCCCAACTGCTAATAAACTTGATTTAAACCAGAACCATAAGTCAAGCCACGACAAAGTTATGATCAATAAAGTACAGAAATATGCATAAATATAATCAATTAAATGAATAAAATACAAAATCATAAATTGAAATTATTTTGCCAATGTTTTGCGGGTTCAAGGGCCGGCAATTTTATTTCGTTTGCTTGCCCACTCGCAACCGAAAATAAACCAGACAAATGGCCGTTCTGTGAACTCCGAGTGGAAACCTCTTTTTCGGCTGGCATTAATCTATTTTTATGCGGTCCTAAAACCTTCATCAAATGAAATGATCAACCACCTCGAAAAAGGGACGGATGCGAAACCTCAGAAAATAGCAAACACTTAGGAGCTGGGGAGGTTTTTTGGGGCGAAATTTCAGCACACGCATTCAAAACTGAAGGTCGTTGAGCCATTTCCCCGGCAGTCGCCTTAAATGTAACAATGTAAAGTTTAATTGACACCATTGTTCGGGCAACACTTTTTGCTCCATTTAACAGCCCATAGATTGCCGCCGAACGCGTTGACAGCGAAAACTGAAAAAAAAAAACCAAATCGAGGAGCTAGCCTGGTAAAAAATGTGGAAAAGATAACGAGCTTAGGGGAGTCGGGGATCGCTGCTCCTTCCGTCTGAGCCATGTCAGTGAGCAAGTCCATCAGTCACTCAGGACCAGTGCGACACTTCTCCCTACACTGTGAAAAAATAGCGCCCAAATAGGTCAAGGAAATAATAGATTTTCTAGATTGTGCACCCGAAAACATAAATAAAGTAATAACAAGCAGAGGGAATACTTTCCTAAAAGATTTCACATTTAATAAATTAAAAAAGTTCAATTTTAAGATAGATAAATATGGACAGAATTTTAGAAATGTATCTGAATTCGAAATGTATCTGATACTCAAAATTGAACCTGTATTCGAACTGAATCTGATACTCAAAATGTATAATATTCAATATGTATCTGCTACTCGAAGAACATCTATCTATTATTCCAAATGTATCTGATACTCAAAATGTATCTAGTATTCCAAATCTATCTGATACTCGAAATGTATCTAGTATTCCAAATCTATCAGATACTCGAAATGTATCAATTTATTTTTCATTTCCAATGTATCTTTCAAAAACCCTTATACTGATAAAATCCAATTACAGAGAGCCCTAAAAATATTTTCCACCATTTTCTTTTGGTGCACTAAAGGAATAGGAACAGTGGCAACCATCGCTGACCAGTCATCAATTCCAGGCACGTTGTTCAAATTATTATTATGCGCAAAATCGCAAAAGGATCTCTCACCCCAGTTCCAGTTCCACTCGCAGTAGTTACTGCCTTTGGCCTGCCACTCGAGCAGACAATCAAGAAATTTAAATTTGATTCGTTGCGCAAACTGCCCAACATCAACAACAACAGAAAAAACCCGGCAAAGCGCACTCAAGTGTCAAATGTAAGGAAAGATAGGGCAACAAAAAAAATCTAAAAGAAAAGAAAAGCTCACACACTTGCATTACACTTCAATCGAAGGACGTTTTCCTTCTGCATTTCAACTTGACTTCTTGTCCCTGCTTTTTGCCCTCTCCAAAGCCATTTCCATTTCCATGGCCATCGCCCCTGCCCATGACCATTCCCATTCCGCCTTTAATGCTCACTTTGTCAATTTGCTTGGCATTCTGCTTTAGTTTAGCTGCGATTCTCATAAATTAAATTGTTTGTCGCTGGACAACAGTGACAGCGCCGAATGTTGACAACTCTTTGCCCGGCGATTTATGTGTGGGCGTGGCCCAAATCGGACAATTCAATGCATCAAAGTCAGGGAAAAATAGATGAAAAGCTCACCGACAATGATCCATTTAATTATTACTTTGTTTCCCAGAAATAATTGAAAAAAATAAAAAAAAAATTTTGAAAACATATAAAAAACATATAAAAATATGGCGTTTTAACAAACAATTAAGCTAAACATTATCATAAATACTTTTTTTTAAGAATGTTTATATGTATTTTAGTTATTTAGTCATTTGTATTCATTTTCCGTTTAGATGTTTATAATGTTTCTGAAAAGAAAGAAATTTTAAACCTTAACGTTGTCGTTGGGTTTCTTAATTTAAATTTGTTTAATTTTAATCCCAAAAATTTCTCAGTTGAAACAACAAAATAGGCAGAGCCGTGGCGACCCCTAAGCTAGGCCATAATCACACTTTCTACAGCTTTCGGCTGGAACCAACCATCTGCATAGATAGCCATCTCTGTGACAAGACCCAAAAATGCTGTGAAAATTTGTTAATTTAAATTCCATACATTTGCCGGGCGACAAATATACATATTAATAATATTTGCCCAGGTCAAGCGACGAGTCCGAGTCCGAAAAAAGAGCGTAAGAAAAGTGAAATGATATCGTTTGCCGGTCATTATGCATTCCGATGGCTATCTGCCCAGTTCACTTGCTCAGAAATTATGCTAATTTTATGTGTCAATTATCTGCCAATAAGCACGATGGGGGCTGAGATACTTTTTGGGTTACTCGGCCAAATGGGGACGAGCCCTGAAGTGGCCGCTGCTCATGTGTAAACATGATTTGTGCCAGTCAAGTGGTCAGGTTCTTTTATTTTTCTGGGTCTCCGGCCCAAGAAATTTGCATATTTTGTTTGCTTTATGCAAATGATTTAGCATCTCCTCGACGAAATTTAAAAGCAGGAACTTACAATAGAAGGCAGCCAATTAAGTAAGGCCATAAAATGCATTGTGCGATTTTTGAAGACATTGACCCAGTATCGAAAACTATGATATCATAGGTGGTTCCGTAATTAGCGGAGATTCGGGAGTGGAATGCTTACTCAAAGTGTCGAATTTCGCACATTCTTCAATTGCCCAGAGTGAAAGACTTTCTCTGCCCCAAGGCAGAAACATAATTTGACTGGCTCATGATGCAATTTCAATTAGAATCAAACGAAGCGTACAAAAAGGCAGGCAAACAAACAAGCAAAAAAAAAACAACAAGCCCCCAGAAAAGTAAGCAAACAAAGTTCCCCAACACAAATGAAATAAAAAAGCAGTAAGACAAATAAGCAAAACGCTCGAATTAAGCAACAATTCAACTTGAACTCCAAAAGGCACGCGATTGCCTCAATGATGCAATCGATTAGATGAAGCCATTACCATCAAACACACACGCCAACAGGTGTGCACTGGGAAAAACAATCTATATTTTCTACTTCAAAAAAAGCTTAAAAATTGTACAAGATAATTTAGCAGTTTTGGAGGTCTGATACTTTCAACAGTATTTTTTTTTAAATTTATAATAAAATATTTTCCAGTGCCATTTGGTTCTGGCATTGATAGCTTTTAATAGAAAGTTGATGACTTTAAGGCCTAAACGATCATCCAGTTCAAGTCCAGATTTAGATTATTTGTTTCTTCTGTCTACAAATGTATCTTCTAAACCGGTAGAATTGCTCTTAATGGGCGAAAGCGGGAGATCGTTTGGCGAAGATTGAAAGAAACTTCTGGTCATGTAATTCCCGGGCATTCTTCCCCCATGAATCAGCACTTCCAGCCGGGAGAAATCAAAATAAATGGCAATCGGCATAAAAAGTGTTACGTTTAAATCTGCTTTGTGGCCTCAGAGCTTCGAGGGCTGAGTAGACAAGCCACTCAACTGGCTGTTTGCAGGGCAACTACTTTGGGGGGCCCCAGGAACTTATGCAACCAGCGTCGAGCAAATCTGCCAGGCAAATTACCATAAAATTTACATAAAAGCTTCCGTGTAAAATTTATTTAAAACAAATAAAAAGTTACTACGGCAAAAAGGTAAACAAAATGCACAAAATCCTGTGGACACACATCTTCGGCTAGTAGGAAGCCCACAGAGGTTGTCTTGTCGGCCAGGGCCATAAACATAAACATAAACATAAACTGCCGGGCTGGCCGGCAGAAGACAACAATTGGCAACAGGTGTAGGCCAGGCCAAGACCTCGGTCGCAGTCGCAGTCTAGGCCATGTTCTTGAGCCCTTATCTAACACAGTCGAGCCTACCTAAGTGGAAGTATATTTCTCCCATTAATAAGATAAATATAATATAATAATAATATAATATACTAGAAAGTTAGGCCTATATAATTATTTTTCCAAGATCATATATATTATACTTGTAGAACCCGTTTCAAGGAATCTCAACTGAGGTATAGTGGTTTTTATTGGATGATAGAAAATAAAATAGGTGATCAAAGACACATAAGAAAGCTAAAAACTAGTTCAAAAATAATGTATAATTTATAGTTCGCAGAGGTCAGGTTCACATAGAACACCTTTATAAGGAATCTCCACTGTGACAGTGGCGATTTGACAGCACAAAGGATCTAACTTGCGAGGAGGGACAAGTGTGAAGTCGAGACCGGGACACGTGGTCCTCTATTCGAAACAGGTCTTAACTTGGCTTTGACAATTTGGGTTGCCCCCGGAGAAGTCGGAAACGGTTCTGGGCTGGCAGTCCCCGTTGCCCGCTTGTGTTATACCATCCCATACCATATCAAACCGACGACCCAGCAACCCAACAACCAAGCCATCCTGTTTGTTGCGGTCCTTGTGTCCGAGAGTTGTTGCTCAAGCCGTTGGCTTTTGTCTGTCAATTTTTGTGTTATTGTGGAGCGCCTGAGAGGTGAGGTTGCTACGTGCAGGGTCCCCTTTTCCAAATGCGCCTCTCAAGGCCTGTCATTGTGCAAATTTACAGTTTTCCGCCAGCCGAGTGGCTCCGTTTGGGGAAATCTACGGGATTGTGTGGCATCAAATGCGACACTAAAAAGACAAACACGTTTTGTATTGAGCCGAGGAATTCCCCCGGTGGCCGGACTCAAAATTAGCCGAATGAAAAGGTTGAAAGGTGACCGGGATGAGCTCCCTATCTGGCATTGGGCAGCAGTCTCCGTTGGCCATGTTGGCCGAAATATAGCGTGGAGGAAATTAAGTAATTATGCACTTGACTGGCCGTTTTTACAACTGCCCAGGAGCCCATGTGCGCCGGCATGCCAGGCACTCCATTCTGGCCAAATTTCTGCACTTAAAAAAATCTTTAAAAACAAGATACCTAAATGCACCAAAAAGAGAAAAGGATGTCCGTTCATCCAAAACAATTTTATACCTTATATATTATCCTAAATGATTTTTTCAATAATAAATTCTTTGTTAAAATCATATTTTTCACTTAGTCGATTTTGAAGCTGGGTGATTTAATAGGAACAAAAATGATTAAACTATCTTAATAGTTATGCATCGCCCATTTTAGTAGTTAGTCAACATATTTTAATATTTATAGCTGGAACTTAAATAACCAAGATATTTTTCTTTGGGAATTTGAAAGTTGTATAAGTTCCCCAGTGTAAAAAGCCTGCTCACACATATTTTCGCCGCTCCCAGTTGCCGTTGTAGCTCGCAGTCTAAGTCCCATTTCCAGGCCCTGGCCTTATGCAGATACCAGTACCAATTTCAGTGGGTCCCCCGAAAATGGACTGGCCCAAACACACACGAACTGCACTGGCTGCCATTGACGGAGCGAATATTGGCCCATTGGCATCATGTTCGATTTTGCAGACACAGCGACGTTTTGTCTTTAACTAAATTATAGTCACTGCCCATGGCCAGGGATCGGAAGTGCGGGGACGGAAGGAAGGGGAAACAGGAAGCGGAAGTCGAGGACAAAAAGGCCAAAATGGCTTCTGCTCGGGCAACAGCTTTAGCCTCAGCCTCAGCTTCAGCTTCAGCTCCGGCTGAAATGTGCCAAAAACTGTCGATGAGCGAGTCGGAGCTGCCGGTAGTACGGCCTGCAACTGACGTGATATCACCCAACCTCAAGTTTTTAAGCCGGACCCGGGACTTTGGCACCGACCGGCAGTCAATAGTCAACTAAACTGCATCAAACTGCCTGCCAAGTCCTCCTGTCTGCTGTCCTCCTGTCCTCCTGTCCACCGGTGCTCCTCCTGCTTTCCCGTAGCTATCTCTGTCTCTGGAGCGATATCGATATAAGGCATTACCTGCTAAACTGTTTGGCAGCATCGCACAGGTTGGGAATCGGAATTGGAATCGGGTTTGGGTTGGGTTGGGGTGGAATCAGGTGGAATCTGGCGAGGGAGAGCTGGAGGATGCTGGATGAAGGCGGCATGTCAAACAGTTTTGCAATTGTTTCGAAATTGTCTCTCGTGCAAATGCAATTTTCTTCAATTTCATTTGGGCGGAGGCGGAGGAGTCGTAGGACTCGCAGGAGTCGGTGCCAATGCCAGTTGGCAGTTGGCCTGGGTCAGGACTTGGCCTCATCCGCACGGCTACACCGGGGATAAAAAGGCCAAGTGAAGTCAGCAGGTATAGTTTACCTCAAAGATGTTGAAAACTGGCAACGTTTTGTGAAATAAATTACGTGTTTTCACCTCGTTTGCACCTCTTGCAGAGTGATGGTATAAGTATTCATGATATATATTATATACATTTAAGATTAAATGGGCAATAGTTATAGATCTATATCTATTATTATTATTATTATGTTATTTTGATCAACATTATATCAAACAAAATCCCATAAACCTTTTTCCTCTCTGTAAAAAAAGCCCGAGAAGGCTTTAATCTATTACATAAAACAAATTGCAGATTTGCTCATGTTCTCCCTCGGCATGACATTTAAGTTACTTGATTCTGCCATTTGTTTGCTTGTTACTTTTTGAGGAGGCTAAAAAGGGGGCGGGCGGGCGTGGGCCAGGTGGTAATGGAGATTTTGCCAGTAGGCCGATAAGCTTGATTTCTCTTCTGTCACAGGTCCACTTCGATTTATGTCCACCGACATGAGTGACCACAGAAATTGGCCCTCTGGGAGCCTAAGAAAACATACAGATTAGAGAGCTTTTGACTTCTAATTTCCGGCATGATGAATACACGGGTATAAATAAAGCTTTCTCCAAGGAAATTGGCTCTGGGAGATATTTAGCAGAACATTTTTTATTAAAATTGATTAAGCCATGACACCGCTGGCCGCAATCCCTTTTCCATTTCAATATCGACCTCATCAAAATGCACTTCATCACCAACGCACAATTACGGTCTCAAAATGCAACAATTTTATTACACAAAGCTTATGGTCAGACTAACAAATATATCAAAGCTAAAAGCCTGGAACATTCGCAAAAATACCAGAAAAACACAGAGGAGGGGGAGGAGAGTCTCATACCCAACCCCAGCACATCCCCAAATCCCGCCATGATGATCCCAGTGAGCTTCCCAATGAACAATGGCCCAATGTTGACATAATAAAACGCACATAACCACTGGGAAATGGAGGGGTGAAAGGACACAAGGCCGCAGATGCCACAAATTCCGATTTTCCTCACACACACACTGTGAAACACCCATATATGGTCAGTAAAAAATGTTATTAAAAAATATATCCCATAAAGAGCGGAGGCAAAAAAAAAGGGAGGAGAAACGGCTGGACGGCAAAGTTGGAAATCATATAAAAGGGAAATCAATGCAAAACTATGGGATTTAAAAGCGCTTTAAAACGCCCAAGAATATGCAAGGCCATGGGTCATAAAATTGCGGTTTCATTACACAAAAAACCTCAACCATGACATGAAAGGATAGAGCCAGATCCAGAGACGGCATAAAATATGCTATTAAATCCACGTTGGAATGGAGACCACAAGAAAAATAGATGGCACCGAAAAATAACCGAAGAATCCGGATTGTTCTTCCCAATCTGACCACTCAATATACGTATGCATAGCCTATGCCCAGAGTAATTCAGAGTTAACGATGTGTAAATACTTAAGGCTTAAAATGCAGAGAGACCAGTGCCTCAACCGCAATTATGACAGCCCCAGTGAAGTGGATTTTTGGGGAGCCGGGAGAGGACAGGCCTGGTAACCAATTACTGTTGGCCCCAGGGCAATGATTTGTCCCCGGTTACTGAAAATGGTAACAAAATTGCAACCTCGTTTGCTGCACAAATGAGCCACATTGTAGCCCAACGAGATGGTGACGATGGCGAGATGGCGATGCTGGACAAAGGGAACCGGCCGAGACAACTGCTAGACCACATGGACACAATTACCGACAACGACAATTACCCGCCGGCAATTTCCCGGCATTAACACCCATCGCACACACACCGGCTTTGGTTTTTATAACTTCTTCAGAGTCGGGAAACTGAAAAGCCAAAGCAGCGAGCCACCGATGGACCAGAGGAGGAGCTGTACCTGCATAAATTTATTATGACCGCGATGAGATTGCAACAGACAGAGGGGCAAATGCGACCTTGAAGAGCACCTGGATGGTCTACGTGATGCCCCGGGGACCGGGCATCGTTGCATTGTTATTTCCCCCTCTTTAAGGCCAGCTCAAACTCCGTCATCATCATTAAAGCCTGGCCAATAAATTAGCAGGGACCAAAGCGATTTGCTAAGGTTTTTATTGTGCGTCCAGGCATCAGGTGTGGATGGCTTAAATTGAATTAAATGCAGAGGCTCTGGGGCCCATAAAGGGAAATCCACTCTAAGAAAAAATATATAGAATATTTATAAAGGTTTTTTATTGAAGTCTAAAGAAAATAGTATCTTTAATACATTCGTTTTGCTGTGTATCTTTTGTTGTGCCTGCCCCCCAAGTCAGAGATCAAGGGAACTGTCCTGAAAGCACAATAAACCAGTAAAAAGATATACATCCTAGAGGGCGTTTTAGAGCCTAGACCCATGGGCCACGCCCCCTCCATTGCAGGCCGCGTGATTTAATGAGTTCCACAGACACTGATTTATGCCTAATGACTGGGCCTAAATCGTTCCGCCCTTACACAATCTGTTCGCCTCGCCCCGCCGCCGAAAAGGCCCAAATACCTACTACATGTATGTATGCAAATTGAGCAAGTCAAACAAATGCAAAACTAAATTGCTTGAAATAAAACTTTTTGGCAGATTAAAGCCGCACATCGAGGGGGAGCGACGACCAGGGCGGGCTTCTGTTGGCTGCAGAAGAATGAGAATCACATCAGAAGTGAGCAAAACAGATTTGTCACAAAACCACAACAGCCAGTAAATCAGCATAAAAGGCGAATGCAAGTCAAAACATTTCAGAAATTATGACCCCGGCCAAGGGCCGCTCAACTGGAGGGCACAAGTGGGGGGCAAAGGGTCGTCCGGCCACAAGACCAAGCCGCAAACTGAATGGGCCTGCTGTTCAGAGGAGGATGGAGTCCAAATGGGTTCGGTTTTTGGGCTCGAGTTGGGGAAGGGGTCACCAGAGCGGATTGGAACTCTCGCCGGGGACTGGGCCAATGATAATTGCCTTGGCTGGGGGCGGAGAAGGGGATTCCCGAATGCAGAAATTTAACAACACCCAGGCAATTGGGCTCAAAAAGATCACTCCACTCGCATGCCCTTACATATAGTAGATCAGTTTGAGGATTACAAAAATATAGATAATATTTCATAGATACTTTAATTTAATGTTTGCCTCTTACAGTCAATAAGGAAGAAATTTCTTAAGCTAATAAAATAACTAATTGACTTGCCTTAACTTGATATATCTTTAATCTTTGATATCAGAATATGTACTTACAAAAATCACACAATTTACAGTAGCTACTCCAAAAAAGCGTATAAAAGCAGGAAGAAGAAGGCATTGGTAAAGCCCTGTATCCAAAAGGCACATACTAAAGCCGGCGAGTATCTGTGAAGTAGCTGCTGCAGCAAAAGCAGCAGCTGAATTTCATAAATGCAATAATTGCTGCTCTTGTATGTGAGAGTATCTGTATGTGTTACATCAGTGTGTGTGTCTGGATGCATGCAAAAAAGATGCAAATCAGTCGGACATCTGGACACAGGCAGACGAACGAGCTCACTCTCGTAAGCATAAATAAGTCGTCTGTCCCGCCCCCCAAACCACGCCAAAAATCTAACGAGACCGTATTCATTACAACCGAATGAGCGGCAATGCACTGGGAAAAAAACGGTATCTCAGATACAAAATGATATACATTTTTCAAAGTAAATAAAGAATCGAATGAAATATTTTAGCATTGTTATTGACCTATATTAAAGAGCCCACTAAAAATTCACAACGGAATCTTCCAAATTATAAGTATCTATCTTCTCCATAGATACTTTATCTCTAAACTTTTTTTCTACGTTTTTTTATTTCTAATAAAAATTAAAGCAATTTTTGATAATATACGGTGTTGACCTCTTAAACTACAATTTGTAATGGTATATCCAACTGCAAGCCAACTGTTGTTAATTTTTTGAGTGCAGTTCCCCTGCCCATCTTGGCCAACTGGAGATGGCCAAAACAGGATGGGGGCTGGGAGTGTGGGGCGGCACAAGGGCATAACAAACAGCTTGTTGTTGGCTGGCTCAGTTGAGCAGACATCGGAGTAGCCCACTGACACTTCCGTTTAGGCTTTGTTTTTTCTTGTTCTCCGCTCTGTTATAACTCATGCTTGCAAAAACAAAGCAATTAAAAGCTTTAACTTAAAGCACAACATCACATTTGTTTTACTCCATAGCTGGAGCACATGAATTTATTCAAGTACAGTAGCTATTTGCTTTAAGGTATATATGTCAAGGAAGTTTAAAAATTTCAAAAAAACATCAAAGCGTTTTCCATCCATTAAATTTATCAAGCTGAAAATAGTGATATCATAGTAATATTTTATAAACTATTGCTTATAATAAATATATTTTTAAACTTATAAGAGACTATTAATATTCACTGTATTTGAGTAAACACTTTTCAGGCCTGTATTTATTTATGGTCAGCCAGTCTGATGCTTATTAAATAGTTTTGCATTCGAAATTTATTTCGGTCAAAAATCCCCTTTTCTGGGGGCAATAATTTTTGGCTTTCGGCACACATTCACACATTTGACTTTTAAAAGTCGAGTGCGTTTCTATTTCATTTTATGGATATAAATATTGCAGGCATTTTCTCTGGCATTTCAGTCTTTTAATTGAGGCAAATATCATTTAAGGAGCATGAAGAAGGAATAGGAGTTTGTTTCGCAAATTAGACGATAAATTCAAACCGACTTTGGATTTAAATGTATTCGGTTAATTGAATGGAATATTAAGTGTGCGGCAAGTCAAGTATACCATATACCATGGTACATCCTTCAAGAGCAGCTTGAAGACTAGCGAATTTCTATGGAGAAGCTGTGCCGAGGAGGAAAAGCTGTGGGAGGGCGGCGGAAAATTCTGTGGAAATGACAGGGCGTGTCAAGTCCTGCCAAACAAAACGCACACATGCGTGGGGGCCCCCGCCCATTTTCGTACTTCATGCTACTTAAACTTCAGCAAAATGTTCTGTCATTTTGACAACATTTTCCCGGGCGAAAGACAAAAAGCCAGCGCGGAAAACTATCGTCATGAAGCCAAGTATTAAGCGACGTGAGCGCCGACGAGCAGAGAAAAAAACGACGGAAAAATGGTGAAAACCAAGGAAAACTAACATAACTGCGGAGCGAAAAGTGCTCGAGCAATAATAGATTCCCACACACCGAGGGATGGGTCCTGTGTTTGTGTTCCAGGCAAAGTGCAGATCAAATGCAGTTAACTAGCTTGTTGACATCTTCACACACAATTTGCTGACAAACACAAACAAACAGATTCAAGCTTTTCTAGGGTTCTTTTCCTTATCCTTTGTTTCACTGGCGTTTCCTTTGAGCCAGGAGTTTTTGGGCTAAAGTTTGCATGCCAAAACGATTTTCACTGCATTATGGCAAAACCTGCAAAATACACAATACCTCGCAGGATGAGGAAAGAAAAATGCCAGAGCATATGAAAAATTACTGGGAAATAGGATAAAAATATTGAAAATTTATTTTTTTATTTAACTAAAATTATTATGAGCTTAATGTATGGTTTGCATATAATTGGAACTTTACGAACTTCCACAATAATTTATGAAATTTTTCTTTGGTGCAACTACAAAATTTAATACGACTGCGTGCCTTTATAAATAAAAAGCGGGCGTGCTGTACACGAATGTATTTTTCATAAGTTGAGTAAAATGAAGAAAAACAATGTTGTTGGCCAAAAGGATTGCCATTGCCGTGCGATTGCTACGTGCGTTCGCAACAAATTGCAGCATAAACACTCGAGCCACCCTGCCCAAACCCACCACCCTCCACCCACCGAGACCCCTTAAAAAGGGGGCGTGTCCCTCAATGCGGGCACTCATGCAAAAGTAAACGATTTTTAAATGCAATTCCACAAATGGGTCTCCGCCGTCGTCTGGCATATTGTCGCAAGCAAGTTGTCAAAATATATTATATGGCCAGGTTAAAATTTTATGCCCAGCCAAAGATGAAATTTTTAAAAGCATTTTGATTTGCTCAGAACACACCTGGGGGCCAGGCCATAAAATGTCCCATGCAATATTTATGCCGGCCCCGTTAAAAAAAGGGATCGGAAAATATTTGTATCTAGTGAGCGTTTTGAGAGTCTGCATTCCCCGCCTGCCTCGCATTTCAGCAGAGACATTCAATCTCAGCCCGAGTGCGTGGCAAGAGGGATTGCCGGGGCTTACGGGGCCCCAGCTGCTCCGGAAGTTAGCCAAGTCCAGTTCTTGACCCCCGCACTAGAGTCCTGGAAACTGTTGCTGCATGCCACATGGCAGACGGACTCACAGACATTCGCATTCGCATAGTTTTGCGGCCTGCATGCCAAAAAGGTGCTCGCTCCCAGGACCTTCGGCAGGAAAAAGATAGCTGCACGCATACCCCTGCCATTGTGGGCACAAAAGCACTGAAAGCACTGAAAATTCGGTAGATTTATAAAAAATAATTTAACTAATTTATGATTCAATAAAACTCAATCCATGCAAGCTTAATTTATTAATAAAATACCGAAAAGAATAAAAAGAAGCCCACCATTTAAATAAAAACTTTTTTAACTTTTTTTTTAATAAATCAAAACAAACTATTTATAGGTTAAAAATATGTTTTTGCATTTTTCTTCTACATACCTTTTATATTTTTCAGTGTACGGGAGTGTCATGTGTAAGTGACTTGCCCCAATTTCATTTCCATTGCAAACGCGTGTGGGTCATTGCAGTTCAAGCGGCCAAATAAAATTTCTTTACAACTCACTTAGGGCTCTTGCTTAGTATTCAAAGCCCTGCATTCGGGGGAAATCACTTGGATTGTGATGGCCGGCGATTGCAGTGCATCTCCCCAGTCACCTACAAGTATTTTCCTTCGCTTTTCCTCCGCTTTTCACGCACTCGCCTTGGCAATCTCAGCCTTCGATTATGGAACGCTGCATACTTTGGCGAACAGGCATGCACAAAATGTCAAAAATATGCTATGGGGCCAGTTCGTGTGCGTATCTCAGGGCCTGTGTGGGTGTATCTGTATCCATGGCCGTACCGTATATAGATAGTATAGTATGTATCTGCGAAATTGCCTACCGAAACTCATTTTTTGCGCTTTCCGGCACAGACGAGAGTCAGTCAATGATACAAACAACAGACGGCAATGGCAAATGGGGAAAACAAGGGGAAAAAGTCGTAGCCGAAAGCCAAAGCAATGCAATAAACGTAATTACAATTGAAACGTCCCTGGATGAGAGAGTTGGTTACTGGGCCCAGGCCAATAACAACAACATGTTTGTCAACTGGCATGCATTGGAATTTATCAATAATTCCCATTCAGACAGCCCCGGAGTCCGTTCCTTTGGCAATTACACACACGAACTGGTCCAGGACCCAGACTCCTTTGAGTACTTCTCTTTTTTAAGGTTCCAGTACAATGTCCAACGAACGTGTTCATATCCCTACCGAATTTCCCACTGTCCGGCCGTATTTCATTGAATTGCCCGCAGTTATGGCCCCCTCAGTGACTCTGGCTTCATCTCGATATCCAATTTTACATATTTCGAAAAATAAAGACAATTTATCTACCAAGTACTGGGTTCCTCGGAGTACTTCCGTTTAAAAGAAAACATTGTTATACGCATTTCCAGCCATTTTTCATTTCTACATCTTGTTTACAAATATATTTAGAGTAGGTACTCATGCTGTAAAAGCATGATAAATATTTGGTTGCAGTTTGTACAATTTGCAATTAATATTGGTCAGTACGGGAAGCACTTACTCACAATGCTTTAAGCCAACTATATTCAGTGGAGAGGGCTTGTCAAACTATTTATTTGGCCTCAAATGTGTGTGTTTCCTTGACTTGGCAAGAAAGCAATCTTAAATGCTAGGAACAATTTTTATTACTCTGCAAGTTCTTTAAAGTTGGGCTGAATTTTTGTTGGCCGGTGGCCTCGGACACTCGGTGCTGCATTGATTCAGGAAATTCAATTAAAATTGCTGAGAATGCTGCCAATTGTTTGGCGGGATTAGAGAGATCGAGATTGAAGGCATTCCAGGCGAATGTCTATGGCTTTAATCACCTCCTTTGGGTTTTCAACTCAATAACTTAATTCGAAAAGCGCATTTGCACTGGGGCGAACTTACATTTTCCCTTTGGGGGAGGCTGTTTTTTAGGCTTTTATTTGTTTTCAGGGTTTCTTTAAAGTAAATGCTTAGATAAATACTTAGAGAATTAAAGTGTATTAAAATCTGATACTAAGAACAAATGGTATACTACCTAATATAACAAATTATTCTTTTAAAATATATTTATGGGTAATAAAGGACACATTTTAATACTTTCCGGCACTATGTAATTTTTTTAAATGTTAAAATTTTCCGCAGTGCCTTAAATATTGTTCCTGGCAGTGGATGTTGCTGCTGCGATTGCTGCAACTGCCAGATTTTCGCCTGCGGCAGCTGACAGGCAAAGGTGGCCAGCAATGCAGCCAGCCACCGCAAACATCCGCGGGCAACATGGCCAAGTTTTCGGGCCAGGATCCAGGGAAGGGCGGATGCACTGGGATGGGTGCGGGGAACAGGCCTACAATGCTGGCCAAGTGAAAACAAGCGTGAACAGATCCCGCCCACAACAAAAAACAGGATGCAGTGCTGCCGTGCATCCTGCGCCTTTGGCGGTTGCCTTACTGTACTGCCCCAAACTGCGACTGCCACTCGAATTTTGAATTACGGCCAGGATGGGCTGGCTGCGTGTTTAGATCCACTTCCCGACTGCCTTTGAAAGTTTTATGCCCTCGCCATCCGCCATTTGCCCGCCAACTTTGCAACTGTACATAAATTTAATTTCGTTTTATGAGGAGGCCCAGCTACATCTTTTAGAACTTATGGCACACGCACACCCACAAGGACACTCGAATGCACTATAAATGTGCAGAGAAAAACTACTTTAAATAACAGTTTTTTATCTCTATTCAATTTAGATACGAAAACTAAATACCATTTTTTATTCTTCAAGCAAAGTAATCTACTGCCAATTAAATATACTTATGACGACTTTTGTTTCAAATCCTCGAAACATGCCAAATAGTGTCTTTCTATTAAACTATTTTCATAGTCCTAGCAAACTTATATAATTTAAATAAATAATTTTAAAAATCATTTTGTTTTTATAACGAAAAAATCGTAAGAAATGTATCTTCCTTAGTAAAGTCTCACATTATTTGTTCTTAAGTAAGTAAGAATTTAAGTATGATGGAACTGACTTTAAGTCCGAAAGAAGTTACTTGTTGTAAGGCTTATTATGGACTTTAAAATTAGTTTTTTATCAATTGTTTTTTCTCCGTGTACGCACCACTAATGCAATTTTATTTCCCGCTCCGCCATTTTTCATTGCAGCTAGCCCTTGGCCATTTTGCAGAGTTTTCTTTTGGGGCGGCGCTTTTCGGGGAAACTGTTTCGGTGAGTTAAGTATGAATTATGTTGTTTTAGCGCGTCGCTTCTGAGTTTGAAAACTTATTGAAATATGCGACGGCCGTGGAAGAGGAAACTTGTGTGTGTCCTTTCGGGCTTAATTGAAAGTTCGGGCCCACTCGAGCGATATGGCGATGGCAATATGGTGTGGTGGCAGTGGAAAACTTTTACCTGGCTGTAAATTAGCGACAGCTGCTGGCCCAAAAGGTAACTGAATTTCCCTGGGCAGCCGTTCAATTGAATTTACACACTCACACGCCACTCACACCGCAGCCACACTGCATTCACACTCGCATTCACATATTCACCTTTCGTGCGGCCACAAAATGTTTGTCAATCAGATGATGTTCGTTCGGAGGGGAGTGAAGAAGTCTGCGGCTGACATTTGGAAAACCGAAAATCACACTCACCATCAGTCACATGGAAAAGTTCTATCTTCATCTTGAGAACTTTTCACGCACAACAAATTTTTTGGGTAGTGGAAAACAAGTTGGAATAGAGGAAGTGAAGAGCAAAAATCTAACGAACGCCAGAAATCTTTTGCAGCTGCTCATAAAAATGTCAGAAAATGTCCCCCATCCGCTGGAGTTGCAGTCGCAGTCGCCGTTGCCGTTGCTTTTGTGAGCAATTTGTTATTCGATTTTTACATGGCCATGCAAAACTTGAACAGTGGCAAACTTTACTTCACTCCGGCGGCAGAAGGAGAAATAGAAGATGTGCCACTGACTTGGCTGGCACCACGGAAATGGCTTGAAATTGTCAGCTGCGCAATGATGCACATTAAGTGTCAAGTGCCAAAAGTTGTTGACAACAAAAGCAACAGCATCACATCATGTCATTCGCCCCGAGAAACTCACTCATAATATTTATTTATTCTCTCCGCCACTCGGCTCATTCGATTTTTGGCGATTTCCAAACGTGCCGCCTTTGTGTAAACAAAATTCCACAATGCCAAAAACCCCGCCCACTTGTGGTTAAGGCCGCGGCACAACAATGGAGAAAAATAAGGCCACGATGTGTCGCCAATCTGGATACTTATATTTCGTTTGCAAATTCACTTAGAAAAGCTGGCGAAATTCCACGGAGTTTTACGTGCTGCACTTTGCAGTGATGGAAGTTTGTCAAAAATGCAATATGTTGTTATTACTTCTTGGCAACTGGCGTTGCATTTGGATTACATGTTTGTGCCGGGCAAACACGGCAAGCAGTTTTCATTTTAAACTGATGCATTTTCATCAATAATTCAAAAAAGATGTGACAGCGAGTGAAAATCACTTTTCGTCCCCGGCACAAACATGAGTTTTCCCTTGCACTCGTTCCTTCCAAGTTCATTCAATTGGAAAAGTTGTAAAATCAACAAGTCATTGGCAAACAGCGGCCCAGACGACAGCGCAAAAAACATTGCTGTTAAAATATTTTGCTTATTTGCATACAGAAATACACACAGTGCAGTGAGAAAGAGATAAAGCGGGGGGAGGGTGTTGAATAAAATACATACAGAAAAATATTCAAATATTTTTCAAAGGTTTCAGAAATACCAATCGATGTACCTAAAGGTATGCAACAAAAAAATTAAATTGATTGCTCCATACTTTTGGACACCATTGTCAGTGTTTTCTCAACCAACTCATAAAAAAGCCTAAATCAGGAGTGTCCTTTACCAGATAGAAAAGATGGTATGCAGTCTTTCACCGAATCCAAAATATTGTTGCATACTTTTAGACTCCTATCTCATTTCAAAACCATAGTGATATTTTTGGCACCCTTATAAAACTTGCTTTTAGAAACATTTCCAAATAATCTTGAAGAAATATGATTATTATTTTATCGTTCGATATAGTTCGATATAGAAAAACCCTGATTTACATACCATTTTTCACCGTGCTAACAAGTTCCGTGGGTAAGCAAACAGTTGTTGCCGGGACTGGGAAATGGCTCCGGGTGGACTGAGCGCCGGAACGCAGGACGACAGGACGGACAGGCAGTCAGTCAGGTGGCTGATGCTGCTCAAGTGCTTGAAAGTGTTGCCATGGCTGCCAGCAGTGCAGAAATAACTATATTTAGAACCGGAAACGGAACCGAGCGCATCCATATGTGCTCGTGTGTCTGCGTGCGGAGCAGCTGCAGCTTTTCTGGCAATTGAAACTGCCGGGATTGTGTTTGCTATTGGAAAACGTACACGAAGGCAGCTGAAGAGGATCGAAAATAGCACCCAGTCCGCCCCCTTTCATATCCGGTGAGGATATTCCCGGCGAATGCCAGCATCAAATGAGCCGAGCAAAGTCAAGCATATTTCTCAGGGATTTGTTTAGTAGTATTGAAGCCGTACGCTTTGTTAATTCAATTTCCCTGCCAGAGCTTAGCGATATTAAGCAAACTAAGCGCAGTGCATTGAAATCACTAAGCCCATTCACATATCACGTATACGTAGTGTGTGGCACAAACTTTTGTTTCGCTAAATTGAGTCATGACAATAGATTTCGGCCAAATCTGTGCTCTCTTCAAAATAAAACAACTTGAGCATTTGAATATTTATTTATTTACCAAACCACGTCTATGCATTTTTAACAAAATAATTAAATTTATGTGACTTTAAAGTTATCGATACTAAAAGAGTTGGCTTACAAAAATATTATTTTCACTTGTTTTTTAAAAATTCTATAAGTAAATAAATATATTATTTTCATAAAATGTATAAAAAAAAATTTCAGTTAGTTAGCAAAACCATTTTTAAAACTTTTTAAAGCCCAACGTAACTGCGGCTAAAATGGCAACTAACTTTTTGCAAATGCCAGGCGGCCGGACGGCGAACATTTTTGCAATTCTTGTGCAAATGATGCCCTCCGGAAGCGCCGGACACATGGCTCACGGCGTACACATAACAGATCTGCCGTGGAAAACTGGAAAAGAGGGGAAAAACAGGGAAATCGGGAAAACAGGCGGAAGCCTCCGAAAACGGGACCCTGCCTGGCGTATCCGCAGAATCAATGTTAAGCTTGTAACGTGCAAAAGTTAATGCCCCAGCCTGGCCAAAAGAGCAGCAAAAACTGACCACACGGGGCCGGGGCCAAAAGCGCAACTAAAAAGCCAAAGCGGAAAATGGCCCCAAAACAACAACATGCTGCTAAATAAATGCATCAAAAAAATGAATAACAAAAACAGCAACAAATAAATGCACAACAAAACCAACCGCGAAAATAATCAACGAGACGTAAAAATGCTGCCATATTTAATAGGAAATTGTGTGTGTGCAAGAGAAACAATGAAACTGCAAAAATTATAAATGCAAAAACGATGCTCAAAACTCCATGAAAACCGAATGAAAATCGAAAAACCAAACTCCGCATGAATAGATATTGCCTCTCTATGTATACATCTGCATGTTTGTAAATACATATGTATCTGGATGACAGACTGCGGCGCACAAGGGTTCTCAAAAAGCGCAGCTATCGTGTACGGTTTTTGGCTACACCACTTGACTGCCATTGTTTTTGGCCGCCATTGTTGCATTTCTGTTGTCATTTTTAAGCCAATTTCCGTTCATTTTGACGCTTCCGCTGCGCTTTGCTACACCCAAAAATATATATTCTTTAAACGATGGTTTCGGTTATGACTCTGGCTTCGCCTCGGTGGTCTGGCCTTTCACGCCACCAGGGATCCCAATAAATTCTTTTAACTACACGGATAAATCGCTTAATTTTTCTAAAAATAAATAATTTGTTGTTTGTCAAAATGTGAAATAAAATACTTTGAAATGCTAGGCAAGTCCAATCAAATTGTCTGTAAATTGCAATGACATTTCGAAAAAGAGGCCATGATAAACATTTTGCCAGAGCAATAAAACACTCGATTGGATTACTTAATTTCATCTGAGAAAGCCAGTGACTGAATGGAAATTATTTTCCTTCTGTGTCCCTTCTGATTTCTGTTTGCCGATTATGGAAACTAATTTGCCCAATGAAAAATAGTCCAAGGACTAAAATTCAACATAAAAATGTATGATTTTTTGCTAACACAAAAATAACCCAAAGGCAGATATGTGCCGATCTATATGCATGGCTGACAAATATACACATATCAAGTTTATTTTACCCCATTGCACTTTATAAAACCTAGCAAAATTCAAACAGCAAATGGAATGGATGGCGAGCGTTATTATTTATGGAAAAGCCGCCTGCATGAGTAAGCAAAAGGCCACAGAACCAGATTTAATTGTTTGTTTCTGATTCGTAAGGGAGTTGGCAAAAATTCACTTAAAAACTTAAAGCGCACATTGAAGTCCAGAAAATAAAATTGTAGCATAAAAACATTTTTCTAAGACTGCCTAAGTTAATTGAAGTATAAGTTGCAGTTTTAAGCATTATCTTCTTTAATTGCTGAAAGAAGAAGGATTTATTGTACCATTTTTACTTGTAACTATGAAGAAATACGAAATATTTTCTGAGATTTAATTCTGATGATACAGCTTTAATTAACAGCTTTTCTCTATGTGCTCACTCTCAGGGCCAGAAAAAATGGAACTGAGCCATACACAAAAGTGCCAACCGCCATCAGCCAGGGGATGCACTGTTGTTGGCCCAAAAATAGGCAGTATTTGTTAATATTTTCTGCCGATAGCCGATGACAGTTGCCGGACAATGTCAACAAGGCCGGCGAATTGCATAGGTCGCTGAAAATGGCAATATGTGTGGCCCATTCAGCCGCAGGGCTTGGATGGCATGGGATGGATCAGGATGGTTTGGAGTGGGATAGAATGGGATGGGGGCCCTACATATGTGGCACACAGTTGTCACGCTGTTTGCCGGATAACCGTTATTATATCCTACTACGACCATGTGTTTGCACGGCCCCGTTTGGACTTCGATCCATTTGACATTATGACAACGCATCAGCGGGTCGAGTTGGTAAACTTTCACCCACGCATGGCTCGGCAATTTAATTCCCGGGCTCAGCCGAGAGCCGAGGTCGTTGCGATGCTCATCACCTTTGGCCGGACAGTGCAACTTTTTAATAAGCTCGATTTGGTGCGTTTTAATTAAAAACTGTGCACAAAACTGCAGCGCATTTACACGTGGAAAAATTCGAATCGAGATTTTAAACAATCTTTTTAGGGTTCAAAAAAGTTTGTTAAATGCTAGAAAATACAAGGCATTGCTTTCATAATACTTAAATCTTAAAAAACGCTATAAAAAATCTATTTTATAATTAATACTAAACGAGTTACGACTTTATCGCATTTTTTCAAGTACCAAATGCAGTGCTGCAGAATGCTCACCAACATTGACCCCCTGGCAAAATGTGGGCCAGCAGAGCATTAAAGAAATTTCATTATTGCGCCAGATGGGCGGCGATCCAAAACCTTTGGTTGGGTCCAATGTTTGTATTTCCCACACACGCATGTGCATATGAAGGCTTTATTATTCCAGTTTTGACGGAAAGTTTCGCTGCCCCATTAAAACCGAAAGCGAAACATCTGTGTGTTGTGGGGCAAAGAATTTTAATAATACCTACCATACCATAATGAGATGCAGTTTGAAGGGTATTTTATTGAAAAAATAGAGGAGAATAAAAACAGTTTGTGGCACAGGGAAAGGTGCAAAAAGTTTATTAATTTCCCCAGCCAGCGGATATCGTTGCCTACTTATGCGCGCACGAGCAAGACAAATAGGGGGTGGCCCCAAAAACAACCCCTAGAAGGCACACATGTTGGGCAAATATTATTGCCTTGTATTTCATTTTTATGTTGACTTCTGTCTCAGCTCGCAGGAACCCAAGCCACCGAAAAAAAACGTTTATTTGGCGTGTTGCAGCAACACAAATAATTGTCGAACAGCATGTTGCACGCGTGAATATGGCTCTGCGCTGTGTCTCTGTGATTATTTACGATTGTCGTAAGAAACTTGAATAAAAATTAAGTATACGCGGCGTTGTCACGTCAGAAACTAATGAAAACTCGCTCAAGGCCTCTGGAATGAACGGTTCGCAATTTATGCTGATGGAAAACTTTAAACGATAAACCATCGATAAAAACCAAACGCTGTTAGTTTTTCCGGAAAATTCAAACGGCAACAGCTGGGCGAACATGGCAGACTCAATGTATATATTGGGCCACCCATATAGGTGCACTGGAAAAAAATCAAAACAAATGTAATGATCAATTTAAATATAAAAATAAGATACAATAATACCCGAAGACTTATAATTTTTCAGTTTTTCCAGCTTTTAAATGCCTTTTTTGTATTATAGTACCCTGCATTATTTTTTCCTGTGCACCTATATTCGCCTATCTATGTCTCTATGCCATATACCAAAAGTTAGCTGCCGAATAGAAAAAAAAAAACGACGAACCGCTGCTCAGGAAAACTCGCTGATGCTCCTGCTGCCTTTGCCTGCCAGTGTCCATGTGCGCGTAAAGTCCATTAACATGAAAGGCAAACAAACAGGCAGCCAGGCCAGCGCACACTTTTGGACACTTCATAAACAACCGGGCACCCAAAAAAAAAAGTGCCTGAAAACAAAGCAAACCTCTAACAAAAAAAAAGCGAAATTCCAGCTACAGTTTGCTGGCGAAAAAAACTATCCAAGGAAAATGCACACATTTTGAGCTAGAAATTTTGAGGCGGGAATTCGATATTTTGCCGCAACGCAACGCAACACAAAACCGAAACCGAACTACAAAATTATATTAATTGAAGCATACCGAAGGGGAAAATGTAGTTCTAGAAAATACCTCACCTGGACTCGAATATTAATTGCGATTGCAGGAAGGAATGCGAGGCGAGCAAACAATGTCTAATGCAAGCCACTTGATTAAACGGAGCCTGTAATTTTACGTTGAGAACTCATCAGTGAATTTCCTCTTGTTTCAGGTGTCGGATATTGAAGAACTCCCAAGGTTGCAGGCCAAAAAGGTAAGAGAGCCCAGGGGCTAATTGAAGGGGAGTCCGAGGAGGGGGCAACTGGGGCAAATACCAGGAATCCGGACAATTATTGTAGGCCAGCATTGGTCGGGTCACGCCTTTAAGCCAATCAACTAAATCAACAATACGCATACGCCATGTGTGCCAAACACACAGAGAGATACTGGCCCACACAAACACGCTGACCCGACACGAAAATTCAAGGCTTAAAATCTAACCAAATAAAGGGATTGTGCGATTGTGAGGCCAGCAGACTGACAATTATTATGGCAAATGTTTTTCGGGGCTGGTTTTCGGGGGGCATTTCATTGAATACAATGGCATTAACAACAATAACAAAGATGCGATGCGCACACAATCGAGCAAATATTTAGTGAAGGGAAATAATTTCTAATAGGTTTTCCTTCCAATTGAAATCGGATATTATGTCTGGATGAGGGTCCCTGTGCGTGGCTCTGTGTGTGTAAGTGGCTGATTGTGTTTACGCAATGTTTGTTAGAATTACACACAACTCCATGCAAATATTTGCCCTTCCTTTGGTTTTGGCCCACAACTTTTTAATTAAATATATGTATATATATGTGATAGCTAGCTGCTAAGCGATGGCTTGATAATAAAGAGTTTATTGTTTCTCCATTTGTATTAGCTCGGTCTTTAAGTTGCCACAATCATTAGCTATGCAAAGCACATGGTGGCCCGAACTAATTTCCATTGGCGCAAAGTAAACGAAGACCAAGAATTAAACCCACCACTGGATGTTAAAGTTTTTCCGGGCCACTGCGAAATTAAGCTGTTGTCCCAGAGCAGGAAAAAAAGAGAAGGGGAAATGATTGTGAGCAAATAGTACGGGCTGCACGAAGTTTCTTCTTCAGCTTGAAGGAACTCTGCTGCACACACGTGTGTGTGTTTATTTCACACCTGAAGTGTGATGAAAATATGACAACAGAACAGAGGCACATCCCACCTGCAGACAGGTGCCGAGTGAAAATTCACCACCTCTCTCTCGGCATCTTGAACGTGTGACTGTGGGGCATTCGTGCTTGAAGAGCTTTCCCCAGCTCTCTGCAAACAAACATAACTTGAAGCCATCCAGTTTTTGCGACTGCACTTTGATAAACATCAACATAGAAAAGGTCTCTCGGAATATGCTGATTTTTCTCTCAGAAAAATGATAACAAAAAGTGTGTCTTCACATCGTCAAAGGTTAAGCAGGCTTTCGAAAACTGACGTTTTATGATATGTTCAAGAATTTAAATAGCCCATTTGCCATCTAATTAAATCTATCTTAAATTAATTTTTCATAAATATGGAAATGTTTTTTTTATTTCCTTATAAATTAAAATTTCTGGAAAAAAACAAAGTGATATTGATAATTCCAAAAAATTATTTTCCAAGTGCAGAAACCTTGTCTTTAACCCCACATCCTGGGCATCAAAATCACCATTGTCGTTTCTGGATATCAATATTGTTTTCTTTCATCACCGACACTTTGATTGAAAATGCAAATCGCAAATAGTTGGCAAATATGAGCAATCAGTTCGGAACTTCATTCCACGCACTTTGCCCTTGTGCAATAGTTAGCAGCCCTCGAATCCTCTCCCATTTCCTGACACTCGAATAAACTTTGCCCCTTCATCGTGATAATCAACTTAATCGACAGCATTCCATTGCAGACATCCAGAAATCTGACAAGTCACCAAAGTTTACCCAAACTTACGAGCCTCATATTATATTATATTATATCCCCCCCACTTATAAGGCATTTGCCTGATCATCCAATGGGAACTATATGTACACACGTGCAATAAGGCAAAAATGCTCATTTAATGTTGTATGAGAGCAAATATTTTTATGGCCTTGACAAATCAGTTTTCCTGGTATTTTTTTTATAATAAGCAGCATGACAAAACGCCAAACTCACCCACACAAAAGTCAATTGATTGGGGAGCTGACGAAATTCCTTAGGGGCAGAGGGCGAAGCTCGATGGCAAAAAATAGAAGCCGTAGCCGTGCAAAATTCATTCATACATGGCCCGGATTGATTTTGGGAACGACAAAAAGCACCACAGCAAGTCGGCACTATATATGGATATCTACAGTGGTGGTCAGGCACATATTTCTATAAGATATTTATTGTTTTATAATATTTTTTAAAGTTTAAAACAAATTCCTATTGATGCGCAATTTTTGCCATTTACCACAAATATAAATAAAATATCAATCATCTAAATATATCAATTATATACTAAATTCATTTTAAGAATTAATTTACACTTTTTTGTGAGTTAATAAGACAGTTTCTGAATATTTTATACATGGACATACTCTTGTTTGAGGCCCTCTTCTTTACTTTGAACACTATTATTTCTCCCTCGACTGTGCAAGGTCCCTGGATATATTTCAAACACACTCACGGGCCGGCGAAGAAAAGAGCAAATTTCGGGTGCCTTTTGTGAGTTGGCTTTCCTGTTGCGACAACGACACGGCATTTATAAAAATCATACGCCCCGTTGTACCAGCAGCACACGGCAAAAATGTTGGCCAGGACAAAGGCAAACGGCAATATATTCGTATCGCTTGTCAGCCAACATGTTCGCGAACGATTTCCGCATACGTAATGTCGACTCTGACAAAAACTGTCACCTTCTTGAGGGGAGGGAAAGATGGCTCTGGCTCATAAAAACACTGGCTCCTTGGATCTGCAAGCGTTCGAGGTTCGACGTTGGAAGCGCCAAATCAGAATGAATCCCCATCATTAACAGGCCTAATCCACTTGCCGGCGGTGCGCTGAAGTGTGAAGGATCCGCCCAGTTAAGCAAATCACTTGGCCATTGTCTGGGCGGCTTCCACTTTGCCAACTCGTGCCGCTGATTTGGCCATAATTGAAGGTGGCAGGTGTAGCCTAATGCCAAGCCAAACTCAATTTATAAAATATTATTTAGGCAAAAAATGCTCTAAATATGATTGATTAGGGCTAAGAGTTTGTTCGGTATTGGGAACTTCTATGAATGACTTCTTAAAATAAAGTATTTTTCAAGGAAAAATAAAAAACTTTAAAAATTCAACAATGTGTTTAAAGATAGAATGCTAAAAGGCTGTAACTATGTACACAAACACTTCGCCGCTACAACTAAAAGCAAACAATTTCTCAATTTCAAAAATATCTACAAAATTAATATATATTTATCTCTAAGATTTTACTATTCCCATTGTTATCAGAAAATATCTTAAGTGGTTTTGACCAGGCTCAACCAGATATAGAGTTGTTAGCCAAAAGGCAAGTTAAGATAAAAGGCAGCCACTCGGATGGCGTGAAAAACTACCATTCAATTTGGCGGAAGCTCCGCCACCCGAAAAATACCTGTTCAAAGTTGTAAGAAGTTGTCGTTCGGCAGCGCTTACACCTACGAACACATAAAACGCACGTCAAATGCGACAGGAAAACTTCAGGACTACAGGACAATTGAGGGGGCGTGTGTGAGTGTGTGGGGCGTGTTCTTGGACAAGTCCTTCAATTGCTGTCGGAAAAAACTTGGCCCAATTTAAAAAAGGTAAAAAAAAAGAGCGGAAGAAGCGAGAGATTGAAACAGAAGTGCACAGAGAAATAAAATGCAATTTAATTTAGTATTTAATGGCCAGGAAAACTGAAATATATTTGATATTTTTTAAGGAAATAAATTAATTAATAATCAACTTCTATTCGTAAAACTCTTTTTATTTCCGAAGACAGTTCCTTGTTTTTCTCCCAGTGTAGTGCCCGAAAGAGATCAGGTATTAGTCACGCCCTGACAGATTCCGGCCAAGTTGGAGTGTCTTTCGGCAATCGCTCCTCGTCACTTGGCAACCATTTCGAGACAGAGACTGTCAATCAGCACCGTCTTTTTGTTGGATTTGCTTGTGTTTTCAAGGCAAAACAACCAAAAGCAAGCCAAACAAACCAACTAATTGGTTGAAATGCAGAGCGGAGCAGAAAAGCAAAGTAAATTTTTTGGGGCTACCAAAAAGTTTCACGCTTATTACACCAAAAGCAAAACAAAGGCAAGTGGTGCGCGCGAAAAAAAGCTGAAGAAAAAGCAAAAATGGTGTTGAGAAATTCATGATTCATTAGGAAAGTCAGACCAGCGCAAGTGGATAACTTTTCAGCCACGTCTATTGCACCCACTGGCAGTTGCCTTGGCTAATTTAAATTCTTTTGGCGCCGCCAAAGACGCAGCCACCGCACCACCGACGGCGACGGTGTCCTATTGGGAGTAGTCGGGCATGACAGCTCCTTAAGCGCCTGAGTGATTGACATCAAAAAGGTCTAGAGCGGCATGAGCAGATATATAATGAACGTACATGCACAGGGAGAAAAAGCGACTCAAAACGAGGCGAAATAGAGCCTAAAACAACAGCAAATATGTTAGGCCCCTTCAACTAAAACATCAACTCCTATTAAGTAAATTTTTGTTTCCTTTTTTTCTTTTTTTTCTTTTCATCAGAGTTTTTTGTATGTATATGTGGTTTTTATAGTAAAAAATCATAAAGTCATTTATAAAGGATAATTTCCAATATTTTATTTACAATTTCCCCAAATATATTACCTTTATTTTCGCTATCCCTACAAGCCCTTTAAATATTTGATTACCATGCAATTTCTTAGCATCTGTTGATACATATTCATAATACTTTCCCCCAGTGCACACATGTACGCCGGTTTTTGGGGTATATAATTAAAATTGCGCATCATTAGGAATTCGTAAATTTTGCTAAACTTGTTGCCAAAGTTTAAACAGCCAATGCTCCTAGATTGAATGAGAGGGCAGTTTTTCCAAGCGGTTTTTCGAGATGTCCGCACTCGAAAATCCCTCAAAAGGAAACTTCCTTCTCCTAAGCCCACTAATGATATACAAAAATAAAGCCGCCTAGAGATGAGGGCCAGACACGCATACTTTTCCCCCAGGTTGTTAGGGACGACGCTCTCTCGACACTTGTTCAAAGGTAATTTAAAAATATAAAGGCGGCATCGAAACGCAAACAATTCTTCAGGTTTCCCGGGACGACAACAAAAGGCTCCGCAGTTCTCCACAATTTTGGGGGGCAATCAAATATTGTGCGAAATGAAAGTCCAACCCAAAAACCAACCCAACGGAATCCCGGAACCCAGAACCATCCCAGCCTGACAAGCGTCTTAAGCAAC
This sequence comes from Drosophila biarmipes, assembly GCF_025231255.1. Taxonomy (NCBI): domain Eukaryota; kingdom Metazoa; phylum Arthropoda; class Insecta; order Diptera; family Drosophilidae; genus Drosophila; species Drosophila biarmipes. Next base: position 27,088,905 of record NC_066616.1, on the reverse strand, counting down.
TGGCTAACAAATCTCACTAAATGCCAAGACAAAAGTAAATGAAATTGCACTAAATCTAAGGGGAATTTGTCTTGAGGAAATTTCAACCTTTTGGCCCCGGCTCGGTGGGGTTTCTGGGGATTTTCGCGGGGCTTCTTGGGGTCGGGCGTCGTCAAAAAGGTACGAACAGGCCTAGGCCAAAGTGATAAACCGTTTCCACTGACATTGCATATAAATCTGCGACAAAGTTGCGTCTGCCACGGATAGCTCCAAAATCGTGCCGGATTTGTCACGCCAAATCGCTGGAAACGCTTTGGCCTTGTTTATTCCCAACTTTCCTCCCACTCTCCCCCAATTTTAGCTAACGAAATTCGCACAGCAACAACGAGATGGAGAGTCGTAAATCTTTGAGTAGCTTATCTCCAACAAAACTGTGCGCTTTTTTTCTTTTAATTCGCTGGGACAAAAATGTATGCAAAACAGGGGCAGGAAAATCAAGAAGAAATGTAACCGAAAAATGCACAGAGAAAATGCTAAATGTTTATTTAAAATGAGGCACATGTTCTGAGCGCCGCGGGGGGGAAGGAATATTATTTATAGAAGAAAGTCGGGGTAGCAGCTCTGGAAATTAGGTTAGCAAAGACAATGTTTCACTTTCCGTTTCCGTTCATCCCTTGGCCAAAAACTTAGATCAACAACTTGTAAGCCGCTTTTCACTCGACACCCGCACCAAAGAAAAACAAAAGCCAGCAATCCGCTTTCACATTTCCCAGCCATTTATCATAAAATGCCAACACAATGCCACCGATATGCAGGCAAACCCAAATTCGAAGATTATGTCTTCAAGTTGATAAACGAGATGTCACCGAAAGTATTTTGTGTTGTAGTCTTAACACCTCGCCGAATCGCATAACAAATTGGTTTATTAAGAGGGCCCAAAATGGCGAACAACATCAAGGTTTGACAACCATCTAATTTGCCATTGTTTTAGTTGGTAATTAGGCTGGGCGCGGAGAAGAAAAATCAAAACAAGAAAAACAAAACAGTGTCAAATCCGCAGCAGGATAATTTGATGAATTCCATGACTCTTTGATTTGCCAAAAATAATTGCATGCAAATTTATTTTAATGCATATTTACCCGCGTAATTGCTGCAAATTTGCGTTTCATTTAATCGGCATTGTCGGAGGGTCTAGAGCAGACAAAAAGAACAACAAGATATTATTTGGTAAATGGAAGGGGTCGACCAGGGAAATACCTTGTAAATTGTATGGATTTTTAACAGGTTCTAAGTGCAGATTGGAAGGAAGGAGGGAATGTAAGGTATTATTAATTATTATTTTAAAATGTTTCATAAAATAGTTAATATAAATAATATATAAAATATGTCAAAAATCCCTATTTTTATTTATTTAGATTTTTAGAAATGTTTTAAAAACAAGCGCTAAAATAAATAATACATTAATATTAACAGAGTGCTAAGTCTTAAGAGTTTCTACAAAAAATATAGACCTACTTAACCGATAGATTTTAATCACATATTTTAAACATATTCTCACCATATATCTTTATAAACATCTCCATAATACACCCCTTCTTCCCCTTGCTGGGCAGTCAAATGGCGACCATGAAAAAGCGGCAAACAGATTATAACTCCCGACTGACATTTGGGGACTTTATTATTTGGCCATTGAAAAATGCGAGACTATCCGCGAGGGGTGGTGTTTTTTCCGCCGCTGTGGCTTTTTCGAGCGGTTCGGCACGAGGGACCCAAGTGGATTTTAATTTTTCAAAGTTAAACAGCGTCGGCGACCCTTTTTTTCGTTTTTTTTCTTTTTTTGATTCGCCGAAGGACCGCTTGACTGGTCACCGGGAATTGTGGACTGAGCCATGTTTGCATGAATGTCCCGGCCGGCCTGGCGCTTTATTGTTTACCTCCGCGACTTTGCACTGATTGATCCCTTGGGTGGCTCAGCACGCCCCGATTTCGCCGGGCTGCTGGGTGTAATTCATTTCGCTTTTTGATTTGCGATTTGTGCCCGGGCGAAAGCATCAAATTGTCACGTAATTATATTTGCGTTAATGATGTTTTCGGCCCGTCGCGACGCGTCGCTTTTGGCCAGCGGAAAAGTCAATTAATATTTTTGGTGAATGTACAACAATTTAGACCGTTGCGGCGCTGCTCGACTTTAATTAAAATGCTTCTGGCCGCCGTTTCAATGCATGCTGGGATTTTTAATTTTCATTGAAATCGTGACAACCGATTTTATGTTCTCTCTCTCCCTCGTTGTTTGCATTTCTTTTTGTCATATATATATGGTTGTTTTTGCGGGCACGCGACTTTAAAAAGCAGCCACCGGACTTGGCCGTAATGGCCAGAAAAATATTTGCCCATTAAATTATATAAGCCTTAAGTGGCTGTTAAGCTCACTTTAATTTTATCAGGCAAAACTTGTTTTTGTTTCGTTCCGATTTGCATTCGCCTGAAACCGAGCGCGATATTAAATGCAAATTAAGATTGTCTGGGGCTTATTATGTCACAAATAAGATTACCGATTCATGGTTAATTAGTCTGGCAAATTATCGAAACTAGGGTAGATATTTCTGAATCCTTTAAACCGATATTTACAGATCTTAGCTATTCAAGAAAATAACTTAAGCTTAATCACAACTACTTAACAATCTGACAAATGAGTAAACAACCCATAAATAACCTTTTAAAATCCACTAGATACTTTTAAAAAGCCAGAACTTTCATGGGGCATTTAGTTGGGAATGTCTTCAAACTATTTATTTTTATGTAGATTTCATTGCTCGACAAGCTCATATCAGAACAATTATGGCACAATTGTTTTAGCTTTGAAGTGAAAATGCCAACAAGCTGAAATAACATAACACAACTTGTTAATAGACAACTTATCCACTCACTCTTATATTAAGCATTTTCAATTTTCAAGTTGTCCGACACTTGGTTGTCATGTTCGATGGGTTGATGTTGTTCTAAACACACATTCTACATACCATATAGATTTCTTATATGCAAGGGTGCCATTAAAGATGTTCTGCACTTATATGTCTGCTCACGTGTCATGTCAACTTGGCTGCAGTTAAGTTGAGCTAAAGACTCCCTACACAGGGGAAAAATTACAATGCAAATGGCCATAACACCCATGGTTTATGGGGGAAATAAAAATATTAAAATCACATTTTCAGTGGTCAACAAATCGATGTGGCCATAACTGACCAACTTCTTTATGCTCCAATTATAGACTATTTATCATAAATTTTATTTTGATTAAAAGTAGGCACTAAAAAATTACACAGAGATAAAAACAAGGATTTATTAGCTTTTTCCTCTGCAGACAGATAGTCTGTGGCATTGGTATGAATTACTATTAATGGCGAGCAGTATAAATTGAATTTCATTACATGACGACGTCAATTAAAAGCATGTAAAACTCAATCGGGAATGACGTTTTTTAAATGCAGCCAAGCCATCATCAAGGAGAATTCGAATACGAATCTGATTCGAAATCAGGGGCCCCGGGGAAATAATGGGCGGTGGTGGTCGGCGGGACATTGACGTTGGCTTAATGAGTCGGCAAATGGCTGATAAAAATGCACAGTGAATATGAAAATCGCTGGCGCTGACACTCGTGACGTCGTGACGCGGCGCAAAGTTCTCGAAACTGACAGGAAACATTGATAAAAGTGCCAACTGACATTGCGTAATGATGATGCGCCTTAATAGCCGGCTCATTAAACCAGGCGTGCATTTAAAAAAAAAATACAGACAAACAACAAACAGTATAAATAAGCAAAGAAAAAAACGCTTTAAATGAAAAATCACAATGCAATGGAGCAACAAAAAATGATTTAACATACATCATGGCGAAAAGGAAGTTTTTTAATCAGACCCACTGCACTCGCCAGACTTCACATTCGGCTATATTAAAAATCTAATTAAAACTTAAACAGAATTCGGTATTATACAGAGGCATTTTCGCAGTAAAAATTCGTTTAAGCTAAAAGCCCATTAACAATTATGACTTTCCTTTGCCGCCCAAGCAGTTGAAACTTGAAAGCAGGAAAGTGCGCTGCCAGTGACGCAGCCTCTGCCTTTTTCTTATCCCCCCACCACCACCCCTGGACTTTGTCATAAGTCGTCGACTTGCCCGATTCACGAACTACTATAATACTATATATATAAAATATATACATTATATTTCTCTCGCAGCAGCAGCAGCAGCAACATCGGTAGCAACAACGCTTTGGCTCTGCTTCATTTTCAGTTTTACTTTTTCAAGTTTTAATTCTTTGAATTTTAATGACTTCTCGTAATAAGTTTTCATTTCTCATAATTTCTTGGATTAATAGAATCTCAGCAGTTTTATGTGTATGGCTGCTGCTGGCCGACTCCATGTAGAGCAACTTTAAGTTCTATGACCGTGGGTTCCGTGCGGATTTTCAGGTCGATTAAGGTGAAGTGGATCACGATTAAGCAGTAGGGAAAGGTCTAGTTTTGGTAGAATATTTTTTTCGGCTTAGGTGGTGTTATTCTTAAGATGTTAGATGATGTCATATACCTTAAAAGAGATTCTGTTGTTACTTTCTAAGACAAATATAAAAAATAAAAATATAAAAAAGTAGTCTTTATTCAGTATCAAACTGTTGCAAAGTCCTCAGTTTAAATTGATATTTCATATTTTATAGTTTACATGGCAAATAAGATTTTATGGTATCCAGTGTAAAGAACTTTTATATTCTAGATAAAGACGTTTTTTCCTACATTTATTTATTATACAAAAGTATTTTTTTTAAATATTGTTACCGTTTTAACTAAGTACAAGTATGATAGTATTAATATTCTCTTACAAGGAATGCATTTTTGGTAGCTTTATTTTAGAAACCAAAAACTTTGTCCATTTAGCACCACTGTGCCCAGCTCATTGAAAGTTTTTTGTTACAGAAGCTATAAGAAAATAGCAGAAACTATAATTATGGAGTTGACACAAAGTCAGGCAGCAGTTACAGCGACCAGTGAAAAAGCAGACGACAATAATGACTCGGACGAGTCAAGATGGGATGGATGGAGTGAGTGCAAGGGGGTCCTTGGGGCGGGGAAGCGGGACTACGGACTAGGGACTACGGAGCATGGACTATGTGGAGTCCTTGGCAGCCATGAATTCTATCAGAGGGGAAGCACTAGAAATGCATAAAAGTCGGACTGCATAAAGCGCAGCAGGACCGCAGCAGCTGACATTTATGTGGAACTGTCACTGCTGGCTTAAAGTAAACTTGGCCAGCTCCAAATGGTTGGCTAAATGGGTGCCTGGTGATGGAGTGGGTGGCCATAGGGCTGAGTGCAAGTAGGCCATGTCTTGGAAGCCCCCGGAGTCCTTGAGCAGCGTTAAATACTGGGCTTCTGATTGCACCGCTCGGCGGTTGCGGCTAATCGTAAATTCAAAAGCGGCAAAAGTGCAACAGCAGTAACAATTAACTTATTAAATGGCGGAGACAAGGCCGGGGGGAGGTGGGCATGGTAATTGTGGAAGTGAAACCGAACGAGGCGTGAAGATGGCTTCCAGGGGAGAAGAAGTGGCCGCGAAATGGAAGAGGGGACATTTCCACATGCAAAACACCTTCCTGCCCACTCCAAATGGAAGTAATTTATTTTCCTGTCTCAGGATGGGGAAATATTCACTTTCACTAGGGGAAAAATGTCTTATAAATGGCAATTATGCTGAGTATCTAGAATAAAATATGTAAAATACTAAAAAGAGAGGTAATAGTTATGTATCTTTAAAGCTTTTAATATTTTTTGGGGAATTATATTTTATATATTTATTTACAAAGCTTTTAAGCAAAAAGCTTTAAATTTTCTTTCTGCTTTGCCTCTCAAATTACAATGTAATTATTTTACAACTACTTTGTTTGCCAGTGCAAAAGACATTCTCTGATTACATGAGACTTTTGCTAATTAACGAAATTGATTTGAGTTTTATGGCGCGCAAAATTGCGATGCCTTCGAGGAGGGAAACGGCATGGGAGAACCAATCTAATTGAAAGTAAATGTTTTGCATTAAATCGACTCACTGCCGTTGAGAAATCAAACTGTTTTGCAGCGGAACAGGAGAATTTCCAGCAGATATCTCAACATTTCTAAACGTTCCTTTTTTTCCGACACTCTCTTTGCAGCTGTTGTGACATTTTTTTAGCAAAGCAAAACGCAATGGCGCCAAAGACGCCGCCATTTTCGCAGCTCGACAAAATGGCGACAAGGACATCCACATCCACATCGAAATCCAGAGCCACATCCGAGTCCGAATCCTCATCCAGTTGGCTCTGCCGCCTGCTGATATTCGGCTTTTGCATTGGCGCCGCCGCCGCACGAGGTAAATATCCATAAACATTTATACAAAAATCCATTCGCAGTTCCAACGCATAAAATGCGCCGGCATAGATAGCTTTTGTGGCTTAAAAAATACACATATTTATATATCCATACATATATCTGGAGCGTCGGGTGCATTGGACAAATGAAAACAGCAACGGCACCTGCGGCCTTATGCTGAGCAAAAACTAATTATGTATCTGTCAAAATCGAACGGACAAACAATGCCTTCCGCTTGTTTTCAGCATGTGCATCGAATACCGCACATAAATATTATTAATTAATCTGATAGTTTCGCTTTAAAAACGCCATAAAATTCAATTAAATTTATTTGCCGGGTATGAGAGAGAAATCATTGCGTTCGCCGGACATGGCTTTAAAAATATTGCACATAAATAACAAATACAAAAGATATTTTTCCATAATTTCTATATTTTAAAGCATATGAAAATATTATTTTTAATACCTATTGATTTAATTGTAATAAAAAGTCAGTTTTTAAATTATTTACCCCGGGGATTCATATCATTTAAAAACTAGCTTAAAAATTTTGGTTTTCGCACAAGGAGTAGTATATTTTACAGCTTAATGTTAAACATCAGATACAAAATCCAACTGAACGAGGATAGAGAATCCTCATTCCAACAAATTACACTTCCACCTGAATTTTCTCAAAATACTGACTCAACAACAAAATCCGCAATTCAACTGACATGCACAAAGTGGCAGAGTTCAAAAAAGAGCAACTCACCAGATACAGATATATATTTTTATCAAAATGCTGTGGCAGTTGACGTTTGAAAAAAATGGAATTGCATTTGCACGTGATACCCATGGACGGTTTTAAAATCAGAAATTCCCTGAATCGAAGATGGGCAACTGGCCGCCGAGCGGCAATCATGCGAATTTTATTGCAATATTGCGACAATTTTTATTAAAAATTTTAGAATTTTCAATTTATTTAGCACTTGCCTCGGTCGCCCGAAATTTTGCTCTTTGATTTGTTGCAGCTGCGTGAAATTTGGTCAGCAGATATTGGCCAGTAACGGAACGGACGCAGTACGTGATTTGATTTCGCTTTACATGCCGGTCTCTCCGACTCCCATTCCGTTTAGTCAGCACAGTATTGCCGCTGGCAAGTCAAAGTATTCAGTGGATACGGGAATTTGAGGGATTCTGTGCGATTTGTTGGTCATTTAAAGCGAATCGAAAGCGAATGGGAATGGGAATGAGTATCGAATGCGAGGCTAATAGAGTTCCAATTGAATGGGCCATTTCGTTGGTATTTTGTAAGCGCAACTTGCATTTTTATCGGCCGGACAGGAAAAGGTTTTTTATCTTTCAACTCAAAAGAGGAGTGGGAAAAAAATCTACAGGGACATATGGAAGAGGCCAGTCGAAGAAAATGTTGTCGGGGAGAAATAGGTATGCGAATTTATGATATGATATCATATCATACCTTTTTACTTTAAAAAACAACTTTGGTATTTTAGTTTTGTGTATCTCAATAAAAGGTTTTGAAATAGTTTTATATATTTTTAAAAACCATTATTTTTGGTACTGTAGTTTCAAGATGGATTTACCTCCCTATCACCACCATTTGTTTTTCAACTTAGTATACATCAAAAACAGCTCAAGGAACTTTCCCTTCTTCTGAATAGGGTGACTTAATTTTAGCGCAGTTTCACCTGGTTGTCCAGAGTCTTCCTTCTCGAGGGGGCGGGTCTGTCAACACCCTGATAAGTTTTGCTGCCGCTGTCACCCCTGGTTTTCATGCTTCCTGTGCCTGCTGTCCGGCTGCCCCGAGTCTCCTGTTGACCCAGGCAAATGCTAATTTTATTATGACAAATGCGCCGAGTCAGGTAGAGACTTTCCTTTTTTTAACTCGCTGCTTTGCAATCACAAGTCTAGACAACACCCAGCTCCCTCCATCGTCGGGGAGAAGCCTCATTTATTACGAACGCTAATCTAACAACAATCTGCAAAGTGCTTCGAGTCATTGGTTCGTTAGCTTTGGCTTTATAAACGACGCTGCTCCCGCACTTATCCCATAATCGGTATCAAGCTACCGTCTTACCCACAACAGCTTCTAAATCACGCCCCACGATGGGGTCTCTAATTGAAAATGATCACCGGTTTCCCGCGGACTCGCCTCGCAATTACGTGGTACTAGCTGGTCTTAGCCTAAGTAGACAGTTTGTTTGTCTGTTGAACAACATGGACACGCCTCCAATAAAGAAAAACAAACCAGAAAATTGCTGGGCGAATAAAGATCTTGCAACCAGTTGTGGCAAGAACATATACTTGAATCTTTGCATCCGCGCCTGCGTTCTGGAGCTCCTTCTGCTGGCCTCATCGGCAGTCTTCCCCCACCTCGCTTGTCAGCTCTAATCTAAATAAGCGATTTGTCTGTGCATAACTTGGGCCAAGACCAAGAACCAAGCCACATGCCAAGAAGTGCAGAGAGAAAAAGTTACCAAAAGAAATTAATCTAAATGATTTAAAATTTTTTTTTGTGAATTTAAGACTATTGTAATAAAAAAAATATTTCTTTTACATTTAATATATATTTAGATAGGATAGTAAAAATATTTCTTTCTTAATGTTTTACTCAGATATTTATTTCCCACTTCAGGATTATTGGAAATTTTTTTAAAAATATTAATATAATATTTAAACCAATAATTTTTTCTCACTGCACTTGCAACTCGAATCGCGAGTCGTTTGCGCAACTAGAAGTTAAATAATAATTTGTATAATTTATACTCGGAACTCTTTCGCTCCGCAAAGGGTGGAATTTACAAGGCGATAGCTTCTTATGGCCATCTGATTTATCGTAGCGGGCATGGAATTTCTTTTGGGCGAGGAGTTGGGCAAATAAATAATTAACACGTGCATAGTTTGAATTGCAATTTGCGACTGGCTGCTGGCATTTTTATGGCAAACTGTTGACTCTTTGATTGTCCAGCTTGAAACCCGAGATGCTGCGTTGCCATTCTTTTCCTTGAAACAGGGAGTAAAAGCACTTCCGTAAAGTTGTCAAGTGTGGGGCTTTTGTTCTGCCCAAGAAGTTCAGTGTCTGCGATGGACAGTCAAAAGCGTTTAATTGTTTATTCATGGCATTGTTTACCCAGCTAAACGAATGTTAATGACCTCTTCGAGGAATATAAATATTTGATTGTGAAAAGTGCTAAATGACAGCTCTTCAAACTCAATTTGAACTCTTTTTTCTCAGAATGCTTACAGCTGGAATTGCTTAATGGCGAATAGATAAAGTGCAATTCCTATATATTGCATTTCTGCTAAATAACCTTGACTTAACCACATGAGTGTCCCATAAAATGTAGCTAAGGATGGTATCCCTCAGTCTGTGGGAGTTTTATTATTATTGACACAAAACTAATGCAATAGAAAAGTTTGGTCTGACATAACCATAACCAGGACAAGAACAACTGCAGCTGCCACAGCAGTGGGCAAGGATTTAGGGTTTCATCAAGTGGCGCCCGCTGCGGCAGCTCGGCTTTGATTGTCGCTCTCCAAGTTTGCCAGCTTGCCACAGCTGACTGCGCCAACAAATTCAACTAATTGTCAGCAATTCATTTACAGAACTGTATGTAACTTTGCCTCCGACTCCTTTGTCGTGTACTTCTGTAATTGCTACAGCACAAAAGTCCCCGCGCCTCGAACCTACACCCACCTACATCACCGATTTCCCACATCCTTTTGTGGCTTGTTCCTCGGTTTATGTTTAACAGGCTTGGATAGATGGGGATTTCGGGTATTTATTATAGCAATACAGAATTACATAGGTGGAATTTTATGCTTAAAATTGGGTTTCTAGCCACTTTTGATTCATAAAAAAATGATCACATTTTGGTACTGTGGAAAAAATAAATATATATTCATAAACCTTTTTTTAGGATTTCTAGATTTCTAAAAAATGGAAAAGATAGAATACATAGGCAAGTAAAAAAGGCAAGAAACTAACTAGTTTGGCCTTGATTGTCATTGATCTTCTATTTTTTTAAATATTAGATATACAAATATTGTTGGTATTATCCAGAAAAGATACTTTATCCTCCTTGTTGTTTCCGTTAGTATCTTTTATTTTGAAACCTAAACTTTTAAGGTAATCCCTACTTACATGTTAAATTTGGCAATCTTTCAGTTAACTTCAGCTTAAATTCCAGAAGAGCTTTTTAATTTAGTTCATTGTTTCCATCGATAATCGACAGAGTGCAGTGGAAAATCGTTTTCCCAGAAAGGACTTCAGACTCCTTCGCAGGCGTTTTCCTTTAAACCGTGCCGCTCTACTTGTGCCCATGTACATGCTGTAATTGTTATTATTCTGCTGGTATTGCAGCAGCTTAATTGAAAATATTGTGTGTGTCTGGCGCTTTTGTTTGGATGTGTTTAGCTATAGCCGGGGGCCTCCTTGTGCGCCACTCCCTAAATGAAATTAATTGAGGACCCCGGGGCCGAGCGGGCACACACTCCACTCCCCCCAATTGGCAACTAAAGTTGCGCCATACATATGTAACTTTTTATACGCCCAATATCCGGGGGCTATTGTTGCAGTATAGCCAAACTAGGGGTGTATGCCATGCCGCACAGAAGGGGTAATAAAGAAATGGTGTCGGCCTACTCCGATGCTTGAATACAATAGCTGGCAAAGTTGATCAATTGTTCCGGGGCATGGCGCCTTCTTGGGCATATGTTCGCCCTCTTAAAGGCAATTATATTGGAACTTTTGTTTGAGTTAACTGACCGAGAAAATTCTGCGCAATTTATTAGCCATTAATATTGTGGCATTTCAAGGAAAGGCAAACGATTTCCAAATAGAGCCTCATACAGGTCCCAATAAAAACTTGCAACTTCATTAAAGTCACGATATCGACATTGGATGGCAAATGTATTGCTTATACCCGGGAAAGTATGCCCCGACAAAGTATGTGGGTGCGGAAGTGGAGCACGAAGCCCTCCTAATGACATTAGTTTTCACGCAATGTGATTAACTGTCTGAGTAAATTGAGCAGCAAACAAAACATCAAGCTGCCTGGCACACAATTCATTACCTGACCACCTCACCGCCTATATATATATTTGTATATATCTTTGGAGCAGGTGGAGGGCACACGAACTACCTGCTAACACGCCATAATCCCACGGCAAGGACATAATATAGGTCGGGGGCAGGGCAGGATAACTCCAATGATAATAATGCAGCCCCAAGGAGCTCAGCAGCGGCAAATGAAGTAACTTGGCCAAGTGACTGGATAACCGGACACCGAGTTAAGTCCCGGCTAAGACGAGCACGTTCCACTTCCGAGGAAGCCCCGGACTGACCTTCACCTTTATGGGGTTTTTGTGGCCCACTCCCACAGCCGCCCACTCATCTGCCACCCACTGTAAAAGCCTTTGCCGCTGCTTTCATCATAATTTCAGTTAGCTGGCAGAGCAGAGTAGCAAAATGGCCAACATTGTCTCTGCGCGTGTCCTTTTATGAGGCCCGTTGACATTGTAGTTGTGTGCGTGTATCTTTATGCAATTAAATTAAATATTAAACTTAATTACACTGGGAAACTAACACGCCGAGGCAGCAGCAGCACCAGTCCTTCGTCCTGTCAAATTTGCCCAGCACCAGGCCTCAATAATGCAGCCAGGAATGTAGGAAATAATGAAAGTCAATTGTCAGTCGGGCCATCGCTAGATTTTTGCCCCCACCTCCTTGGGTGTCCTGCGTCTTGGGTCCTTTCGTCCTGGCCAGAAGACTTGGCTCTTATCGTTGCTGCACTGAGCGTAAAGCAGTCTATAGTAAGAGTATTGCAAATTGCCATTCCATTAATAGTTTTTTTTTTCTAAAAAACTATATTAAATAATATAAAAATATAAAATTTAATTAAATTCTTTGAAAGCGTTTTTTAAAAAAATTCATTATGAAATATTCTATTTATTTAAGTGTTAAAATAAAATTCATTTGCTTTTAATGTTTTACCTTAATTAAAGTATTTGAAATTACTTATTTTAAAACACTATAATAATGTCAATTTAATAGTCATAAAAATCCAAAAAAAAGGCTCATTTTTAAAAGTTCTTCTTTATTGACACCGCTTTCTTCTCAGTGCACCTGAGATGCTTTTGCCTGAAACCGTAATGACAATGTTGCTTTCATTTCGTGTTCCTGTTGCCTGCTAATTGAATTTAATGTAGTTTAATTGAGACGAACGTGATTGTAACTAAAAGCGCTTTATGCTTAATTTACCGGCAGGATGGCAAGAAGGTTCTGCAGCCCAGAACCCAGTTAGCCACCCACCCATCCGCCACGCCCCCTGCCATGAGTGGGGGCACCTCTAAATAGTTCAAATTCAAATTAATTGCTCCCAGTTAAAGGCAATTCCCCGGGAGAGCGTTTCTGAGACAGGCGGTTGCGGGGTGGCAGAGGCATTTAAATATTTAACATTTCCCTGCCAGCTGTCGGCAGCTTTTCCGACAAGTTTATCCAGCGTGGCCGCATCGCCATGAATAATGCATAGTGGCGATTGTGTCACACGCTGCGTATGAGTAATGACTGGAACTGCTGGCCAAAGCGAGAGTCCTGGGGAACAATCGATGTCCTCAAGGACGTTTGCCAATATTAAAATCTGCTCGAGCGCAGCGCAGCGCGAAATTCAAATGCATCTGGCGCATCGCATTCGAAATCGGTGCTTGTCTAGAAAAAATAAATTCAAAGGAGACTCCAAAATGAAGCCCGACAGATGCCAGAATTAGCGAGAAGTTCACTCATTTTTATTTTCTGTTTCATTTTCATCCACTGGAGCTGTCAGAAAGTAGCACAGGATCAGCAAAAGAAGCAGTGGTGCACTGAGAGAAATTCTATAGATAAAAGAGACATTCAAAACAATTTATATATTTACATCAAAATGCAATAAATATTTTTTTTTTTTTAAGTTCAGCAAACAAACAAGTCAAAAAACCATAGAAATATGGATTTAGTTACACGATTTTTAATATCCCCTCTATAAAAAATGTTAAATATCTGTTATCTGGATTAGCTTGCAGTTGTTTTTTTCTCAGTACCATAACTAGAGCAGTAGAAACAGCTGTCATCTTAGAGAGAGAATGGCTAAAAACTGTCAGGCTGCATAATAAATTGAATTTCCTGTAGCTGGTCATTTGCCACCATGAAATTTGAGCGGAGCAGGCGGAACCGAATGAACTGGGCGTGGCATAAACATGCACTTGAAACGAAAGTACGTATAGCCCACTATCCGGGACTCCGGATTCCGGACTATCTGGCCAACACGTACGACCACTCGCTCCGTTCCAGCATGAAGACACAGGCGCAAAATGCCACCAGAGGCAAATGAAATTACCGCGTTGCCAGCCCGGCGATGGGCGAAAGCTCAAAAATCCAAATATCATATTTACAACTTGCAACTACAAGGCCCCCGGGGAGTTTTCCAGATGGAGAGGCCCGGCGCTAGCGATGGGACAGATGGAGAAAAACCCGCACTGAGGGATATTAAAGGAAGCGACAGGCGGCTAATGTCAAGCTGCTAACTGACATTTGAATTCCCCTTTTCCATGGCACTCTCTAGGCCCAGTAATAGAATCAGGCCACGGAAATCAGTAAAACAGATGGTAAAAAATCGATTAACACAGAAAACAACTATAGTTTGGGCCTTAAAAGTAAAAATATTTTCGAAAACGAAATTAAATAACACACTTAAATTACATTTTTAAGTATTCAGGGTGCATATAATTTCAAGAACAAATATTACTTAAAATATTTAACTGTCACCTTCTACATAATTAAATCTAAAAATTGAAAAAAAAATATTTTACCATTAAGCCCTGATAATATTTCATATAAAATATAATATATAAGCAACCAATGGCTTAGATTTGTTTATAAAACGACTTAAACTCCCATTATTTCCCCCTTTCACACCTTTAATTCCCTATCTGGACAAGTTAAATTACAAAACCCCTGCGGTGGTGGCATCACAAAAAAAGAGGCAACAAAATAGAGCACAGAATATAATGACGAAACTTTTAATGACTAATTAGGGGACATTTGCTCTGGCTTCTTGTAACAAAATACACACACAGCACCGAAAAATGCCCCGAGCGACAATGGAACGCTTAAACGTCCCAAGTTGGCATTTTGTGAAACCTCCAAAACAAGCAACTATACAAAAAATAAGATTTTCAAATCGTCAAATGAAAATTTAAATAACAGACATTGCTGCCCAACGAAGCAAACTCAATGACAGCCAGCTGGTTGGGTGGTTGGAGTGTGCGAAACAGTAGACCGCACCAACCAGCCGCTCAATAAATATTTAATTATCAAGGAAAAATAGAGTGAAAAATAGAAATCACAATTTGTCATTTTCGCCAGCTGGCGGGGCCATGAAAATTATGCCTATGTTGGAGGAAAAATAAAGGAAAGGGGAAAATTGCACACAGCGAACGTGTACTTATGCCTGCTTTTATAACTAAATTTTCGTAAACCGTAACGTGCTTAAATGTTGAAAATTGAAATTTTAATGCAATGGCTGTTGGAGGGGGAGACTTCTGTTTTTGGGTGTTGAGGGTGGCTATGGCAGTGGCAATGGCATATCCGAAACTATTTGCGGCCATGCTCTGCGGTCAGATTGTGGCTAACCATGTTACGCCTGCTCCCGGTCGGCACATGCCCCTGGGTATATATACATTTATATGTATAAATGTTTATATTATAGGGGATACAGGGGCGTTTCACGCATAAGTTTGCGGTCGCCTGGCCGCGCTCGCCTTTCGTTTCATTTTGCATAAGTTCCAAAGTACACATCATATATAATTAAAATCGTAAAACGGTCAATTTTCCCTCATCGCTGGAGGACAAGGACGGCCACAGCACACATCTCCATCCTTCGCCGCCATCTGTGTAATGGGTTTAGCATTTTTGGGCTTTCGTGTACAAATTGAAACTTTATGTTTGTTTGCCAACGAGCAGCGAGCGCGGCAAGCCGTGTGCTGTGAGGCGTTCTATTAAATTAGTTTACTGGATTTTCGGTTGCGGCCTGGCAAGAGGTTACATCTAAAATTTAAGCGCCCTGCCATCGGTGCAAATGGGCGTGTCAGTACGAGAAATCATTAGGAATTCAGGGAAAATTTGAGCTATTTACAAATTCTATTAGAAAATGACTAGGATTTCAGGATATTATATTAAATAAAAAACAATTTTTCGAATAATTTAAGTTTACTACGTATACTTAATATACACTATGAATGAATAGCAATTGAATGTATATCTTAATATTTATTCGGGATTCTTAAATACTTGTCCCCTGAGTTGATAATATTTAAAAATATATAGGTTCAAGCCTAGAGGTTTAATATACAACCCTTTATTCATTTTGATTCTTTCTTTGCCAGGCACAGCCCCTTTGAATTGTTCCATAATATCAATTCATTTTAATTTAATTAACATTGACCAGTACATCTTCCTCAGCACCCATTTTATTTGCAATTTATTTTTACACAAACTGTTCCAAACATCCCTCGTACACCACCTATCACTGAAAGTTTCCATCAATCTGGCACACTTTTTGGCCATATGAAAATTCTCTGCTGCGCCGCCTAACCACATTTGGTATAATTAAATTTTATGGCCATTAAATTTGGCAATTTTCATAAGAAATATATGGCCTCCGGCCATTTGGACCATAAACCATTGGCCAAGGCCTACATGGCCGGATAATAACAACAGGAAAGGAAAGACGGGCAGAAAAAAGCGAAATCAAATATATTAGGCAGTGACTGATGTGAATTTATGCCTAGACCCGGTCTAATTTTTAGCCGAGCATTACAATGTTCACAGCCAGCAGCCGGCACTTAAAAAAGCCCAAAAAAGCTGGATAAAAACATGCGGAAAGAAAAACACATACTCACAATTCATTTTCAAAACGAATTTGTCGCCGCTGTAACGGCCATAAATGCATTTAAATTTATTGGAAGGCAAAGTCTGCGTATGCCGCCACAAATAACAAGAAAAATACAAAAAATATATATTCAAAAAAGAGGACTCTCGCCCATTGAATGACAATAAATTATCAATTTTATTTTGACAGCGCGACAAATCCCGCAACTGAAAAACGAAAGACGAGCGCGGAAAATGTCAAACGAAATTGAGCAAAATATATGTAGATAGATGTGTTCGACATCCATGTACTATGCCCGTAGTACTATAAATATGTGTGTAATATATGCAGTCGGGAGAATTTGTGACAGGAAGTTTCAGTTCAATGGTTTGTTCCAGCGGGCGATTTCAAATTGCCTGGCCATGGCATGCGTATATGTGTGTTCCAAAAAAGTATGCTAATTTGTAGATTGATACTCGCCAGTTCGAAAACAAATTACGGAAAGGGCCAAAGTGCATTTTTTGTTTCCGAAAATTTTTTTGTAAAATAAAAAATTCAATGTGCTTTGCACTTGTTTACCCTCTAAAGGCGCCAAAACGATTTGCTTTGGAGTATTAATGGTATGCAGATACGATATCTCGCTATATATATCTTTCTATATATATATATATATCTTTCTACATATATATCTATTTATATCTATCTATCTATATATATCTATCTATATATATATTTATATATACATATAAATAACTATTCAAATAATTTCTTCTTTAATGCTCTTTAAGCTTTTCACTTAAAATTCTAAGTGATAACTGATAGATAAATAATTAAAATGTTATATGATTATCATATTATCCTTTTAAAATCTTTAAACTCGTTTATTTTTCAGACATCCCATCCTTGATGGACCAGGCAGACGTGGCCTTTTACTGTCCCGGCGAGGGTCTGTTTGCGGACGACTACGATTGCCGGATTTATTACCGCTGCGAGCGGCGGTCGGGCCAGTACATCCAGCCCTACCTCCTGGCCTGTCCCGAGGATGCGGTCTTCTCCCGCTCCCTGCGAATGTGTCTGCCACCGGCGATGGCCGGCCGGGATGAGTGCGTGGACCAGGTGAACGAGGTGGACGACGGCAGCAGCATGGCGGCAGAGAAGTGGGAGCAGGACGACTACGGTCAGGATGACCATAATGCGATGCTTAACCTGGCCGTCACACCTGCGGCCAATGAGCTGCGAACCTACGCCTCCACCCATCGGCTGCCCACGAATTATGGCCTGGCAGGTCTCAGCGGTGTCTCTGTCATATCCTTTTCCAGCTCATCATCCCTGCGAGCTGTTGGCGCGGAGGAGGCGGACGGGGTGATATGCCGGGATGATGGCTTCATGAACGATCCCAGCGACTGCACCGTGTTTTATCGCTGCATCTCGAATGGTCGGGGCTACAACAAAATAGGCTTCCGCTGCTCCGATGGCACGGCGTGGGATGAGTCCCTGCAGTCCTGCAACCACATGTTTGACGTACGTGCCAACGGAGGTTGTCGCAATCAAGCGGTTCCCCAAAACGATGGTTATTACGCCGGGCAAACGTCAACACAATCCTCGCAGACCAGTTACCAGAACTCCACCTCAAGCAGCCAGCAGAGCTCCTCCACTTCCAGTTCCTCGAATTCCTCGCAAAGCTCAAGCTCTACGTCCAGTTCGACATCCAATTCTAGCTCCAGTCAGGAGTCCTCCACTTCCAGTAGCAATCAGCAGTCGAGCTCCTCGTCTAGCAACAACCAGGAATCCAGCTCTAGTTCTAGCAACAATCAGGAGTCCAGTGCGGAGTCCAGCAACAACCAGGAGTCCAGCTCCGAATCAAGCAGCAATCAGGAGTCCAATTCAGAATCTAGCAACAATCAAGAGTCAAACTCCGGATCTAGCAACAATCAGGAGTCTAGTACGAGCTCAAGCAGCAACCAGGGTTCAAGCTCCCAAAACTCTGGAAGCAGTCAAGGTTCTAGCTCCCAAAACTCCGGAAGCAATCAATCCTCCAGCAGCAACCAAAATTCCGGCAGCAACCAATCATCCAGCAGTAACCAGAACCAAAGCTCTGGCGGCAGTCAAAGCTCAGAAAGTAACCAGTCCTCGAACAGCAACCAAAGCTCTCAGAATTCCGGCAGCAACCAATCCTCTAGCAGTAACCAAAACTCCGGGAGCAACCAATCCTCCTCCTCCAGCAACAGTCAAAACTCCGGCAGCAATCAATCCTCCAACAACAATCAGAGTTCCCAGAACAACCAATCCTCCAGTTCCAACAACAACCAGAACTCCTCAGGCAATCAAAACTCTAGTGGATCCAATAAACCAGTGCCTACAGAATGCGAAGATGAAAACACCTACATCCCCGACAAGGAGGACTGTGCTAAGTTCTACAGGTGTCGTCTAGATAAGGATGGAAAACTGGAACAAGTACCTTTCACCTGTGGACCCGGCACCGTTTGGAACCAAGACGACAAGGTCTGCGATCTGCCCACTGACGATCAAAAGAAGAAGTGCAACATTCAGTCGGGATCATCCAGTGGTAGTAGCAGCTCTGGACAGCAGTCGAGTGGAAGCTCCTCAAGCAATCAAGGATCTTCTAACAATCAGTCATCAAGCAACCAGAGTTCATCGTCCAGCAATCAAGGCTCATCAAGCAATCAAGGCTCATCTAGCAATCAAGGCTCTTCAAGCAATCAGGGATCTTCAAGCAATCAGGGATCTTCCAGCAATCAAGGCTCATCCAGCAATCAAGGTTCTTCCAGCAATCAATCCTCAAGCAACCAGAGCTCTTCCAGCAACCAAGGATCATCCAGCAATCAAGGCTCCTCCAGTAACCAAGGCTCCTCCAGTAACCAAGGTTCATCTAGCAATCAAGGCTCCTCCAGCAATCAAGGATCGTCCAGCAACCAAGGCTCATCGAGCAACCAATCATCCAATCAAGGCAGCAATCAAAGTTCATCGTCCTCAAATCAAAGTTCATCTTCATCGTCGTCATCCTCGAGCTCCAACAACAATTCGTCAAGCAACAGCACCCAATCAACGACTCCCAAGCCCTCCAATCCCGATGGTAATTGCCAGGATACGGAAACTTATTTGGCAGACAAAAAGGACTGTGCCCGTTTCTATCGATGCGTAGAGAATGGTAATGGCGGCTTCGATAAGGTTCCGTTTGATTGCTCTCCGGGAACGGTTTGGGATCCCGACACTAAGGGCTGCAACCATCCCACGGATGTGCAAAAGGAGCAGTGCAAGGCAATGGCCAGTGGTAATGGCTCATCCAATCAGGGATCTTCCTCAAACCAAGGATCGTCTTCCAATCAGGGCTCTTCTTCCAACCAGGGCTCGTCGTCCAACCAAGGGTCCTCATCCAACCAGGGATCTTCTTCCAGCCAGGGCTCTTCTTCAAACCAAGGATCTTCTTCCAACCAGGGGTCTTCATCCAACCAGGGATCATCTTCCAACCAGGGATCATCTTCATCCAATCAGGGATCTTCCTCGAATCAAGGATCTTCATCCAACCAGAGTTCTTCTTCAAACCAAGGATCATCTTCAAGCCAGGGATCTTCATCCAACCAGGGCTCCTCTTCAAACCAAGGATCTTCCTCAAACCAGGGATCTTCTTCGAACCAAGGATCTTCTTCCAACCAGGGATCATCTTCCAACCAGGGATCTTCCTCTAACCAAGGATCTTCCTCAAACCAGGGGTCATCTTCCAATCAAGGCTCCTCTTCATCCAACCAGTCCTCATCAAATCAAACGTCGTCCTCTCAGCAGTCGTCTTCTTCTAACCAAACTTCATCCACCACACAGAAACCCTTCAAGCCCGCTGAGAAATGTGAGAGCGAGGAAACGTTCCTGGATGACAAGGAGAACTGTTCCAAGTTCTATCGTTGCGTGGATAATGGTAAGGGTGGATTTACCAAAGTTTCATTCACCTGCCCACCAAACACACTATGGGATCCTGAGGCCAACAGCTGCAACCACCCTGACCAGATCCAGACCAATCCCCTTAAGTGCAAAAAGGTGGTCAATCAAGGCGGATCCTCATCCAACAACAGTGGTTCCTCTTCGAACAGTACTTCTTCAAACAGTGAATCCTCATCAAATAGTGGTTCTTCCTCCAACACTGGCTCCTCCTCCAATACTGGATCATCTTCAAACACTGGATCATCTTCAAACACTGGATCTTCTTCAAACACTGGATCTTCATCAAACACTGGATCTTCTTCAAACACTGGATCTTCTTCAAACACTAGCTCGTCCTCCAATACTGGATCTTCTTCAAATAATGGCTCATCCTCGAACAGTGGCTCTTCTAACCAAGGCTCTTCTTCAGGTTCCAACTCATCATCATCATCTTCATCAAACAACAACAATAACCAAGGTTCATCTTCATCGTCCTCAAGTTCATCCTCGTCCAACAGTAGCTCGACTTCCACAAAACCAAATCCTTCGGAATCTTGCAAGGTCAATGGACAATTTATTGGTGATAAGACCCAGTGTTCCAAGTTCTATCGCTGCGTGGATAACGATAGGGGAGGCTTTAATATGGTGGCCTTCACATGCGGCCCTGGCACTGTTTGGGATGCCCAACTTCAGGCCTGTAACCATGCTTGGGCTGTAAAGGAATGCGGAGGCGTTGCCCCTTCTACAACTCCTCCTCCATCCACCACCTCCGGACCAACTACATCCAGACCATCGGGACCATCCTCCACATCAAGGCCTTCAGGCCCATCTTCCACAGCCAGACCTTCAGGTCCATCATCAACATCCAGACCTTCAGACCCATCTAGCACCTCACGTCCTGTGACCACCCGACCAACAACCTCCTCTCCTTCCACATCTTCATCCTCTCCAACGACATCCCCTGTTACCCAGTCACCCAACACCGATGGCAAATGCAACTCCGAAGGCTTTATGGCCGATCCCAGCAACTGCTCCAAGTTCTATCGCTGTGTCAGGAACAACAAAGGTGGCTACACCCCAATCCCATTCCAATGTGGATCTGGTACCGTTTGGGATCAGGATCTGCAGACCTGCAATCACAACTTCAACAATTGTAACACTGGCACGGAATCCACCACATCGAAACCTCCCTGCGAGCCAACAACCAATGGAACAACGACTACTCAGAAGCCTGTTACCTCCACATCAGGACCTACGACAACTGATTTGCCTTCTACCACGACTGATTTACCAACCACAACAGCAACTGGGATACCTCCCACAACAACAACCAGGTTACCTCCCACTACAACAACCGGTCTACCTCCCACTACCACAACGGGCTTACCTCCCACTACAACAACACGTTTACCACCCACAACGAGCACAGAAATACCGACCAGTTCCCCCACTACCATACCGCCTAGTACATCAACAAGCAGTTCGGAAACAGAAACCACAACGATGACACCAAATCCGGAAACCACCACACAGCCACCTTCTACAACCACTATGAAGCCCCTTCCGGCTGGAACTGAATGCACCGGAGAGGGTTACATGGCCGATCCCGAAGATTGCAGGAAATACTATCGATGCATCAGCGCTGGAGCCTCCTACAGAAAGTACAATTTCACTTGTCCCAAGGGTACAGGGTGGAACGAAGATGTGCAGACCTGCGACTACATGCAGAACATACCGAGATGCTCGAAGTTACCTGCGGAACCGGAGACCACGACACCAAGTGAAGAGTCCAAGGACCCTGGAAGTACCACTCCACAAACCACGGATGAACCTACAACAGTGACTAAGCCCAATACAAAACCAACCACAGAAGTTACAACAGAGAATCCACAGAAACCAACGACAACCGAATATCCCAACAAGCCAACTACCACGGAAGAGCCGCAAAAGCCCACCACAGGAAAGCCTACAACCACTGAAGAACCCACAACAGAGAGACCGCAGAAACCCACAACGACCGAATACCCCGGAAAGCCAACCACCACAGAAGAACCTACAACAGAGAGACCTCAGAAGCCCACCACCACCGAATATCCCGGAAAACCCACAACACAGGAACCTGCCACCACAAATATTCCCGGCTATAACCCACCCACAACATCCGGTCCGGTTGAAACTACGACCTCCACACCTGGTTATAAGCCAACCACCAACCAACCAACAACCGTAGAACCTATCACCGCCACTACTGCCCCTCAAGGACCCACCACCACATCCTCACCTCAACCCACAACTACGGAAAACCCAGAAAGCACCACACCGGAAGGTCCTGCGACCACCATTCAGCCTGAACCGCAGGCGAACTATACCTGCACAGCCGAAGGATTCTTCCCTGATCCCGAAGACTGCAGTCGCTACTACCGATGTGTAGATGCGGCCAAGAATGGCAAGTACCAGGTTTATGGCTTCAAGTGCGGTAAGGGAACCGTCTGGGACACATCCACCGAAACTTGCAACTATGCCGACCAGGTGTCGGGTAATTGCTCATCCGGACAGACGACTACCCCATCGACTTCCACGGAACCAGGTTCAACGGGTACTCCTGAAACAACCACTTCTAAGGTTCCGGAAACAACAACTTCTAAGGTTCCCGAAACAACAACCTCTAAGGTTCCTGAAACTTCAACTTCCAAGGTTCCCGAAACCACTACAACTGGAGCCCCTGAAACCACTACCAAGCCAGCACCGGAAACAACTACCTCTGGAACTTCTCCCGAAACCACTACTTCCGGAAGCACTAGTCCTGGCACAACTACCACCGAAGCTCCTGAAACCACTACTACAACAGCCAGGCCTGTGACCACCACCACCACGAGTGCTGGGGAAACCACAACCAATCCGCCATCGACTGAAGCTCCAAGCACCACTGAGAGTCCCACTCCCGAAACCAATACCACCGCCCCTTGCCCCACCACGGGACCCGGACAGAATGCCTACGTCTGCCCCACCGGATTCCGCCAGCATCCGGAGAAGTGTGGCATGTTCTACCAGTGCAGCGAAAGTTCGGACAGCAACGATCTGAACATCGTGGTCTTCCAGTGTCCCAATGGAACTGTCTACCAGGACAAGACCTGCAGCTGTGGCAAGCCCCAGGCGGGTGACAAATGCCTGAAGGATATGAAGAGGACCTTGTTCGAACAGGAATCGAAGCTTCAGAATGTGGTAAGTTTATAATCTTTAAACTTCCTTGTTCCTTCCTTTATTCAATGTTTATTCCACCAACAGGTACAAATCAGCTCGACGGCCCCTCTCTGCCCGGATGAGGGTCACTTCGCGCTCAACGATGACCAGTGCGGCCAGCTGTTCGTCAAGTGCGGATACTCGGAGGTGACGGGACGCATTGAGGGCCAGATCCACCGCTGCCCGCAGGGATTCGCCTACTGGAACGTGAGCCGTCGATGCGAGCCCGCCCGCAAGCTGCTCAACTGCACGCCCACCACCTACAATGTGGGCGGAAATGTGCCGCTGGAGTGGCTCAACATTGGCCATAGACGCCGCAGCATGCGCATTTAATTAGATTTAGTCTAGACTCGCTTAGTAGCCTGCCATTGTTTGTTTGCTGCGCCAGCATGGGATTCACATCCTCGCACTTGGCTGGCCCAGCAAACGATCGAACAGAAGAGTTAGCTTAGGATGTAGGAAAATTACAGTAGGTTAAGGCCGGGTTTACCCCTCCAACATAGACGGCTTTTGAGGAACTTATAAAAGAAAATAACTAAACTTAAGTAACAGAAACTTTTTAGGCTGGGGGATTTTCCCTCTATATCAGGAGTATTCCGAAGCTTTGATTGTTGGAGGGCTAACAATTCTTGGTGTCGGACTGCGGGGCTGCACTTTACGCATTTGAAAAGGAAACAAAAGATTTTTGAGTAGTCTTCCTATAGTGGAAACAGGCACAGCCTTCACTACACACACGTAAATGTTGTAGCTATTATGCAGTAATTGTATTTATGTTTAGAGTTTAAACATACGTTCTGAACGCCATATACAATAATATATATATATACTTAGACTATGCTTAAAGTTTATAATAAATTGAAACATATACAAAAATCGTCGTAGAATGCTGCAGTGGAACTTATTATACTTTCGGGCTATTTTCCGGGATGCAAAAGGATTTAGATTGTAGTTTGATTGCTAACTACTTTTTCACTCTTTTTTTTATCCATAAAATAAATAAGTTTGTTTTTCAGACCCTTTTGTGGGTTAAAACTATAACTTTAGGGAATAATTGGTTCCCAGGAATTTTCTGGTCGGAAAATAGTTGGTTTTACCGAAGATTTATAGTTTCTGCACTTCTGTATCTTGTTTACCTCTGTTGGCTGACTATCTTCTCTTTTCGCGAATTAGTTCTCGAAGGTTCCATCATCCACAAACTGTTGCAGCGCCCCTCTTTCCTCGAGGATTAGTCGGTAGCTCCATTCCTGACCCTGAAAGCAATGATATATATCGTCTTCCCTGGCAAATTATTGATTAATAGTTACCGCTCATTCCCGAAAGTGGTTGGTTTTTCCCTGACTCATCCTACTTCTTCTTCTTGGCCAGTGGCGGTGCCGCCGGATTGTCGCCCTTGTAGAACTCCTTCAGCAGGGCCATCGCCTCATCCGCTCGTACTCCCCCGGTGATATCGATCCTGTGGCCAACCACGGCTGCCACGTCCACCACTGTCTTGCCACCAAAGCGATCGTTTTCGCAGCCGTAGATGATCTCCTTGACCCCCAGCGTATGAAGGGCAGCGGAGCACATGATGCAGGGCTCCACGGTGACCACCACGGTGATCTCGCTGAACAGCTGACGCGCGGGAAGTCGCCGCTCGCGGCAGCTGGCCAGGATGGCGTCGATGCAAATGAACTCGGCATGTCGGGTGGCGTTCCTGTGGATGTTCACCTCGTTCCCGCCACGTGCGACCACCTTGTCTCCATGAACGAAAACACAGCCCACGGGCACCTCGCCGGCGTCACGTGCCCGCCGTGCCTCCACCAACGCTTCCTCCATAAAGGCGGCCATTTGGCATGGAAATAATCTCGGGCGAACTGGGTGAAAAGCCGCACACAGATGGATGACCAGGTCAACAAAAACAAAAGGCGACTCCGGAGCAGCTCTCACTCTGGCGGCGCTTTGCAACACTGGGAAACAGCTGGCGGGGAACGGTCACGGCGGGAGCGGTCACAGTGACACAGCGAAATCACCCCTCACAAATATTACGGGTATTCCTTATTTTGAAAATTAATTTTAAAAGATAATGAGAAACTGTATTGTTTTCTACAGCCAAATAGAAAGAAAATAAAATAAGAAAAAATATGTATATTCTAACACATTTCCTTTCACAATTCAAAATATCCAGAGTAGCTTTTTATGTTATACTTAAACATTTTATTTCCGTTTTAAAGATTTTTTGTATTACATTTTAAAAATGATTGTACACTAAATTTGCACAAAATATGTGGTTCTCCTTATTTATATGCATATGCTTACATTAAAAAGATCAATTTTTTGTATCATATTAAGAATGATTTGTTTAAAATCTAATAGACGAATTAGAAAATTTGTACTTTGGTTCCTTAGCCCATATAAATATTACTTGAGTATGCCAATTTGTAAGCACTACAAACACCTATTTAAGTTTATGAATGCATACCGGATGCATACTGTGCTTCAAGCCTCATTCCGCAAGAAGCGGATTAGGTTGTTCTCCTCCAAAAAAGCTCGAGCCTTGTTCGGCCAATCGTTGTTATTTACAGATCGAGGACTTGGATGTGGCAGCCGCAGGACACAAACGGAGTCCGATTTGCAGTACCTTGAACCCTTCAGTGCGGTATGAACATATTCCCCCACAGCCACCAGAACTTGGGGTTTCAGTAGAAGCAATTGCTCCTCCAGTGTTTCCAAGCAAAACTCCCTCAATTGCTTTTTGTAGGATCCTTTAAGCTCACTGGGCGTTAAGTTCTTGCCCGCTTCGTCAAAGAAAGCCAGGGGGCAAAAGTTGTGTACAAAGCATTGCTGGGAGAAGATGTTTATGTTTCCAGCCAAGCGCAGGAATAACTCCCAGAGACGAACGCCACTGGGCTCCTCAATCCTGCAGTCCAAGCCCAAGACAGGTCGTTTGGGATGCTCGATTGGGGGTTTGCCCACAGATCCTGATATTTGCATCAACAGTTTGACAGTGCGCACGTTGCCGAAGGGTATCTGCAGAGTAAGATATTTAAAGGGTTCATTAAGATGTTTAATAGAAGCTGAAAGGATGTTCTGACTTACCCCGGTTTGAGCCATTCCATTGGGTCCAGGATTCATCCCAATAAACACCAGCTTTTTGGGGCCACTCAAAAACCGTCGCACATAGTCACAGTGCAGCTGTGACGCATACACTATGGGGTTGTAGATGCACTTGATGTTCGGTGGGGGGGTCAGTTGGTCGAGCGCCTCGTTCAACTTGACCTCGGTATTGTAGAACTTCAACCACAGAGGCTGGCCGAAGAAGTCGGATATGCTAGCTCCCTCATTTGGAAAGGACTTTTTGGTCGCCACCTCCTCCAGATTGTCTTTTTGCTGGTTCAATTTGCGTTTTAACATGGCGTTTAATCAAACCAATTAGCTCGGTTCAAAGTCAGCTAGATGTGGTAGGGGGAGTCTGGAAACTGCATTTGATTTGTTTACTAGTATTGTTTTGAAACAGCTGTTCCTTATGGAGGATTAAGTATGACCGTAGACTAGCGTATCTCGGCGGTTTGGGCTTGATTAAGGATTTTGACCAAGTTACTATTCTAGTTTACATATTCTCTAATTAAAGTAAGATTAGTGTTTAGTAGTAAGTTATTTTTATTAGGGCATAAACAACCCGTTTTATTAGCAAATCTCTATAAACAAAGGGTTAAATATATATTAAAAATGTTTACAAATTAGTGTTCTATTTTTGATTGTGCGTAAACTCATTCAGACGCTCCTCGTTTTCCCGGATGAAGCTGGCTTTGAAGGTTCTGCAGGTTTTCTCTATGCTGCCCTTAACAACAGTGCCGAGTAATTCGAGGAATTGTGAGACCTATGGAAGGGATTTACCAAGTTAGAGGATGGGATGTGTGCTCAGGGTGCGGGAACTCACTGTTAGATTCCTTTCGGGGCACGACAGCTTGGCGAACTCGCACTGAGGGGCATGTTTGCGGTGCTCCATCCACGGATCGTCCTCGGACTCCCAGCCATCTAGGGTTTTCCCGCACACAAAGCAAGTGGCGGTATCGTTTTCCCGCTTGGTGCCCGTCCAATAGAATCCCGCCTCCGCCATCTGTTGGGTAACATTTATCATGATTTCTCGTGGGTATTTTAGATATTTTATCCATTCGATCTTGCCTTGGAAATGCTGCACAAGGCGGTGTCTGGAAAGGGCCAACTCTTGAAGCTCTCCACGCGATGCTGTTCCAGGAGATTCAGCTTCCGGAAGACCTCCAGTTTCTCGCCGTCCAAGCCCACTGCAAGATCATTGACCGCCGGAGATTCCATTTGCATTAATTTCACAATTTTGAGACACAAAACACAAATAATGCCTATTTTTTGCAAGCAGCGCGTCGTTGTTGCTGTGTCTTTGAAAATAGGGTTGCCAGCGATGTAGAATTATCGATATGGTACTGGCAGAGTTGCCATCAGTGTGTGTTTATCGATATAATACCTATCGCTTGGGTAACGAGCACAACTATCACTGGAAGTCACAGGTTTTAGTTAACTTAAATTTGAAAAATGTTAAGTCAAAAAATTAATTTATGAAAAGGGGGTTCAATATGGAAACTTACTAATTTATGAAACATATTAATTATTAAGTAAAACAAGAAGCAGCTTTAGTGGGTTCAACAAGCAGAACAAGTTTTGCCGGCATATTGTCTATTTATGAAAAGAAGAATTTTTTCTTGCATTATATTATAAATAGGTACTGAAAAGCAACCATTTGAAATTGAAATAATTTTATAGTCGATAAGTCGATAACTTTCCCAGCACACGACAACCCTGCCGCTCTGTTATGGCCAACAGTCGTCTGTTGCAGCAGCTGTTTCAGTTATTGTCATCCCCCGTTGTGTACACACTGTTTTGACGTTAAGAGTTTTGCTGACTTTTTATTTATAAACAGAAAACACGGGAAAACATGGTGTAGACCGTGAGCCAGACACCCACCCCACACCGACACACGGCCACACACACACCACACCGCACTTCTTGTTCCTTCATTTGAGTTTTTGCAATCGCCAATTGCGAAAATCGCCCAAGGAGCCCCAAAGATTATGCACCCAAGTTGCACGCTGCACAGCAATTGATTCCGAAGAGACGGAGGAAAGGAAAGGCAGCCAAGCAAGCAGAGGTACAGAGAGACAAAAAGAAAGTGCTCGGACGGCCTTGGGCGAAAAACGGGAGCAGCGAGAAGCAACCCAATTAAGTAGCCCAGGCTGGTGGGTTCAGTAGGTCACTGCCGCACCGTTTTTGCAAGGGGGCAGTGGCCCAAGGACACTCGGGAGGAGGCCCACGACACCCCCCACAATCCACGCCCACTGCTGAGGACACAGAGACAGCCACCCACCCAACCACCAGTTTCGTTTGGCAATGAGACGGTGCGCTGGCAATGCGCTCACTTGAAGGCAGCCGTCGACAGGTCGAGCAGCTGCAGCTGGAGCTGGAAGCCAAGGATCAGGATCAGGTTCGGAGTCCCCGCCAGGAGCAGGAGCACACAGTCGCACGGCCATCGATGGCCAACGAACGCAAGCAGAGCAGTCCCAAGGTGGAGCTAACCAAGCTCAGTCACGAGCTGATCGAGGAGTGCAAGCGCAGCCAGGAGGACTCGCTGCTGTCGCGCCACCTGCGCCACGAGCTGGAAAAGTATGATGATGATTACCAATTAAAATTAGTACTCATGGCGAACGTAGGGCCCAAAAATAATCAATTATGTACAGAAGGTCAACTGCAAGTCTCAAAGCTGTACTGTATTCAACAAGCATAAAGTTGTAATAGCTAGTAATTTCTCATACAGTGAAAAGTGTCCCAATGGGAAATCGTCTTAATCGATTCGCCTGACATATAATTTACAATGACGCCATATCGTAGGAAATGTTCTTATACACATGCATTCTATTGCCCTATAATAATTTTTACAACTTAGAATTTTAAAGTCACAGCAGATAATTTTTATTACTGATAACTACTGCAAGACATGATGTTTATTAGATAATATTCAATTTGGATAACAAGTAAATATTTATATATTCATAATTTGTAAATCAAAAGTATTATTTTAGTTTTTGCTCTTATCATATTGTATTGTATTGATTTTATGTTTTCTAAATACCAAAAGTATTTGAGCTGCTAAGGTACACAAAAATTCCACAGAATTTGTTAATCATGTTTAAAAGGTACCTAATCAGCAATCACAAATGACCAGTCATAAGTGTGGGCGCTACCAGAAGCGTCCAACGTTTTGATGTCGTTGTACTCTACACCTTATCAATAATTATGCCCACCAAATCATTGCCCCTGCACGTGCTGATCAAAAGCTTCCGACTCTCTACCCTTAACTTTACACAGAAAATAATAGTTGATTTTAAAAATTTGAATTTTATTCTAGGCTGCCCCGCGATTCCCGTCGCGAGTTGGTGCGAAAGCAGCGGAATGGCTGCGCACCCCTCTTCATTGCCTGCAAAAGGGGAGCCGTGGACATCGCCGAGTATCTCATCACCATCTGCGAGGCGGACATCGAGCAAAGGGGTCACTTCGAGGTGCCGGAGGATAACAGCTTCCACTATGTATCCCCGCTCTGGGCAGCCGTCGTCTCTGGCAAGCTTTCCATGGTCAAGTACCTGGTGCGGATCGGATGCGACATCAATGCCACCTCCGATTCCGGATCGACGCCCGTGAGGAGCGCCTGCTACATGACTCACGTTGATATCGGTAATTACTATTGTTCTTCATAGTAAAGGCATTCCAAGGCACTCGTAAGAGGCGGAGGGCTATGCATTATTGAGTACCATTCAAGATTGCTTTGGTTGTAGTCCTGGAATTTTGTAATAGAACCGCTCCTGGGGTGGTTCAGTGTAGGTCCTCATTCCAATTAAATTCGTTCACACGCAATTTGTCCATTTAATTCAAACTTTGCAATCGTACACACCCTCCCACTTTTGCACAATATGCACCAACAAATTCCATAAGCAGGTGGTATAATCACACGATTCACTCGTAAGTTCTGTCTCCATACCAAATTAAATTACGTTTGCTAAACGATAAGTATGTACAAAACATTTAAATTCTTTGGTCTGACTTTCAGATAAGCATGGTATGAATGCTCTTGGTTGTAGCATTTATGCTGTCTCGTTTTTGTTATGTTAGACAATAGGAATTCGCATAATAACACATTAAACTAGGTCAGAGAAAGCTGCTTCTGCTAAGGTGTTCCATTCCTCAAAGACTAGACCATATCGGGTTGTATATATTTTTAAAATTAACATTAAATTTATCATTCACAACAGTTGTTGATGGAAGAATTTCCATAATGTGTTCTATAAATTTTTAATTGTTCCTTCGATTTCTTCATTAAATTATACAAAAATAAGTTTTATATCAGAATCGTTATATCCTCGCAACTAGAAATAACCTTATTAACTTTAAATTTCCTTACTCTACCCAACAGTCAAGTTCCTGGTAGAGAACGGAGCGGACATCAAGCGACCCAACATCAATGGCGGCACCTGCCTGATCAACTCGGTGCAGTCGGTGCAGTTGTGCTTGTATCTGGTGCGCAAGGGAGCGGACATTAATGCAAGGGACATTCAGGACAAGACGGCGCTCCACTATGCAATTCAGGAGCATCGGCTGGATACCACAAAGATGTTGATTGAGCAGGGCGCAGATCCGTATGCCAAGAGTCGGTACGGAGACGATGCCCTTCGCACTGCCTGCTTGAAGGGAGCTCATCAGATCTTTGATTTCTTGAAGAAGGAGCTGAACTATTTGCCTGCCAGATTGGCGGAGGCTCACGAGCTGATGGGATCGACGTTCCTGGACGAGCACAACGAGTCGCGGGTGTGCATTCTACATTGGCGCATGGCGCACCACATACGGGCAGCATATTCGCCGTATATTGAGAAGAAACCGCAGGTTCCATTGCGCACTGCCTACGAGAATGCAGTGGAGTTCAGTACGCTGGAGGAGCTGGACAACATTGCCACCGATATGGATGCGATGCGGACCCAGAGCCTGCTCATTTGCGAGCGGGTTCTGGGACTGACCCACAAAGATATGCTGTTTAGGTTAACTTTTAGGTGAGATTATTAGAATAAGTGGCTTCCTTTGATGTGCAATGTATTTAAATGCTTAAATCTCTTCTTCCAGGGGCGCCTCCTATGCGGATTCACTCCAGCTGCAGCGCTGCATTGACCTGTGGCGATTCCTGCTCGAAGTGCGCGTGTCCAACTGGTCCATCCTGCACTTTGAAACTTGTTTCGCGGCGCAGGCGCTGGTGCGTTTGATGTTGGATCTGCATGTTCAGAACTCCAGCCACATAAGGAGCGATGCCAGAGCCAGGTTTGTGCATCAGGATAAAGTGCTGCCCAGGTTCGAGGATGTTCTAGGCGTTTTTCGAACGCTGGCGGAAAGCGCCATTGTGGTGAAGCACCTGCTACTCTTGAGGCCCGTGTTTAGAAGGCAGCAGGAGAACTACGACCGGGTGATGAGGTGTTTGGCTCACCTTATCTATTTGCTGATCAATACCGTCCACACCGAGGCGCAGAACAAACTTATCTGCCAGGCGGTACACGAGACCGTGGTTGTGGGCAATCTACGTAGTGCCAGCACCGCCGACACAATGCTCCATCTTTGCGCCTCGCGGTTGAACGTCATCAAGAGCGGCTACATCACTGACGACAATTTTGCCGATGTGCGTAGCTACTTTTTAAATTTAGATTGTTTAATAAACAAACTCTTATCATCCTTAGAAGACTGTGTTCCCCAATGCGGATGTCATCAAGCTGCTCATCCAGTGCGGTGTCGATGTCAACATCAAGAATGAAGCCAAATCCACACCCCTGCACGTAGCCTGCCAGCCCTACAACTATGACAATGAGGTAAATGAATCTTTTGCTCTCTTTATAATGCTTATAAGCTGGCAGATAACCCAGTATTCAAAAAGAACCAATTTAATCGCCCATCTTATCCCCACAGATTGTTCATTTATTGCTCAAGTGCGGTGCGGACATCGATCAGCCGAATCGTGCCGACAAGCGGCCCTACGACTTAATAGCCTCCAATCCCACCAGCACCATTCCGCTGCTCAACTTTGTGACGCTGCAGTGCTTGGCGGCGACGGCGATCAGCAAACACCGGATACCCTACCACAATCAGCTCCACAGGCAGCTGGAAAAGTTCGTCCGAAGCCACGAACCGTGAGGAGGCAGCTACATCGTTTATCAAACGCTGAATCGAAGCCGGAAACGTGTTTAATGTCTATGTCTTATGTCTAAATTATAGGCGTTTCAACCCCAGAGGATTGTCCCCATTCGGAATTTTCAAAATTTCACCAGTGTCGGTTACCTTGTCTCGCTCTATATATTAAATACATATTTACAGATATCTATATCTATTGTTAAATCGGCTTAACGTAGTTTTAAACTCCATTCGAGATCAGATGAAATAGATGCAGAATCAGAATCAGAACAAACATTGTAACAGAACAAGCAAAAAGTGTAAACGATGAACGTGATATTAAAAACTACATATATATATAGAGAGTGTATCGGAAACATTAATATTTTAGAGAACTTACAAAGCGAATGGCGGATCTTTGTACTTAACAAATTCTGCTCTGCTGTTTGATTATTAGATCCTAAAGAGAGCAACTCATTGTAACGCCAATACAGTTTACACATTATCTACATACATACAATTACGCCTGAAACATATACTAAATATATACTATATATATATACATACAACTAGAATAACTAATTGAACACTTGTTGAACTACTAAAATCGAACTCGATAACTGAATGTGAATTGCAATTTGTGAGAGGGCCAAAGTCACTCAACCTGTTCGACAGCATTTGTCCCTTAACTTCTTATGATTACCATGCTTTTTAGACCTATGTACTATGTGTATGCCGGTGGGCCAAAAGATTGTGTTGGCCCGCTGCAAGTATTTTAACAACCATTTCTGTGAGACCGATGGATTGAGTTCGTATAGCACGCGTGTTGCATAAGCCGGATCGAATAATTATCTACTGAATTTTGAGTAAAACGAAAATCTAATCAATAAATTGAATAGTTTACAGTTTACTGTCAATAAAGAGTGGTTAATTGTTTTGAATAGGGTATGAGGTAAAGGCTAAGTTCTTGTTTTTCAACACTTTATTCACAAACAATTAAAAAAAAAACTATGTTTAACATTTTCTTCGATGTTATTAATTATTATGTTGGCTTGACCATCTCGAAACTTATAGGAAATCATCCACTTAAGTTGTTTCGGTTATCGATCCCTATCATTTGTCAATATTTGTGCCACAGCCCATGTAAAACTGTCAGCTTATGAGCAGAAAAGACAAAAGACGATTCGTTCCACATGCTTATTATAAAAATGGTGGTCTTATCTCGGCTTTCTGTGGGCGTCCCAAAATAGTTGTGAACCCAAGGTGTCCCATAATTAATTTTGACTCATTTTTAGGCCAATAATTAAAAATGAATTTATTATGACCGGATGGTAGGCCTCGCAGGGGCATTTATCGCCCCATCAATTCGATGTGATGGATTTGGGAGGCGGATTTACGGTCGGACGGGGGCTTGGGGTCGGATTCGGTTGCTAATACTATGCACAGAAGTGGACAAAGGCCGTCTATGTCAAAATCTCGCATGGTGTGAATTAATAAATTAAAATAAAATAGTTTTGTTACGCAAATCATAATTTGTGTCCCGTCAACATTCACTTTTATGCTTTGGCTAATCTGTGCACCGAGTGCTTTGCATTCAATGGATTTTGGCACTTATTCGCTTTGCATAAAATATGCAAAGTGCGGCAATAGTTGGCAGCCATTAATCACAGGGCTCCACTTTGGTCGGATTCCATTTTTATTCCCATTAAGATATTTCTATTTTTTGTTTGCCACTTTCATCCTAATGCATTTGGGTCTATTAATTAATGACAACGTAATTTTGGTTTCCCATTACAAGCGGAAATTTATCTTTGCATCTCTAATGCCCGCACATAAACAAATGGTTGCAGCCAAAAAATAAACCATGTTTCGGTTTCATTTCACTGCTTTTTTCATGGCCCACGAAATTGGCGTGAGAAAGTAGAAAACCTGTTTTTCATTTTGGCTTTGGCCAGATAACAGCCGCTAGAAATGTGGGCTAACTTATCATCTGGTGGCCAAGGTGCCCTTGGCTTGTTTATTTTGATTTGTGTGTAGAATTTCCCCCAGCTAATGAGATGCATCTCAAGGGGGTTAGTGAATAAGTCAAAATTGGAAAAGATTCCTATCTCCATGATGATTTGATGTTGCAGCATTCCCATTATAGCAGACCCGACAATTAGCCCTATAAGGCCCTATATCTGATCTCATTCCGTATGCATCTGTTTTGTGTTTGTTATGACAACTAATTTCCGCTGGAAGCTGGGCATGTCCAATTGATGAGATTTACTTTCGATTTTATCGGTTGATTTACCTTCACTTCTTC
Source organism: Drosophila biarmipes (assembly GCF_025231255.1). Taxonomy (NCBI): domain Eukaryota; kingdom Metazoa; phylum Arthropoda; class Insecta; order Diptera; family Drosophilidae; genus Drosophila; species Drosophila biarmipes. The sequence continues at coordinate 27,053,949 of NC_066616.1, read as the reverse complement.
AGTTCGACCAGCGATACCAAATATACGAGCATTTTGTCTCAATTTGGCACATTTAGAGCTGACAATATTTACGCCCCATCGAATGGACACAAAGACCTAGACCTTGGGCCAGACTAAAATATATGCGAAATGCTGCAGTCCCCGAATATACAATTTTCAATTTCCATTTGATAGCTCAAGTTTTGAACAATAAAACAAAATATAGACAATGGTCCCATGGACAAAAGTGCATTTTAAGTCGGGCTTGTAACCTCGACGCCTATCTTCGTCATCAATATTTACATATATCGCTCTGCGACATTCAACTGATCTGCAAAAATTGAGGAGCAACAATACTTTTGTGTTAATTTAAATGAGGGTTTGCTTGTTTACCTGCAACCATGTTGAAGTGGCTGTGATATCTTAATAAAATTTCAGAGAAACATAGACTACATTTAATATCATGATATCATGATCACTTCTAAGAATGTAGTTGGTACATTTTTTAAATATAATACGTAACTCTCTAAGACATTTTAATCTGCTCCTACACAAAAAATAAATCAAATAGATCGTATATTTTAGAAATAACAAGATTACAACTTCACTGATTGCTTACAACGATTGCGGATTTTTCCCCGTAAGTGTATTACCCATTGTTTGGGCTTCCTCTCGCTCGACTTTTGTGGAACCCCTTGTAAAGCTAATACAAAAGCCCACTTGCCACCCAACCCGATGGATCCGAGACCATCTCTTCGCCATGCATAACAAATGTTTTATGACCCCTTTGACTGTTGCAACTGTGTTGGCTGCTGTTTCACGATTTGTTTCCGATTATAAACAAGTTGTGACCGGGGATTGGTATAAAAGCCATGGTGCCCAGTTGACCCATCATCACAGCAATAAGAAACTCGGACAGCGAGGGAGCATCCGGCTAAAGACAGCTAACCAGCAGAGAGACACCCACCCAAGCGGCAGCATGAAGATATTTGTGGTGCGTTGGCCCTTGGATTACCCTAACCCAACTGGATAACTGAGGATTATAATGATTACTTCTCTTTTAGACGGTTCTGATGGGCGCCCTGAGCCTGAGCCTCAGCCAGGCGGACATCAGCTTGACCCAGGCGGGCTACAACTACCGCATCCAGCAGCAGCAGCCCCCAGTGGTGGCGCACCTGCTGAACCAGCAGCTCCAGCAGCAGCAGCAGCTCCAGTCCCACCAGTCCGCCCACCCAGTGCTGCCTCCTCTGCCACTGCCCTACCTGCCTCCCGGTGGCCAGTTCCAGTCGCAGCCTGCTCCTCGTCCCACCTCTGGTTCGTTCCCCATGCCCACCGGCTTCCCCGTCAACTTCCAGACCGCTCCCGTCCAGCAGCAGCGACGTGCCCGCCCACGGGTGAGGATTCCCAAGCGGCCCATCGTGACCAAGAACTTCTTCATCCACTCGGCGCCGGAGGAGTCCGAGGATGAGGTCCAGGACGAACTCAACCAGTTGGCCCAGCAGCCACGCAACCACTACAATGTGCTGTTTGTGAAGACCCCGGCGCAGACGAACCGTGCGGCTGCTCTCAACCTGGCCAAGACCCTCAAGCAGGAGAAGACCGTGGTCTATGTGCTGGCCAAGAAGACCACTGCCTCCGATCTGCAGGATGCCATTGCCGAGACGCCGCAGCACATCAACAAGCCGGAGGTGTTCTTCATCAAGTACCGCACTCCCGAGGAGGCCCTGAATGCCCAGCGGCAGATTCAGTCGCAGTACGACACCCTGGGAGGCAGTTCCACCATCACAGACGAGGGCGTGGCCCCCATTACCTCGGTAGTTGGATCCCTGGATCCGCCAGAGGAGGACGAGGAGGAGCAGCAGCAGCAGCAGCAGCAGTCGGAGGGACACTTTGCGGACAATGGAGCTGGAAACTCTGGCGGAGCGCCCATCGGCAATCATTATCTGCCGCCGAACCAGTTCTAAGTATTCTTCATTGCTCGTCACATCCAGATCTAGTTAGCTGTCATCAACACCTCTTAGCTTTAAGTAATGGCCAATTGTTACTAAAAATCATATTGAAATACAATTGTTTAAAAAAATTTTTGAGTTCTTTTATGGATCAAGTAGGTGTTTCTAAGGAAATACCTAATTTCCCCCCACTGGCACCCAAAGCTGTATATAATACATAACATCTCTTATTAAATGTATTATCAAATACTTTAGTAATTTTAAAATCAATGTGGACTATCAAAAAACACTTTTAAAGTTTGCAATTAGGCTGCGGCGGCTTTTCTCCCGATTCTGGACAGCTTTCTAGAACCTCCCTCATTTGGGTAAAGGACTGCTTGAGGAACTTGGCCAACTTGAATGGATCTGTTACCTGACAATGGCGCCACGCAGTTATGGCCAAGATAATGTCATGCTCTCGAGGATTATAACAGCAAGAGTATCCATCGTCCGTGGCGGGACCATAACCCATGAAGGCATCATATTTCGTGGCCACCTGGGAGGTAGACATGCGGAAGTGGTTGGACTTTACATACCCCGGCGATGTGAAGAACTCTGGGATGGGCAGGCAATTCTCCACGGCCATTAGTTTTAGACCAAACAGGTGCCGATCGACGCCTTTGCCCTGAAGAGCCAGCTTGGCATACATCTGATGGCACATCACCGCCTCACGGAGCTTGTCAGCCCGTTCCCGAGCTGGCAAAAACGGATCATCCATGGCGTAGCAGAAGGCCAAGGATTGATTGGAGCAGGAGCGTATAGTTTCGGTTCGTCCACCATCAAAGATACGCAAGTGAGCGGACTCGTATTGCGCAGCTGGCTCAGAGTGCATCATAAAGAAGGCCAACTGCAGGGCGATCTGAACAAAACTATCCGGACCAAGGCGCTGTTTTTTAATGAAATCCTTGCCATATCCCTCGAACCTAAGAACCTTGACTTGTAGGGCGCAGGCCAGCTTATCAATGTTCCTTTGCGCTATCATCAGCCATTGCTCAACGCATTTGCTAACCGGACAGAACTTTATTTTCTCTGCTGGAGTAAAGTCCTCCGATCCGCTTTCCCCATAGCTAGGATCATCCTTCAGCTTCTTCACCACATAGTCCATCATCATGGCGATGGGCTGGCCCTCAGCTGGCGAGTGTTCGTAGGTGAAACCCACGTTTCCATTCGGGTTGACCACCAATTGAATGGTTTTATCCATCCAGCGATTAGCACTGTTGGCTTTACTTCCTTTGCCATGGATCAGGGATTGGATCAACTCTTCGTCTTCCCTGCCCTCCTTAGAGGAGGTGCACCTATCGAGGGAGACGGTAAATAGGGCATTTTGAATGGTCTTCAGGGCTTCCCTGTTTCGAGGTGTATTCGAGAGGTGTTCATAGGCCTCGGCCCAGTTGTCCCTCGAGTCGGTGGTCAAAATACCATAGGGAACTCCCAGTTCGGTTTCCTTCGACATGATGTCCTCCAACTGAACAGCCAAACAAGGAGCTATAATAAGTTTTCCCTCCTTATCGTATATTTTCAGTTGGTAAAAGTGGTTCTTGTAGATCACCACCACATAATCAGAGCAGGGATTATAGACAATGTCATCGGTAGTTCTTCTGGGTATTCGACAAGTGCCAAACACCTTGCCAAACTGGCTGTTGTCCAGCTCATGTGCGCCCATCTTAACAATGGGAATTTTCCTGGCATGCACCATGTCATTGAACTCACCGAGGCCAAAGATAACTCTGGACGTGTAATCCACGAACTCGTGCTCGTTTTCGAAGCACTGCCTGGGAAAGGTCATGCCGGGACTCACAAAGGCGGTGACTGGGGATCGAAACTGCAGGTAGGCCACTTTGAGCCAGCGGTGGGCCAACCAGTTCTTCTCCTTACTGCCAACGGCCTGCAGGAGCTTCTGCAAATCGGAGCCTTCCCTCCTCAGGAACTTGGCAGTTATATCCTTCTGCTTGGCCATCTCCTCGGGGGTCAGCAGTGGCTCAACTGTGGTCATAAACCTTTTCAGGGTTTCTTCGAGCGGCAGAACGTGGTACTTTAGTAGATTGGGCTGATCCGAGTTTGAGTCTTCCTTGGTGGTGCTAAAGCTGGCAATCAGCATTTTCTTCACGAGCGCATTTCGCATCTGCTGCCTAACCGAACCCCTTGCCAAGGTCCACAAAACCTTGCCATTGTTGCGGAACTTCATCTCAGGTATTCGCCAACTCGCCGTTTGCCAAGATTGGTAAATTTATTGACATGTGTTTGTTTAAAAATGTGATTTTTGGTAATTTTTTTGTTAAATAAAGCTACATTGTTACTGTCAATTTTCAGCTTGTTTTGATCAGTTAGTAATATGACTTTTTCTTCTTTGGACTATTACAAAGAGATTGTATATTTATGTTCAAAATGTTTTCAAAATGTACTAGAATGTTCCTTTGAAGAAATTCTTTATCAGGTTAAAGAACGCTCAGTTCAATTCTAGATCTTAATCCTCGACAACTATCACCTCCTCTGTATTCTCATCGGCGCTACCCTTCCTAGAAAGACTAAGATGAGTGCGTATAAAGTCATGATAGTAAGAAATGGAAGCATGGGCATCTGAAAAACGCAATAAATCATGATTCATAATAGAAAACACCACCTAAGATCACTCCTACCTGGATAACCCTTAGCACAGGGCAGTCCCCAATTGACCAGGGCCACCAGTTTGCCGTTGTGGACCAAAGGGCCACCCGAATCGCCGTGACAGGCTCCTCGTCCCTTATCGTTAAAGGTGCAAACGTGGCCAATATCCACCCGGGTGCTATTATCGTGGGCCGCTCGACACTGCTCGAAGGGCACATAGTTGACCTCCAGACTCTGCAGGCGGGCGGGGACATCTCCGCCCAGTGACAGGGTGCCCCAGCCAGTTAAGAGCAGCCGGGAGCCGGGAACCAGGGCCTCATGGTCCAGTTCCACCGGCTGGGTGGCGTTGTCGAACACAATCGACTCGTTGAGATGCAGCAAGGCTATGTCATTGCGATACTTGCGAGGCGCGTAATTGCTGTGCTCCACGATCCTGTCGGGATAATAATACTTGGAACCATTATGATGCAGGTCCTGGGTGCCCGTGAGGACTCGAAAAGCCGACGCATGTCTGCCTCTGGTACAGTGAGCCGCCGTTATAATCCACCGCTCATCGATGATCGCGCCTCCGCAGGAATGGGCTCCACTTCCAGCTCCCTGCAGGGAAATCTGGTAGGGAGCCATGCCCTCGGGGGCTTCCTCGCCGCCCACAATGCGATTGTTGGTGTACTGCGGAGGATAAAGGACCTGACTCGAGGTGCAAGAACTGTACAGAACTAAAGGTAGTAGGATTAGCCACATAATGATAGCTTTTCTATTGAAGAACTGAACTTTGCCACCACCTGGAAATGTATCTTATAGGCAGACTTGGGCTTACACTCCAACAATTGGCAGTTTAGACACGTTCCTGGCTGGAAAAGTCCAGCTGAGTTCTTGAAGAACACTTAATTCTAGGCCAACACTTGGAACAAAACAAGGTTGGGCTGATAAGTGGGGTGACTTAGGCTATCAAATAAACTTGAATTTACAAAACAGGGAATTAAAATAGGTTGATAAGAGTGTTTATTCATTAAGAAGAGCTTCGAAACGTGTGCGGAATTAAACCTTTAAATACTCATTCTTGTATCTGAAATGGATTTTTTAATCAGGAAATTATAGTTCTGTAGGTGGGGCTACAAATTTAAGAAAGAGACACAAACTCCTGGAAAACTACTCAGTTAGTTTAGTTTATTTCCATGACCAATCATAGTAGCGCCGCTTATCTTCGTATTAAGTAAGTCGAGGGCTGATAACCAAAACTTCCTGATATCCCACTTCTTCCGAACTGGCGCTTACTTGCTTGTTGACTCAGTTCAGCGAATATAAATATCACGATTGATCGTAAGAATGACTGGCAGATGGAACTATCTAGACAGCTAAAGTGGGGGATTTCTTTCGGAGAGAGTCTCAAAGATTGCTGTCCCTCTTAAGAAATAGTGAAAATAAACAGCCAATAAAATAAAAACAAGACAAACAAGTTTGTTACTTAAAAGTGAAGCGTAATTGCTCATTTATTTGTTCATAAATAATTTACGATATCCATGATATCTGAGTGATAAACTTTACGGGCTAATTTGATCAATAGGCAGGAGCCATTAAATGGCTGGCGCTATTTTTGTTCGGTTTTTGGCTTTTGTACCCCCTTGGGTGACTTTTAGACCCTTAGCAGGCGGTTCCCGCCTCGGTCATCATCTCCTCGATCCAGTCGTGGTAGTAGGCCACCGAACCGAAGACATCCGGATAGCCAATGGCGCAGGCCTCGCCCCAGTTGACCACGCCGACGAGCGTTTGGTTGGCATCCACCAGAGGGCCGCCGGAATCGCCATGGCAGGATCCCTCGCCCTCCTGGGTGTAGGTGCACACATGGCCCTCGCCCAGCCAGTTGGCATTGCGCACGCTGGACTCGCAGGTCTCGTGCTCGATGTACCTCAGATCGATCTTCTGCAGCTGCGTGGAATACCTGCCCCAGGTCTTGGTGCTGCCCCAGCCGGTCAGTGTGAGCTTATCCCCCGCCTTGGGCAGACTGCCCTTGCTGGCCAGCCGGATGGGTTGGGTAAGTGCGTCGAAAACGATGGGCTTGGCCGTGTGAATCAGGGCAATGTCATTGTGGTAGGCCGGCTTGTCGTGACTGCAATGGACTTTCGACTTATCCACCAGATACTCCGCTCCAGGCTTCGTATAGTCCAGGGTGCCGGTGATGATCTTCAGGTACTGAATGGGCCACTCCAGGCAGTGGGCGGCGGTGAGGATCCACTCTTCATTGATGATACTGCCACCGCAGACATGCTCGCCAAAGGTGTTCATAATGGACACCTGGTAGGGAGCGAAGCCACTGGGGGAGTCCACTCCTCCGACCACACGAGTCTCGGGTTTTACAACTCCCAAATGATGGTTCAGCTGATGACGCCGCTGGATTTTAATGCTTTTCGCCAAGCACTGCGACAGGATCACCAAAACACTTATGAGAACTAGGCACTTCATGTTGCTTTAGATATCTTTTCTGTTTTTTATATATTTTTAATATTTCCGAGTGCTGTGTTGTCGTCAACTTTTGTAAACTGTTTGCCCGCTTTTCGGCACTGCAATCGCATTTATAGTGCCGACGTCTGTGCAAATTCTCCTTATCACGCCCAGAGTTTCTTTCGAATATGTTTTTTGCGATAAGCGCCTAAGTTTCGGGGGAAGCTTCGATAATGACAATTACCATAGCCAATATATGGGGCCTGATAGGGGGAAGTCTACTGCCATTTGGACTGCGAGTGATAGACAACGAGCACACGACCAAACCAAGATTACTCATACGCAAGGGGTACGGACTTTAGTCGCAGCTCGATTTGCTAGGGAGATCTTCAGACGACGTCGATCGATAGGGTCCGTAATCGAATGGAAGTTTACTCGAAACACAGCTGGAATAATTGCGAAATGATTGAAGGCCCCTTAAAGATACAGAAGTTGGCATACCCTTAGGGTAAACAAGTTCTAGAGAAATGTATAACTTTATAGATAGGACAATGACAAACATTATTAAGCGACTTATTAAAAAATAGTTTACATAGGGACGTAATTTAAGTCTCCTGATTATTTGATTGATTTTAACAAACTATGATAAAATGTAATACTACATGTTTGGACTTCTTTGGGTAGGTAAGTAAACTTCTCTTGTAGAGTATTAAACTGTTTCTGAAAAACCTGTTGATGTTTATGGCTTCAATGAAACTTTGACAATTCACTTATCTTTCAAAAAATTACAACAACACGGAGACGTCTGGTCTGGGGATTATCAAGATTTTAAGTTAATCACTTTCTTGCAATTTAGTGCCCAAATAGCGGATATTGGACTCTGACATAATTTATGGTGTTATCTCTAAAAACATTAAAAATAATAATAAATAATGTTTTTGGAAAAATCTAGGTCAAGATAACTAACACAAAAATACTCTACTTTATTGATTAAAAAATAGTAATAGATTGAAAATATCTGCAGTGTTATATATTTTCACACCATATCTGATAGATAAAGTCGTACCACAAGTTTTAACCAACTTTATTGATTAGGAAATAGCACAACCGTTGATCGTGGACATAATCCAGGCGTAGTAGAAGCTTATGCGGGCAAAGACATCCGGGAATCCGTGGCCGCAGGGCACGCCCCAATTGCCAACGCCCACCAGACGACCTCGACCGTCCACAAGGGGTCCTCCGGTATCGCCATGACAGGCTCCGGCTCCCACCTTTCCCACAGCGCACAGATGACCCACATCCAGATCTGCAGTGCCACCGAAGGTGGAGTTGCACTTCTCCGGCGCCACATAGGTCAGATCCAGTTGGCGCAGCTCCCACGACAACTCACCATCATCGGTGGTTCCATATCCGTACATGGTCAGGGTCTCACCCTCGGTTAAATCCTGCAAGGGCGGGATGGTGATATTCTGCGTCACATCGTCGTAATCGAAGAGGGCATGGGTCTTGATTAGGGCAATGTCATTGTGGTACATCGGCTTATCGAAGTTGCAGTGCAAGACGATCTCCTCCACGGAGTACTCCCAGCCAGCCAAGCCCCAGTTGTTGTAGGTGGTGGTGACCACCTTCACGTTGCTCTTGCGCAATCCAGCCAGGCAGCTGGCCGCGGTCACCACCCACTGATCGGCGATGATGACGCCGCCACAAAAGTGGTTGCTAGAAAAGGGTAAAGTTATGGTGTAAGATAAATAAATAAAAACAATTATTTGTAAAAAAAAGAGTAGAAACGTTTTCTTTAAGTATTCCGGAATTTTTCGTTTTAAAAAATGTCAAATTTGGAAGTTATTAAAGGAAATTGGTTACAAAATATTTTTATCTTTAATACATAATTTTCACAGTGTCTTAAATATAGTAACGTATTTAAAAAACCGACTAAAAATCTAAAATTTCAACTTTAGCCATTCAACTATGCTCAAAATAAATATAAAAAAATATATTTAATTTTCCTTTCCTTTAATAACAAATTTGTAAAGGATATTTTTTTTTACTGTGCACACTTAGGGTTTCAGTTTTGATAACATTTAGTACAAAATGATCAGATAATCCTGGGTATTCCTTAACTATCTCATAGATTTTATAAATTATAGTTCAATACCCATAGCCGTTTTGCAGCGAGACTTGGTAGGGAGCTGCCAGGACATCGGACACTTCTCCTCCAATAATTCTGGAGCTAAACTTATCCGCGGAGCTGGCAGTTTCAGAGGTAACTTCGCGACGACGTAGGCTGGCCTCCGAAAAGGATATCGCCAGCAGGACGAGGACGATCGAGAAGACCGTTCTGATTTGAAAAGACATCTTTGACGAACAGCTAAAGTTGGACTAATTGCACGAAATTGCAGCTGAAAATCAACTAACCTTCGATATACGATATTCAGCATACGATATAAGATAGCAGGCGTGATATTAATGACCTGCCATTAAGGTGGTGCAATCTAAATCATGGTCAGCCTGAGCCAAAAACCAAGAACTCTCCCATCGTAAAAATCCCATAATTTTTATTAAATCACCAACACAAATCATGAGTACCTGTGCCTACACTTGGAAAAAACCAAAGACGTAAGATTTATAATGTTTGTTGGGTCTCGGTTGTTTGGGTTATCAACGAGCTTATCTTAGTAGTAATTCTGAGTTTCCAGTTAGGGTTAAACCCAGATCTATTTGTTTTTTGACTTAAATAGATTGTTAATCAAAGCGCATCAAATAAATTTTTTTTAAAGTTTTTTTGGTTTTTGTTTTTTGTTGGTCAAGAAAATATTTATTAATTTTCAGATTTATTTACACAATAAGCTATTAACAAGTTTTGAATATCATATCGCCATATCACTAGGAAGTAAACTACTTAAACTACTACCCCTGAAAATCCAGTTTAGCCAGTCGAAAAGTTATCAAGCTCAAACTTTTAGCTTTTATTTTTAAATATCTGTTAACTTTTGAAAATGGTTAAAATATCTAAACAACACTATTATAAATTTCACACCCCAAAATCTGGACAAATTTTAAGTAGTCAATATATAATGAATATATCCATTGATATTTTTAATAAAACAAATTCAATTTTTTTTTTTCTATACACATAAAAAGAAATCCATTGCCAATCTAATAAATCATGTTCAATATTTTATTCCAATATACATTATAGGAAATCCACTGCCAATTGAATAAATCCATTTTCTCTCAGTGCACAGATAAGAGGTGGCCAGTGACTAGGCGATTGTGCAGCCGTTCATGGTGGTGCGGATCCAATCGTGGTAGAAGGCGACTCGCGCATACACATCCTAATGAATATAGAGGTCAATAAACACACATGGTACTGCCCGATAGGGTGCAAGACTCACCGGGTAGCCGCGACCGCAGGGCACGCCCCAATTGCCGATCCCCACCAGGCGTTGCTGTTCATCGATAAGCGGTCCACCGGTGTCGCCATGACAGGCGCCCTTGCCCGCCTCCATTTGGACGCACACATGACCCAGATCCACATCATCGTAGTTTTGCAGCTTCTCCTGGCACGAATCTACGGGAAGATAGGTTCCCGAGGCCTCCTGCAAATACCGTCCATAGGTGCCCATGGCCTCTGTGCTGCCCCAGCCGGCAAAGGTCAACTTGTCGCCCTCCTGCAGGTCATCAATGTCCGCCAGGGTTATGTTTGTGGTCACATCATCGAACTCAATGGGGGACGACAGGTGCAACAGGGCTATGTCATTGTGATACAGCGGCTTGTCAAAGTTGCAGTGGACATGGATCTGGTCCACGGTATAGTAGGGCGCATAAATGTTCCACCAATCCGAGGTTCCGGTGACCACCAGTATGTTCCTGGTTCTCAAGCCCGCCACGCAGCTGGCCGCTGTGAGCACCCAATTCTCGTCGAGAATGAGGCCACCGCACAGGTGGTACGAGTATACATTCTGGATGGTCGTAATCCAGGGCCACTTGCCCTCCGTGGCGGTGGTGCCCCCAGCCACGCGACCTTCGGGGGCGACTTCGCTGGAGCGAAGTTTATTGACATTGGCCAAGCCCGGCGCTGGTTCCCCTCGCATCCTCATGGCCTCCGTGGGCCCCTGGAGAGTGGCCACAAGGGTTAGGACCAGCAGTGCCGTCAAGTTCCACCTGGTTCCCATGGCAAATGGTAGTATATGCACGGTACAATCGAAACTAAAACCCCGCCAACTGACCACCTTAAAATTACACTTCATATGGCCGATCTTATCGGCAACGACTGGTCAAGTTTTGGATAACATGGCATTTATGGGTCTGGACAGGGGCGATAATGGATCCATACACATCATACATATTGCCTTGCGACCGTGGGCATTGTGAGCTGACCAGCAACTTCGACCGGTGCATTTATAGAGCGCCGAGATTTGCCGTGTCACACCAGTCCGGTTTTTTATAGTCCTACGGGTCCAATTGAACGTTCCGCCTTTGCCGATTGGGTTTTTTATCCTTAAGGCCGTAAAGATACCCTCACGCGGCCATAAAGATTTGCTGGCCAGTGGTCAGTTGGGCGCGACAAAAAACCCCGCATGGGTGCGATAAAATGGGTTTATATGGGAATCCATATAAAAACGCCCAGTTGGGTCATACAATTTTCCATTGCTAGCCATTAATTCGCGCTGTCCAGGAATTGTCCCTCGTCTCCGGAGTTTATTTTGTGCTGATGTCTGTCCATTTGTCTCTGATTTGGCTGTTTGGGCTGCTTCTGCTGGGCACTTCCATTGACGTCACGCGAGGCAAGCGTTTGGATCGTAAACCTTTGGACAATCGCATTGTGGGTGGCCAGGAGGCGGCGGACGGGGTGGCTCCTTATCAGGTGTCCATTCAGACCACCTGGAGAACCCACATCTGCAGCGGCGTCATCCTCAACGAAGAGTGGATCCTAACCGCAGGCCATTGTGCGCTGGACTTTAGCATCGAGGATCTGAGGATTATCGTGGGCACCAATGATCGCCTGGTTCCGGGACAGACCCTATTTCCGGATGAGGCCCTGGTCCACTGTCTGTACGATGTGCCCTATGTCTATAACAATGACATAGCCTTGATCCATGTCAACGAATCGATTGTGTTCAATGATCGCACCCAGATCGTTGAGCTGAGCAGGGAGCAACCGCCAGCGGGTTCCATTGTCACCTTGACGGGATGGGGTGCTCCGGAGAGTAGTTTTCCCACTGTGCAATACCTGCAGACCATCAACCTAACCATCATAGATCACGAGGAGTGCCGCGAGAGGTGGGACTACGACACTGGCATCGACATCGGCCACATCTGCACCTTTACGCGGGAGGGCGAGGGTGCCTGCTCCGGCGACTCGGGAGGACCTCTGATGTGGGAGGGCAAGCTGGTGGGTCTGGTCAACTGGGGCAGAGCCTGCGGTGTGGGCATGCCAGATATGTAAGTTCAAGATCTGGGATACCATTGAAGAACATTAAGAAATCCATTTCCCTATCGCTTCAGGCATGCCAACACGGTTTACTACCAGGAATGGATCCGAAGAACTCGCTCAGGATGCAAGAATCGGGTTAACTAAAAGAGATCAAAATGAGATGGTATTTGCAAAATGTGTATTGACATGTGAAATATATTTATTGATCAAAACAATGCTGATAGCATATTCCACTTACTCATTTGGTCATTGGCTGCTTTTAAATGTGTGATTAACCATGCTTTTATGGATCTGTTTGCTAACACATTATGATATGATATACTGGTATAATGGCTAGGGCTGGGGACGAGGAATTTCAAATGGGAAATTTACCAGTCACGTAGGAGTTCATATGCACCTAGGCCTTAGAATAACTTTAACTTAACTTTTTTGCAAAATGTGGGATTGGTTTTAATGATTTTCTAATAAGATTTCCATTTTAGGTAAATTATTCCCAATTTTTTTAGGATATATTATCAATATAGCCATTAGTTTTAAGATATTGTTTTTAATATTTTTAATTAAACTAAAGAGGTGCAGCCCTGGCTTTTGATAATATCCAATGCCAATGTCCAGGGAATGACCATTTCCAGGTTATATGCCCATCCCATGACGGCGCTGGCATTGATTGCCCTGGCACAAAATCATAATCAGTGTGCGTCTATATCATTTTACGATTCCCGACTTTATGGCGTAGATACAACTTGCTTGAACACCGATTCCGATTTACGATAAAACCCAAAGACTTACGATAAAACAGCGATTTGTGCGAGTATAAAAGCAAAATCACGACCCGTATGCAGGTTTAATTGGCGCATTGAAACTACAGCACTCACGATAATGGTGGTTCAACCCGGTTTTTTCGGGATCCTTGTGGTCCTTCTGGTCTGCAGTGGCTACAATCCCAGCAATGCCATTCGAACGGCGCAACTGAGCGAAGAGCAGCTGGCATGGATTGCCAAGTCGGGAGGAGTCAACTTCCAGAATCGCGTGATCGATGGCGAGGATGTGGCATTGGGCGAGGCCAAGTACCAGATATCCCTGCAGGGAATGTACGGCGGTCACCTCTGCGGTGGGTGCATCATCGACGAACGACATGTCCTGACGGCAGCCCACTGCGTCTCTGGCTATAACCCCAGTTACCTCAGAGTGGCCACGGGAACAGTGCGTTGGGCCGAGCCGGATGCCCTGTACTTTGTGGAGGAGTATTGGATAAACTGCAACTACAATAGTCCCGCGTACCACAACGACATTGCTCTGATCCGGCTTAACGATACGATCAAGTTCAATGAGTACACTCAGCCGGCCAAGCTGCCCACTGCTCCGCTGGCCAATGGCACGCAGTTGCTCCTGACCGGCTGGGGATCCACGGAACTGTGGGGCGACACACCCGATGTGCTGCAGAAGGCCTACCTCACGCATGTGGACTACCCAACCTGCCAGGCGCTATTGAACAACGATCCCATGAACGGACCCTGCCACGTCTGCACCCTGACAACCGGCGGACAGGGCTCTTGCCACGGCGACTCCGGCGGTCCGCTGACCTACGAGGGCGTCCTCTACGGCCTGGTCAACTGGGGCTATCCCTGCGCCCTCGGCTCTCCGGACAGCCACGCCAACGTGTATTATTACCTGGACTGGATCAGGCAAACGATGTCGGGACCCTGCAGCACCTGCTCCTGCTACGCCAGTAACTACCCCAGCCTGTGATTTGAAAAATGGAAAACTTGGCTTAATACTTTTCTTTGAGTAAGTTACTTGGTCATCTATTCTTGCAAAAAAAAGGTTAACAATCCGAGGTATTTTTAAAAATGTCTCAATAACTGGACCTATTGAATATTTCCTTGTTATTGTTGAAATAAAAATCGAGAGCAGAGCGTGCCATTTAAGATTAAGAAAAACCCTAATGTTTTGATAAATGGATAAAAAGGCAAGTTAGACCATAGAAGTACCAATAATTTTTTAAAATACAACTGCACATCTTTTAAATAATTCAGAACTTTAAAATTCAAAATCGAAAAAAGTTTAAGTCATTTCTAATAACAATATTCCTGATTTTTTAAATCCATATATTTAAAAAGATTATTTTTTTCATACTTTTTATCTTTTAGCATCGATGCTTTCCGTCTTCTTTTGTATAGAGTTATACTCAAAAACTATCAGACATAAGCATTTAAAATTCAGATATCCAAAATTAAATGTCAATATAATTTAGATTTCTCAAATTCAAGCACTTCGGGAGTGTACGAAAGAAATATGACATAAGACCTTTTTCGAAACTGCTTTGGAACCTGCGTAATTCGTAAATCCCTCATAGAAATACACCAAGTTTTTCATGATTTTCTTTATTTGTTCTGGTTAATGACAATGAACCTCTTCAGCAAATTGATCGTTTTTCCAAACAGCAAATCTTTAGTAGTAGCACTTGCTATTGCCGCTGATCTTGCTGCGAATCCAGTCCAAATAGTAGTACACATTGGCCTGCACATCGGGGAATCCCACACCGCAAGGTCTTCCCCAGTTGACCACGCCCACCAGGTGGCCATTGCTGACCAGCGGACCACCGGAATCGCCGTGACAGGATCCCTCGCCCTCCCGCGAAAAGGTGCAGATGTGACCCACACCCATGCTGCTGGTTTGGTTGAAGATCTCGTAGCACTCATCCAGGGGCACAAAGCCCAGGGTCAACTTCTGCAGGTTCTCCACCGAGCCAGCGTAGGGCTCCTGGGCACCCCAACCCGTTAGGACGATCTCGTCGCCGGAACGCACCGGTCTATTGGGCAAATCGATGGGCTGGGTCAGCTCGTTGAAGGTGATGTTCTGGGTGAGCTTCACCAGGGCGATGTCGTTGTGCATATAGGGCTGGTCGTACATGCAGTGCATGTGGATCTCTTCGGTGTAGTAAACAGCTCCCGGCTCTGCCCATTTGTTCGTGCCCGTGATGACGTTCACCAGAGCGGGAATAAAGTTCTCCACACAGTGGCCGGCGGTGATGATCCATTGTTCGTTCAGTATGGCACCGCCGCAGTTATGGGAACCCACAATGGGTTGCAGGGAGACCTGATACGGTGCAAACCCAATCTCAGCATCCTCGCCACCCTTAATCCTACCCGATAGCCCCGTGGTGTGGGGTCCAAACAAGCGCTTCGACTGGCACAAGTTCGGGGGCTGCAGGAGCAGGAGGACCAAAAGGCTAAGGTAGAGCAGCTGCATCTCGAACGTTTGGCCACGTACTGAACACTAAAAGTCAACTTCAGCGCTATCAGAACTTTATTATTAACTAGCCCCGTCTTATCGAGGGCCAATTTATCGTGGCCTTATAAACTGGACAATTTTATGGACAACGATAGCCCCGAACATGGAAACTTTAGGCCTCCATAGAGCTGTAGCCAGTGCACTTGGTATTGCCACTCATGACCTTGCGTATCCAGTCGTAGTAATAGGTTATGCCAGCATGGACGTCCTGAAACGATTGTATTTGGGTGGGAAAAGAGAAAGGATTTTATTATTTTCCTTTTATCTAAAGATTACAATTCTTTTTTTCTGTAGGTAATAAGGTTTTTTGTATTATACAAATCCGACGAACCATGGTTATATTAAAGGAATTCTGAGAATAAGATTCGGGTGAATAGATAAGGAAGTATTACTTACCGGAACCCCAGTTGCGCAGGGCCATCCCCAGTTGACCAGACCCACCAGGTAGCCATTGCTGACCAGCGGACCACCAGAGTCTCCATGGCAGGATCCCTCTCCCTCACGCGAAAAGGTGCAGATGTGGCCCACATCGTAGTCCGGATCGTAGCTCAGCAGCTCCAGGCACTCCTTGTGGGGCACGTACTTAAGATATACAACCTGCAGATCGATGGGAGTGATGCCCCAGAGGACAGTGGAACCCCAACCGGTGAGGATGACCTCGTCACCCGGCTGCATGGGCACCTTGGGCAGGGGAATCGGTTGGGTGCGTTCGTTCCACACAATTGACTCCTTTAATTGCAACATGGCGATGTCATTGTGCATCGCAGGACTGTCGTAGTTGCAGTGGATATGAATGGCTTCTAGGAAGTATCTGCCTCCCGGTTGAGTGTACTTGTTGGTCCCAGTGACTACCACCAGCCATTGGATGTTGGCATTCACCACACAGTGGGCGGCTGTCAGGACGAATTTCTCGGCTATAATGGCCCCTCCGCAGGAATGGGCTCCAGAGATGCCTTGCAGAGATATCTGATAGGGAGCGAATCCCTCTTCAGCCACCTGCCCTCCAATGACCCGCTGATCCTTGAAAACCCCTGCTGCCGAGGAGTTCCCTTTGATTCGTATGGCTGAGGTGGAGGAAAATCCTGCCAGTCCCAGTATTAAAAGCAAAACCACTGCCGACATCTTGGTTCCGGGCCTGGTCAGCTAATGAGGTTCCAAGCTAAGGAGACCTGGGCTCTGCCATTCTTGACCATTTATCGGAATCAGATAAAAAAAATCAGTTTATTACTCGACTCGATTGTTGGAACCTTTGGCCAGGCCAATCAAAATCGCTGAGGGTAAAGCCATACTAGTTCAGTCTGCGATTGCATTTCAGCCATGGCGTTTGCACGGTGCCTTCTCTATATTTTCCTGTGTGGTATACTGTGCAAAGATCTCTTGGCTGAGGAGCACTTCATAGTGGGTGGCCAGAATGCGGTGGAAGGATATGCCCCGTACCAGGTGTCGTTGCAAACACTCTTGGGCAGTCACTTGTGTGGCGGCGCCATCGTTGCGGATCGCTGGATCCTGACTGCGGGTCAATGTATCAAGGGCTATCCCGCCAGCAGACTCCAAGTGGCCACCGGATCAGTTCGCTATGCGCAACCAGGTGCAGTCTACTATCCGGAAGCCATCTACCTGCACTGCAACTATGACAGTCCCAGATATCACAATGATGTAGGCCTACTGAAATTAAACGAGAGTGTGGTTTTTAATGCCCTGACTGAGGCGGTTAAGCTTCCCACCTCCTCCTTTCCGCGAGGAACTTCGGAGCTGGTGTTTACAGGCTGGGGATCCCAGTCGGCGGCGGGGAGTCTGCCCTCCCAGTTGCAGCGGGTCCAGCAGCAACATCTCAGCAGCCTGCTCTGCGCGTCCCAGCTCTCCGCCTACGAAGATCTGGAGCTGGGTCCCTGCCACCTGTGTGCCTATCGACAGGCCAACATTGGAGCCTGCCATGGGGACTCTGGTGGGCCCCTGGTTCACCAGGGCACCCTCGTGGGTATACTCAACTTTTTCGTACCCTGTGCCCAGGGGGTTCCCGATGTATTCATGGATGTCATGTACTACCGCGACTGGATCCGACAAACGATGAGCGGCAATGGCAGGTGTGCGCAGATCATTCAGCAGACCATTAATGGCTAATAAATAAATACTCTTAAATAATACAGAAAAACTTTGACTTAGAAAAAACTTACATTAAAAATGTTGTCTCTAATTTGTTTTCTATATAATGATTTTAATTTTATATATTTATTTAACAACTTGCTAGCTTAACAATGTTTTTTAAAACGTTTTTTTGTTTTTTTTTTTTAATTTGTTATGTGCTTTAACTGGTCTCCCATATTAACTCTATAAATGCCTATAAACCAATAAATACTCAAGAGAAATATACAAAATGTTCGAGTGAAATGCGTAACATGTTTTCTAGCCTGGCATAAATCTCTATAAATTTTGCGCAGAGATTGCTGGTACAGTTTAACAAACATTTTTATAAACCAAAATTCACTTTTTATCTATCGAACATAATGGACGCTCATTTGTCTAAGAATACTAAACCATCGTTGTCAAAAATTTCTAGGAAAATATAAATGGTATATATATGTTCATTGCTCCCATAAAACCATATAAAATATAAAACTTTGCACCGAAAAAAAAACCAGTTTGAGTATGATATGCTATTCGTTGATTTACTATAGACTATGGATAATTCTAATGCTCCTGGAGGCAATTGGAAATTCTTGGCCCTCTGCCAGGCGGCTGTGCAGACACACAGCCGGAATGTCCGACTGATTCACCCCACTGCCTCTAAAAGATTCCTGATTTGTGATTTATGTCGGAGACACAAAAGTGTCCCACTGGCCACACGTGTCGCGCTGATCAAATTGAAAGCAGGTAGACCCAGACAGCCGTCGACTTAGTCATGTTTTCAGAGGCGAGAAAGATGTCGAAAGAAATCGCTCACGGCGCATGGAAATTCTGAAAATATTTCTTTCGGCGCTCGCCATTCAGCTAAGAAAAGCACAACAACAGCAACAAGTGAAAAGCGGGAAAAACACTCACTTGCGGGTTGTGTCTTGGCATTTTCGAAAAGATTTTCAGTTGCTGCATTGACTTGGACGTGTGCGGGTCTCGAAATTTCTTTTTGGAATACGCGGCGTATACGCAATCCGTGGGCTATATGTAGACGCGTGTGTCGCTCATATTTCTATATATACACGAGAATATAGCAAGTGAAATTTCGCAACTTGTGCATAAGTGAGGGGAAATTGTTGGAAAACAAGTGAAAATGCCAAAGTATGTGAAATAATGTCTCCAATAAAGGCAAATGTGCGGTGAAATATTTACGACATATCCACAAAGAGTGATGAATAAGGCGGCCAAAAGCGAATGGCCCACTACAAGCTAAAGAAAATATTATATACATATGCGAAAATATAATAGATTTGGTATATTAAATGTTATGTGAATTTCTGGTTGAAATATTGCGTACAAGGCGTTGCCATTTTGTGATAAATTCAGACGACGAAAGGTCTCTTTTTGCTGGATGCCAGTGAAAAGGCCATTAAATGCTTAGCTGTGAGAATGTAAAGTGCATTTATCTGCTCGGCGCCAGATGTTAAACCGGCCTCTGATCTTTATATAGTTTCGACGGCATGCTAAGGCGCACCTGCGCTATTTTCGGGGCTTACTTGGGGGCATTTGGGCAATGGGTTTTTCCAAATCATTTATTCAAGGTGGGCTGACAAATTGAGTTTAATTTCAGTAGAAGAAGTAGATCTTCTGGGCACCCTTGAGTAGGTTTCCGCAGGGTCCTTGTATCTTTTCATCACATGGTGGTGGCACAGTTGCGGTCTCAGTTGTAGTAGTTTCCGCAGAAGAAGGATACGAGGTAGTGGAGTCTTCGTTAGGAACCCAAGAGGAGGAATAAGGATCCCAATAATATCCAGGCGAATGCGTTGTCTCGTCCGCGCAAAGGACACAAACTGCCAGGGCACACAACATCGCAATAATCGTTAGGAACCTCATTTCCGCAGATCTCAACACAAACTGATAAATATTTCCTAATATTTTCTCAAATTTATACTTTACCCCATATTTGCATTCAATTGTTTAAAAAACTTGTATAATAAAACAGTTGGTCTTCTAATCTATTTTATTTAAAAGCTATAGTTCCCTGCAAATATTTATTTTTGATATTATATTGCCTAATTAATCAGCAGCTGTTCTATTTCAAATACATTCTTCCAAAGTTTAGAAAATATGGAACCACCTATGACATCTAATATATTTTCTTGTTAATTTCTCTTCGTATCCCCGCTGAGCTGTTGTTAATTGTATTTCATTTATTTTCGGAGAGAATATCCCAGAAGAGGGGCAGAATTGGGGGCGCAAAAAGCGTTGGCACGTGAAATTACTTGTCGGCAACGGGGCGTATGCGCAACCGAAAATATTAACAACCGAAGCAGCTGTTGGATAAACTCAAATACCATGAATAATGATAACCAATACAAATATAATTTGTTTAAAAGTACACGCGCTTCGTGTCTAATAGCAGCATCAAAATGAATTGCTTGATTAAATTGGGGTATTTCAGTAGTGAATTTCGATGAATGAGGCATAAAATCTAAGCCTATCATGTAAAGTCTTTCGTTATTTTTTGTACAAAGAATAATCAAAACGGGTTTTTCTGTTTGTCATGAATTCAAAAATGACTACAAGTTCTTCATAATTTTAATTTATCTCAACATTGCTTTTAAATAACAAATGTTTATCAAAACAATGACGTTTTACTGTCATTAATCACGAGAATCAACAGAAATACTTCATGGGTTTTTTTAAATATAATAATAAAATCGAAAATGTGGTTGTGTTCTAAAAATATAGTTGTGGTATAACCTAAATTAATGGGCCGTGAATAATTTTTTTATAATTATTTACGACTTGGGAGGTTGCAATTACAAAATTCCAATAAAATAGTAAAGAAGATCACTAAAATTTCTTGAATGCCTAACTCAAGATTATATGGCAACATTAGAGCTATGAAATCATATAATCAAAATAAAATTTACGATATATTTAGCGCGCTCCTGCTGAGTTTTATCTAGAAACATACACAAACAAAGAGGGTCTTTCGACCCGAGATAAATAAATTCAAGGAATTTATGACAGCTGATTTGGCCGGAGCGAGTTAGTCATCTCAAAGACCAAACAGCCGCACAAACAAACTATATGAACATATGCTTCTGATTTAAGGAGTTTATGGGTTCTACGATCCCTCGATTTAGCATATTTTATTCGCGCATCGTGAGTCAGCCGGCGGGGGAACACGGAATGCGGAATGCACTTGGGGCGACCGCCAGCGGTGGCCAAAACGAATCATTTTCGCAGGAGGCACTTTCAACTGTGGCCAGCAACATAGGGACTGAGCAGAAAATAACACACAAAAGACCACAACCAGTTCTATGAATAGAATGACAACAAAATCAGCTGCGCGTCGAGCATCACATTGGCGGTGGGTTGCTGGGGGGCCTCGGGTGGGGTTCGTTGGGTGGGGTTGGGGGCACCTCATAGCAGCGTCGCCAAAAACCTGCCAAACAGAGTCAAGAGTGCAGCCGACTTCGGCGTCGTCGCCGACGTCCAGTCAACGTCACTTGCAATACCAAAAACACAACACAAAACATGAAGCGAAATAAATATTGAACAAATTATGTATTGAAGACGCTGCACAGTCGGGGATGGTCTTATATCATTTCTCATGTATGAGGTTTTAGTACAGGTACATGAAAATAAATTAAACACTAAAATGTTGCATTTGAAGGAAGTTTTTATTAATATTTAGGGTAACTACCCTCAGATGTTCAATTTGCTTTAGATCATAAAAATATTTATATAATATATAGTTCATTGGTATTTAGTCATACTATATACTTTGGACCCTAAGCTCAATATGAGGCACTATATTCATACTTTAGAGAAATATTATAGAAAAGCAAATTATGTATTGAAGACGTTTTACGGTGGTCTTATATCATTCTTTATGAAGTGATGAAGTTTTAGTACAGGTTCATATAAATTCATCAGATATTAACAGATTGCATTTAAAGTAAGTTTTTATTAATTATTAAAGTTTAATAATTTTGTACAATAATTACCTTCAATATATATTTCCGTTTTCTATGGATCTGAATATGGGCCTTTTGTACTAAGAATTATGAAGGTCCATACATAATTTTTTTAAGCCAACTTGCTTTATAATAAATATTATAGAAAAACAAATAAACCTAAAAAAAAAGTATAAAACGAAAGATCCAGCAACAATTTTGAAGTATTTAAAACCATTTCTTCAAACACCAAAAGGAGTTATTCTGGGGGATCTTCAGTCCTATATGGCCATCCTCAGCTGTATGATTTATCTGAGAAAATAATAATAAAGAAATTGAGAATAAGCGGCGAGCATTTGGCTGCATAAAAACTTAAAGCAAGGAGGCGCGCACAACTCAGTCGAGTTGAGAAATTGTCGCGGCCAGTACGAGTACACGTACCCAAGAAACCGAAAGCAACGCGCGCAGCTCGTGCAAATATTTTTAAAAGCAAAAAAATTCTGAAATTTGTTTACGAAAAAAGAAGGCTTACCCGTTTGTTTGTGTTGTGTTTTTGAAAATAAAAAACGAAGGAAAAGCGTGCTGCACCGCCAGCAATTGTGCAATTAGCGGGCAGTCAAGTGATCAGTATTAGGCACCCACTGAAGTATTACGACTTGAGATCATTCAACGCATCCATCGACATGGCGTCCCGAAAAGTGAGTCCATCAGGGTGGAGGCGGTGGCGGTGGCCCTTATCCGATCGCCGATCGTTGCATTTCACCCACACGATCTTCCATTTGCTGGTCTACATCTACGATATATTATTATGTACAACGAAAATGGAGGACATGTGGTTTTCATTACCTTTTCATAAAAACAAAATATTTGTCAATTTATTTTTAGTCAAACGGGCGGGCCAATTTTGCTCACTTGCGCCTTCGCCGTGTAAATGTTGGGTGTAATTTTAGTTTCAAATAAATTCAAATTAATTAAAGTGGAAGTGAAAATTTATTTAGCATTTCATTGGCGGCGCTCGGCGACGCTGAATCACGCAGTTCCCCAGCGAAGCAAGTGGCGCCTCACGTAGCTGCCGTTTTTGGCCCGATTGGAAAAGTCTATTTCCATATAAGGGAAGCCTCGCCGAGGCAAACTCACTCTATATGGGCACCGGTCCAGTGTCGCACTCCCTCCATAAGTCGGGGGTCTTGTCAAAATACTACTAATCCATATTATATTAATAATACTACTAGTGATTGTCCAAGGTGGTTAGGATATCCTCAAGGAAATCTACTTTATTTTACGATCAATAAAAGAAATACAATTTTTTGGGACCAGGTCCTTCGATACTTTCTTCGCATGGTAGTACTGAAGTTGTTGTAAAGGATTCTTCAGTTGTGGTGGTTGAAGACTCTGCGATGACCACTAGAGCAATAGCACTCAAGAGCAGGAGTATGGCAATGAACTTCATTTTCTTAACTTTCTTCAGAAACTGATGGTTCAGATACAAAATTGTACCCTTATATACTTTTATAAATCGGGATAACAATATTGACACAGCTTGAATTCTAGCAGCGCATCCAAACAATCTAAAACTTATTCTAACAGTTGAACAAATATTCCAAGTTGCTTTGTCGGTAATAGATTTTTTTGGGGTTTTCAAATACTTACTAGAAGTATCTAGAGTCTATCTGATAATTGTGTTTGCTTACTAAATCTGTAATTTCTTTTAAGAAATAAGTTTAGATCATTGAGTATTTTATGGCCATTTTTAGGTATTGCCCCTTGAGGCTATGTTGGTAATTAACAAGTGGTTTAATCTACATTTTTCGGAATATTTTATTGATCCTCAAAATCTTGAGATTCATTTAATAGAAGAAGTAAAGCTTCTTGCCGGATTCGCTGCCACGTGCAAAGGGTGGGGGAGGGACTTGTGCGAAGGGATCTTGGGATCCGCTTTCACACGGAGGTTGGGGCGCAGGAGCAGAGGAAGTGCTGGATTCCGTGGTGGCACTATAATCTTCGCCGTAATCCGTGGGGCTTGAAATGGGCGGCACACTGGCGGCCCAACTCGCGGAGACTGCCACTTCTACAATGCCGCACAGCAGAAAAAGGATGGCGAAGAACTTCATCTTGGTAATTCGGTGTGAACTGTGCTGTCTTGGCGACAGTATTTCGAGGTTTTATACTTGCCAATTTTGGCAAATCAAATATTGAAACAAATGCTAATAAAGGGAAAATTTGAGGAACAAAAAAATATGATAAAGAAACAATTGGACAAACAATAGAAAACATTTTATAACAATAAAAAAAACTTTTGTTTTGTATGATAGTTAGAGAGTTAGAGTTAAGTTCAGCGATTTTAGGCGGTTTATTCAAATAAAACTGATTTCGTTTATTTACAGAATTGATATTTATACAGCATGAAAGTGCTCATACTTATCTTTTATACATCAATACTCCAAAGAGGTTTTGCAATATTTTTGGTATGGCGGTCGTTGGATTAGATAATCTGATTGATCCTAATAATTCGAAGAGGTGGTTATGGCCGTTGAGGCACCCATCCACCCATTCAACAAATTTATATAAGGATAAGAAAAGCGAAAATCATTATTTTGGTACCTCTGTAAAAAAAGTGGTAATTATAGAGATATTAGATTGTATCACCTTTATTTGCTCATGTCAACTGTTAACACAAATATTTTATTTACTTTTTATATTGTATTTATTAAACAACTTTTCTCAGCTGTTTCTCAACAAATATGGTAAATCCATTTTAAACACCACGCGCCACTAAATAGCGAAGAACTTCATTTTGGTAACTCCGTACAGGCAGTGGTAAATTGGTAACATGACTTCCCGGTTTTCCACTTTCCAATCTGGCTAGTTAAGTGCTTACACACTTCTGCAGGGGTATGCATATCTCCAGATAAGAACCAATTGAACAAATACTAGAAAACCTAATCTTGCCCGGGGTTTTTCCCCAAACAAGGTAGCTCTCTATTTAGCTTAATGTTTTGGTAAAATCGTGTTTCGAGATAGTCTGACATATAAGGAAGGGTCTCGAAAGCTCCCTGGGGAAATTTGGCGAAGGATTCGCTGCCAAAAAACGGCATTGCGAAGTCGCCGAGCATCGATCCGCCATCGATCAGGCATAGCTACCCGTTTTGACTTTGACTCATTTGGCTAAAATTAACGATTCCTAACCATATCGAGAAGGTCGCCGCTTGTCAGCCCCATTTGCTGAGCTCATTCACTTGTCTGGCCGTCGTTGTGCATTTGTGTCTGCCTTTCGTTTTTGCATTTGATCAGGCGCAAAAAGGGGGAGTGGAATTAAAAAGGCACTGCCAAGAGCAATCCACAAAAATGCCAAATATTTACCAGAATTATTTGCTCTTCCCTGGCTCATGAATCATCTTATTTGCTGGGTTTTCGGTTCCCGATTTGAAAAGGGTCCGGATTCGGAGATCTGAGGGCGGGGTCTCATATGTCACACTTCTCATAATTATGAATTTAATTTATTTTTATCGATTTAAAGTCTACTTCCAATAGAATGGATTAAATTAGTCGTGCGATTCGATGACAAGTTAATTAGTCATCGTTTCCTAAACAATCCCAGCTACGTTCTTGATAATAAAAAAAAACTGATGAATAACATTTTTTAGCTATGGGTTTATTGTTTTATTTAGAAGATGACAAACAGCTTAAACAATTATTTAGGTTTTTTCTTTCCCGTTTAAAATTACTTTGAAAATATACTATTTATTCATTAAACAAATTGACTTTCTTTTGCAAAATATTCAAATGATTCATGGCATTTTAATAAGCTTTTCTAAACAGGTTCTTTATAACTTTTTATAATGAGTACCTAGTTAAAATGAATAAGTACATTGAGGTTTATTCGTACATTTTGGTTAATTTTTTTACATATATTTCACATAATTGTTTTTAATTTTAACAGGTTTAAAAAACGGTTATTAAAATAATAATAGTTCACTCCAAGCTTAGTGCATACTTTGAGGCACAGATAAAAATCATAAATAATTACTGTGGAGTTACACAATTATTCCAAGTTCAAACCAAAATTTCTGCAATTGTTCTAGTTTCATTTGTTAGGTTCGTGAAGGGGTCTTCATTTTTGCACCCTTGCTAGGCTCAGAGTTTTAAACTTAGTTGAACTTCATTTGGGGGGTTAACCTGTCTGCGTGTGAGCCCCCCTAACAAGCGGCCAACTTGTCCCTAACAATGGTTTGTGTCTCTGCTTACGTAAGGTGAACTGGCGCAACGTAGCGAAGAGAGCGGTAAACAAACTTGAAAAAACGACAACAAAACAATCGCGCGAGAGAGGGAGCGAGAGCGAGAGAGCGGCGATCAGCCAGAACTACAACAATGTACAGCGACCGCGAGCGGGAGGGCGCGATGGAGCGCGAGAGAGCGAGTGCCGGTGTGCGACAGGCGGCGGCAGCGCTGAGAAACACAAGTTTATTTAACGGTGGTACGCGCAAGAGTAACAACGCTGATCGTCCCGGCCAAGCGGCGAACGCAACCCTAACGCACGGCGGTGAATTAGTGCAAAACGCGAGTTACACAAACGGCCAGACGTCGCAGACGCAGGCGACCATATTCCTCAGCCACAACAACAGCAGCCCGGCCGGTCAGCACTACAACAACGGCAACAGCCACAGCAGGAACCCGCCAAATTCGCAGCCAAATCAGCCAAACGCGTGTGTTTATACGAGCAACAACAGCAACAGCAACAACCATCCGGAGCAGAGCTTCAGCAACTTGAGTTTCTACGCCCAACAGCCAGCCGCACACTACGACGTTTGCCATCAACAGGTGTGTGTGAGTGTGCAGGGACTGCGGCAGTGTGCGTGGGGGCCACAGGCGAACCTCCCTAAGACGAACCCTGACAAAAATGATCCCTTGAAATTGAGGGGAAATAGCTTTAGCAGGGAAATAACTCCATCACAGAGTTCATATGAACAATTAACAATTTTTGGTCTTAAATATTTAAAAAACCCCCTTTAGCTAGGTTTATTAGTTATTTTATTATTGGATCTTCAAAAATCCAGCAGTTAGTTGGTGGTTCCAGGAATTCAAACTCACTGTAATTGAACTAGGAAAAAATTTATAACTTCAGTGAAACTCTCTTTTTTGTAAAGTTTAATTTTTCAAGAAAAATATTTTCAAAAAGTGTTATTTTAATAATGCATAATAAAATGCATAAAAAACCCATCCAAATTTTAAATTTTATATAACATTTCATCCGAAAAATTGAAAAAAAAATGTCATGCATTTTTAAAATTTTGTTAGAGGTATTTTAGAACCCGTTGATCTATTATAAATAATATTTTAAATTACTAAAGATATAATATCTAACTTTTCTGAAAGATCTTCCATTTTTTTTAATGAAGTACGTTGCAAATCTCTCTATACATTTTTTTATAAGGAATAATTTGCAAATCACCTACAAATTTGACTGTAGTTCGCTGGGCCCCTTTTAATTGCTGCAGCTCACACTGCGTTTTGTCGCGGCCTTTCGCAATTAATGAAAATGTTAATGAACTTCACACGCTGCGCACTCGAGCACTCCACTCCAATTTCTTTTCCTAGCCATATTCCCATGTTGGCCAGGCCCAGACGGATGGCACAGGGGGCTGCGGGGGCTCTATTTCTGTTGGTTTTTCGGGGACCACTACGTTTCTGTTTGTGTGTGGCACGCGAACCCCGTTTAGCTGCCTCGTCCGCCCGGTCCGTCCTCTGATCACTCCGCTTTGCGCTCGATCTTCGCGGGCCTTTCTGTGTCTATACCCTTTTGGGGAACTTTTCGGGCAACCCAACGTTGGTAAACAATAAAGTTAGGCGGCGTTACCTGGGAACTTGTTTCGCCGGTTAGGAGATAAGGGAGAGCCACAAGTTAAAAAATATACGGAGTTCCTCAACTTGAACCGCTTAGAAATTCATTAACATTTTTTCATTATTGTTTCGGAATCCTATAATAAATTTCTTTAATAACAAATGGTTACATTGCAATCAAAATTGAGTAATACTACATTTTGGAACCATCAATGTTACATATTTCTAAGCATAGTTTTCGATTTAAAAGAAATTACTTTTCGCATAAAAGTTTCCTTAGGGAAATCCTCGAACTCTCGGTAAAAAGCGCATTCAACAGTCTCCTACAATTGAAATTCCCTTGGTTCTTGGACAGCGGACAGTCCGGCGATACGATACCCCAGTACTTTTTAGCGAGGCCCAACGAAAGTGGCACAAGTCTTGGCCTACGCCACTCCCCGTGTGATCCAATCGGATCCATTCGAATCAATTTGCTCCAGGAGTGGAGTTGACGGTTTCTTCGATGGCGATCGCTTTTGCATAGTTGCTAAGTGATTTTCGAAGTAACGACATCCCACACGCAGCCATTTAGACACCCATTTCGACATTTACCGGCACACCCATAGCCATCGTCCGACCCTAGCAAACCCGGCTAACCCGATCTCTGCGTAACCGCCAATCCACAGACGAGCGACTACTACCAAGCCAGACAGGAGGGCCAGCAGGCGGAACAGTACGAGGAGAACTTCGACGAGGACATGGAGGCCGAACGCGATCTCGCCGAGGATGCGCAGTGGAAGAAGATCCAGCAGAACACCTTCACCCGGTGGGCCAACGAGCACCTGAAGACCATCGACAGGTCGATCAACAACCTGGAGACGGACCTGTCCGACGGCCTCCGGCTGATCGCCCTCATCGAGGTGCTGTCCCAGAAGCGTTTGCCCAAGTACAACAAGCGCCCAACATTCCGCAGCCAGAAACTGGAAAACGTCTCGGTGGCCCTGAAATTCCTCCAGGATGAGGGTATCAAAATCGTTAACATTGGTAAGTAGCACACATATACGCATGCTTGAAATTCCCAGAATTCTCGGATTAACTTTGGGTTGGGTCTCACGTATCTCTAATAGTTTTAGCAACCGCACAACTGTGGTCGTTGGTCGTGAATCAACTTTATGCATTAATTAGAAGCTCCGCTCGCTCCGCTTGGCCATCGGAAATTGCATAAGTCAACTGAAGAGGTGCCGGGCTAACACCGGATCCTCTGCCCGCTGCATTCCGCACGATCCCATGTGGATCCGTTGTATTATTTATTCGAGATTTGTGCCTTTAGCCAGTGACTCGCTTCCAGACTACAAAGCAAAATGATGTCATTGCCGCGCTTATTCAAAGCGCCAGCTTCAATGCGAGTTTTACTTTCATTTGTATTTATATGCATAATTCAAGATTGTGTTCGGCCATTTGCAGTACCTGCACAGTACGCGTTGAGTGGCCCTGGAAAAGGGGTATATTAGGCGAGTGAGATACCTTAAAAATATTTCAAGATCTTTAAGAAATCAATTCAGAAATCACATGTATGATAATCCCTATATTATAATAGAGATGTCATGTCTTATAGAGACTCCGCCTAGAGCCCCAGCGAAGCGTGGTCCATTTGGAAGGTTAATTTCGTTAGAGCACTATCGCTTTCGAGGACCATTTCCATTGCCAAATCACGAGCGTAACAGAACCTGATACCACCGGCCAACTCACTGCATCATGCTAATTTGTTTGATTGGAAACTACACAGTTGAGGCGTGTGATATAGGGTGCTCGGTGACTCACAGTCGGGGCTCCGGCCCAAGCCTCAGTGGGTCACCGAGGCATTCAGGCGTTGGATGATTACGCCGGCTACGTTACGTTTCACATACATTGTAATCGGTTACCCTGTACGCTTTTCAAAGACGACCCTGCGACGCTATTGATAAGACCGTCAATCTCGCAGCTCTTGAAATAATTTAATCATTCACCGGGGACTTGCTAGGCCGTTTAAAAAAGAGATAAGCAACTTCGGTATCTAAATGTACCAGAAAAAAAGGCGGTTTGTCAATAATCGACAGCTAGGTAAATAATGTTTACAGATATGTTTACATACACCTCTTTTTATCAACCCCAAGGGGAGCTGGCCACAAAAACGAAAGCCAAACAAACGCGTTCGTTCACTGAAAGCTAAGTAAATGCAATTTTAAGACATTTTAAGGGGAATTGCTGTTTGCTTTTTTCGCAGCACAATCGTTCAGAGGTATTTTTCTGGCTATCAGCACTTTCGTTTTCGTGCGATAAAAAATATCATCCATTCTGGACTTGGGTTAGCGATAAGACGCTCCATATCTACCCCTAAATTTCCTGCGCTAGCAACTCAAATTTCGCGATTTAAATTCGCATTTGCCAGGAGAGATGATTCATCTGCTTGTGCAGCTTAGTCATTAACTAAATTTTGGCTAACCGGCATTATTCACAGGAATGCCAGCCTTAATTGCTCGCTTATTTTGGCAAACTTACCAAAAACAGATAACGCAGCCAATTTCGGCAATTATCGCTTGCACAAATAGAAAATTTATTAGAAAACGTAGCTAATTAATTTAACGAGCCGCACCTCTTCCCGTTTTCCGAAATGTTTGTGGTTTTAATCCGCCTAAATTGGTACAGTGAAAGGCAGCGAGTGAAATTTTGGTTCTCAGTGCTTGGCCAGCACTTCGGGTTCCCACTGTATATCGCACAGATCATTTCTGCTCGCATTTTGCCTCCTTTGTGCTGTCAATTGAATTAGCGCGAAATTTCGTGGAGTTATGTGTGTGTCGGCTTGTGTGCCAAAAACCACGCAGCTGCTGGAGCTCAAAAGCTTGTCTTCGAGTCCGGCGGCCGCCGGCTCCAAGTGGGTTTGTAGATTTCCATGGAGCGCCGCCGCTCGTATCTACAAATGTTTGCGCTGAAAAATCCACAGAAACAATAATAAAGCCTCTCGGGCGGTCGCAATAAAATGCAAAAACAAAGCCGAAACAAAAACACAATAACAGCGAAATAAGCAAATAAAAATAACAAAATTAAGAGAACAAACCTAATACGTGCCGGATAGAGTAGAGATAAAGTCGCTCAGTGGAAGCTCCATGACATCATCTGGTTTTTAGGGGTATACTTCGCTTTTTGCCTGGAGTTTTGGCTACCAACGACCTAAGTTCCCATCAGCAGCAATGGTTCCTACAGAGTCAGGCTCAATTTGTCACAGCCAATTGATTGTTATTGATGACGCCATCATCGCCATCGCCCGAACATCATTAAAAATCATCATCTATGGAGGGCGTTAAAGATTTTTCCAGGCAATGAGTCGAGCGCTTGAATGCATATTTCACTTAATGAAGGCCTCTTGATCATCCATTTGACCCAATTTCATTGCTCTTGTGTGCTTGTTAATAATTTGTTCACATTTTTGTGATTTACCATGGAGGCAAGAGTCTTATTTATCACAACTCTGTAGAACATTACCCAGAAAAAGACCCTTCGTTCATGCTTTAAATTTGATTGCCAAGGCCTTTTTTATCAGCAATTTTTAGGGACTTTCTCCAACAAAATTCTGTATAAAATTCTTGTCAAATAAGTCACGAAAATATGTTTTGGTTCGTGTTAACCGCTTCCGTCTCCTTAGTTTTCTGGGCTTAAGCTGGTGAATCATCTTGAACTAAGGCAGCCAGTAGGGCCCACACTATCAGTTCAATTTCCGCTGAATTTCAGCTGAATGGCTCGAAAATGACACGGCCGGAGTTCGAAACCTGCATTGATCACCTCGCACGTACTCACCGGTGCTTTTATAAATCACTCGCCATGGATCAACATGACGCCATCGATTCACACACGTCACCACTGAGCTCAGGCTAACCCTAACACTCTGATCCACCAGCTGAAAATAGCAATGATTATACCTCGGGCTGAAAGTACCCATCGTCGCACTCCAAAGGCAATTGTGATAAGATTAGGTTGTTATGAGCATCGTTACCCAGCTGCTCGATGGAATTTCAAGATTCCCTGGCCGGGCAGTAAGTCAATTATTTAAATTAGCAAAAGCCGGCCGTTAGAGAGATCTGTGAATGGAGACTGAGACCCGTCTCAATTAACCCCAAACAAGTGAAAAATACCAGAAACTTTCAGCGCCCGTGACACCAGCAGCCGAATGTGGGACAACCCACATCACAGAAATGCGCCCAAAATGGAGCTCCAGCTCGGCGAGCTCTGAGCGGCTTAAAAAGTCAGAGCCCGTCAGTCGGGCTGCGACTTTCCATGCAATGTCAACGATTTTTTGCGGCTTAGCCCTGCCCAGGCTCTAATTTAATTAGCCGCGCAACAGTTAGGCGTCTGGCGGATGGTGGATTGGCTCCAGACCGAGCGGAAACTGGTTTTTCCGTTCTGGAAAATCTCACCAGACGTTCCATTGTATCGCGGCACTGTATTTCGACTCCAATTCCAACTGCAGCTCCAAGTCGGGGCTCTGGTATGCGCGTGCCGCTCGAAGAACGTGTCTGGGTGACCCAAGCCGGTTGCCCGTGAACGCAACTGCGACCGGGACGGGCCGGGATTGTGGCCTCGGCATCCGAGCTGCCGCCTCAGCATTCTTGCTATCTGAATGTTGACTGCTTCTCTGCCGTTGCACTTAACATCATAATAAGTCTGGCCTCTGCGAGGCGAGAGAATCGCTGCCACATAAATCATGTCAAGTCATCATTTGACATGGCCAAACGATCGGTGGCTTCTGGCTTCTGTAACAGGTCTGCTGCGAGATTCTGCCTCTCGGTTTTGGGTGGACATATCCGATTGCTGTGCACCATGACAGCGAAATTATGATAGATGGTGACCCAGAGAGCCGAGAGCTTTCCAATCGTTATTGCTTTAATTAAATGCTCTTTGCCGCATCTTTGAAATCAAGTGCTTGTCTCATTCAGTGATAAGAAATTTCAATGCAACAACATGTTCTTATAAACAGATAAACTTATCTTTCCAAAGGTATAGGGTTATCTTTAGCTGACTATTATTCCGAAAAATAACAAATGCATATATTTAGACAACATTCTAAAGCGTGACTCATAGTTTTAAATGTAACCTCAAGATTGGCTATTGTTCCTAGAAACTCCCAAACAAAGAGTAATAAGTTCGTCAATATAATGTTTATGACGAATACTGTCGTTAGATAAGGTTGCACTGGAGAATTGAGTGTCACTGAACTTATTAATTTGACACAATAGACGAATATATTCAGTACAGGTTGCTTATAGAACTTCATGTTTTAAGGCATATCAATGAGGATATAATCTTGAGCTAACTTAAAATATAGATTGTGTAGTTTTTTAATTTGTCAATGAAGTTCACATATTTTTATTGTTTATGCTTCCTGTAATTGTAAAGAATTGAAATTACTAAACCCTTAGTCGTAAAGTTGCCTATTGTAAACTTATATGGTATAAGAAATATAGTTAGGCAATCTTGTTTATATGGCGGGAAATTGGTTTTCTTTCCTGGAATCCAAGAGCCCTAATCACATTAGTTTGATCGTGCAGCCATCGGGAATTCCGAGAGTTCTTTTCTACTTCGAAGATGGATTAGATTTCCCATTTCAGAGCACCCTCTTGGGGTGAACTTCTTGCTCGTTCACCGCCATCTTCACACTTATGCATATGTATCCTCGTCCGGAGTTTGCCTCGTTCAGTATGCATTACGTATTCCTATCACAGTTATGGCATCTCGTGCTCCTCTCCAGACATTAGCATATTTCTATATAATTTACAGCACATTTTCTTGTTCGCGCCGCCGTGCCAAAAACAAACTCCATCGCGGTCTTGGAGTTGACAAGCAACCAGTTTGGGCTCCACAAAGACATCCAGTTGCCGTGGAGTTTTGGCCAAGACAGTTGGCACGCCGACTGCTGCCTAATTAGCCAAATCATCTTCGGCTATTTAAAGTTTTTCTATGCCGTTTTAATTGCGGCTTTCTTTCGTTCGACTTGCAAATGGAGTTGTTGCTCACTGCCATCGATGTATTTTTTCATAAATATGTCAACGGGCTGGGCTTGCAGATTGGCAGCTAATTCATTTGTCAAGGCATCACTCGAGCGTAAAAGTATTTTAAATGGCCAAACGCAGAGATGGCCGGCAATTTGATGGCTTTTAGGAGAGGCCAGGCGACCAAAGTCATTTGGCCATTTCGCCAACCCATCCAGCCGGTTTGCCTGTTGACCGACCACCGGCTACTCAGGTAAACAAAGCCAAATTGCAAATTTCCAGCAAAAAGTGGTTATTGCTGTGGCGGGTGTTGGGCACTAGGAGAGCTCCGGCTCTATCAGCAATCGTTTAACGGCTCGTTGAGCAGGCCAAAAGGCACAAAACTTGGCCAGGTTCTGCTAGATGGAGCCCTCGGGTGAGGAAAAGCAAAGAAATGTAGAACATCTAGTACGTCAGCTAGCTGTCTGTCGTCACTTGGTGTATTGGGTTACCATTCCGCTGGTTATTCCACTGGCCACTGCGTTTTCCCCGTGGCAACTTTCCCCCGCCTGATGGAGGCGGAATGCCATTCGCGTCATGGCTGAGTGCGTGCCAAATGCATTTGGCCGAGGGCCCAGGTGTTGACTAATCGGCGATAGGTTATCAGAACTGATCCCCACGCCTTTCACCTTGCTACGTTACGCTATTAATGCTATTAAGAACCCATTATCATAGGTTCAATAAACCCCGCCGGACTGTCTCTCAATGGTTTAGCATGACAAAAGGCGATCCGTTCGAAGCGCAGGCTTTGTTGGCCAAGTTTAAGGTCGACGCGGCAGTTCGCGACGGCTATGAAAAACCGGCAAGACCTGTTGATTGCGTGTATAATATAACACAAGCCCTGAACTTGACCAGGAGGCAAAGTGGCTGTAACAGTTAGCGGACATCTCCGACCATAATTGGCAGCCTGTCGAATGGCAACAGGTTTGCAGCAGCCGCAGCAGCCCCATCAAAGTGTTGCCAGTGACAGATGAGGATGCCTGCAGCAGCAGCAGCAGCAGTTGCAGTAGTTGCTGCCACAAGTTGTCGGGACAATTAATAGATACATTAAGAACATACTCGTACTCGTACGATTGGTAACGGTGCGCGTTCTGGCTTTATCCCCCCGGCCAATCCAATGTAATCCAATCTGTGTTCCTTCTCGTCCGCTCCGCAGACTCCTCGGACATTGTGGACTGCAAGCTGAAACTGATACTGGGTCTGATATGGACACTGATTCTGCACTACTCGATATCGATGCCCATGTGGGATGGCGAGGACGACAAGCAGCTGAACGGCTCGGGACACACGCCCAAGCAGCGGTAAGTGACGCCTACCCAATTGGTGTTCAGTTTTTAGATGCTCGTTGCTCGGTGTACTAAATCACTCTTCCGTTTGACAGCCTGCTGAACTGGATACACGCCAAGATACCCGATTTGCCCATCAACAACTTCACCAACGACTGGACCACGGGCAAGGCGGTGGGCGCCCTTGTCGATGCCTGTGCCCCGGGTCTCTGCCCCGACTGGGAGCTCTGGGATCCCAAGGATGCCGTGCAGAATGCCTCCGAGGCCATGGGCCTGGCCGATGACTGGCTCAATGTGCGCCAGCTGATCAAGCCCGAGGAGCTGGTCAACCCCAATGTGGACGAGCAGTCCATGATGACCTATCTGTCGCAGTATCCCAACTCCAAGCTCAAGACAGGAGCTCCCCTGAGGCCCAAGACGAACCCTAACAGGTGAGTGCGAGTGCTGTTTAAGACGAACTTTTCTAACTCTACTTGTGGGAAACAACTTTAAAGATCCCCTTAAAAATATATAAAATGTTAAAGCAATTTAAAAATATTCATCGATTTTTATTATACAACTTAATTACAGAATATTTGTAGCTTTATCATAAGCTATAAACTTAAAGATTGTATACAAAACCTTAGAAAGACACGATTTGAAAGTTGTTCTTTCAAGTTCGAGTTGGAAAAGTTTGACTTTGTGTGATCTATAAATCCAGCGTTGTTATTTCTCCTCAACTCTATTTCAAATTCAAGTTGTATCTTAAAGTTCCTCCGTCTGTTCTTTTGGCTAATGCATTCCTCTGGTTCTAATCTAGACTCTATCTTCTCTCTTTCTTCTCTCTCTCTCTTTCTTTTTTTTATCTATTTTCCTCCGTGTATATTTGAACAACGTTTTTAATGTATTTGGATATTGTTCTTGTTTTCCCTATCCGCTCCGTATACATAATATGTGTACATATATACTACCAACCCATATATATTTATTAAACGCCTCAAAATGCAAAACTCAGCATTCCTCCGCCGCGGTAAGTTTCTTCGGCATGCCTCCTCTCGTTCTTTTACGTTGCGTTCCGTTCTGATCTTTTGGCCAACATTGCCATTGGCTTGAATTTCGGTTCAAAATTTATTGATTTCTCATGGCATTTTTGTGATTTAAATGTTTCTTCAGTTTCGGTTACTTTTGTTGTTATGTTGCTCTCCGCTTTTCTCGCTAGCCCAAAGCGATCCGTATCTAATGGATACTTCAACGCCGCTGCTTTCCTGTTTGTTTCTTTTTGTATCTTGTGCTCGCTGGCGGCTTTTATTGCTCTCTACAATTAGCGCTCACTAAACGCATTCATCTTGGCCGACGCTGATTTAATTTGCTGCTTTGTTAAGCTACCAAGAATCTCTTGATTACAAGCCGGGGAACCCATGGATAACGGAGGGTTTTTATTCTCGATCAGGCTTGAAGTTGTCGTATTTTTCGATTAATTATGCCTCGTTCATTGTAAAAAGCCTTTCGTATTTATGAATAAAACAACCTGTTTTGAAGATGGTTATTGCAATAAAATAATATATAGCTTTTTGAAAAAATGTGTATATAAAAAATATATTCGTTTTTGATATTTTTGTATATTGTTCCGAAAACATTCACCTGTTTATGTAGAATATCCAAAAAGTATGCTTAGAAAAAGCATTTTCAAAAATAGTTCCTAAATACACCGCTTTAGAATATTATGGCGCCACTCAAGAAAAATGTTTAAAAATGTTTTAAAAATTGTTTCACTTTTGCTATTCTTTAACGAATTATCGGAGAATTCTAAAAAATCCATATCTTAATATTAATATTTGATATTTAAAACATTCTGCAAAAACTTTAAAATCAAATGCTGAAACCGCTGGGCTGTCTGCAATTTAAATGTTGATTTAATGTATTATAATTGGCTATGTAGAGCTCTTAACGAAATTTAAAAATGTATCTTAACCAATCTTAACTTCTCCCTTCACAGAGTGCGTGCTTATGGTCCTGGCATTGAACCAATTGGTCCTGTGGTCGGAGCCCCAGCCAACTTTACTGTGGAAACCTTTTCCGCTGGCAAGGGTAAGTTTTCATATCTCTAGTTATTAGAAAATAAATCAAATAACAATGTTTCATATCTAGGTTCTGTGGATGTGGACATCCAGGGACCCAATGGCGAGATCGAGAAGGCTGATGTGCGCTTCAACAATGACAAGAACCTCACCTACACGGTTTCGTACATACCCAAAGCCGAGGGTCTGCACAAGGTGGCCGTTAAGTTCTCCGGTCGCGACATCCCCAAGTCGCCGTTCCCCGTAAAGGTGGAAGGACATGCCGGCGACGCATCCAAGGTCAAGGTTACGGGTCCCGGAATCCAGCCCACCGGAGTTACCATCAAGAAGCCCACCTTCTTTGACATTCTTGCCAAGGATGCGGGCCGTGGAGTGCCCGAGGTGATCATCATCGATCCGGCTAACCACAAGACTTCGGTGGCGGCCAAGGTGCGTCAGTTGGAGAACGATACTTGGCGGTGCGAGTACGTCACCGCCATGCAAGGTCTGCATTCGGTGAATGTCTTCTATGCCGGCACTCCGATCCCCAACAGTCCGTTCCCCGTGAAGGTGGCTCCGCTCTCGGATGCGCGAAAGGTGCGCGCCTCCGGCCGTGGACTCCAGGCCACGGGTGTTCGTGTCGGCGACGATGCCGACTTCAAGATCCACACCGAGGGAGCCGGCGAGGGTGAACCAGAGGTGCGCGTCATTGGTCCGGGTGGCATGAACCAGAACGTCATGCAGTCAAAGGTGGATGGCAATACGTACGAGTGCCACTACTATCCCACCAAGGAGGGTCGCTACGTCATCATGGTGACCTTTGCGGGCCAGGAAGTGCCCAAATCTCCGTTCGAGGTGAAGGTGGGACCCAAGAAGGAGTCCTCGATTGTGGCCTACGGGCCCGGATTAAGCAGCGGCGTCATCGGCTACCCGGCTGCCTTTGTGGTGGAGACCAATGGCGAGACAGGTGCCCTCGGGTTCACTGTGGCCGGACCCTCGCAGGCCGAGATCGAGTGCCACGACAATGGCGATGGCTCCGCACTGGTCAAGTATCATCCAACTGCTGTGGGAGAGTACGCAGTGCACATTCTGTGCGACAACGAGGACATCCCCAAGTCGCCGTTCATCGCCCAGATCCTGCCGCGCACTGATTTCCATCCCGAGCTGGTCAAGGCCAGTGGACCGGGATTGGAGAAGAACGGTGTGACCATCAACCAGCCGACCAGCTTTACTGTGGACCCCAGCAAGGCAGGCAATGCCCCGCTGGACGTTGTCGTTCAGGATGTGTACGGCACAAAGTTGCCCGTGGAGCTGAAGACCAAGGATGGCATCACGAAGGCCACCTACACGCCTACCTCCGGAGTCCCGCACACCGTTGAAGGTAGGTCATTGCAAATATTATATATATTCCTTAAAAAAGTAACATATATATAATTATTCCAGTGAACTATGGCGGCGTATCCACGCCCAACTCACCGCACCGCGTTTACGTCGGAGTTCCTGTAGATGCTGCCAAGGTGCAGGCCTTTGGACCCTGGTTGCAGCCCGGAGTGCGCCCCAACGTGGCCACCCACTTCAATGTGGATGCCCGTGAGGCTGGCGATGCCGAACTGAAGGTAAAGGTCGTCCACGAGGAGACCAAGATTGAAGTGCCCTGCCGCATCATCGACAACGAGGACAACACCTACTCGGTGGAAGTGATTCCTCCCTCCAAGGGTGCCTACACCACCACAATGACCTACGGAGGCCAGCGTGTTCCCCTGGGACAGAAGGTCGTCGTGGAGCAGACGGTGGATGTGTCCAAGATCAAGGTGGACGGACTCGAACCCAGTAAGTATTCGTAGGTTAGACTTCTATATTACTTTATATACAAAATGCCCATCTTGAGTGCGTCATGGTCTAAGTCCAAGTCATCGTTTCATTCACCCAAAACAAAAGCCGCGCCCCTAAACAGTTTGCAGCAGTTCCGGATCATCACACACGGCCTGCCCAAGGCAGATTTGGCCGTAACCATCACCAGTCCGTCGGGCAATCGTGTGAAGGCCCACATCATACCCACGGCAGAGGGTTTCCTGGTTAACTTCACGCCCACCCAGCTGGGCGAGTATCTGTTGAGCATCTGCTTTGGTGGCACCCCTATAACACCACGACCCTTCCGGCTGCAGTGCCTCACAGGCAGTGATTCCAATAAGGTGCAAGCTTTTGGCCCCGGCTTGGAGCGTGGTATTGTTGGTCAGCCGGCGGAGTTTATGATCGATACCCGGGGCGCCGGACAGGGCGGATTGGGAGTGACGGTGGAGGGCCCTTGCGAGGCGGCCATCAATTGCCGGGATAACGGAGATGGCACCTGCAACGTGGCTTACTTGCCCACGGAGGCGGGCGACTATACCGTCAACATAACGTTCAACGAGCGGCACATTAATGGCTCACCCTTCCAGCCACTTATCGTTCCGGTGCCGAATCTCAAGAATACCCGCGTCAGTGGCATAGGGATACAGCCGCATGGTAGGCTATGAGGAGTTCCAGTTGCCCGTTGCCAATTGCCAGTTCCGAGTGTTCCTGCTGCCGCACAGCTCTAATCCTCTGCGTTCTACTCACCACCTGACCAAGGTTGCTTCTTGCAATCGCCAAGCCATGCCTTCTTGTTGTTGTGCTGTCCCCTTTGTTTCTTTGAATTAAACTTAACCGTAAACCACTAATCGCCAGTGATTGATGGTATCTAGGTGCAAACGTAGCTGTAGCTGAGGCTCCTAGATATTTCAGAACGTTCTGTTCCCATCCCATCACTTCTTATTGCATCGTAATCTTGTTGATGTTGTGCCTTGATGTTTCTATGTTTCCCTATATATTGCCTCTTACTAATTTCCAATTCTGCCTTAGGTGTCATTATGAATGCGGCCACAGACTTCATGGTGGACATGAGCAAGGTGGGCAGCAACATTGACTCCGGCAAGCTGTCCTGCGCCATCTTCGACCCCATGGGTCATGTGCTGCCCAGCAAGATTGTGCAGGGCCCAACCGATGACATCTTCCGCATCATGTACACTCCCTTCGAGGCTGGCCGCCATACCATCGAGCTGATGTACGACAACATCCCGGTGCCGGGATCTCCGTTTGTGGTGAACGTGAAGAGTGGCTGCGATCCGGCACGCTGCAAGGCCTACGGACCTGGTCTGGAGAAGGGTCTGACCAATCAGAAGAACAAGTTCACGGTGGAGACCAAGGGGGCCGGCAATGGTGGCCTTTCGCTGGCCATTGAAGGTCCTTCCGAGGCGAAGATGACCTGCACGGACAACCGCGATGGCAGCTGCGATGTGGACTACTTGGCCACCGATCCGGGAGAGTATGACATTACCATTCGATTCGCGGACAAGCACATACCCGGCTCTCCGTTCCGCGTGCTCGTCGAGGAGACTGTGGATCCTAGCAAGGTTAAGGTGTACGGCCCGGGCATCGAGCACGGCCAGGTGCGCGAGAGTGTGCCCACCTTCTTCAACGTGGATGTGGGCGAGGCTGGTCCTGGCCGCATCGCCGTGAAGCTGACCAACTCAGAGGGCATACCCGTGGACAACCTGCGCGTGGAAGACAAGGGCAATTGCATTTACGCGGTGCACTATGTGCCGCCCAAGGCCGGATCCGTGCTCACCTGCCAGGTGAAGTTCTCCGAGGTGGAGGTGCCATGCAGGTGAGGGTTAAATCTGTTGTTAAAAATACTTTTA
The DNA here is from genome assembly GCF_025231255.1 of Drosophila biarmipes. NCBI lineage: Eukaryota > Metazoa > Arthropoda > Insecta > Diptera > Drosophilidae > Drosophila > Drosophila biarmipes. The sequence goes on along the minus strand of NC_066616.1, from coordinate 27,013,211 downwards.
GAAGGATAACCGTGTTTTCCCCGGTTTTAATACCCAGTTTTCTAAACCTCATTGACTTAATCTCTTTTCCTTTCAGTCCATTTGTGATGACCGTGTTCCCCAAGTCTGAGCCCACCAAGGTGAAGGTGAAGGGAGTCAACGAGAAGAAGAAAACGCCCGCTTCCCTGCCAGCCGAGTTTGAGATCGATACGAAACAGGCCGGCCAGGCAGACATCAATGTGGCCATCAAGAACCCCAAGGGCAAGCCGATGCAGCCGCGCCTGGAGGAGGTGTCCACAGGCACGTATGTGGTGTCCTTCGTGCCGGACGAGTGTGGAACCTATCAGTGCAGCATCAAATACGGTGACAAGGAGATCGAGGGCTCGCCCTTCAAACTCGAAGCATTCCCCACTGGCGAGGCCAAAAAGTGCAAGCTGGTGGAGCAGGCGCCAAAGATCCAGTCGTCGGGCAGTCAGTCGCACCTGAAGGTGGATGCCCGTGAGGCGGGAGATGGAGCGGTGACCTGCAAGATCACCAACAAGGCGGGCAGGTAAGGGTGGCAGTCGATTTGGGTGTGTTCTCAAGCTAACTAATAACCATCGTAGCGAAATTGTGGACATTGATGTGATCGAGAAGGATGGCTTCTTCGACATTCTGTACGCGCTGAACGACCCCGGGGACTATGACATCAACGTGAAGTTCGGTGGCAAGGACATCCCGAACGGCAGCTTCTCCATCAAGGTAGCCTGAACTACATTTTCTTTCGAAACTCTCGATTTAACCAAACCAAAAAAAAAAACAGACACAGCCAAATCTAGTCTAGTCACAAATGGGAATTGTTGGAAATTAGCAATTATTTTAAAGTTTATTACTATATATATTTACACGTTCTTCTAGTCACTTAAGTCAGGCTGCAGCCGTTTAGAGCTCAGCCTCATCTACATTATATTCTAGTCAAGTCCATAGTCATTGTTTTGTGTTTGTATTCCGTGCGTCCCTCTCAAAATGTTTTTGAAATTTTGGTGTAAATTTTTCATTGGGCTTCCCCGAAAAAAAGAAGAAAAACACGCAAACAATTTTCACATATCAATTAAGAGTGCTCAGCGAGAAGAATACGATTTAAGTGCAACATTGTAAAACATGACAACAAAAATAAAAAAAAAGAAACCTAAAACAAATGAAACAACTTTTGGTTTGCCCACCAAACAAATTTGAAAACCTCTTACGAAAATTCTAAAATTAATTGCATGAAAATTGTTTCGTTCTCAAAATTATTTCTGCTATGCTACACTGCCAATTGCGCTTTGTTTTACACTATGCATTTAATGATCAATTATTCTTAATGCTTCTTTGTCTGTAAGCCAGCTAGCCCATAGTCTATGTAAGTTGTTTGTGTGTGTTTCTGTAATTGATTGAAGACTGATCCGAACGCACTTAACGCAACCGAAAAACAAAAACCAAAACGGCAACCACTTGAAAACCAAAAGTACTACAACTGGTCGCAATCACTTGACGCTTGAGCACAAATTTGCCAGCAGAAATGTTAATTAATCACTGAATAATTGCTAATTTAACAACAATATTCCTAACCCCACGTAGAGCCTTTACTTTGCACTTGCCTAAAAATTCTATTTCAGCATTTGGGTGGGGGATTGTCCTGTAAGTAGTCCGACGAAGCCAAGCCATTCACGTGCCACCTGCGTTGACAGTCTAAAAAATGAAGTGTCATAAATTCTGGGCGAGAATCATGGGACCTGACAGGCCCAAGAACAATGCGCCTCACTGGGATCGAAAGAGTCGGGCATTTCGGGCATAGTGCCCAAAAACGAAACACTTTGGCTCGATTCGTGAACCCAAGATTAATTGAGTTGTCTGTTGTTTTCGCACAAAATTTATGTTTAACAGATTTGCACAATTAGCTGGCTGCAAAATTCATCTTATCCACATTACTCAATTCGTAAAGGGAAACTTTCTTTGCCTCTATTTCCGACAAGCGAAACTTCATTATTGGCACCGTCAACTTGTCTACGTGATTGGGAGCACATAAAATAATGCCGAAATGTTTATTCAGAAATTTCTCAATCACACTTTTACTATTAGATTATTATGTTTCATTTTAGAGCACACATTTGTGGCTGATCAAGAAAAATGCACAGGTTTTTCAAACAAAACATAATGTTAGATATTATTATTAAATTGTAAACTGTCTGTGATACGATAAATCTAAAATAAGACATAAAAGCAGATTTATTTGTTTATATTTGTGCCAAAAAAATATTTTTAATGCCAAATTTGTGGAAATTTTATACTAAATGTGTTTACTACTACTACTTAAAAATGTTGCGAAACCATTCAAAAATATTTTTAAAATATTTCCAAAATAAGACAACTTATTTATCTGTAACTTTGGAATATTTTCTTTAAGCCTTCCGAACAGTTCTTAAAAATTTTGCAGAGCAGACAAACAAACTGTGTTGTTATTGCTCAACTATATCAAAATATCCTAAATTGCCAAATCTTTGTTGCTACAGGGTGCTTCGTAGGACTTAAATTTAGACTTTGTTGCGACGAAATCAACGAAATCAACCTAAAGACTTTTCCATCTACGCCACTGCAGTCTATAGAGGCGTCCAAATGATTCCGGGGCAGAGGGTCGGCGATGACATCCCACGCTGAATCAGCATGTTCTATTCGCTGTTCTGGTGATAGTTGCTACAGTCGGCAGGTTGCAACAAAATCAAGTATACGCCGCCTGGCACGACGACAACTGCATCTGCATCTGAATTTGCACTTGGATATGAAAATGAATTTGTATAGCCAGCGAGCGCAGAAAATTCGCAAGTAATTAAAATAGGAAAATGAAATTATGTATAATGAAAATGGCGCAAAGTGTGTTGTGCTGATTTCGACTGCCAACGCCAGTGGAAGCGCCATAAAGTGTGGCTAGAGGAAGAGCGGAGGCCCGACACTAGTGGCCACATAGTGCTAGCTAGTCTAGTCTTAGTCATAGATTGTCCTGTTCAGGTCGTCGTCGTGATCGTGTCGTGGTGCTGGTAACTGGAAGTTAGAAACTCGGTGCGCAACATTGCCATTCTTGATTTTTGAGATGGATTTCCCTTGAATGGGACTATATAATACATAGTATACGGTGCTCGGATTGAGATCCATATTCCCGGATACTGAAGATGCAGATGTAGAGGAGGGTCTACAAACTGTCGCCCATTCGGCAATTCGATTTTCCTTGCTGGTCTATTGATTGGCCTTGCATTGGCGTACTTCTTATTAATAGCCCAAATATTTTATAGCGATTTGTATCTTTGACTTTTTCGATTTGGCCACGGATACGAGATGATTTCGATATGTACACAACGTATATAAATAAATAATTATTTGCTTATGTAACAGCTGCAATTGTGGAAATTGGAAATTCTTTTGCACAATCGTGCCCGCGTCAATCAATTTCACTTCCTCTCAAATAATTTCATTCGTGTATTGTTCGCTTCACACTTTTAAGTTTCCCCATCTCACTCAATACGTCCAGTTTTAATAATAAGCAGATATCTCCCTATATATCGTTGCGATCGGTAGTTCTTCAATATTCTATATTCACAAGTGCAAAGTAAATGGACATTGTTCTCATTCTCCAGACTGCTAATGATCTATTGGCTGCTGGTTTTGAGTGTGTGTTTGTTTTATGTTTTTCCGAATTTTCCAACGAAACGAGCTCTGGTGTTCTTAATTTTCAATTTTATTTTCATTGACCTCAGGCTGTCGAAAGTATCGAACAATACTCGCATAGTGAATACATCGAGGAGCACACGACCAAAGTGGTGCAGCAAACAACGCAGGTAAGTTGTGGACTATTACAAATAACGCTTCATAAATAGGGAAGTTCTATTTAAAAAATAAAATACTTTAAAAATACTTCAAAATATTTTAAAACATTTTCATGAAATTTAGTATAAGTGGTTTCTAAAGTGGATGTCTAAACTCCTTAATGTGAAAATATATTAGATAATATTTAATTTAGTTTGGAGAATTTTTAATTTATACTACAAATTTAGAACAGATTCGGAAAAGGTCTATAAAAAATATATAAACATTTATGGTACTTAACATTTAAACAGAACTAAACACAATATAAAAGATAGATAGATATAATAGCATGAAACTAAACCCTTTCAGAGCGAGCTCGTCAACGGAAAATCGGAGATCACGTATCGCAGTGTAGCATTTGAGAAACTACCTCTACCCACAACAGGCGGCAACGTTACAGGTACGTACAGCCCAAATAATCACAAAATACTCATTTTAAAATAATATTTAAGTGCTAAGAGCAAGCCTCGGGGCAAAGTTAATCATTTGCGAAGCGAAAGTAGCCGTGCGTACAGCCATGCATTTAATTAAGTCACAATGTAGAATAGTTTATTTAGTCTAGAAAGTATTTATGCGCCATTTAGGCGGGCAACATGTATCTCATATTCGCCAGCAGAATCTAGTGCGAGTGGGAAAAATATAAATATCATAGGTGTGCCATTGTCAGACGAAAATGTTCGAGTGTCGTACATCTCTGAAATGTATACAGAAGTATAAATACCCAGCTGATGGGGCGCATTTGGATGTGGACACCGTGGACCATGGACAAGTGGCAACGCACCCAGGTCTCGGGATGGGGAGAAATGGACGTCCGAGTGACGGGTTATCAGGCTAAACGCTGACAGGCGACAACTTAATTAGACAATGCCCCTGCTCGGTGTGTTCTGGGAGGTCTCTAGTATTGTGGCTGCACATCTTGGCAGCCATCTCATCCTCTCACTCCCACGTTCATTGACTGGGCCATCGCCTGCGACTCGTGGCAGAGTAATGGGGGTATTCCATTTTGTAGAAATCTGGTAATTACCTAAATTTATTTGGCCATTTCTGGACCGACGAGCGATTTACGAGTTGCAAATCGCTGCACCGCGATTTAATGAACATTTTCAACATGATTAATGAGGTTTCCACCCTCTGCCGGCGAATCAATGAACACAGCACCTTGCACTTTTCCCCTCCGTGCAAATATTTTGTTCGATTTTTCACGCTTCCATGCAATTTTCAAGCATTTTCACCGCTTGGCTAGGAGGAGCAACTGGGGGCAGTGGTGGATCCTGGCCATCATTAAGATCACAGGCCGCGCCACGTTTCATTTGGTGGTTTCTGGGGAGGAATCTGGACCACGCCTCGTTGTGGGTTTAAGCTTTCTGTGTCGCGCTCCATTTGCTTTGAAGATGGTTTATTGTAAATGATTCGTTTTGGCCAAACGACACAGATTTGTTGCGCATTTGTTGCATTGATTTTTCATTGCCCGTCAAATGAAGGGGGCAATATTTATATAATTAACCAGCTTGAATTTGAGTACTGGGGAAATCAGCAGTTTCTATGGACTGGATAATCGTAAGGCTTTGCCCAGCCCCATCATAAATCACACACATTTATTTATATTCCCGAGAGTATGTAAATTTTGATTAGTCAATAGTGGCTGCCAAGTACTCATCCGAAAGATCAACGCAAATTTTGATTGATTTTGGCCAATTGGTTCGGCTGTATCTGGGCATTTGGCAAAATTCGACTTCAAATCGATTTCCCATTGGCAAAGGCCATTACATAAGTATGCGATAAACGCGTGCGGCCCATCGAATGGAATGCTTTTTCCACTTTAACGATCAATACGACATAATACGGATATAGGAATCGAAAATGATTAACACATTTTCGGCATACCAACAAGACTATATTCGTACTCTATGGGTTTTATGGCCGCATCGCCTGCCTTCGGGCCAATAAAATAAAATATAGAATTGTCTATATGCTGGTTCGATTTATTTTTAAACGCTTCCCGCCGCCTTAATGGTCAAATATTAATAAATTCTTTGTCGTCTGAGGTGCAATAAGTAATAAATTTGATTTCTTCCATGCACAAATACATCTGCAAAGCTATGACCCCAAGCCCCCCCGGGTTTTTTGCACCTTTCGCGCTTGAAATTCGAATTCGAAATGGCAACACGAAGATCGTGAGGGAATTTATGCTTATACTTGTATATAAAGATATAAGTATATATCACACATGGATTCGGGCGCATAGCAAATATTTCCAATTTTCTATCTTTTTATCTTTCATATGTCGTCCATTGGTCCGATCTCTTCTCCTGCCTCATAGCAGTCGGCCATATTTTCGAAAAGCCCCGACTTTCTTGGGCTTTCTGTATGTGTGAGCTGCTGCGCCGCGGCTGCGCTGCTTCTGGGCCACGGCAGCAGACGCATCTTGGTGGTAGGAACCGATGTGCTTTCATATTTTGGCCTTAATTTCGATTTGGAACTGTCGATGTTCACTTGAAATCGGGACGTGGAGACGCGTGGACCTACAAAAAACCGTCGCTGGCCATTGAAAACATTGCAAACTCGTTCCCCACCGACTAATAATCAAATAGTTCAAGTGCTTAGCAATCGATTGCCAGGACTCTCTCTCTCTCTCTAGCCGGTGCAGGACATTCGCTTGAAGAGCTCTCGAGATTGCTCACATTTTGTATTACTCTTATATAACCCTTCTAGTCGATTGCCCAAGTGTGAGTGTCCAAATCAATAATTTTCCCCTTTCGATCAGTCTTTTTTGGTTTTGGCCAGCAAGGATATGTGGCTTAAATGAAAGGGAAAAACTTTCATTTGGTATTGCCAAGGCATATCCTTGCTGCTAGCCGGAACCAGCAGTTTTTGTTTCGTTGTTAAATTAAATTGTTATAAATTTTAAGTGTCTTTTTATTGCAAAAACCGCACGCGTGTTTAAACTGAAATCGCTGCTGTCCGCATCCAATATCGAATTACGGGAAAATGCACTTCAGTTGGTTGTCGGAGAAGCCGCCCACGCCGCTAGCCACCTGGGCCGACCACTCGTACTTCTTCCGGCCGCAGTACTATAAGGTGACCGTGTCCGAGCGCGATCACCCGGAGCGCACGAACGTCTACTTCAATGAGACCATCATACCGGAGAACCAAGGACTAAATGGTTCAGACTTTATGCCATTGAATTTCAAATCGTCGTTTTCAATTGTAACACATCAAGGTAAATTCACTTCTGGAGGCCCAACCCAGGGTCCAGGGCCTTTGATTCCCGACGTTTTGCCAAGAGTGCGGGGGAAAAGGAAATCGAAATGACGTCCATAGTGTCCCATGCAGCAAGCGAATAGGCCTGACTAAAGCCCCAAGAATTTCCCATTTGTGTTAATGACAAAAGTGACACCAAAATTCATATTCACATACGCAATCCCCTTTTTCAATTCAATTCAACTCGCAGCGCGGCCAAGCGCCATTCGGGCCCACACAGCGAGCACTTGCCTAGAGAGCTTTGAATTATTACCCAGAGGTCCCCCGGACGGCGTGTCCTCCTCCTCGGGGGCCCCCAAGGCCCCGCAGGCATTTGTCTGCAAATTATTTTCTATGATTTATTATCAGAATATGCAACAAAGCGTAAAATTCGTTTGGCTCCCTCCGCATGCAATTTCTCAATGGTTGCGTATTGGGCACCGCGATGATGGTTTACACTGGTCAGCGCGGTCTCTTTTGCTCTGCTTTTGCCAAGAATGGTTCACCTCGATTTCCATAATTGAAAATATTTAATTCATTACATTTTTGAAATTAAAGGGAAATGGTTTTTATCAAATAATGCAGACGATATTTCAATACAAAAGTTAAGGAATCCTAAGAAAATTATCTGAAACATCCTACTTTCTTTAATTTTGGTAACAATTTTTTGAATTAACCAAAATCCAAAACAAAACTCTCCAGATTTTCTGGACCCAAGAAAAAATATGTTTTTTTAACAGGTTGTTGCCTTTATCATATACTTATGATGTTATCCTTATCAAAGGAATATTATAAACTTCAGTATATTTCCTAACAAAGTAAAAGAATGAAATTCTATCTTTTATAAAAATTTTCAACATTGTCTATAATCAATAGTTGGAGTTATAGAAAAAACTCTTATATATATTTTAGGGAACTAGGAAACTTAGTGCCCTGCTGACTTGTGTAAGACTCTTATTCGCTATGCGCAAATGGCAAACTCTTGCTGATATATCGAAGCCATCGTTGGCCTGAGAGTCATTAAATCTTTCATTTGTGTTGCCAGCGTCCATTAGATGCGAAAGATGTCCGAGTCGCCGTGGCCACCGCCTCGTCCTCATCCCCCACCCATTCCGATTCCCAGCCTCAGCCGTATCTCATGCTTCAATGGGCGGCGCTGGCAGGTGATCGTGGGAACAGGGGGCCCGGAGGGGCCTGGGACGACGGACAGCAGCAAATGTTCAAACATAAATAATCATATTTTCATTTTATTGGAGGGAGGGAGGGGTCTCTGAGTTGGATATTCACGCATAGTCTATAAAGTTGTCTTGTGGCAGCCGCTTTTTTCCAATGCATTCAAAGTCTCAGGAATTTTTTACACAAAGTTTTCATTTCATCAAATGCAAATTCCGAATGCAAAATGCCTAAAGAACATATCTCTTTGAGTTTTTCAAGTCATTAAGAGCGGAAAAGCGAGGAGCCTTTGCAGTCAACTGATGGAAATATGCTACAAAAGTGCTCTTAATAAGCTCGAAATATTTGTTTGATTTACATGTGCACTGTGTGTATGTAGAGCTTGCATTTTATCTTTTAATTGCTCTGCATTTTGTTAAGATTCCTTGAGTTTTAGACACCCCATAAGTTGGCTATAAATTTTGTCATTTTCCTCTTGGCAGATTCTTCAAAGACGTGCTCGCATTTTTCTCTGGCAGCCATTGTCTTGGGTTTTTTGAAGTGCTTAGTTTTTTCATATATAGTGTCTTGTTTTAAATATTTGTCAGGCACGCGACACTAGCCTCTGATTTATTTGTGTTTACCGTCATTGTTTTGGCTTAGTCTTTGGCCGCAGAAAAAAATAACCATTAATTCTGATGGATCAAAGCTAAGCGGAATATTATATAGGAGAAAGTGAAAAGCTTAGTGGCCTCTTCGAGCATATTTATGATCAGTTCGACATCATAATTTCTTGACAAAATTAAATGCTTTTTTAATAAAACAAAATTTACGGCAATGGTCATGTGCAGTGTCAGCAAATGTCTTCAATAAACTAAAAATGTATTTGATGAAAAACTTAAAATAGGGATAGTATCCAAATGATTCACCGGACTTTTTATCACCCTCTATATCTAAATTCACTTTAATAAGTTTATTTTTTGTCAACAACAACAGACTTTTCTTTGCTAACTAATGATCCGCTAAGCAGAATATGCCATATGATGTTTTGACAGCCAAAAGCATTGGAATTTCGTCTGTATGTAAAACCTCTTCCCGAATTTAAAATTAAATATAAATTCAAACACGTGCACTATAAAGTCTTCCCAAATTGATCGCTCCAGCACATAGTCACCTCTTGGGTTATAAATAGTTTTTTATGCATTTGTGACATATTCTCCGGATCGCTGGGGGAGGTATGGAAACCCAGGAAAGTGGCTATATAGTGCTCTATGTGGAGCACATACATGTGTGACTGGGAAACGTATATAGTAAAGTGTGTCCTATATTTGACCTCAACGAAATTCAGGAACGATGTTGTTTTTATTCTTCTTGCCTGATGGCGTGGGAAAGTATAAAAGCAATTGTAGGCGTTAGTGGAAATTTCTTTGGAAAGCCCACAGATTACTAGCCACTCAGTCGGTGCACAGCACTCGTTCAGTTGAGAAGTGATTTTGGACTCCGGGTCCCAAGTGCCGAGGATTATAGAACAAGGATACCCATCCAGCCTAAGATATTAATTTGTGGGTGTGTCTCTCTAGCAGAGGAAAAGTATGTGGATTAATATTGTGAAATATACGAAAACTAATAAGAAATATCATTAGTAAGAGTGCTCCCTAGTTATATGATATCCTGTTCGAAAACATTAAAAATCGTTTGAAATTTATTCGCGGCAAATGCCATTCGTTCCAATTAATTTACTTTTTCGGTTCGACACAAATACAACATGGTCTTCGATCTTCAGTTCTGTGCAGAGCACAGAAATAGATTTTGTGGAATAAAAAATGGCACGCAAATATGAACATAAAAATGAAATTATGATTTTTTCAAACTTGTGGCTCTCGCCCACGCAAATTATTTGAAAAATGCTTCGGTGACATAATTCAGCATATACAAAACACATCCATTAAATGGTCTTCAAACAGAGTTTTGGCTAGGCTGTGTTTCTAGGGGTGCTGTACATAGCGAACCGTCTAGAAAAAAGAAGTATAACATTCCTGAGGCACAAATAAATTGTAAAATATCTACGTTTTGGAAAGGATCTTTATAGGTATCTATAAATTAAATATCTAACTTGACGGGGAACTGTTTTCTTAGTTACTAACTAATGGTAGATCGACGTTTCTTAAAGGTTAGACTAGATAGGTTACTATTAAAATGTCTTAATGCAGTGTAATAAATGTTGGCTTACCTCGTATTCCTCTCCAGCTGAAGTCAGAATGCCGAGCGGTAAAGTAGACAAACCCGTGATCCAGGACAACCGTGATGGTACCGTCTCGGTGAAGTACGATCCCCGCGAGGAGGGATCCCACGAGCTGGTGGTCAAATACAACGGAGAGCCCGTGCAAGGTGAGTGAATACCACGTCCCAAGTATTTCCTCTCCAGATCCTCTAATTTCCGTTTCTACCCACAGGATCTCCCTTCAAATTCCACGTTGACTCCATCACCTCCGGCTATGTGACGGCCTATGGTCCTGGTTTGACTCACGGAGTCACCGGTGAGCCGGCCAACTTCACTATCTCCACCAAGGGAGCCAGCGCCGGTGGCCTGACCATGGCCGTCGAAGGACCCAGCAAGGCTGACGTAAGCGAGATCCTTTGCCAGGACTACAATACATATACTAATGGTGACTTGTCTCTGCAGATCAACTACCACGACAACAAAGACGGCACCGTGTCCGTGCAATACCTGCCCACTGCCCCTGGCGAGTACCAGGTGTCCGTTCGCTTCGGCGACAAGCACATCAAGGGATCGCCGTACTTTGCCAAGATCACCGGCGAGGGACGCAAGCGCAACCAGATCTCGGTGGGCTCCTGCTCCGAGGTCACCATGCCCGGCGACATCACCGACGATGATCTGCGCGCTCTGAATGCCTCCATCCAGGCGCCTAGCGGCCTGGAGGAGCCCTGCTTCCTGAAGCGCATGCCCACGGGCAACATTGGCATCTCGTTCACGCCCCGCGAGATCGGCGAGCACCTGGTGTCGGTGAAGCGTCTGGGCAAGCACATCAACAACTCGCCCTTCAAGGTGACCGTGTGCGAGCGCGAGGTGGGCGACGCCAAGAAGGTCAAGGTTTCCGGATCTGGCCTCAAGGAGGGTCAGACGCATGCCGACAACATCTTCTCCGTGGACACGCGCAATGCCGGTTTTGGTGGTCTTTCGGTCTCCATCGAGGGTCCCAGCAAGGCGGAGATCCAGTGCACCGACAAGGACGACGGCACCCTCAACATCTCGTACAAGCCCACCGAGCCGGGCTACTACATTGTGAACTTGAAGTTCGCCGATCACCACGTGGAGGGATCCCCCTTCACCGTCAAGGTGGCCGGCGAAGGCAGCAACCGCAAGCGCGAGAAGATCCAGCGCGAGCGCGATGCTGTCCCCATCACGGAGATTGGCAGCCAGTGCAAGCTGACGTTCAAGATGCCCGGCATCACCTCATTCGATCTGGCCGCCTGCGTCACCTCGCCCAGCAACGTGACCGAGGATGCGGAGATCCAGGAGGTGGAGGACGGCCTCTACGCCGTGCACTTTGTGCCCAAGGAGTTGGGCGTGCACACGGTGTCGGTGCGGTACTCCGAGATGCACATACCCGGCTCGCCGTTCCAGTTCACCGTGGGTCCCCTGCGCGATTCCGGCAGCCATCTGGTCAAGGCCGGAGGCTCTGGACTGGAGCGCGGTGTCGTCGGAGAGGCGGCTGAGTTTAATGTCTGGACCCGCGAGGCGGGCGGCGGTTCCCTGGCCATTTCCGTGGAGGGTCCCAGCAAGGCTGACATCGAGTTCAAGGACCGCAAGGACGGCAGCTGCGATGTGTCCTACAAGGTCACCGAACCGGGAGAGTACCGCGTGGGTCTGAAGTTCAACGATCGCCACATACCCGACTCGCCCTTCAAGGTGTACGTGTCGCCGGATGCCGGTGATGCCCACAAGCTGGAGGTTCAGCAGTTCCCGCAGGGCAACATCCAGGCCGATGCCCCGTACCAGTTCATGGTGCGCAAGAACGGCGCCAAGGGTGAGCTGGACGCCAAGATCGTGGCTCCCTCGGGAACGGACGATGATTGCTTCATCCAGGTGATCGACGGCGAGATGTATTCGGTGCGTTTCTATCCGCGCGAGAATGGAATCCATGCCATCCACGTCAAGTTCAACGGCGTCCACATACCCGACTCGCCGTTCAGAATCAAGGTGGGCAAGGATGTGGCCGATCCGGCTGCTGTGCACGCCAGCGGCAACGGCCTGGACGAGGTGAAGACTGGACACAAGGCCGACTTCATCATCAACACCTGCAACGCCGGCGTTGGCACACTGGCCGTCTCCATTGACGGTCCCTCCAAGGTGGCCATGGACTGCACAGAGGTGGAGGAGGGCTACAAGGTGCGCTACACTCCCCTGCTGCCCGGCGAGCACTACATCACGGTGAAGTACAACAACATGCACATCGTGGGCTCGCCGTTCAAGGTGAACGCCACCGGCGACAAGTTGGCCGATGAGGGCGCCCAGGAGACGTCGACGGTGATCGTGGAGACGGTCCAGAAGGTGGCCAAGGGCGGCAAGAACACGGGCGTCCATCTGCCCAACTTCAAGTCGGATGCCACCAAGGTGGTGTCCAAGGGCATGGGTCTGAAGAAGGCCTACATTGGCAAGCAGAACCAGTTCAGCATCAGTGCCACCGATGCGGGTGAGTTATAGTTCCACTAGGTCATAGTTATTGAGAAATTGGTACTATTTAAGGACCAAGTTGGTTTTGTGACTAGTTACGAAGTATAGTTATCTGTTGCTTAACCTATTTTTAATCCCATTTTTCGCCCTTTTCCAGGCAACAACATCCTGTACGTGGGCATGTACGGACCAAAGGGACCCTGCGAGGAGTTCCACGTGAAGCACGCTGGCCACAACAACTACAATGTGCAGTATCTGGTGCGCGACCGCGGCCAGTACGTGCTCCTAATCAAGTGGGGCGAGGAGCATATACCCGGCTCCCCATTCCAGATCGATGTGTAGGGCGCTATATAGCCGGCCAGGCATATGTGTACGTGTAGATATATGCTTCGCATGTGTATGTGTGTGAGGGCGCGCATGTTCCAGGGTCAAAAGTCGTGTGTTTCTTGTTTTCATCATAACGCTCTTTGTTTAATTTTAATTTCTTGGTTTATCAACATATTTTTAGGTAAGTTTTTGTTATTTGTAAATACATGGAAGGAATAGGCTTCTGTTTTTTTGCGACGCGCCATTTTCACTCTTTAAATTGATCTTACGTTTTTATTTGTTTTCTTGTGAATACATAAAATTAACAATAGCCGATATGAATTTTGATAAACTTAATGGAAACGAACTAAAACACAGCTGCGACACACAAAAATTACTATTGCAATGCGAATAAATCTCTTAAACAATTATTTAATACTTAAGCGAAAATTTATGATGATTATGACGTATTATGTTTTCTATTATCACTATCGATCATGTAATTTACGTGAAATAAATCAAAACTTAAAAAATAAACTACAACGACGTTTCTAATACTTGTAAAAACGTACGTGTTTAACACCGCATTGTGAACCATTGTGTAGAATATAAACTGAACTAACGTATGGATAAAAATTGTAGCATAAACTTAAGCATTACTTGTCCCCAGACTTCTTCTCGAGCACGCTGTACACCGTTCCGTAGCGGTTAATTTGGTCGAAGATGTCATCATCGCTGGCACTGGAGCTCGACATATTGGCGAGGCTCTGCGCATCCTGCGGAGCAGTCAGAGCAGCAGCCAACTGAGGCGTGGGCCGATAGTAAACCGAGTGACGGCTGTCGAAGCTACGGCTGCCGATGTGGTATTTGAGGTACTTGCGGGCCCAACGGTCGCCAATAATCTTCCCGAGTCCCTGCTCGGTCAGCGTAAAGTTGTCCGCTCCCGGTTCCGAGGAGCTGTGCAGCAGAATGCCCCGCTTGGTGAGCTTGATGGGCGATGGTTTCGGCTCGCTTGCGGACGGTTCACAGCAAGTGGTGGACGTCACCACCGTGCAGTCTGGATCGCCACCTGTGGCGCTGGCCTCTTCCGCCGTCGTACCCGTTGGGGAACTTGTCTGCTCCTCTGTGGTGCTCACGGCAGCCACCCTTTTGACCGCCCGTCTCTTGGGCAGCACACGCTTGCAAGCCGTGTCGTTGGCCACAGCCGTGGAGTTACACGCCACGCTTTGATTGTTAAATACCGCCAGCGATTCTTCAGCAGGAGAGTTCGTTAGCTCGGTTGAAGCCTGTCTCTTTGTTTTCCGGAGCTTCTGTTGCTCCTTCTTGAATGTGGCTTTCGACAAAGCCAATGCCATTTGCAGCTCCTCTTCTGAATCCAGTGGAATGCCATTCTTATCATTGTTTTCTTCTTTTTCGTCTTCTTTGTCTGTTTGTGAATCGGGAGATAGGTTGGGCGCCTCCTCAGTGATTTGCGGCAATTTCTGAACCTGAGCAGTAGCCGATTTCGTTTTTGCCGAGTTGGGCCTAGCCTTTTTGACTGCCGAAGCAGTCGTCTTTTTAGTTTTACTTTTTGAAGTCAGTTTCGGCCTTCCCCTCAATTTAACTGGTCGTTCTTCCTTTAAATCACAACACATCACTTCCGGGGTCTTGGTACTGATAGATTCTTTTGGCAAGGAAGTGATCGTTTTCTGTTTGGCAGTTTTCGTATTGGCCACGGCAGAACTCACAGTGCGTTTCCGTTCCACGACTTCATCATCGATTGTTTCGGTTGAATCGCTTTTAACAAGGCTTTTAGGTTTTTTCTTTAAAGGGGTTTCCTTTTCTGTGATCAAGGGAGACGCATATATCTCCACTGTGTTTTTGTTTGCTCCATTTTCTACTGGTTCTGTGTTTGAATCAGCTTTTTTTTCTGTGAATTGTGCAGCTTCCTCGATTAAACTGTTAGATCTGACTTCTTCGTTTTCTGAACTAACATGACCTTTTTTCGGTTTGATCAATGCCTGGTTGCCCTTTTCAACTGATGGTAGTTTTGGAAGGGACTTTACTTTTTTTTCATTAAGTGTTGGGACTTTTAGGATAGGCTCCGTTAATAACTCGTGTGGGATATCACGTGTTGTGGCTACTGCCTCGGAGAAACTCAATATGCGTTTTCGTTTCTTTACTTCTCCTTCACTCTCATCGGAAGTTTCGCTTTCCGGAATGTCCACTTTTTTATAACAGCAAGGAGTAGGCTCTTCCTCCTTGATTTCTGGCAAACTCTTGGGGTGCATTGCAACAGCCTTCTTTGCGGCCTTCCTTGATGAGGGAGCTAATAGAGTAGGTGCAACTGGATTCACTTTCGCTCGCTCCGAATGGCATATCCTTGGTCTTCTGGCTTCTTCTTCGGAAATGTCACTATCAAAAATGTAGTTAGCTTTAGTTGTAGGCAACTTAGAAGTAGAGGACGTCTTGGTTTTCAGTATTCTCTGCTTAAGGCACTTGGACCGAACGGATGGCGGACTAACCGCCACCACCTTCTTGTTCTTCCTGGTTTTGCTCGTCTTCCCCACAAGCAAGGGACTGCTGCGGTTCTCCACCACCCACTCCTCGGTGGAGCTGTTGGCTATGTGGACGAAATCGGAGCAGAGGCGGTCGCTGTTGCAACAGCTGCACTCGTTCTCCGGCAGCCTTGGTCGCAGGTCCATCTCCATGTCGAAGGTGTGATGGCGGCGCATTGTTCGAATGGTTCGCGATGCTGCCTGGCGATGGCGGTACTCGCGTTGGTCCCTGCCATACGGACAGTACTGGTAGGCAGTCCTGGACAGGGTCTGATGTCTGCGGCAGGTGTGGCAGCCGCAGCCTCCGAATGATGGATCATCCTCACTGTCGGACGACGATTCAAAGACCCAGGAGTTGTTGCGCCGCTTGCGCAGGTGCTTGCGTCTCACATGATGGCCACTTGAGTATGTGCAGTGCATAGGGGTGGAAGCCAGATAGGCCAGCTTGCGTTCCTTCTCGCGCCGGCGATGCAGCAATGCCTGCATGTGGTGGCGATGCTCCTGCTCGTCATCGTAGGCATACTTGGCCCTCAGTTCGTCGCGTTTGTGCGAGTGCTTGCGGTACATCTTAATGGTGGTCAAGTTGGGGCTCTTGGTGGTCATGTGGGCGATCCGCCGGCGACTCTGCTGGATATAGCGCGCCGTATCGATGGAGTGCAGCGACTCGTCGCTCTGGTCCGAAATGGAGTTACTGTGCGGTTGATGGTATTTCGGTGGCTCAGCATTCACATAGACGCTGTTGTGGCGCCGCATCCAGTGGCCCACATGTTGTTCGATCTGCTCCTCATCGAAGGTTTCCAGAATCCGTTCCAGCCCCGCCTCCCGCCACTTGCGCTTGTGCTCCTCGACGACGGGCACGGTCTGATTGAAAATCTCCTCCATATCGGCCTTGTCGTTGCTGTCCTCGCACAGGATCATCGTGAGCTCCGCCACGCTGGTGGCGTTAATGCGGCCCACTTCCAGCTTGGCGTCCGCATCGCTGTTCTCCTTGGCCTCCTCCTCCTCGTCCTGCTGGTTGCAGTTATCGACCTCGACCTCGGCCTCGAACAAGGAATCGAACTGGGACACATCCAGTTCCCGGCCCTCGGGCAAGATGGATAAATCCTGCAAAAATTGGGCTGGACTGAGAAGAGACGCCACTTGCGACTTCAGTGGACTCACCTTCATCACGCTCGACCAGAACTTGGAGCGCTCGAAGACATGCGCCTCGATCCCTTCCTCGCTCATCAGTGCGCGCGACATGGCTACCGGGTCCCAGCACTCTAAGTAAGTGGTTAAATGCGGTGAAAAACTTAAAAATTACAAAAAACACAAATCTAAAATGCAAAATGGCTGTGGAGTTGCCAGTGTGCAGAAACATCGATGTCTCGATATGTCGAAAGCATCGGTAATATCGATCGCGGCGCCATCCAGCGTTGCCAGATCGACCGCTTTCTACTTAACGCGGCAAATTCAAAAACTGATTTTTGTGGGTTTTTATTCTGAAGTTATATATGTTTTACATTAGATTAATATTGCAGATAAACAAACGAATACATATTGTATGCTTAAATAACTGTTCAATTGAAATACATGTACATCGCTCCCGCTCCTCCGTTGGCCACTAAATGTCGGAATATGTTTCGCTCCAGCGTCTCAGTTTCTTGTTTCTTCCTTTGTTTGTCTCGGTCTCGTTAATATTGTTGTGTATATAGTAAAGTAGGTTGCTTGGAATCGGAATTGGCTACGGCTACGGCTCCAGCTACTTGCGGTTGCGTATGGCCCGGTCCATGATCGTGTTGATGCGCGTCTCCGAGTAACCAGGCACGAGCATGTGGATCAGCTCCTTCATAAACAGGTCGCTCACCCCCGGGCTGGAGCGCTCGGCCAGTTCGAACACTGACTTCAGGTCACCGATGTCGCTGCCCACACCCAGGTTACGTCCACCAGATCCCCCGCCGCCGCCTCCGGATCCGCCGCCGGAGTACTTCCGCTGGATGTCGGTCAGCACGGGGAAGAGGAAGTTGTTCAGACAGGCACTGTTCGTCTGGACTAGGCGTTGTCCCGCCCCAGTGTGCTTGACATGGCTGGCATGGTTGGTGGCCACGTGCTCCTCGTGGCTGTGGTTGTTGCTACTGCTTCCGCTGCTGCTGGCGGCCAGGGCGGCGTTGGTAGCATGGAATGATTCACGTTGGCTGCTGCGACGCTGCTGCTGTTGCTCGGCCGGCGACGAAGTCGGTAGCGAAGACTGCAGGGGCAGGCCCAGGGAGGCGCGGCGATCCTCAACCTGATCCAGGGGGGCGGAGGAGCGCGACTGGCGCAGCTCCGGCTTGGAGCTGGAACGCTTCTGCTGCAGCTCGTTGGCCGACGAGGAGCTGGTGACGCTGCTTGGCGGAAGAGCTGCGTTCAGCATGGTGCTGGTGGCGTGCTTGTTGCTCAAGTTGCTGATGTTGTTGTTGTTGATATTGTTGTGGTTGTTGTGGACGTGGCTGTTCTGGGGGGGCAGGGCGGATGCTGACGAGACAGCCTCGCTGGCTGTGATGACGGATACGGAGGAAGCTGACGCCGCCACGGCGGACACAGAGGACGCCGATGCGGATGCGGCAGGCGGGGCCTGACCACCACCACCACCACCGCCGCCGGCAGGCGAGTGTGTGGTCTGCATCAGCTTCTGCATGGTCAGCTCGTGCTCCTGCAGCTGAAAACTGTTGACGCCCGCGCGCGGGGCACTGTTGATGTGCAGTCCCTTGACGGTCATGATCCATGGCTCGTCCTGGCTGCTGCCGCCCTGCTTGGCGTCCGAATCCGAGTCGGAGTTCTCCGACTCTGTCTCACTCTCGTCGCCCTTGGACAACTTCCACTTCTTGAAGCGATCGATCAGGTCGATAAGGTAGGCGTTCTTCTTGGCCTTCTTGATGAACGGGTACTTGAGCAGCTCCTTGGCCGTGGGCCTGTTCTCCGGGTCCTTGTTCAGACAGGCCTCCACAAAGTCCTTGAACGACTTGGTATAGTTGCCCGTCAGCTGGGGCGGATTGTTCTTGGGGATGAGGAAGAGCACGCGCATCGGATGCAGCTCCGAATTGGGCGGCTCGCCCTTGGCCAGCTCGATGGCCGTGATGCCCAGCGACCAGATGTCCGCCTTGGCATCGTACTGCGACTGTTTGATCACCTCGGGCGCCATCCAAAAGGGCGTGCCCACGAAGGTGTTCCTCTTGGAGGTGGTGTTGGTCAGCTGGCCGGCGACTCCAAAGTCCGCCAGCTTGACGTCGCCCTGCTCGCTCAACAGCACGTTGGCCGCCTTGATGTCGCGATGCAGCTTGCGCTCCGAGTGCAGGTAGTCGAGGCCCTTGAGCACCTCGCGCAATATGATGCCGATGTGCATCTCCTCGAAGGAGCCGGCCTTCATCAGGTCCAAAGCGGATCCACCGCCCAGGTACTCCATGATGATCCACAGCTTGGTGCCCTTGAGGAAGCTGCCATAGTACTTGGTGACGTACGGCGAGTCGCACTGCGACAGCACCATGATCTCCTGCTGGATGTCGTCGATCTCATCCTCAGCCTCCTCCAGATCGATGATCTTGATGGCCACCACCTGCTGGGTGCGATTGTCGATGCCCTTGAACACCTCGCCAAAGGAGCCCTTGCCGATGCGCTCCTGCTTGGTGAAGATCAGCTCGGGGTCGACTTTCTCCGTCCAGGACATGATGGCTATCTAGTTGCGTCGTCCCACTTCCCACTTCGTGGCTCTTGGCTCTCCTCCACCTCCTCCTTCTGCGCTCCCGTATTCCCTGGCTGCTCCGCTGGCTCTCGATTGGCGTGGAGTGGACCCGGCTGGACTGGACTGCTCGGCGGGCTGTTGGATGGCTCTGCTTCTCTGCGGGGGCACTTGACTAATAATTTTTTTCGTTTTTCGTTGGTACAATCAATTGGTTGGCAAACGTAAGTGTCAGTGGACGTAAGTGTCAGGACGTAAGCGAACGTAAGCCACCGTAAGTGTCAGCGAACGTAAGCAAATGTAAAGAAAATAACTATCGACAGCCTGTAGCGCCGCGAAGTATGGAAAATACTCACCGTTTCGGGCCGCTTTCCAGCACTGTTGACCCAAAATTACCTTCTTGAATTCACTTTTCAACACCTTTTGGCGCCGTAAAATTTAAATTTGAAATGCAAAATTGTAAGTTGTTTCTTTACTTATCTTTTATTAAGAAATATGTTTTACAAAACATACTAAATTAAAGACTTTTTAAAATATGTTATTGTATATAATACTAATCATATTTTGATTCACATGAAGAAGTCAAGCAGCGAGGAATCTCTGACTTATTGGCTGAGACCTAAGTTCTGGTAAAGGTTTTGTTAATGGAAAAAGCCCTTCCAAGACTGGCTAACAACGTTACTGGCGGAAGCTCGTTGCCTTTAAATGTGTAACTTAGGTCAAACACAAATTTCACAAAGGAAACATAAGAAAAGTGTTGGTTTGACCAATTACATAATTGAGCAGCGGGATCGGTCCTCGGATTGGGTCTCATCCACGACCTCAACGGTGGGGGGAATGTTCTCCCCGTCGGATGTCCTATCAACGTCCTGACCATCAACGTTATTGCCCTCGACATCCTTCTCGGGCTGGATTTCCTTATTGGGCGAGCCGCCCTCCTTGGGCGTCTCCACATCGGCTTCCTCGCCCGCGATCAGATCCTCGGTGGGCTGCTCCTCCTCCACTTCAAGCTCTTCTGGCAAGCTGCTTACATCTTCGCGCGCCTGTTGCCCCTCCACGCCGGAACCGTTCAGATCCAGGCGAAGGCGGGCGGGAGAACTGATTGTAGTCCTGGAGAACCTCGAACGCAGCATGCTGAAGGGCGAGGCCAGGTTCAGACTAAACATATCGAAACGGGCGCGCTTCGGCGGTGACATCACCACGTCCTGACCCACATCGTTGGTAGACTGGGATGCGGAAAGTGGCGGGGGAGTGCGCTCGCGTTTGCGACCATGGCCAAAAAATGAAAACGAGAAGGACAAGCTGTTGAGCATCTCCGATCCCACGGTGGCGTTTATGCTGGCATTCGTGCAACTCGAGGCGTCCAGGTCGCTGTTGCCGCTTCTGTAGGTGCCCACTCTGGAGGGTGTCAGCGAGTCGATGGGTCGTATGCTGCGTCTGCCGCTGATCTCGGCAAAGGTGCGGGTCGGAGTTCTTGCCGGCGAGCCAGAGGGTAGATCCACCTCGGAGGCCTGCTTGCTGAAGAGACTGCGTCCGGGCGTGGATGTGGCGGCCGGTGGGGCGTTTAAGTTACCACGGACACTGCGTATCGGGGAGGCATTCACCTGCAGCGGTTCCATATCCACGTCCTCCTGTGGTGTCAAAGAGCTAGCAGAAGTAGATGGAACTGATTCTCTCTCCTTGTTCTCGGATGGCGAAGCAGGGATCGACTTGTTGATGGGTGATTTTTGTGGGCTTCCCGACTTGCGAGTGGATTGACGATCCTTGGTGGGTGTGCTGACTTCTGGGATGATATCGATGACTTCGTCGGGCACTGGGTGACCTGGTTGAGGCGAAGGTCTTATATTTTCAACGGTAGCTCCCTCATTGGTCTCTTCTTGGCCTTCTTTATTTTCGGAGGGAACTTCCTTGTTCTCTTTTTGGGCTACACTTTTTTTTGTCTCAGCCACCACATCGTTATCCTCATTTTCAGCTACCTCCTGGACTTTGTTTTCGGCTACCACACTCTGAGTCCCCAGCTCCTTCTTCCTTTCTGGGAGCTTGTCCTTGGATTTCTGGTCCTTGCTCGGGGAGCTACCGTTCTGAGCCTTTTCCTTGCCATTGGCAGACTTGCCGACTCCATTCTGGCTGGATTTGCTCGACGAGGAGGTACTGATGGTCGTGGTTCGCTGTTGGGTGGCCTTCTTCACAGGCGCAAACGAATCTGTGATCTTCTTGTTGCCGTTGCTGCCGGACGCCTGCTGCAGGCGGGACACACTGTTGCCGCCGCTCAGCGAGAGCGGTAGACGACGTCCCGAGCCAGTGCCTCCGGAAGCAGATCCTCCTTCAGTGGTGTTGCTGGCCATCTTGCTCAACATTACTTGGGTTTCCTTCGACGTGTTGCACGATCTCTACAAGGGAAATGATTTATGGTTGTTGAATATTGTAAAGATGAAAACTAAACACGAATTGATTCGCGACATCCTCACTTACCACAGTTTTGCTGTTCAGCTTGTAAATGTTTAAATCACAGTAGAGTAAGTGGAAGGGTTTTTTCCAATGCTAGGATCACAATCTGGGCCACGCTTAGCGTTTTTATTTCGGAGTTGCTAGGCACGTCTTGACAGTTTCGAGTCTGAGCTTAACTTGAGGGGATTTTCAGCCTGCTCCGCTTTAAGTAGCCACCGAAAGAACCAAGATCAATGCAGGTATGCGGAATATTGATCAGCAGATGAAAATGGACCATCTACCTGCTGGGGCAGCTGTCATTTATGACGGACATATGTGCACAGATTATGATGAGTTAATTACGGGCAGTAAGCAATCACCGGGGGACATATGCTAGCTTTTACCTCGAAATGTCCGCATTCGGGAAAATACTCGGTAAATATTCCATTTGCATTTCAGGAAGGGCATTTTTAGTTTTCCCAGGGACCGTAAATGAGAAATATATGTAGGAAACGAATAAAGTATATCAGGTAATCCACTATCATGATATATGGATGATAATGTACAAAAAAGTTTGTAGTATTGAAACAACTCAATAAGGGCTACATATACTGCTATATAAAATATGCATCTAATAGTAAATCTTCCAAATAAGATCCTGGGTTACTCGACTTTCAGTTTATTGTCCAACGCGATGACTCCCAATGTTTTTCTAACTATTTTATTGTTCTGCCTGCACATTTATGCCTCAAAATGATGGATCTTTAGGAAACATGTGAAATTTTGTTGATGTAATTGGCTTAAAAGCGAATATTCTGTTTACCTCGATAACCTCTCCACCCACTTCTGCCTTATAGAATTTTAAATGATTTAAATAATTCCATTTATACCATTGTTGGCACCATTTGCATTCCGACTCTTTGCTTTTTGCACAAAAAGTAAAAAATTATCTTAATATGGAGTCTGCTTTTTTAAACATAATGATCAAGTTATGAACGACAAGTAAAAACTGAAAAAGAAACATTTTTTGTAATTTTAATTTAGCAAAAATGCCAACGATTTCATCATGTTACATTAAACCAGTGTTTTTAGTTAGTTTTATTAAAAAGTTCACCAATATCTAAATGTTGTAATCACCCAAAGAAAAAGGTAAGCCGTTCGTGTTTCTTTTAAAATGTACTTTATTTATGAAATATGCGTTACATTTTTACAAATCAAAAAGCTTTTTGCGTTTCATCTTTTGGATATTTAAAACAAAATCGATTGAAACGAACAAAATTACAGACTTTCACAAATATGTGGTTGCATATAAAAGGTCTTATACTGATTGATACGAATTTGTTCGGGCTGGGTACCCATCTGGGTACCCATCATTCGATTCGTCGGTAATTGACTGCGACTAGCGAATTCGCTTGGAGAAGCCAATCAGCAAGGAATCCCTGCCCTGTTGGTTAAGTCCTTAGACCTGGTGAGGGTTTTCATAATGAAAAAACCCATCCAAGCCTGGATATCAATGTCTGTGGCGGCAACGCTTTCCCTCTAAACATGTAACTTTACGTCCTAACATAAATTTCACAAAGGAAACATAAACTTATCAGCTAAGGGAAGGGTTTGTTTGTCCTATTACATAATTGAGCAACGCGATTTGACCTCGGCTCCGGCCACATCGGCGACCTCGACGACGGGGGGAACGTTCTCCCCGTCGGATGCCTTATCGACTTCCTGGCCATCGACGTTCTTGCCCTCGACATCCTTCTCGGCGGGGATTTCCTTACTGGGCGAGCAGCCCTTCTTGGGCGTCTCCAGACCGGCTTCCTGGCCCACGGTCACATCCTCGGTGGGCTGCTCTTCCTCCACCTCAACCTCTTCCGGCACGCTGCTCGACGATGTGTGTGCCTGTTGCTCTTCCACGCCGGAACCGTTCAGATCCAGGCGAAGGCGGGCGGGAGAACTGATTGTAGTCCTTGAGAACCTCGAACGCAGCATGCTGAAGGGCGAGGCCAGGTTCAGGCTGAACAAATCGAAACGTGCGCGCTTTGGCGGCGACATGTCCACGTCCTGGCCCAGATCACTAGTCGACTGGGACGCCGAAAGTGGCGGGGGAGTGCGCTCGCGCTTGCGACCTCGGCCAAAGAAGGAGAACGAGAAGGACGAGCTGTTGGGAATCTCCGATCCCACGGTGGCGTTCATGCTGGCGTTTGTGCAGCTCGAGGCGTCCAGGTCGCTGTTGCCGCACCTATATGTTCCCACTTTGGAGGGTGTCAGCGAGTCGATGGGTCGTATGCTGCGCCTGCCACTGATCTGGGCAAAGGTGCGCGCCGGAGTTCCTGCCGGCGAGCCAGAGGGCTGGGCGGCCAGCTCTACCTCGGTGGCCTGCTTGCTGCTGCCGCGGAAGCTGAAAAGACTGCGTCCGGGTGTGGATGTGGCCGTCGGGAGGGCATTCAAATTGCCATGGACGCTGCGTATCGGAGAGGCATCCACTTGGAGCGGTTCCATGTCCACATCCTCCTGTGGGGTCAAAGAGCCAGCAGATGTAGAGGGAACTGCTTCGGTTTCTGTCTTTTGGGATTCTGTTTCCTTGTGCCCGGATGGCGAAGCAGGGATCGATTTGCTGATGGGAGACTTTTGTTGGCTGCCCGACTTGCGAGTGGATTTGCGATCCTTGGTGGGCGTGCTGAGATCTGGTTCAACGACATTGTCGAGGGCTACAACATCTGGCTGTGGAGCAGGCGTGGTAATTTCAGCGGTAGCTTCCTTCTGGGTCTCCTCTTGGCCTTCCTTCTTTTCGGAAGGAACTTCTTTGTCCTCCTTTGGAGCCTCCACTTCCTTGTTGTCAACTACCTTTTCTTTGCTGTCGGACACCTCCTGGTCCTTCTTGTCAGCCAGCACCTCCTTATCCTTCTTGCCGACCTCCACCTCCTTCTCCTTCTTTTCCGGCACCTTGTCCTTGGATTTCTGTTCCTTGCTGGCAGAGCTACCGTTCTGTGACTTTTCCTTGCCATTGGAAGACTTGCCATTCTGACTGGATCCGTTCGACGAGGAAGAGCTGGTGGAAGAGTTTCGCAGTTGGGTGGTTTTTTTCAGAGGCACAAAAGACTCTGTGATCTTCTTGTTTCCATTCTGCGGGCTGTTAGAGCGGCCGTTGCTGCCGGATGACTGCTGCAGGCGGGACACACTGGTGCCGCCGCTCAGCGAGAGCGGTAGACGACGTCCCGGGCCGGTGCCTCCGGAACCAGCTCCACCTCCTCCAGTGGTGTTGCTAGCCATCTTGCTCAACATTGCTTGGGTTCGTTCGACGTGTTGCACGATCTCTGCAAGGGACACAAACAAGGAGAATGATTTATTCGTTGATTACAAACAGCTTGCACTTCAAGTGCAGCGCAAAGGAAAACGAAAACTAAGCACGGATTGATTTGCGGTTTGTTTACACCACATTCCTCTCGAGAACCGGCTCCGTAATCAATACCCCCACCCACTTACCACTTTGGCGTTCAGCTTGGGAATGTTTTAATCACAGTAAGTACCAGAGTTCTTCTCAACTCTGTGATAAAAGTCTGGCTTACGCTTGGCGTTTTAATTTTGGTATTTGCTAGGAACTTCTTGACAGTTTCGAGTCTAGATCTTAACTTAGGAGAATGTTTAGCTTGCGCCGTCTTAAGTAGCTGCAGCTATAGGTTTAGGAGAAGTTCAGGTATCAGGCGAAGGAATAGGGAAAATCTACCTGCCGGGGCAGCTGCCATTTATGGCGGACATATGTGCAGAGATTAGGACGCGTTTACAGCCGGGACATAGCTTACCTCTACCTCGGGATGTCTCGATTCGGCGAAATACTCGGTAAAAATGTATTGCATTTGCATTTCGGGGTGGGTATTTTAAATTGCCCCTCTTCATAGACCATGTTTTCCCTTCCGCCTGAGTGGCTTTCGCTCCCCCAATATTTTTAACTGGCTTCCGTTCTATTAAATGCACTCGAAACAAAGTGATAAAAAAACTTAACAAATACTGACCAGCACGCAAAGCTAAAGCAAACAAACAAGGTGTTTGTTCGTTTATTTGCTTGCCAGGCAAGCGAAATAATTCGAAAGGGTAAGAATAGCAGAACTGAAGAAAAGTCGTCGGAAAATGCCAAGAGAGGGAAATTTCTTGTCGTAGGCCGACCTACACCGCACAGACATCTCGATGCCAGATGAATGCGAAATCGAAAATGGGGACAAGCCGAATTGTTAAAGACTCTAACAGGGAAATGAAATTTTTAACAATATTTCATTAAAATTTATTATAATAAATAACTTAACAGTAGGATGGGAAAAGTTTTAAGAGGTTTGTAAAGGTAGTATCTTGTACTTTTTTTTATGAATTTGGTGAACCGAATTTTTAACTATGGTGAATATAACTTAGTAGACATAATGTGGTTCCTCAAAGATACATCTTTTTAGGTAACTATCTTTTAAGGCCTAGTTGAGCTATGCCCTCTGAGAGGGTATCAAAACTAGTTGCACCCCAGGTGCATTCAGTTAGGCAGAAATTGCCTTGCAGTGCAGTTTTCTTTTTAGAAAGTGGAAATGCGAGTGCTGAAAATCGCGGACAACGTACGATGCTGCGAAAAATGAAAAATAATGCTGCGAAAGACTGCAGAATGGGTGCTTGTGTGGGTTGTTCGAATGCATTCATGTATTTATAGCCAAGCCCTCTTCGACGGGGCAATCGTTATTCATTATTCAGTGTGGCGAATGCCCTTTCGGCGTTTGTTTTGATACCCGCTTCGCGGAGTTGATTAAACTCGGCAGCAAGACGAGCATAAGCGCCTGTTTACATGGTCGAGTGGTCAGTGGCGGTTCTGCCCCAAGTCTAGTTAATCAATTTCAACGAGTTGCGATCGCATCGGCAAAAAACATAAACATAAACGGAGGAATAAAAAACAGCCGCACATGTGTGTACAGTCGGTGTGTCTGTGTGGGTTAGGAGGCGGCTCACAATGCGCGCCAAAATATTGGACATGGCTGCGGAACAAAGAAATCGGGCGACATGGAAGAAGGGCAATTGATATCTATGCTTTAGAAATTGTAAAACCAATCAGGCTACCTAAAAATGTATTTTAAATTAAGCAGTCCTCTAGTTTTCCTTTTTTTTAATGCACTTATGCCTATAAAAACACAGTGGAGTGTGTAGTTAAAATGTGCAATTTTTTAAACAATTTTTAGTCTAAAAATCATGACAGAAAATATGTTTAAATTTAAGTGATGAAAAATCACAGCAACTTTAGGCAATGTTTTTTCAGTTGAGAAGAGAACTATGATATCTTTCAGGAACAACATTGCTCACTATTCTTTGCCACCACTGTACCAGGCAATTGTCGGAGGCTCAGATACCGCGTTCGTTTTTTAAAATGGCGGCGCGACAGCCTCAATTGGCTAAAGTGCATTTGGGAAGGGAACGAAAAAGTATGGATCTCGTGGTCTTCAGGGCCACAAAATATCCTTTGCAGGACTCTTACACTGCCGTTTCTACTGCCTGCTTCTTTATGATTCGCACACTCATCGCAACCAGGAAATTATTGCCCCATGCACGCGCAAAAAATTGTCTACACCTAGGCTTCACTATCCTACCGCAACAAAAGGATGTGCGATTGGTCCTTGCCAACGCAGCACATTGGCACGTTTTGGTTACTTAATATTAGCGACGGCACACCCACCTCTTTTGTTCGAGTTTTTTTCAGCACAGGAATTACTTCAGCAGCAGTTATGCGCGGACGAAAATGAATTGATTTGGATTTCAAACCGACGCCGACACAAACAAATTAAACCAACGCTAGGGATGGGAAATTATACCTCAATGTATCGATGTTTATTGAATAAATAAATCGAGATACTACTACGTGGTATCGGACAACGTAAGAGTCCGCAACCGTTATGGTCACGTAAGTGTAAGGGAGATAACTCAAACGTTTTTAAACACAAAATTGACCTAATGGCCGCCTTGTTCTTGATGCTGATGTAGACTTTGCTAATCGTTAAGAATAAGTACCAAGGCTCCTTTTTGCTTCTGTACAAATTAAATAAAATTAAATGTTAAAATAAAAAAAAATGACATATGCAGTAACACAGACCAATCGATTTTACCGCCATCAATAAGTTTTCCCTAGATCACAACCACAACAGTGTGGTATTTTCTTTTGGTATATTAAAAAGTTAAGAGCCGTACTTCCTCAGCTTGGCAGCTTGGTATTTCCCAGTGTAAAGCCCACAGCCACACCGACCTGCCAAATAAAATAAACTTTTGAGCCGTAAAATCAATGAAATAAGTGAAAAACCAGCGTGAGTACCCAGCGCATAATCGATTTGTGGCCACTTGCACCGAGGGGCGACCCCATTGGCCAGCAACAATGCTTACTTAACTGAATTTTCACCTAAACATGACGCATCTGCGGCTCCATGACTACGCCTTTCCATTTGTGCCGGATCCACACGCACACACTCGCACCGACGCCAACACGCACACGGACGCCCCACACGCAGAGTGCGAATAAACGGAGAAACAGAGAGAAACGCAGAGGAGCACATCATGGCACACCTCCTGGAGAACCAACTGTTCACGGCGGCCAAGACCATCGAGCAGCAGCTGGACCAACAGCTCGACCGCCTGGACAACCTCGACTCGGACGACCTGAAGGCTCTGAGGGAGCAGCGCCTCCGCGAGATGAAAGACCTGAATAACAAGAAGCAGGAGTGGCTCAGAAACGTAGGTGGTGCTTTCTAGGGTCAACCTGTCTGAGGGTCATCATCTTAGACATTTTTCTTTGAAACTCAGAGCCAAATGTTTCTTGATATAAGAGTTTTGCGTTAGATATCCACGCTTATTCGCTGGTTCCTATTCAACAGCATACCTAGTTGTGTAAAGTATAGTACCACTCCACTCTAAGCTATAACGTACTGATATAAATGGTTCCCAGAGTCCAATAAGACCAGTTGACCAAATAGGAAAAGACTTCCCCTAATTATTTTCGATCTCCTTCATTCCAGGGCCACGGCACCTACACCGAGCTGGCCGACGAAAAGGAGTTCTTTGAGATGTCGAAGAAGTCGCCCAACATTGTGTGCCACTTTTACCGCGACAGCACCGAGCGCTGCAAGATCGTCGATATGCACTTGAAAATCCTGGCCACCAAGCACGTGGAGGCCAAGTTCTGCAAGGTGAACGCCGAGAAGTCACCCTTCCTCACCCAGCGGCTGCGCATCAAGGTGATACCCACCATTGCCCTGGTGAAGGACAGCAAGACCAAGGACTTCATTGTCGGCTTCTCCGATCTGGGCAACTGCGACGACTTCGCCACCGAGATGCTGGAGTGGCGCATCGCCCACTCGGGAGCCATCGACTACAAGGGCGACCTGATGCAGCCGCCAGATGTGAAGCGCAAGCCATTCATCAACCGCCCACAGAAGACAATACGCGGCGGCTACGACTCGGATGACTCCGACATCGACCTGGATGACTAACTACGGGCAGCCCGTCCCACGCTGTCGATTCCCCCAGCTCCAGTTCCACTTCCAGCTGCAATCCCACACGCCCACACAAAGAACACTCAAAAGCGATGGAGAAACGAAAACAGACACACACAAATCAAAACCTAGCACATGGATCTAAACCAATTAGGCGTACTTTAGCGTTATTTATTTAATTATACGATTCCGATCGCTCTGCTACGGTCCCCATCGCCACATAGGATTAGTGGCTTATTCGGTTGCCTTTCCCCCCGATTATGTGCTTTAATATCTATCAGTTCAATCAGCCGCCTCGAAGGCTGAGCCACTCTAGCGAGCTTAAGCGTACTCAAAATTTGATCTTTATGGTATTTGTAATTCCAAATCATTGTGCACCTCTCCAGTATATACATATGTTAAGTTGAACTAAGTTTCACAGCGCGCTTTCGCTCCCGATAGCGACGATGTAAGCTAGAAAAAGAACAGAGTACAGCATAAAAGACAAGCAACTCAGCATCTGGCATATATATTTCTAACCGCTCGAGAAAAGGTGTACTGCATTTCCTACTGTAGAGGTAACTAACACTTTCATATGTACAAGTTTTTATATTTATTTTTGTAATTCTACAAAGCATCAAAGGAAATCAACTATTAAATTGCATGTTTAAAACAAAGCAAACGCGCTTAATGGCAAGTGTCTTGGTAATTGGGCAGCAAGATAAATGGTTTTTGCACGGGTGTTTATTTCAGCGGGAATTAAAGCCTGTATTTGCATGGGAAAATGGGTGCTAGAAAATTGGAGCTTACTTTGTAATAAAACTAGCTTATGTATTTTTCATGAAATGCTTTGGCAATTTATAGATACATATAATGAAAATATTTTTCAGGACATGGGTTTCCTTATAGTTTTCAAAATACTAAACAGGTTTTTACTGAAAGTGCTTACTTTAGAAATTTAATATTCGGATTTAGTTAAATTATATATAATATATGAGATACAATGAGATGTAGTATGCAAATATAATAGAATTCAATTTAATTTTTAATTTATAATAGACAGAATTGTATGAAGAGTTCAGGGGGTTCAGAGGTCCGTACCATAGTGCTGGCATTTCCCGAACAGCTGATCGGAGGATTCGAAAATACCTCCCTTACGAGAACTATCGTAGGGGTTGGCATCCCTGCCCATGCGATCAACGGAATGGCCGCCAATGTTGAAAAGGGACGCCGCCTGCAGCTATTTACCTGGAAATGACGCCGTAATCCCGGTAATTACAGCTTGCTCGCCATAAAACCGAGGACCAGACTATCGCCAAAATCGGCGCAGAAACTTTTACCTGTCCGGTGCATAAAACCCTAGACAGGGATTCCGAATCCCAGCATTTGCAT
Organism: Drosophila biarmipes; assembly: GCF_025231255.1. Lineage (NCBI taxonomy): Eukaryota > Metazoa > Arthropoda > Insecta > Diptera > Drosophilidae > Drosophila > Drosophila biarmipes. The sequence goes on along the minus strand of NC_066616.1, from coordinate 26,982,437 downwards.
TGTGAAACCCGAACTACGAGGAAGCAACAATCGAAATGGTTCTGGCTCCCGAAGTGAAGAGTATTGTGAAGGCCCTGCGGGGCTCGAATAGCTGCGAGGAGATCGCCCAGATCCTGGAGTGCGACGTGGAGAGCGTGGTCAGCTGCATCCGGGAGTGTGAGCTGCTCGAGGGCAAGACGGCCACGCTGCGACTGCCGCAGAAACCGAAGCCCGCTAAAGCAGCGCCTGTGGTGGCCCAGGAGGAGGAGAAGAGGCGCGAGGTGGGCCGCCCCAAGATCCTGGAGAACCGCCAGCTGGTCGAGCGGATGCTGGCCGAACATCCCAACTACACCTCCATCGATGTGCAGCGGGAACTGGCCCAGCTTGGCATAGAGGTCAGCCGCCGCACCTTGCAGCGCAGGATCAGCGAGATCCGCTCCAAGAATGGCAACCTCCAGCAACCGGGTGGATCTCCAGTGGCAAAAGAGGCGAACGGCCTCAGCGAAGAGGACAAACGCAAGAGGCTGGCCTGGGCCACCGCCCACCAGGACTGGACTGTGCGCGACTGGCGCAACATCTTCAACATGGACGACCTGAAGTTCGTTGACGAAGCCTCACCGCCCAAGGAGATCTTCCTGGACACTCTGATGGGTCCCGAGGGCAGCTCGTGCAGGGACCTCAATCTCCTCGAGCAACTGATGGCCATCATCCAGCCGAGGATCCAGAACCAGGCGCCCAAGAATGTCAGCGAGTTCCGGGCCGTCTTGTACGACGTTTGGCACAGCGACCAGGACATGGTGGACAAGATCGAAATGCTGTACGAGTCCATGACGTGGCGCGTTTTGGCGGTCCTCCGCAATGGCGGGGATCAGACCGAGTTCTGCTAGCCAAGCTATAGATTTACAGCGTGCTCTGCTCTTTGAATGTTGAATTAAGAATGCCATCATTCGCTATCGATTATGTTTGATTAGTTTATTAAGTTTTTAGTGGCCATATAAGTATGTACATGGTACACTCCGATAGGGATTAATTTCATATTCCCTCTTCGAACAATTGTAAAAACGTTTGAGACCTATAAATAAAATGTAATTTGGAAACGTTGCTTATAAGGGGGCATTTAAAGCATTTGGGACTTTATTAACTTTTTAAACCAAATTTGAACACTTCCGCTTTAACCAAGTACTTAAAAATATAGGTAGTATGTAGTTCCCTAGTAAGAAACTTGCATAGATTTTGATCTCTTCGAGCACGACCATATGTAATGTATTAAAACAGCCATTGAGTAGACCACTCCAATAACTATGAAGTAGACGGCGTAGACTGTGAACTGCTGAAAAACATCTAGGTTTAGATTAACCCTCTCCGAGACAACCACAAAAGTCAGAATGCATTGCAGGATGAGGCCCACAAAAGTGTTGAAACCGAAAACCAGGGCGAAACTATCCTCCTCCAAGCTGCTGGCCAGCTCAGAACTGAATAATGACACAAGTTTTTAATGTTGCATCGAAATAAGATTTATAAGGATTCCTTACCTAGCCACCGTTATGGTAAAGGCGAATAGTCCGCCGTAGAGCACATAGCCAAGGTAGGACAGGTATATATTGGTGGTCCAGCAGGACAGGAGCACACAACCACCCTGAAGGATGGACAGCAGGGCCATGGAGAGCAGGCTGCTCCTGGTCCTCAAACGCCCAGCATGGAAGTAGCCGGCGAGGAGGGCAGAGACGGCACTCAGCAGTGTCAGGGCCACGTCCACAGCTCCGTTCCAAGCAATCTGTAATTTAAATAACAAAGGATTGTTTCTAAAAATTTATAAAAATTATTTTTTTCGTTTATTCAAAAGGTATTAATTTGTTCATTGAAAATGAATAAATACGTTCATTTAAAATGAATAAATAAGTTCATTCTAAATAAATAAACACGTTCATTCTAAATGAATTAGTTTGTTCATCTAAATAAATTAGTTCGTTCATTCCAAAATGAATTACTAAGTTCATTCACTGAAAAGTGAACAATCCTGCAAATTTACTCACTGTGGGTTCATTGGCGAAGGACTTCCAAACCACCTGCATATAGGTGGTGATCTGCAGAAATCCCGCCAGACTTATAGCATACCATAAGCTCCATTGGAGCACCAAGTTATTGGTATAGGCACTACGGAAATGCGACCAGAGCAGCTGCCAGGCTGGGACCTTCTTACTAGGACTCGTCGCAGTCTTTTCTTCCACTTCCTTTCCGTCGGTAATCTCTGATGCCTTCTCCAGACCTCCTCCATCCGGTTTGCCAGCAGCTTGAATAGCTTCGCTTTTGTTATGGAAGTACACACTTTTCTCCACCTTTGGCAAGAAGAAAGCCCAGAGCAGCGCCGCAACTTGAGCTGTGGGAAAGCGGGTTCGATAATTGACTGGCTAAACAATCTCTTAGCTTGCTGGGAACCCACAGCTCACGGAGATGTAGAACAGCTGCTTGTAGTTCATCCACTGCAGGCCGATCACCAGTTGCGCCAGAAGCCCGGCCACCAGTTTGCCCACAAACATGGCCGCCCGCGTGTGCGAGGTCACCCGGGGATAGTACTGTTTGTCCACCTTGGCGTAGATGTACGAGTAGTAGGCCACCTCGGCGGCCTGGTAGAAGCCATAGAACACCTCCACCGCCTGCAGGCCGCCCAAGGTGCTCGTCCATATCAGGGTTCCCCAGATGCATATGCCAGTAATGGCGTTCGCGACGATCACGGGCTTGTATCTGCAGCACAAACTGAGGGTTATGGTGGTCAATAAAGATTATATGAAGGGTGCCATAAACCTGAGTAAGTCCGTTATAAGGAAGACGAAGATTAGGAGCGCCAGGTAGGAGTAGGTTCCCACGGGATATACCGATCGGTTGACCTCGTCCTGGGTGACGTGGTACCACTCGCCCATCAGGATCTCCGCGTGGTAGGGCTCCGAGGGCCTCAGCTCCCGGAGGAAGCCGAATATGCAGAGCACACACGATACCCTCAGCCAAGACTCCATCCCGTCACGGCTATCGGCTTAGATCTAATCGCGATACTTACGCTAACCAGCGATCGCACCGGCTCTACCTATGTGTGTCTGGCAGCGTGGAGCTTCGACCAGCTATTATAATAATAGCACATTCCTCCGAGGGCTTAGTGCAGGCTAGGCCCGAGTATAGAGATTTACCCTTCGACGCTTGTAATCAGCGCTGGGCCCATTCGCGATTTACGATCCAAGTGTTCTCAGCGGATCGGGCTGGGAAGTCCGGGAAGTTTCCGCTCGCTTAGAGCATGGTCACGATCTTGATTGACTTGCTCTCCACACATGCAGTTCCCACTCCAAGTTGGCCACACAAATTATCAGCTAATTAGCCCATTAGCGTGGCACTTAAATGGATCTGCAGCGAAATTCTCATCGAGTCTTAAGACTCGTTTCGTCTATTAACGCTTGTGTAATCTATTAATGCAAAATATCAACACTAATGGGTTAATAATCAGCGATAGCCTGTTTATAAACGGAAGCGAAACTGTTAGGGGTTTACTATCAATTCGTACATTAAAATGTTTGAGCCGCTTTCGAAGTGAACGAACTACACTTAAAAAATAACTAGAAACATTATTCCTTGGCCAACTAGCTTAAATTTAATAATTTGGATCGATAATCAACAGAGTAGAATCGAAAGTTTCCTTTCTCTGACTATTTTCGTTTGCAGTGTATTCATTTTGATTAAATGGCTATCAGCTATCAGCATTGCCATCCATCTTTCCCATATAAATTACCCGTAATTAGGTGCGATAATCGACAAGGTCTATTAGTGAAAAGCAGAGTGATTTTAAAAAGCTCGCTAACTTTATTCCTCCACACTCGAGACTGATAGTGTGCTCTATAAATGGAAATCTGCACTAAATACTACGAAATCGGCAACCGACTGCAGATAACAGATGGCTTATCTATTCCGGGAACATAATCAGCCATCGTGGTAATACCATCAAGGAACTTGTCTTTCTTAAGTCGCAAAGTTGTGCTTGCCAGCAGGCGAATTTAAGTACTTTCGAAATGCATCGGGAATCAATCCAGAGAGTCCTCCAACTTCTCGCTCTCGGTGTCCCGGAATGCGAGGCACTCCACCAGCACGGATACGAGATACAGCACGCCGACGGCTATGAAATAGAACGCATAGACCGTGTACTGACCCACGGCGTCGAGCTCAAAGCCCGTATCCGTCACAACGATCATGGTTAGGAGCGATTGGAAGACTAGGGCCACAAAGGTGTTGACTCCGAAGACCAAGCCGTAGCTCTCCTCCTGCAGGTTCCTGGCCACCTCAGCACTGCAAGGATATAAAGGTAGGTATAAACATGATGATCTTTGGGAAATAGAGCTCCTCACCTGGCCACCGTGATGGTGAAGCCGTAGAGGGCGCCAAAGAGCACGAAACCCCCATAGGACCAGTAGATGTCCTTCGTCCAGCAGCAGATCAGCACACAGCCGCCCTCCACGGCGGACAAAAGCGCCAGGGTAAGCAGAGATGTTCGAGGCCTGAGACGCCCAGTGTGCAGATAACCAGCAGCCAGGGCACATAAAGCAGCCAGAGCCGTCAGCACAGCGTCCACTGCTCCGTTCCAGGCGATCAGCGGCTCCGGTTCGATCACCTTCCACAGAACCTGCACGTAGTAGGTGACCTGCAGGTAGCCAGCCAGTCCGATGGCGTACCACAGACTCCATTGGATGACGCGCGGATTGGTGTAGGCATTGCGGAAGTGCAGCCACAGCAGACCCAGTGCGTTGGGCTGCTTTGGAGCACTCTCCTGACTCGCGTCCACCGCAAGGTTGCTTTCTCCGGGCAACTGCGTCTGTGAATCTCCACTGGGCAACTGTTCCCGATGGAAGTACAGGCTCTTATCCACGCCGGGCAGGCCAAAAGCCCAAATCATTGCCATTACTTGAGCTTTACATGAAATAAATTAAACGTAAATCATTTAAAATTCTAGAAATGATTATTTGACTACTTACTGGCCAGCGTTATATAGTTGAGCTCCTTGTAGTTCATCAGCTCCAGGTTGATCATCAGTTGGGATGTGATCCCCGAAACCAGTTTGCCTGCAAACATGGCCGCTCGGGTGTGCGAGGTTACCCTGGGATAGTACTTCTTGTCCACCTTGGCGTAGATATAGGTATAGTAGGCCACCTCGGCGGCCATATAGGTGCCGTAGAAGAACTCTAGGATCTGCAGGGAAAGCAGGCTGGTGGTCCAGATGAGCATGCTCCATATTATCACACCAGTGGCTCCAATGGTGATGATCAGGGGCTTGTACCTATCAAGTAGGTTATAATGTTATATAGGTATCTCAAATTTTCTGTTTCAGCTCTTTCATAAATTGATTTATTGCAAATCATGGAATTGCCTTCATTTATCAAGAACATTTTGCTGACTCAATTGGCATTTTTTTGGGCGAGCAAAGTCCACATATTTTTGACTTTGTAATAGGTCAAATTACTGGCCCCAAATATTATCACCTATAATTTGGATTAGATTATTGACAGGCGAGCGTTTTTTAAATAAATCATTAGTTCTAAGATGGGCTTGGTTGACTCGACCAAGTGAAATATAAAATATTTATAGTATATGTACATATATTATAAATATATAAGAGAGCTTTATAAAATGCATTTTCAAGGAAAACCTCTTCCTTCCAATTTGAAATGCAAACCCATCAAACAGACTATTTCAAGATTATAATATATAGTTACCTCAGAAAGTCTGTGATCAGAAAAACAAAGACCAACTGCACCAGGTAGGAGTAGGTGCCCACTGGATAGACATCGTGTGTTAGCTGGAATTAAAACTGATATTATCGAGAAGGGATTGATCGAGCTAGCAGTGCGCTCACCTGCGTCTCCGAGATGTTCCGCCAGGGCCCCAGCAGGTACTCCGTGACGTAGGGCTCCGATGGGCGAATCTCGCGGATGAAGCCGAAGACGCAGAGCAGGCAGGATATCTTCAGCCACTCCTTCATCTTTGTAATTGAGTAACGGCCACTGACGTAACGTGCAACGTAAAGTGATGTAACGCCTCGAGATCTTACGTAGAGCTCTCGCGTCGGCTGCCCTCAGCTGGTCCTCTGCATCTGGACAGGTGGAAAGGTGAAGCCCAATACATGGTTTACCAGGCCATGGTCGAGTACCCAATCTAATCTACAGACTGCGCGGATCTCGAGCTATCACTTCGAAGTGCCCGCCTTGTATTTACACAGAAATCGCTCTTAGATAATTGCGAATTTATTATGCGCTCTATGACACTAGCGCTTTTTGTTTGAAAGTCATATACAAACAAATCAAGGTGGGTCGGTTTGACGGTTCTCCAGGCACCCTACACACGTGTTGAGCGCTCAAGAGCGAATGATCAGCATTTCCACTGGCCGCGCAGTTATCGATTTGTCGCCAGCACAGCACTTGGGGCCTAATGAACACCCATTTTTACCTTTTGCGGCAGCGGCAATTAAAATCAATTGGCTCCCGAGCCATAAATAAGTTCGATTTCATTTTGTTGCGTTGCCGGCCGTTACGTCACGGCAACAACAACAACAGCAGCGGTGCAGCATCTGTTCGCGAAAAACAAGGCAAGTGGTTGGCAACGCGGCTCAGCTGTTCGGTTATCACAGACAGTCAGGGGCAAAATATTAGGGGCAAATATAAGTAAAATATAGGAAATTAAAAGAAATGTTACATTTTGGTATCACTTTATTAAAGAAATAACATATATTTTTTTTTAGGAAAATTTATATGTTCCAATATTAATTTGTTTCCTATTTCACTCATAAATGGCACCCCACTAATGACGAAAAAATGAACACTCTATTGTAAAAAACACACGTTTATTTAGCGCGCTCAGTTTAAAATTAGTACTGTGTTGAGGGTGTTACAGAGTATTCGGTTTTGTATGGGTTAACAAACAAATTTAGAGGCAAAACATTAGCTATTTACACAAACAGAGGGGCGCACGAAGAATTTTCGGTTTGGGTTTGGGTTCGATTGACTGACTACGAGCTAAAATTGGCCACACTTGCGGAAAGTTAGAAAGTACGCGTAGAAAAGTTCCCAACAGCAGCCAGACACTGAGGTCGGGCTCGTCCGCTTGCTCCGATGGATGGGTCAATGGTGGACCTCCTCCCGCGCCGCATCTCCTCACTGCTGGGCAATGGGCGCCGCGGTGGGCGTGGCCACGGGCGGGCCGGAGGTGGCCGGATCCGCGGGCACGAACTCAATGGAGGCGGAGTTGATGCAGTAGCGCTTGCGGGTCGGCTTCGGGCCATCCTCGAAGACGTGGCCCATGTGGGCGTTGCAGCGGGCGCAGCGGACCTCGGTGCGTATGCGTTCTGGATGTGCGATTAGTAGTAAAATATTGCCCCCTATTTAGTTTGTATTTTGCCATTTTGTGGGATTAATTGGATTCGTTTTGGTTGTTTTTTTTTCATCGTTTGCAGCGCATTTGTTTTACAATATTTGTTGCATTTTTTCGGATCGTTTTGCAAGGTTAATTCAAAGTTTTCGTTGTAAACAAAGATCAACGGAAATAGAAAATTGATTGCGAAATGGGTGATAAATGAAAAGCAGAGAGAGAGAGAGAACAAAGACAGATCGAAGAAATAACGGCAAATTGATGGTAGTGCAAATCAGAGAGAGGCGAAGAGCAGGGCGAAGGAGGAGGTGCAGCAGAGAGAGCGATAAATAACAGTGGACGGCGGCAGTGGATAAATATGCAGAAATGAACAGTCACATAAAATGGGTGAAAATTAATGAAAATATGGGAGAATATAAATGTTTTTCCGAGTGATTTGGCGTACATATTTTTTGGTTAATTAAGCATTCGGTGTTTTGTGTTTTCGAGTGTTACAATTTCAGCAATGAGTTGGTAAGTGTCGTGTTTTTGTTGCGGTTAGCAAAACAAACCCCCAAATAACGTTTACAGGCGTTGTACATTTAGTTTTTTTTTTGGTTTTTGGTTTTGGAAGCGAGTTAAAAAAAGAGAAATAGAAAATATACGAAAATACACATTATTCGGTTTGCTTGAGACACTCTAAAAAGTCTATGGATATAATGTTAGTGTTACGGTATTCGGGGTTATGTTATTCCAAAAAATCATTGGCCATGAGTAAGAAGCAAAAACTTAAAAGTAAAAACGAAATCATAATAACCAAATCACAACACCGGCAAATAAAATACATATGCGGAAATATTTAAAAATAAAGCACTACACACAAACAGACATACACATAATGGCCCTGGCCCAAAAATAAGGCCAACCCGACCTTGGAAAATGATGGAAATCGAAATGGGAGTGTGAAAAGCTCATATGATCTTAAACCAAAAGAGCGGTGAAAATGGTTCAAAACCGAAAAACAGATAAACCATATTATAAAGTAAGGAAACCCTAGACTGATCCTTAATACTTTATTTCTAGTCTTGCGCAAACATAATTTCTTTTTAACAAGTAAACTCCTACCAAATATGTTAAGTTACAATAAGTTCCTAAGATTACGAAGGAAAGGAAAAGGAAAGAGTTTTTTTCGGGGAAGTAGAGTTAGAAGTATGATAGTAAAATAAAAAAAAGCGAAACCAGGGCAAGGAAATAAAGATTCCCCTCTAAAATTGTATAAAATTCCTAGATTTTCCACCATCCAAAAGATTGAAACCGAAATAGAGTGGCTGAGAAGGTGAAAGTAAGGATAGAAAAATGGGATCCTGGATCTACAACACTGATCTCTCACTCCTCGTTCCGGTAATACATTTCCAAACATCGTTCTCGTGTACAAGCTTTGTGTTTTTGTTAAACATTTTTGCATAATAAACTCCTATATAAAATAGCTAAATATCTTTTTGTGAGGCATGAAGCTCTTTCAGAGGGCTATAGAGATTCTCCAGGTCTTTATATATATGTGGGGGGACTCCTCCGGATGTAATATTCCTCGCAGATCGTTCATTATTTCTTGGAGGCCGTCGGGGGATCGGCCTTCGAGGGCGCCGCACTCTTCACAAAATCGATGGACGCGGAGTTGATGCAGAAGCGGCGGTGCTTGGGCGGCGGTCCATCGTCGAAGACGTGGCCCATGTGGGCGGAGCAGCGGGAGCAGCGCACCTCGGTGCGCACCATGCCTAGCGTTTTCGAAATGACTACTGTTGGTTTAATCGGTTTAACAGTGATACTCGTGGGTGATATTTGTGGGGCAGAGTCGAAATGTATGGTTTCATTGTGTTATTATTGTTTTCGAGAAAGAAAGAGATTTCGAGAGTCAGGCGGGATAGAAGAGGGGGATAAGAGAACACAATACTCGGTTAGGAATTAATTTTAGTCGCTTCTTCTCGCTCGGTTGCACATTCAGGTGCTGCAACGGCAGCAGGAACACTCACAAGTCACAATCACCGCCACAAGACTAGACAGTGAAACAACAACGGCAAGGCCAACGGCACAACTACAGTGAACTCGGGTCAATGGAACGGTTTATGGACGAGTTCAAGTTCAAGATCAACGCAACAAAGCCAAAACATAACATTGAACAAGGCAACACAAATAGCACAGGTTGGGAATGGGTTCTTGGCAACATCTTCTGCTTTTCTTTTTAGAATTTACTACGTTTATAAGGCGATCGATTATATATCGAAAATATCTGTCTAAATATATATCTAAATTTATCGAAACAATCAATCGATGTAAAACTATCGCTCATTGATCGAAGTAATCAACCTATATGGGGCTATCGTCTATTTATCGAAATAAGTAAAAAAGAAAAAATGGTACTTTAAAAACTATCATATGAAAAATAAATCGAACTTTTTCTAAGATCAAATGATATTCGTACAACTTGTTCTAGCAGTTTTATATGTTTTGCTCTCTAAGCTTATAAATCCGTTTTAAATGCATTTATGTGCATCATTTAACTAACACAAAGCTCTGTATAAACGCAGTAAATAATTGTTTTTAATATCTAAATACTACTCCTTTAGTTTTATGACCGCTCTTATTTACACATGATAACTTTGCATGTTTTCCTCTAGTCTACGTTTTATAGTCCCCTAGGCTCAACGCATAATTCATTCTCAACTCTTGGGTGCGGCAACAAAACGGCAACTCAAATAAAAACAGAACTCAAAACGGTTTGCAATTAAACAGCTAAGAGTGCCGAACAATGTCTAGGCCGTACTGTGGCTAGCTGGCCGGGAAGTGGGCCGCGCGGGCGGTACGCACCTGGTATGCTGGCGTCGCGGTGCAGGGTGACCTTGCCCTTGTCGAGGACGTCGTTGAAGGCCGGCCAGCCGCATCCCGAGTCGTACTTGGTGTCCGAGCTGAACAGATCCTGGTGGCACACGATGCACTGGTACACGCCCTTCTCGTAGTGCTTGTTGTAGCAACCTAGGGGGATCACAAATGATATTAGATTAAGTTGCAAACCATACAATTTTTGGTAATACGTTATGATATGAAATTCTATTGCTAGTTGTTGGATTTATTATTCAAAAGTTTTACTAATAACGCAAATATTTGATTGTTAAGAAGGGACTTTTGGGACCCCCTGATCTTTATAGTAAGGATGGGTTTTCAGATTTTAAAATCTCTTTTCTCCCTGACAAGTCAATTACTTAAATGTGACTTGACAAACGTGGAGTAGATCGATTTACTAGCAATAGAATCAGTGCAAAATAACGATGAACAACCTGTGAAGGGACGCTCGGTGCCCGCCTCCTGGGTAACCTGATACTGCATCGGGGTCAGGCGCTTGCGCAGCTCCTCCTTGTTGACCGTAACCTTCTCGCTCTTGTTGTCCATCCTCGTTAGTCCGGAGTACTTCTTGGCCGGGTTGTCGCTGTCTTGACGTGAATCTGAAATGCAATACTTCGGTGTTTAGTTTGCGGTCGAGTTATGTGTGCTTTTCTGTTCACCACCAGTTGGGTAATGCAAACTGAGTAGTGGCTGTGGGGTGGATTTCTGGCCGCCAAGCTTCTGTAAGATTTCCCAGGGTAATCTCTTACTTATCAGGGGTAATCTTCAACGGCTGATTTAAATGCTGGCACACCCCCGATAAGAAACAGGTACTTGGGCCTATCAACAATGAGTTGTGGAAATTATTTTCCCAAAAGCCACAATCATCATGTTTGGCTAAATAAGCCGTTTGAGCCATAAACGAGTTGAAAATAGCTAGGCTTTATCGAATTGATAACAAGAAGATTGGATTGAATTGTATGGTAATTTTGAATACCATAATATTATGTATTAAAATGTGGTGTTACAGAATTTCGGAGACTCTAGATACGCTCAACTCTTAATTCAGAGCTGATAATAAAAAATGAACGGACAATAAGATAATCGATCTACCCTTAAACACCTTAAAATAACAGATCATGTATATTTATAGCTCAACAAGCCATTGTAAAACACAAATTTCATTTCACAAGATACTTAAATAAATGGTTTTTAAAGGGCGCAGCTTTCCAGAAACCTCTATAAATAGCCTTTGCACTAAGATATTTGGAGTGCCCACACTTGGAATGTTTAGATTGTAAAATACTGGCCAATGAGTGACTATAAATAGGGTAAAAATGTGAAAATTGTGTACGTTTTCAGGAAAATTTTCGAAAGTAAAACGTATGCCAACTCCCCCAGGACTCGTAAGACCTCCTCTATAGAGTGCACCCACAACCGGAGTTGTGCAGCCGTCGACTTTGTATACAAACATTGTTGCTAATTGGCGGAGGTGTAAACAGATTTGTTAAGTGCGGCCATCAAATGGAGTGGAGAAACGCATTGGGCCGAAAATAGTTTTCATTTTATGCTGGCCGCCGGCAATTAAGCGAAGTGGCGCCCGCAGCAAGCAGGCGAGGGAAAAGCCGAAAGTGAAAAGCGGGCGGGGCGGGGGCGGAGGTGGGGAAAGAGGCGGGCTAGTCACCTTTTATTTTGGGCTTTTCCGAGTGCAACAATAGGAAAATCAGCCAAGTGTGTCGCGGGCAATTGAAGACAGTGAATTAATTTCGAGCAGCGACTGCGAGTAGCGGGGGAAATTGCGTTCATGAAGAACGCATTTGCAAATGCAAATGAAAAGGCTAGAAAACTAGTCTAAAATTAGTGAATGACCGACCGAAAGCGGAGTGTGCTTGTTGATTTTTCTAGAAAAGTGCGGCGCGCCCACAGGTATTTTGGACTTACCTGCAAAAAAGCGGCTAATTGCGAAAATTCGAGTGCGCCGCAGTGCGTGGCGAGAAAGTGGCAACATTTTGCGGCCAGTTTCGGTTGACAACTGCACGGGGTTATTCAATCGGCGAGAGGAAAATGCGCGGAAAAGCGGTGGAAAGTCAATGTTTTGTCGGCTGCGCCACCCCCCCCACGCCAACTAATATTTATGCAATGCGCGCTCGCCACTTCCGTCTTTTATTTCTCCGTTTTTCTTGCTTTTCCCAATTTTCCGTTCTATTTTCGTGCCTTTTGTTTTGTGCTGGTGCTTTGCAGTGCGCGGAGAAAGCGCCTGGCAGAGAAAGCCACCGCGAATCAAGCTAAAATTCGCTCGCAATTCTGCTTCAATGTCACCAGCAGCAAAAAAAACTCTCATTTTCCCACACTAAAATGGTGCGTCCTTGGTTTTTTTTATACAACGCAAGCCCGCCGCCTGGAAAACTTCTCACCTGCTGAATAGCGCCTGAAATGGTGCTGCTTCTATTTTTGGCCTTTTGTTTATGAACGCGCCAGGCAGCCCGAGCGTGCGTCGCAATGTTACGCAGCGGTGGAAAACTAAAAACTAACACAAAAAAGCTGCTTGGAAAACAGCTGCACGCGAAAAATCAAACACCTGGATGCCGCGTTGCCAATCGAGTCAAAGTTGAAAGCTGCGGATTTGCTGTTCTGTGCAGTGCGGTCACACTCCCAGCCAGCTGACTCACCGCGTTGCCAACCACTGTCGAGTTGGAACGCCAGTCTGGCAACGCTGGGCACTTTGTTATTTTTTGTGGCTCCATAAAATCACTTATCAGCATTGAAATTAAAGATAAAGGGTGGAAAAAAGTGAAAGCACCTGCGGGGAAGCACCAGCTTTGGAGAGCCACCTCAGCTAGGCATTGGGAATATGTGCTAGACACCCGGGCAGGCCGCGGAAAAGACCACACACAAAGAGGGCGTCAACAAAAAGAAGTCGTGGGGGAGGAGACCAGAACAAAAAGGCCAGGAAAAGTTACACTCAGCCAGATATCAGAGTGAAAAAGGGGTATTGCACAGACCTGCGACGATGAGCAACCACAGATACCACCAGGGGGGCAACTACATGCACCCCCGCATCTCCTCCTACCCGCACCACTTCAGCTACGTTTCTTCCTGCGTCAAGTACATGATCTTCCTGCTGAACTTCCTCTTCTGGCTCTTTGGCGGCCTGCTCCTGGCCATCGGCATCTACGCCTTCATGGACAAGCTGAAGGACGGCAATGGCTGGCTGCGACTGGACACCGTCTACGATGTAATCTTCAACATCTCGCTGGTCATGATCATCGCCGGAGTGATCGTGTTCACGGTCAGCTTCGCCGGCTGCCTGGGCGCCCTGCGCGAGAACACCTGGCTGCTGAAGCTGTACTCCATGTGCCTGCTGCTCTTCTTCATCCTCGAGATGACGCTGGCCATCATCTGCTTCGTGTTCCCGCAGTACATGAACTCGTTCCTCGAGTACCAGTTCACCGACAAGATCATCCATTCGTACCGCGACGACGCCGACCTGCAGAACTTCATTGACTTTGCCCAGCAGGAGTTCAAGTGCTGCGGCCTGAGCAACGCCGGTTACCAGGACTGGAGTGAGTAGTAGCATCTAGTGTCTCAAAAGATTTGTATCATGAAAACACAGTCAACAAATTTTAGCGCACTCTGTTTATTCTAAATATTGACTTGGTCAATAGGAGATAACAAGAAGTCGTTTTTTTCAGAGATCTTAAGTGTATTGCTTTCTAATCTCTTTTTCACTTCCCCACAGGCAAGAACGAGTACTTCAACTGCTCCTCGCCGTCGGTGGAGAGGTGCGGCGTGCCCTACAGCTGCTGCATCAATGCCACCGACATCAGCTCCGGCCTGGTGAACATCATGTGCGGCTACGGCGTGCAGGAGCACTCGGTGGCCGCCGCCAGCAAGCGCATCTGGACCAGCGGCTGCATCGAGATCGTGCGCGTCTGGGTGGAGCGCAACCTGTATGTGATTGCCGGCGTGGCACTGGGCATAGCCCTGCTGCAGCTGTTCGTCATCTACCTGGCCAAGACCCTGGAGGGACAGATCGACCTGCAGAAGTCGCGCTGGTCGTGAGTGCAATGCCACCATCCGTACCTTTACGGATATCCGCCCTGCGAGGACGATCCGTACTACAATTCGCGGATGTGAGGCGGACTCTTCTGGTCCTGCCCCTGCTCAAATAGTTTCAAACCCAAGCCCACTCCTAGAATAATCCATAGCTCCCTGTACACCATCTCTTGTGTTTTCGATCGGTTCAAGTTCTAGTGTCCCCCCTCAAAAAAAAAAAAAACAGTCTTACAATCGTATTATACTCGTCTAGACCTAGGTAATATATTTATACTCGAATGTATTCGTAAATTGCAACTCTGAATGTTTTTTAACGTCAGCGTAATTCTTAGTCACAAGTGAAGTCGAACAAATCTAAACTTTTACTCGATTATACATATATATGCAATATCGTACTAATTAAAAGACACTTGTATATAAGCTAGCGAGTTCCGTAAGAATATGCATTTAAAATGAGATTTATATTTAACGACGAAACCAAAACTGCATGCCCGTTTGTTAGCCACAACAACATACTAGACTTATTAGCATTTTTAAGTATCTGCGCTCGAGTTTGTCGGCCAACCTTGTTGTAGTGCGCGTTTAAATACAGACATTCTATACGTGTAACCATGACTTTTCACTTGGTTACTATCTAACGTAATGGGGCGCAGAAATACAGAAAAGGGGTGTAAATAAGCTTTTGTGGGCTTAAGTAATCGCTCTAATTAGTGGGCTCTGTTCTTTGGTATACTTTGGGTCATCAGTTGGCTTAATCAAATTTAACCAATGTTATGAAATACTACGTATTAAGTAGCCGCAATCTCGAACAATTCCAAGCTGTCGAACTTTGAGACCGATGGCCTCAGTGGGCCAAGGCAGATAAGCAAAGCCTAGCGATTATGCGGGGTAAACTCATAAGAGAGAGGAGGAATCCGAATCCGACCCCCTATGAAGATAGTATTACATATACACTGGGCGTTTATTATTCTACGCAATCGCAAGCAATTGCCAGCTGGTATAAAAAAATGCAAGTAAAACAATTATCTCAGATTACATTCCTATCTTCAGTACTTGATGATGGAGCGAATGCTCTCGCCCTTGTGCATCAGATCGAATGCCTCGTTGATCTTGGACAGCGGCAGCTCGTGGGTGATGAACTCGTCCACCAGCAGGTCCTTCTTCAGGTAGTCCTCCACCAGTTTGGGCACATCCGAAACGGAGCGCCAGCCTCCGAAGGCGGAGCCCTTCCACACGCGACCCACGACCAGCTGGAAGGGTCGGGTGGAGATCTCCTGGCCGGCGCCGGCCACTCCGATCACCACCGAGGTGCCCCAGCCCTTGTGGGTGGCCTCCAAGGCCGAGCGCATGGTGTTCACATTGCCGATGCACTCGAAGGTGTAGTCGAAGCCGCCATCGGTCAGGTCGATCAGGTAGTTCTGGATGGCTCCCTTGTCGGCCACATCCTTGGGATTCACAAAGTCGGTGAAGCCAAACTTCTTGGCCAACTCGAACTTGTCAGGATTGATGTCGATGCCGTAGATCTTGCCGGCGCCGGCCTTCTTGCAGCCCAGGCCCACGGCCAAACCAACGGCTCCCAGGCCCCAGACCGCGCAGGTACTGCCCGGTTCCACCTTGGCTGTGTTCAGAGCGGCTCCGTAGCCCGTGGAGATGCCGCAGCCGAGCAGGCAGACCTTCTCCAGCGGCGCCTTCTCGTTGATCTTGGTCAACGAAATGTCGGCCACCACGGTGTACTCGGCGAACGTGGAGGTGCCCATGAAGTGGAACAGCTGCTGGCCCTTGCAGCTGAGACGGGAAGTGCCCTCGGGCATGACGCCAGCGCCCTGGGTGAGTCGGATCTTTTGGCAGAGATTCGTCTTGCCGCTCTTGCAGAACTTGCACTCGTTGCACTGCGGGATGTAGAGGGCAATGACATGGTCGCCGGCCTTGAAGTTGGTCACTCCCTCGCCGACGCTCTCCACGATGCCGGCGCCCTCGTGGCCCAGGACCACGGGGAACAGGCCCTCGGGATCGGCACCGCTCAGGGTGAAGGCATCCGTGTGGCAGACTCCAGTGGCGGTGATCTTGATGCGGACCTAATGGGGAAATCGGGTAATCAGGCCTTATCATCTCTGTCTTTATCTGTAGTGGACTTTTTCACCCCAGTATGAGTGGTATATATGTACCTCATGGGCCTTGGGTGGAGCCACCTCGATGTCCTCGATGACCAGCGGCTTCTTGGCCTCCCACGCCACGGCGGCCTTGCATGTGATAACCTGTTGCAGGAATTCGATATCAGGGGAGTGTTCTGCTAATTAATATTCCCACTGCTGCTGCACTCACCTTGCCCTGGGTAGCAGACATTTTTTAGTGTAGAGGAAAGTTTAGCGACAAGATCTAATTGGCGAACGGAGAGCGAATGGAGAACGAACGGAATGGAATGGCGATAACGAGGAGGAGGCGGGAAAAGCCGGGTGGCGGCAGTGTGACCAGACAGTGATCAATGGAGTACACCAAAAAGCACACTTGGTTACAAGAACAAATTCTATCGTTTATACGGCGGTTAAAAATATTTTATAATGTGTATTCATAAATAATTAATTAAAAACCTAAAAAAAAAGGTATTAAAAATAAGTATCTCAACTAGCACTGGCTAAGTAACTTATTTGAAAGAACATTGGCTAAATAACGAATAGAAAAGGAATCAAATAAAAGAAAATAAAAAAATCGAGTAATTTTTCTATTATATAGGTTATATTAATATTGGTTATCAATTCTAAAATAATTATTTAATTCGAATTAAAAAGCTTATTGACATTTAGATAGTATTAACATTTGCTGGTCACACTAAGGACACAAGCGCAGCCAACTTCGCTTTGCACAAGTCAGCTGTTTGGCGAAAATAGACTGTTATTCCTAAATCCGTTATAAGATTTAAACATATTAAAGTTTGGCAAAACACTGAATAACTTAATAAACATACTTAAAGTGCGTTTATCAAATTTAAAACCTTGAGCTTGAAAAACAAGCTACTGCCGTGACTGAAACATATGCATTTCTAAATTAAAATAAACGACCGCGCAGGCGCCAAGTTTTTTGTAAACATTGCCGCCCAACCCAAAATGCAACAACAGTAGCCCCCAAAAACGCCAACGAACGCAAAATCGGCACAAGGACGTGCCAGCCAGCCAGGAAAAATCAATAACAACACAGCCGCGAAGCGACAAAGGCCGGAAGTGCATTTTTTGCATTACTGCGCGTTAAGTAACGTCACGGAGAAGGAAAAAATGAGTGTTATTTAGAGAAAAGTGATGTAGTTGTTTGTGCCAAGAGTGTAAAAAGAAAACCCGGAAAATGGTGGGCAAGGGGTCAAGCGGCTTGGTCGGCGACACCAGCACGGGCAGCAAGGAACGCCCTGTTTTCATTCCGCCCCGGAAACGTCAACAAACCAAGTCGGAGGCCAAGAAGCAGAACTATGTGGACCACATCGTCAGTGTGCAGGTGAGAGGTGGATCCAAAGGATTCCCGGAACGAATCAACAGTGAATAGTCCTATTTTCGATACTTATATTGACCAAGCCCAAACGCGAATTCTTGGGATCCTCTTCCAATAGCTACCATATAGCAACTAAAAATGGATGCACTAAGTCATTTACTACAAATTAACTTTATACACGGATATTTATTTAAAGTGTAAATCATTAAGGCATATAAAACCTACTAAAAAAAAGGGACTCTTTAGGGACCGTTCACTTTTGATTCATCCAAAATGTTAATGTAATATTATATTTCATAAATCCTTTGCTTTTACCTTAGCAAAATCGTCCAAAGCTATCCCCCTCGAATCCGGGACTCGAGGAGGAGCTCCGCAAGTCCAAGTTGATTATCAAAAACAAGCAACCGCTGCCACAGCTCCCCGGTGAACTAGGAGTTCCCAATGCCCATGACACACTGGCCAGCACCCACTCGGCCAGTTCGACGCAGCACAGCCAGAAGTCGGGCCGGTCGAACGGCAATCTCAACGAGCTGCAGAACTTCGAGTCCATATCGCAGGGCACCAAGTCCACCTCGCAGCGGCACGAGAGCAGCACGGTGACGCCCAGCAGCTGCTGCTACTCGGAGAGCAGTCTGGACGCCAAGCTGAGCAAGTCGCAGGACTGCCTGAGCAACCGGTCGTCCTCCAAGAAGCGGGTCAACATCCGGACGACCGATCTGCCCGGCCAGGGGAATCAGCGCAATCAGCGCTCCTCGCCGGAGATAGCCAACTACGAGGACCTGGAGTCGGGGGAGACGAGTGTGCTGAACAACTATGACCAGAGCCTGGAGCGGGGCTATCAGGCGCGCAAGGAGAGCGGCGGAGGCAACTACCTGACCATGACGGGCACCATCAAGCGGGGCCGCAAGAAGGGCCAGTCCGTGGACCTGCAGATCAACATTAGTCGCGAGGAGCTGGAGCAGCTGAATGCCCATGCCATGGCCAGTGATTCGCAGAAGGGCGGCAACCTGTGCTGCACCTGCAGCTGTGGCACCGGCCTCCACATCCTGCTCATCTCGCTGTTCTGCCTGCCGTTCGTCACCGTCATCTCGGCGGTGTACTCCTTCTACATTGGCACGCTCACCTGGTACAACATGTTCAACTACTACTGCGAGGAGCGGACGTACCTGCACAAGATCCTGGTGACGCCGCTGCTCTTCGTGGCCTATCCCCTGGCCATCCTGCTGTGCACCTTCGGCCTGGGCCTCTACTCGGGCCTGCGGCAGCTGAGCCTGCAGTACAGCAGCTGGGTGAACGACATCACGGACATTGAGAAGGGATTCTATGGCTGGCTGTGCGGCTTCCTGCGGATGCCCGACTGCAGTCCCTACGAGGTGGTCATCCTCACCGACATCTGTGTGGCGCCGCAGGACCCGCAGCGGCTGCACATCAACAAGCCGCGCCAGGAGCTGTCCATGTAGGATGTGATGTCCAATGGCCCCAATTTCGTTTCGACCATGAGTGTGATATAAAAAAAAACGTAATTACATTTGCCGAGCAGCAGAAGTAAGATCAACACATTAAGTTTCCTTTGGCCAAATTTGTTCCTTTCACATTGACATAATCGTATGTCTGCAATTGCAGCTTTAGAGAGAACGGAGGTATACACTATATAGATATCGGAGACAGAACATAATCCAAACCCTAGAGAGCCTAGCCTTAAGTTACTAAAGATCTAACACTCGCACAGCGTCCTTCCTGGGAGTTCGGAGGCCCGAGACTCATGTAACCCTGCAGAAGTCATTCCAAAAATTGCTCAATAATTGTGGAAAATTAGGTTTTTGTCTGAACAATACGAGGGGGAAACCCTTTTGCAATTTGAAAAACCATCCATTTGCTATCTCTGACTCGACAAGTTTAAAATCTCTATAAACTCAGATTCATCCCATATAATTTATGACACTTGCAGGGTTATTAACTCAAATAGTTAACTGTTGTGGACGGGCACTAGCCTGCCACTCGAAACTTTGCTTTCCTTTCTAACTCAAAGCCAAATTTTGAAAGCGTATATGAAACGTATAGCATTTACAGATTATGCATTTATCTTCGAAGTGAACTTAAACCGAATGCGCAGTTGACGTGATGGAAACTTTTTCTTAGTTTTAAGCAAACACTTTTTATTTCGACGTCAACAAAAACCGCAGCAAATACACATACCTATATAAGCAAACGTTTTTAAAATAGAAATTCTATATGTTAAGAACCCGAATATCAAACACTTATTGAAATGAATATACTAGCCAGAGAAATAAAGCCAATAAAACCGTATAGCAAACACAAACAACCTGATATTATTGCGTTCTCAGATGGGAACTGCTACCTAGTATTTTATTTGCGTACATATTTGCGCATATTTCTTTTTCAATTAACTTCCAGCAGGGCAAACTTATAAATCAAGTGATAACGTAATGTTACCATGTATGGTTGCACTTGTAAAAATTATGTTGGGTTTGCTTAAGAAAAGTAAATAATTTGGAAAACAAAAAAGGTTTGGGGTAGGAAATAAAAATATAATGCTTTTCTTTTTACGTAAAAGAATAAACAAAACTTCAAATATTTCCTATATATGCCAAAATTTGAATGTTTTTGAATTCGATAGCCAAAAAAATAGTCCAAATATAACGTCTTAAGATGTTATATCACTCTTATGCTAAATTAAATTCAAAATTTCTACACGTTATTAAGGGTTTTAACCTACTTAAAGGTGAGGACGTCTGTTTTCTAATTTAAAAACTATTCTTTTTAAATAACAATTATCTATCATGTAAAATTAAAAAAAAAAAATTGAAATTAGAATGTTTTAAAATTATAAAAAATATTTCGAGTGCACATATGTAATCAAAAAGTCTCGGAGAGGGCGGAGAATAATGGGTGGAGAGGGAGCTTTTCGGCACTTTTATTTTTGCCGGCGAGACGCCCCCACAAAACTCGTAAACAAGCATCCACAGTCGAGGGGTAAATACGAACAGCTGTTCTCGGGTCTCCAAAGTAAGTGAGAGAATAGCAACAAATTACGGGCGGCAGCAAATAAAATAAACTGAAAGGGGCTCGTCTTTCCTAATCATAATCATAATAAGCTGGCGAGCTTAAGTGGCACGAACTATGATATTTCGCTATATTTAAAGTGGTTTATAAAGTCAAATAGCAAGCGGGCTTTACTTTCACTGATCTGGTCTATATAACCTATTAAACCTGTATTTCGGTCGCGCAAGCAAACACACTCATAAATAGTAAATTTAAATATACCCCTATATATGTGCAAAAAACTGACTGCCAGCGCAGCATATCGAACATGTGGGATACTGAATTCAGTTCTAAATCGGCTTTCGAAGCGAACGGACGTTGTGCGGAAAGTTGTGAAGAGAAGTACCGGGAAAATCATGGCCACAGATAATTTGACAGCGGTTCTCCACGGCATCGAGGACCTGCGACTGGTGAGTAGAACCAGGATCTAAACTGGGCTATTGTTTGCCAACTGCTAACTCACTTCCTGCAGGAGCAACGCCCCGTTCCGGAAATCGCCGACGATGGTAAGCGGTTTTTAGACTACATTTAATTTGATAGTAGTTTAAACAAATTTAAAAAGGGGGATGAGCCATTATAATATCAGTTACAGGACCCCAAAAACATTCAGGTAATGCCAAGAGGACTGATATGATATGGCTTTGCTATTTTCCAACTATTAATTGTCGACTTATTGGGGTGTTTCAGGTGTCAAGTGACACAGGTAGTATAACCATAATAAATATGTACCTAGATATAAATATATATTTACTATTTGCCAAAGCTTATCATAAATTACCAATTGATATGTGGAGTTGATTGGACTGCAAGGGATTTCCGTGATATATGAGGTTATATGGGTGTGTGTATATTGCATTCCCTTGACTTACAACTTAAATACTTAATATAAATAATGTTATTTATAAAACGGCTTCCTATTTAGATTTTATATGATATACCATTATTATTATGATATACCATTATTATGTCAAATCCTCAGAGGTCCTCCTGGCGATGGATAGTGTGGGCATCTGCGGCTCGGACGTACACTACCTGGCCCACGGACGCATCGGTGACTTTGTGCTGACCAAGCCCATGATCATTGGCCACGAAGCCGCCGGAGTGGTGGCCAAGCTGGGCAAGAAGGTGACCAACCTGAAGGTGGGCGACCGGGTGGCCATCGAGCCGGGCGTGCCCTGCCGCTACTGCGACCACTGCAAGCAGGGCCAGTACAACCTCTGCCCGGGAATGGTCTTCTGCGCCACGCCCCCCTACGATGGCAACCTGACGAGGTACTACAAACACGCCGCCGACTTCTGCTTCAAGCTGCCCGACCACGTCAGCATGGAGGAGGGCGCCCTCCTGGAGCCCCTGTCCGTGGGAGTCCATGCCTGCCGTCGCGCTGGAGTTGGTCTGGGCTCCAAGATGCTCATCCTGGGCGCCGGTCCAATTGGTTTGGTCACGCTGCTGGTAAGAGAAGCAATTAATTGATTATGCATCCTAGAATATTTAAGCTACTTATTCCTTCCCCTTTAGGCCGCCCAAGCCATGGGCGCCTCGGAGATCCTCATCACCGACTTGGTGCAGCACCGCTTGGATGTGGCCAAGGAGCTGGGCGCCACGCACACGCTGCTCCTGCAGCGGGACCAGTCCGCCGAGGAGACCGTCAAGGTGGTCCACCAGACGATGAGCGAGGTGCCTGCCAAGGCCATCGACTGCTGTGGAGCCGAGAGCAGTGCCCGCCTGGCCATTTTCGTAAGGGAATCATTGGCTCTCGATGACCAGAAGCTAACACCTTTCCTTTCAGGCCACTCGCTCCGGCGGCGTGGTGGTGGTCGTGGGCATGGGTGCTCCAGAGGTCAAGCTGCCGCTGATCAACGCTTTGGCCCGCGAGATCGACATCCGTGGCGTGTTCCGCTACTGCAATGAGTAAGTTATCAGTCGGACTCCAGGGGTCAAGACATCAGCTGATTCCTTCCAATCCCCCAGCTATGCCGCCGCTCTGGCTTTGGTGGCTTCGGGCAAGGTGAACGTGAAGCGTCTAGTGACGCACCACTTCGACATCTCGGAGACGGCCGAGGCGTTCGAGACCTCCCGCTGCGGCAAGGGCGGTGCTATCAAGGTCATGATCCATGTCCAGCCGAGGGACGCCAACAACCCAGTGAAGTTCTAAATATACACTCTTATCTTTAAACCGAACTGTGCGTCTTGAGTTGGGCACTGCTGGTGGAACATTTCGGGTGTCTTGGAACATTAGTTTTATACCTTATCAACAGGTTCTATTTTTAATAGTAAGTATACTTTGGAAGTTGTTTTAATGCACTTAAGGGGTAAATTAGTATCTTAACAGCTCAATATTCCGATAAGATGGTCTAAAAAGCCATTCTTTAATTAATAAAAGGCTTGCTAGTGCAACCTGTATCTGGTTTTGGGAGTCTTCAAATCTTTTAGAAAAGAGTAGCTGTTAAGGCCTGTATATTATATTACTAATAATTACATTATCAAGTCTCCCACTCACCGTAACTGAGTGCTGAGAATGCTAAAACAAATACTGGATGTACTCGAGGGACTCCTCCGGAGCTCTGGGCTCTCCCTCGGCATCGAAGTCAATCAGTTCCGGTTGCCTGTTCCGGGCAATGTATCTCAGATAGCCACGTGTGCTCTCATGTCGCACCGACAACTTGATGTCCCAGCCACTGTCACGTGGCGAGGAGAAGATGGTGGAGCCATGGCAGTTGACCATCTGCAGCCAGCGGGTGAAGCCCACGCCCAGGTAGTTGTTGGCCTTGTCCACGATCACAATGGGCAGCTCCTCGCTGGCCAGCAGACGGACCAGTTTGCGCAGCTTCCTCTTCTGGATGGGCCAGTAGTAGCAGGCGGGGTCGTAGAGCATCACCAGCATATCGCTGCTGCTCTCCTCCCGCAGTTCAAAGTAGTTCCTCGGGCTGGAGTCCTGCGAGGGAGTGGGGCCCAGGACTACGGCGCGGAAGAGCTGATCCTCCAGCAGCTGGTCGCAAAACTCCCTCAGATACTTGGCGCTGACCAGCTTGTGCATATCGTAGACTCGGCCCTCGCAATCCTTGCCATAGATCCGTGGCGGCAATCCCTTTCGGTAGGTACCAAAGAAGTCGGGATCTAGATTGGAGTTGAACTCCCCGATGTTGGAGATATCCCGTAGGCCGAACAAAATGCGGCCAGCGTACTCCTGTGCCAGCTCATCGAGCAGTTTTACCCACTTGCTCAGATCGTCCCCGTGTCGGTTTTTGACGAAGTGAAACGCCACCACCTGTGGCCCATCGAACGTAAACGGCAATTTCAAGTCCACTTTCGGTATCCACAACAGCCAATGAATGGAGTTGTTGTCGGTTAAAACTGTCTTCACCAGAACCATTTTCTCTTCACTATCTAGTTCTTCCGAAACATGCAATTCTTTTTATACACTGATGATACGATACCCGGCAAATTTCACAACAGAAAAAGCTCTTGAAATTGAGCTTTACTTAACATTGTTTACTTTTTAAATTTAACATTATGTAGTTTTAACATTTTTAAAAAAGAGGTAAATATTTACCATCCTTCTTCTCTAGTAGCCCCTCCACAAATTATAGAATTTCAAGTATATTGAGGAATTTTATCTTATAGATGTTTAATTTAAACAAACTTAGTAACTCTGTGTTGTAGTCCAGTTTTATTAAACTCCCTTAGTAAACTCTGTGATGTAGTCAAGTTTATTTAACTTCCCTGAATATTTAAGTGTAATAAAAGTAATTGGGCAAAACGGGGACTGCCTGCCCAGTCGTTTTCACTCGGAAATTTACCAAAAGATAATCATAAATAAAGATTTGAGTGCGGCTGCAAAGCCAGACGCTTTGCTCGGATAATAAACTACAAACTAACGTATACTACCCGTATATAGATAACTAAACAGGTGCGCAAATTATTTTTGTGTGTAACAAAGCGCTGACCAAGTCGATTGGCCTAAGATAAACAGAACCCCGTACGCATAACCGAAAACTAATCAACAGTTAGCCTAAGTCTTAATATTATTTACGCGGCGCGGTAAATATATATAAAAGTACAAAATACGATGTAGATTCTGTAGAGCCACAATGGATTTGAGCCGCCATTAACCCCGACTCCCAGCACGACCTAGAAGCGCACCTGCTTGAGCTTATCGTAAATGCTGAAGTACAGGGCCGTCGTCATGCTTGACTTGAGGAGTGTGGGGGCCACGCCCTTGTACAAGCCCCTCACGCCCTCCTGGCGAACGGTCAGCCGCACACAGTCCCAGACTCCGTGGCACTGCAGTGTCTGTCCGAAGGTCTGGCGGTTCGACTCGAAGCCCTGAATCTGCAGCCGCTTCTTGATCAGATCGAAGGGGTACACGATCGTCTTGGAGAGCATGCCCGAGGAAGCGCCCAGTCCCAGCAGTGTCCAGGTGGGCAGCTGGCTGCGATCGCTGACCTCCAGGAAGGCGCAAGCCCAGTCGCTGAACAGGCGGTAGGCCATGAAGTTGGTGCCCATCAGCGGCGTTATTTGCAGCAGGGCGGAGGACAGGCCGCGGTACATGCCCCGTGGACCCTCGTGCCGCACTATCGCCGACACAGCTCGCGTGGCGTTCCGGTAGCCCTTGCTGGTGTCCTGGGCAATCAGCCGAGTGCGAATCACGTCCAGGGGCGTGGATATGATCACCGCTGCTCCGCCGGCTGCAGCTCCACACAGGAAATTCGATAGATGCTGGTGATCCGCCAGGTAGCTGGTCTGTTTGGCCCTCAGGCTCAGCTGCTCGTATGTCCAGAACTGGCAGATGCCGTACATGATGCTCAGCACCTGGGCAGGATTGTGACCCTTCCAGAAGGCCAGCAATCCCTCCTCCCGGTAGATTGTCTTCACCGCCTGTCCAATGGATGTGTACTTCGAGGTAAGCGCTCCCGCTCCCTCCCTAGCACGACTCTTGCCCAGCGGCTCCACCTGCAGCTGGAAGCGTATCTTGAGCACGTCCAGTGGTTGGCAGGTGGAGCGGGTGATGGCCGCCGACAGGCCGCCGGCTAGCATTTGATGGAGCTGCTCCCGCGTACTGTGCGTTCGCCGGGGGACGGGAGCTGTGGTTGTGGCTTGGGTTGCCTCACTGGTTGTTCCTGTGGTCACCGCCATGTCTGCGTCGGTGCTGCTTTGGTTTCGCTTTTCGTGTGCGTATGTTTGCTCGTGCGGATTTCACTTTTATTGCTGCGACTGCCAACTCTTCAATGGCATTTCTGTAAATGAAAGAAACCCAGGCAGGCGGAGACAACGTCATTACAGTGGGAATTCAATAGCAGCAACCACTAAGTTGGAATTTCGATTTCAGAAACATTTAAGAGGCATGTTTTTAGAGGGGTGGGTTATGGTCAGTCAGCTAGTTAGTTATTTATGAGATGTAGATTGATCTTCGAGCTAATGGGTTGTTTATCTTGAAGACAATGCTGTGAAAAATGTCGGAATTCCTTAGCCTAGGAGTTGCAACTAAGATCACCCAAAAATATGTTTTCTATAATCAGGAGAATGAATTGATGATGAAATATAAATGATAAGGTGATTGGTGCTTGTGAAATGAATGGGTTTGCCATTTTAGAGGTTGTTATAAGGATGGGAAATAGGGTTGTTGTTATTTGGATAAATTTTTTAAAATCCTACTTAGTGAAGCCCTGCTGTAGCTTTCATTCAAAGCGTTTTAGAGGTGCGGCCGGGCGCAAACTCCGAATTGTTTACACATTCATCAACTCGCTGGCCAAATTGATGTGTAAAAATGCGTAGACAGGCATTGGGAAATAGTAGGAGTGATTTTGGAGGATGGTACTTACAAGTGTCATGCTCAACGGAGCGTGGGGATGATGTCTCCGCGATTACTTCACCACTATTGCTGTTATGCCCAGCTGCGCGCCAAATCGCAGAGTACTCAAGGTAGATTCCAGGTTCAAACGGACATTCATTGATTGACAATAGTCGTCTAGAGGGTATTCGGGTTTATCAGCGATTTCACTTTTCCCGCTTTTGTTGTTCGATGACTCTCGTTGTGTGCCGTGCTGTCCAGTTCCGAAATTCCGATGCTGCTGGCGAGATAAAGAGACAATGACGGGGGGAACACGCCTGAGATGCTGGATGGTGATTGGAGGCGGAGGCCTGAGTGCAGCGTGGCCAGAGGGTGATCCTCACCTGGAGCAGATGCGTCCGTTCGCGGGCAGAGTGCAGCAGTTACTGCGGCGGCGACGCTTCTTCATTACAGGCAGCGGCCCGTGGATTGCGTCAAAACTTTCTTTTCGCCAGCTTTGTAATATCGCTGCCGCCGAGATGCCGTTGCAGTTGTGTGGCGCGACGCTCCCGGTTGGCCGCTTCCACTTCCACAAACTGGTTTTCCCCAAAATCAAACCAAGCCGCTCTGCTCCGCTCCAAAGCAACAACAACAAAACAAACCAAGTTACGTCGCCAAGTGCACGCAGCCAGCTGTTCGAGCCGCTGGAGATGAGCTTTCGAAACGGTGATGTAATCGGTTATCGAAATCAGCTAGCGACTATAGCTATAAAATAGCTGATAGCTTGTTTTGAATTTGAATGTATAAAATCGTTATATTTTCTACGTTATTGATAATATAAAAGCTATCAATTTCAGCTTTATAGAATTGTATGTTCCCTTAAATATAACTTGGTAAAAATAATATTTCCTTTGCTTGACTAACTTTTCTTTGTTCCTTAACAAATACCTAGTTAAAACATTTCTAAAACCTTGTTAAACAACCACAATACTCTATTTTTACAAATAAATATAATCCTTGGAACCACATTACTACGCTCAAATGTCTGCATGCTTTTAAATAAATGATTTTCTCTTAAGATTTGTAAAAATTACTATTACACAGTTACAAAAGCCAAATCAGGCTATTATTAAAAATATACATTTTATCGATAAAACTGTAGCTGTCACGAGCCTGGCGTTGCCACTTAGGCGCGCTTTTCGGTTTATTTTAAAATGTTTTAGAAAATAAAATACAGAGTGGTTTATCAGTAAAGGTCCCTACTTCCACCCAATGCCGCCTGTGTTAGCATCGGCTGGAGCACTGGGCGTGGGCTTATAGTCTGGTGGTATGCTGAAGCCAAGCACCTCGAAATTACCGCCAGGGGGACCGGCCGCAGGTCCATTGGTTGGATATGGTGGCGGTTTTTGTGTGGCTGGTGACACAGGATTCGGATTGGGATTACTAAATTTAACAGGAGCAGGAGGCACTGCATCCTGCGCCTTGGGATATAGACTGGGAAAGTTGGCTGCTCCATTCGAACCATTAGTTCCCGGTTTTCCATCGAAGGGGTAGACGGGATATCTTGGCTTAAAGGTGTTGGACTCGAATTGCTCCTCACTGACGTCTTCCATGAAGTTGGGAGACCCTAAAAAGAAGAAATATCTCTTCAAAATAACACTCTTTTTTCTTTTCGGTAAAACCCACCTGGATGAGAAGTTCCATTTGACTGGGACTTTTCCTGGCCGGGTCCCTTGTCATCCGCACTTCCCAAAAGCGGCACTGTGCCAATGGTGAGTGGAAAGTCCATGACCAAGTCGCCACCTCCATGGAGCTTGAAAGTCTTGGCGATGAAGCGCAGTGTATAGCTAACCCGAATGGGATCCTTTTCGCTCTGGGTCGATGGAGTGGTCGGCGGGACCACGAGGTACTCGTCGAACATGGCCTTGTTGTGCTTCAGCACCTCACCGCAGTGTTTGTCCGCCACCCGGGATTCGGTGACCTTCAGCTGCTCCTTCGTTCCCGAAGAGTTCGCGCGATACGAAACGTTCTTCATCAGACGCACCTTCACATCCATGCATTGCACATCCGACTGGTTGTCCAGCACCAGATGGAAGTGGATCTTCTGCCCGGGCACGTAGGCTGAGTAGGAAGTGCTCACGTCCATCACCATGGGCTTATGGGCTCCGAAAATGGAACCCCACCAGAAGCTCTTGGACTCCAGGCGTTGCAGGGGCTCCTAGAAGAATCATAACTTTATTGAAAATTAAAAGGACAAAGGATTTTGGGTGGTTACCTTATACTCCTGCCGCTTGTTCAGATCGTGTGGCAGGATCACCGAGAAGCACTGCTTGAAGGTATTGTTGTAGCGCACGGCACGGTCAATGGTCAGGGTGACCTCGTGCTTGATCTGACCATGTTCCCCGTTGAAGGAGGTGGGTGCATTGGGCGGAATGGTGGTCCGGAAGGGGAAGACGTACTTTCCGGTGGGCAGCTCCAGCTGGGATCCGCCCGCCTGGCCGTAAACCGGCTGGTCAGTGCTGTAGTACACCTCGGTGGTGGTGTGGGTCACCAGTGACTTGGTCGTCTTCCCGTCCTCGCCCACCCGCTCCTCGCTCTCCTGCCAGCGCGTCTCCCCGTACCCATTGATGGTTATAAAGATCGCTGCAATTGATTAAATTCATCTGTGTACTGCCGGGTATGTAATTCAATTATGCATTAAGTTTAATTGCATTTGACCTTTGGGCCTTTGTGTTTTCGGATGTGGGCAGTATTGCATCGGAAAATGGCTTCGCTCAGAAAAGCATTTTGTTAATTGACTAACAATAATTCCGAGAATAATTTAATCATAAGCATAACAAAAAAAAAAGCATGCTATCTAATTAAGTTCACCGCCAGCTTTGAGTTTTGATGTAGTTCGATTTTTGTATACCCTTAAAAACCTATATAAAATCAGATTTAAAAACATCCAACAAGTTAACAACAAATTGTTCCGTAACATTAAAATATCTTGTTAATGAGATTTATTTTCCTCTAATTAAAGCTCTGATAAGTTCGACTTTGTATAACACTATGTTTGACCTTTATTTCCTTTAATTCACTCTAAATGTAGCCCTATAAAGCACAATTCAGAGGTATCGGCACGAATGTGCTGACCAGTAAACTGAATCAGATGTCTAATAATAATAAAACTGTGGACGCAATTTCAAACAAAACTAGTTTTTCTGCCGCTATCAGATATCCGAAGCCAGCCAAGCGGCCCCATGTGTGTTGTACATAATATAATTTACCATATATACACACAGAAGTATCTTTCAAACAGATCCACCGGTAACAATAACAAAAGCATCGGACAACAAAACACCAGCAATATTAATGACGACGCGACTACGCAACGAAAGTGGATGGGAATGGTGTGGGAATCTGAATTTGAATGGGGATGGAGAACCATGACGTCATGGCTGCGCGCCTATAGAATACTGCGTCTTCCGCGTGTCTTCAACTTACATCGAATGGTTTTCGGACGCTCCGTAACCAGTTCGGCGGTTCCGGAGATTAGCTGACCGGCTTGGTAGACCCCCAGGGGATTGTTGTCGAAGGCGAAGGTCACCTTGCTGCTCATCTCGTCCAGAACTTGGTCCTTGGCAACGGCGGTATCAGGCGGTATCGGTGTCCGGATATCAAGTTCCTTTGTTGTTTGCTTTCTTGATAGTTGTTGGGAGTGGTTGGTGGCCGGGGACTTGGGGTCGGAGCGAAGCAATTTAGCTCGCGAGCACCGAACGCGAGCAGCTCTGGCTTAATACTGATTTCTCGAAAGCCACCGGCGAACTTGGAGGCCGTTTTTTGTGTGTGAGAGAATGTTTGCGAAGGGAGAAGTGGAGGAAAAACGGGGAAGCACACGGAAAATTAGAGGAAGTTTTAGATACATGCGTTCAAGGATAATATTCGGGTTATATAATATGCAATGTGTATTAATAAAATCCCGATTTTATTTTTTCTCGATTTTGTGTTTAATAATAAAAAATATATAATTTCTAATATTAGAAAGAACATACTTGAAAATTTGATTAAAAATGTATCACAACTCTTTGTATATTTCATCTTTGTTACCTGAAAAAGGGTATTACATTCGTTGAATAGTATGCAACAGGTAAAGAGTTAAAAAGCGTTTTCGACTCTATAAAGTATATACATATATGCCCTATCAAAATCTGTCTATTATGAACGCTAAGATCTTAGAAAGTATCAATTCTGAAGAGTTGGGATTAGGAATGCAGATTTTTAGATACATTTAAAAATTTCTCCCGCCAAACCATTCAAAGTTCTGCAAGTCGAGCGGTTCAATCGCCTGCCCACCAGGTGGCAACGCCGCGCAACAGCTGTTTCTGCTATCGGACCATCGCTCTCCGGGTAATCGAAAGAGAGCTGCAGCTACACAAAAGCGTAACTCTCGGATCTCGTAAATTTATAAGAAATTTAATTATCCAACCCGCCCGCGGTCGGCAGCAATCGAATCAAATTGGCCCGGGGTGTGCGACAAACACTTGTGGGTCACTGCAAATTGCTAGCCATCTAGCTAGCCGAAGAACTGGCCGCAGTCAGCGCGAAAAGCTTCCGCTCCCCGCGCGCAGTGTGTGTAGTAAAACTAAATCGTACGCCGTAAATCGTAAATCGTGAATCGCTGTGGTTGTGGTCGAGTGCGTGTGGTGGTGCTGCTGTTCTGCATATACCTCAGGGTGGTGCGCGCGGTCATCGGCGGTGCACTGCATCCGCGCTCCTATGTGGCGGCATTTTGATGACGAAATTATTTTTGGATAAGTGTTTGATGAGCGTGGCCAAACCGGAGGAGTCATCACCATCAGCGGCAGCGGCGGCGGCGGCGGCAGAAGAATGGAGAGCGAGCGGTTGCGAATCACGCTGGACAGCGCGGATCGGGTTTACTTTGCGGGCGACATAATTCGCGGAGAGATCTGGATGAACGTGAGCAAGCGCACCAAAATACGCGGTAAGTGGCAGTCGGGCATACCCATCCATTTCCTGGCAGCCCCATCGCAAAGCCCGGCTTGCATCATCCGTGACTCAGGTAGCAAGGCACAGAGAGAAAAAGTATGATAACACTATTGAAAGCAAGTTGATCAAAGATAAGAGTGGGGTTAATGCAATTGACATGACAATTTCTGTCTTTTGTTTTCAATTGTACTTTCCCTATTATAGTTTTGTATAATAAGGCAAAGATCTGTTATTTGATTAAAAAAGTAAGCAACTGTTACATTCTATTAAAACAGTTGTCCATAGAAAACAGCTCTCTTCATAGTCTGCCGCCACACAAACAGTGTACCACCATTGATAAGGTTGCCCTGTGCAAATTGCTCATACGAAATGCCATTGCATTGCGTGCCAATCGCCGGCTTGAAACCATCTAATGCAAATAGTATTTATTTCATCCTAACATTACTCACCGAATCGAAACTTTTTTTCTGTTTTGTCAGCGGTTTTAACCCATTGTTTGCCCGCTGGCCAGCTGGACTTTCGTTGCGGCCCCATTCGCACAAACAAAGAACTCCATCAGTTAACAAAGCACAGCGGCCATTTTATGGGGCTATCCCCTAGACCCACCCTCCGCCCCTTCCCCCCGAGGTTCTCGCTCGCAAATTCCTCCAATTGCCTTCTGCACTCGCCTTCCATTCATCGATAAGCATTCAATTGCATTTGCAATTGAATTTGCTCTCGTTCTTCTTGAGCACTGGCATTTGTTTCAGGAAATGCCAAGCGAAACGCAACGCACGCGTGCGAGCGGGAGGGCCAGAGGGTGGGGGCGCGTGTGCGAGGAGGGGCGCACGATGTTGGCGTGCCGAAATTGCCGTAATATGGGGCCAAGCGCAAAGTCAGGTCTAAGAGAAAGAGAGGTGGGAGAGCGCTCTCAGCACAGTGGAGGTCACAAAAGAGTGCTTTTTAAATATTTGAACTCAAATTAAAAAATTATTATAGGCATTAAAAAAATACATTTTTTCATACGTTTGCAAAACATTTTAAAAAGGTGGGAATGTATATATGGATAAGAATAAATAATTCAAAAAAAATAACAAATATTTTCCATGTAATTTTTTATCTCTTAAATAATTATTAAAACATCCAATTAACTTTTTTAATAAAGCTCAAAAATAATATTTAAACCCTAGCCAATTGAGCGACCCTCCACCGTATCCCAGGCGCCTCTCTGTTGTGATTTGCCTCTGTGCAGGTGTGCGTGAGAACTTCCCAGCAGCTGGTGCGTTGCATGTGTGGGTGAGAACGAGAGTCAATGGGAGCGCCACACTATCCCGCATCTTTCGGGTTTTGATGCGCTACGCGATAAAAAGCAGGGCATTTGGGTGACATCAGGTGAAGCCATAAGTGCTGACTTCAGGCGGCGGCCCAAGTGTTTGTGGACCGCGGGCTAAAAATAGACGGACGCCTGTCCGTTAACTGCCCCAAAGTCAAAGGCGGTCGTTACGTTATCAGCGCAATATAACAAACGCGATTTATTATCAGAGCACAGACTACAAGTACAAAAATATGCTTATAAAAAAGGGGGAGCTGCAAGACATTTTCATGAGGGGGAATGCTTGGTGTGGAAAACAAGGACTACACGATGACAGCTGCCACATTGTAAGGCTTCGCAATTACATTAATTATACGCCTGTTTCTCCAAACCCGGCCCATACATATTACATACGTACTCGCTTCTACATATATATATATCTAAATGTGTTTATGCACTTAATTGAACACAGCAGTTTATCGTTAGTTTGTGCACAATGGATGAAATTCCGGGTGGTCCCATTACGCATTCATGCGGTCCCTGAGGAAGAGCTCCATCCGCGGCCAGATCTCCTTGGTCTGCCTGCCCTTGAAGGTGGCCACCAGGCCCTTCTCCTTGTACCAGGCTATCACTGGACTCATCAGTTCGTCGTACAGCTCCAGCCGCCTGGCCACCACATGTGGCTTGTCGTCCTCACGCTGAGTCAGCGGTTCTCCCGTGACATCGTCTTTGCCCGGCACCTTGGGATCCTGGAAGCCTATGTTGTACACCCTGCCGGAGGGCGCGTGAATCCAGCGGTTCTTGACCCGATCGATGATCACATCGTGTGGAATGTCCAGCGTGATGACTGCATCGATCTGCTCCCGAGCCTCCAGGGCCTGGGCCTGGGCGATGTTGCGCGGGAATCCGTCCAGGATGTACGACCTGTTGCCCACCTCGGTGATGCGGGCCAGCATAGTCTTGGTCACGATCGAGTCCGGCACCAGTTTGCCGTCGGCGATGAACTGCTTGGCCTTCTTGCCCAGCTCCGTGTTCTTCACGATGTTCTGGCGCAGAATGTCACCCGTGGAGATGTGGACGCATCCGTGGTTCTTGCAGATCAGCTCGGAAATAGTTCCCTTGCCCGAGCCGGGGGCTCCGATTATCACAGCGCGAAAGATTTTCGTGTACATGTCTAAGCTCTACTTCTGTCTACCTCTGCTTTTGAGCTGTAAGACAAAGATACAGAGTAATTATAGTTTAAAGTATTAAAAAGTGCTGAAAAAGTAGAACATAAAGGGATCTCTAGTTTAAAAGGTTTTTTTCTAAAGTTATTTACAAATGTAATAATGTTCTGTAGGGTGAATAACTGATAATCCTTCTGCCAGCACCGAAAATAGTTTTAAACCAAATTCAGTTGTTGACCACATTCGACAATCTTTATGGGCGCGATTAGATTAGCAAGCACGCCACAATTGTTTGATACAAAGGTGATGAAGCAAGGTCATAGTTTTCGCTCTTTGCCAGAAAGTGTGTTTTATGACTAATCACGGGAATCGAGCAAAAGATTCCATTCAATATGTGTGACCACCGCACTGCAATAAAGAGATATATAGCACTTGTCAGCTGCCGAGGGACGCCGTAAATCAATATGCCGCTTGGCAACAAGTGTAGCGCACTCACGCCCGAGAGCGGCAGCAACAGCAACAACTACAGCAAACAAGCGTGGCTTTTCAGCCTTCTGTTCTTTGTCTTCGTACAACCAGATATTGTTGTTGTTGTTGTTGTTGTTGTCACCCGCTTATCGTCCAAAGTCCACACGGAAAATTATTGAATGTGTAGGTTCAATGTCGCGCGTGTTGTGCGATTTTTATGCAATTCTGCATTTCTGCACTTCACCGTGGCCCTGCACTTTTTCACTTGCTACTGGCTTTTGTTGTTATGTTTGTTATGTAAATTAGCAGCTCGTAAATCACCTTCTTCTGCACTCACACGGCACTTGGGTTTTTGGGGAAAATTTCGGTTGTGCGCCGACCACGTATCTCGGTAGCAATTCTCGCCCGCGTACTAATTGTGCGATAACTTGTCGCCGTTATAGTATTCTAATTTGGTGTCCGCAGCTGCGGCGTCCGCCTTGTGTGTTCTGTGTTGTTTTTCTTGTTCCGCTGCTGCCGGCTGGCGAATATCAAATGAAGCCAGTCGTTATCTTTCGTGAGTGTTTGGCCTGGCTCTTGTTGTTTAGCTTCCAGGCTTCCGACACTCTCCCTCTCCTTTTAGCGCTCGCGATGCCCCAACTAACAGCCGGTTGTTAGCCCTCTCTCTATATCGCTCTCCAGCTCTCGCACTTGCAAAAGTGCAGTGTGAATAGGGTGTGTGATGGGGGGCGCTCCCGCGCTCTTCGGGCAATGTGCTCTCTTTGGCACTCTCTCACTGGGCTTCCTTTGGGGAAAAGTGCAGTTTGAACTTCAATTTAGATTCCTTCCATATGCAAAATGTATAATATCTGAAATAAAAAACTACAAACTAGTTTTTTACTTTCTTAGGTTCAGTTGACAACTATTAATTGATTGATTTTACAAGGGGTTTATTCATAGTACTTACATTTTCAGTAGTTCTAATGGGGCGGAGTTAGTTGTGTGATTTTCTTTTATCGGTGCTAAAAAATTATATATCTGTATAATGTAATTTTTGTCTACAAGGAGTAATTTTCTGAAAAATATATTTAAAAATCTTTACTATACTAAATAAATTTTAATAAGGACAGTTTACGTTAATTTTTCTTATACTGTTTTTTTGTGGGAAAAAAACTTAATTTAATAGCAGTTTCAACAATAAATTTTGTTATTATCCTGTTTCTAAATTTATTCTGAATGATATTATGTGTAATACTTACCTGATAGATTTGGTAGGCGACATCTTGTGAAACGAGCACAAGTCTATAAAAATTATTCATATTTTTTTTCCAAAGATTTGCTTTTGTTTTTTTTTTTTCATCGTTTGTGGATTTCTTTTTCAATAAACGTTTTCCATCTTCAATTAATTGGGAAAAATGATCAAAGACATCTTGCAAAATTCGTAGACTATTATAATATTTCAAGACATTTTTCAATAAAAATAATAGTTATAACTTACCAATATATACATTTCATCTGAAAGTCAACTTCACAAAAAACAAAACCGTAAAAAACCATTTACACGATTTCTCTTAATCAAAAGTTTAAGAATAAATATTGAACACTTTTGTTGATTTTTGCATGCAAGTCACGCCGAATTCAGCTTTGTAAGCTTCTTTATTTAGTGATCAGAGAACTCTTCCCAGGGGAGCGTATTACAAACTTGTATATCAAATTCAAATGTATTTTATGAGCTAAGAGGAAACGTAACACTCGTAGTACGTGTGAGCTTCGAGCACCCTACTCCTTGACTTCCTTGGCGGCCTCGACGAGCTCCTGTTTGCGCTCCTTCTGCGCCTCCTTGATCATTTTCTCCACCTGCTCGACGGCGGGCTCAGCATCGGTCACCGGTTTGGCAACCTCCTTGTCATTTCCACCATCTTTCTCCGGCGAAGCTGCTTTGGAATTCCGCTCATCCTTGCCGTTGGGCTCCACGGCGCGGGAAACACTGCGTGTGTCGTGATTGTACCAGGAGTACTTGCTGCGATTGATGGCGCCACGACCACGGCCCCTACCCCACGGTGGGTAGCGCGAGTGATGGCGCGGGCTCAGGCTGCGTGAACGGGAGCGACTCCGGGAGCGTGTGCGTCGATAGCGGGACGCCGGCGATGGTGTGCGACGTGGCACAAATGGCGAGGGCGTGCGGCGGTTGACGAAGGGTGAGGGCGAGCGCCTGGGCACGAAGGGCGATGGAGTCCTGCGACGATGGAAGGATCGCGAGCGGCGATCTCGGCGGTACCGATAGCGTCCTACCACAAAGCGATTCCCGTAGCGCCGTGGCGAGGGACTGCGAGAACGCGAGTAGCTGCGACGCCGGCGGGACCGCGACCTGCTTCTAGACCTGGATCTGGAGTCAGATCGCGAGCCACGACGACGGCTCCGCTGACGCGAGCGCGAGTTCCTTCCGCGACGACGATGGCGTGAGCGACTACGCGAGCGACTCCGACTCCGGCTGCGACTGCGAGAGCTGCTGCTCCTTCCGCTCCTGAGTGGTTCCGCTGGCGCCGCCAGACGCAGCATGCCCAGCTTGTCCATCTGCAGCGGTCGTTTTTTGATCTGAAAAGAGAGCTTGGGTGCCGGCTCCGGTGGCTTCTTTTGCTCCTGATACTTGGGCGCTGGCGGTGGATGGTCGCCTCCAAATGCGGCGGCCGCATGACGCGATGTGCTGGGTCCCATGGCATCATAGCTCGGTTTTTTGCCTGGAGCTGTTATTTTTTTCATCGGCGGTGGGGGAGGCGGTGAGTCTCCTCCTCCACTTGCATCTTTTAGATAGTTTTTGATCTTGGCTTTAAGTTCCGCCTCACTGCTGGTGGTGTTCATCAGCCTAAAAGCAACACAAAGCAGGGGTAATATATCGAGTCTTCAGGAAATGAACTGTACTCGCATCGCAATTGAAATAAGCTTCATTTGTGAAGCAAATACAGCTTGGGAGTTCAGCTAAATTCTAATCAAGGTACATACTTGTCTTGTCTATCACAGTGGGTTAGGCAGGGAGATCTCAAGAGAATGTATATTTGTTGTGCAAGGAGCATCTTTTGCTGCAACACTCACCTGATGGCCTCCTGAAAGTCTATCTTCTTGAGCAACTCCAAGGGATCCCCTAGCTCGGACTTGGTCCTGGACCTCCTCTTCTCCTTCTTGTCCTTTTTTTTCTTTCCCTTCTTCTTGGCCTTCTTATGCTTGCTAGCCTCCCGCAGCAGCTTTCTCACACTGGTCACGGTTTCATCATCGTCCAGCCGGAACTCATTGGCTTTTTTGGCATCGATGACGGCCAACTTTTCCTCACCCGCCGTTTGTTGCGCATAGAATGGCTGACTGATGTTGGGCTTGACCTTTCCAGCTAAAATTGGTAATGGATTATAGATTGGATCATCGGAGAAAAGAATGAGTGCTTCATCTTTAAACGCTTGCACTGAACCCATACATGTACTCACCCTTATCATCGCTTTCACTATCACTGCCACTCGATGAGGTGGACTCGTCCGAGGAGGCGCCACCGGCCGGGTTGTTCCCGTCGGCGCTCACTCTATGCTTACCGTCTCCACTCCGCTGCAGTGCGTCCAGCGACTGGCGTGCCTCCTCGTGCTGCGGCAGCAGGTTCAAGCAGTCACTGTACGCCTTGACCGCCTCGGGTATGCGGTTCTCCTCCTCATAGCTACGACCCAGGGCCACTAGCGTTTCGCCCATGTACTTGCGCGCGTTCACATGATACTTGTTCAAGTGCAGAGCCTTTTCAAAGTCCTGCAGTCCCTTTAGGAAGCTGCCGCGGTTCGCGTAGAGGGCACCGCGGGCCACCAGACCCTCAACATTGCGCGGATCAATGTTCAGAGCCTTGTTCAGGCACTGAAAAGCTTCGACCTGCTGGCCGTTCTTAAAGTGCTCGATGCCATCAGCCACGGAGCTGATCAATGAAGGTGTCGATTGCGATAAGGTGTGCGAATGATGGAATGACATACACTACAGCTTTAAGTCGGAAGTTAAACTTACCGGAAGGCCCATTGGGAGGCCTGCTTCTGTCGCAGCTCAGCGGCGTTTTCCGCTTCCGGAAATCCCGCCTTCAGATGGCTCATCAGTGAAAAATTCTCATTGGGCTGCAAGCCGTTTATCTGGAACAGCAAATCATAGTTTGGATTTTCAAACTCCAAGGCTGCGTTTAGATCGTCCTCATAGTGCGTGGCAGAGGGATGCTCCAGGTTATGGATTTTACTGTGGGAAAGGTGTTGGTTAGACAGCGTTTATGATGGGCTTTCAACAGATGAAGTTCCTCGCTTTACCGATAATACTTGGGCAACTCATTGAGGTCGCACAGACCAAACTTCAATTCCGGCGGTTGGTTGTACATGCCGATCATGTTGAGGCTAAGCCGCTCGGTGTCCGCGGATATGCTGTTGATCTCGCAGCGCAGGATGTCATTTTGGGCAAAGGTACGCGGGTTTCCCTGCTTGTCCAGGGGCAAGGGACCCCAGTAGTCCTGCAGGATCATGGCCTAGAACGAAAGAGTGGTTAGATAGGGGTTTATTGACTCTTTTTATCCAATTTATGTAAAGGTTTAGATAATAAATAGGTAAGATAATGCATTTTGTTGCTCAAAAAGGTAAACCTTATTACCTTAATAGGTATGTCAGCTAGGTAGGCGTGCTTGGGTTCGGCGGAGCAGAGAGGCTTCACCAAAAGCCGGTTGCCATTGAGCAGCCTGGTCACCTGGGTGTAGATGATGTCGCCCTGTTTCAGGGCAGCCAGGCGGTGGGCCCACCCTTTGCGCTTGTCCTTTACATTGAGATAGAACTCGAGGGGCGGCATCTGGGCCATGTGGGTGTTGGCTGAAAAAAGGGTGTTGCAATTGAGTTATCGCTGTGTAAGGTCAGGGACTACAATCCAAACCCACCTTGTGCCAGCACGGAATCCTCCATAACATTGGCCACCATAGTGCGATCGTACAGGTCGGTGGCCTTCCGCGCCAGAAACTGGTGCATCTTCAGCCGCTTGGCCCGCTCCTGGAAGGTGAAGTACTTCTGGCGCTCCTGGTAGACCCCGAAGTTCACCTGCGTGAGGCCCATCAGCCGCAGGTCGTCCACGCCCCGCTCATCGTCCCAGATCTTCTGCAGCGGCTGCCCGTGGTAGCCCAGGGCATGGGCAATGTACTCGAAGTTCATCTTTGCAGCGCCGCCTCTTTCGCTTTACACCATTTAAAGTTGAGGCGATGCCTCCTCAAAGGGCACAGGGGACGGGCGCAGAAAGGCCGACACTTGATTTAGCCGCTCGCGGCTAAATTTAACTGCGCACACTCTGCTATCGAGCACTTTAACCAACTGAGACAATTGGCCTCTATGATTTTGTCTACTTGCAACACAATTGATGGGTTTTTCGCATGAATTTAGCTGCAAAAAGAATTTTCGTATTGGCTTGCTGTGTGACCAGAAATAAGCCACAAAATAAAACCTTACAGAATTCCACAAACGGTCTTACTAAAGGGTGAGTGTCTTCGCTAAGAAGGCGGATACGGATACGGATATAGTGACCATTTGGCATGATTATGGTATATTTTTAGTATTTTATTTGTTTTGGCGCGCAGTTCAAATATTACTCAAATAAACAAATTTTAAGTAGTAAAAGAAATGTAATAATGAATAATAATTTTACAATATCTTATTTATTAATATCTTTTGCTTTCAGCGATCAAGGTGCAGGTCACCGG
Organism: Drosophila biarmipes; assembly: GCF_025231255.1. Classification (NCBI taxonomy): domain Eukaryota; kingdom Metazoa; phylum Arthropoda; class Insecta; order Diptera; family Drosophilidae; genus Drosophila; species Drosophila biarmipes. The sequence goes on along the minus strand of NC_066616.1, from coordinate 26,942,223 downwards.
CAAGGGCAAGTGCAAGTGGATGGAGATCCTGCGCAAGAACTCGAACAACAACGAGTACTCCCGCAGCCTGTTCTACACCAGCAAGGAGGTGTACGAGCACAGCGAAACTCCCCTCCCAGACTTCGAGCCACGTGGCCTGGAGCTCTCGCCCGGGGAGCATACGTTCATCTTCGAGGTGGCGCTGGGTCGCCAACTCCCCTCGAGCTTTAAGGGCAGCTATGGCGGCATCAAGTACAAGATGCGCGTGCTCATCCAGCGGCCGTGGACCTTCGATGAGCGGCACACGATTCCGTTCACCGTGGTGAAGAACATGCCGCTGCAGCCCTCGCAACGCAGTATTCCCAGTTCGCTGGAGAAGCAGGTGACCAAGACGATCAGCTTGTTTGGCACACGGCCCATCACCTTGCTGGCCCTTTTGCCGGAGGACTTTGCGGTGCGCGGCGAGCCGCTGAGGATTTGCGCCACTGTGATCAACAACAGCACCACCGCCGTGGAGAAGCTGCGCTTCAGTGTCCTCCAGTATGTGACCTACTACAGCCATGTGCCGCTGCGGGTGCAGAAGGTGGAGTGCATTGCGGTGGCCACCAAGGAGACGGGCTCGGTGCAAAAGAAGACCGAGCGCAGCTTTGCCCACGAGCTGCTGCTGCCCGAAGGCGCCCAGCCCACGGATGAGCAGATGAGCGGCGTTATTACCATCGTTTACGAGCTGCGCGTAGAGGCAGTGCTGCGGGGATTCTTCAAGAACCTGATCCTGAATCTTCCCTTCAAGGTGTACTCGCAGGATACGTCGAACAGGCTGAATTCGATGCGTCCGCCGCCTCCACCACGGCCCAACGACGGGCCACCCGGTCCGGATGCGGGCTCCGGCAATCCCTTTGAGCCCGCCCTGCCGGTCTATCCCTCGCTGGACTCCTCCATCGGCTCGCCCTCGCACTCCTCGCAGTTCAGCGAGTGCAGCTCCATCAACTCGATAACCTCGGACTCGTCGGCGGCCACTCTGAGTCCCGCCGTGGGCGGAGGAGCCGGCGGCATGGAGCTTTCCTACACCTCGGGCTCGCAGTCCTCGCAGTATGGAAGTCCCTCGGCCAGGACCAGTCTGCGCAGCTCCAATGTGCCCTACATGCCGTACCCGTCCAGTCCCCTGATGGTGCAGTCGTATCCGCCACCACACGTGCCCGCCTACCCGATGCCGGAGTCACCGCAGTACTCGCTCCTTGCCCTGACACCACCGCCGACTGGAGCCGCTCCTGCGACAGCCAATGGAGCAGTAGGAGGTGGAGGTGGCGGAGGAGCAGCACCGGGCTACAGCCAACTGCCATCCACCTCGACCTCAGCCTCGTTTCTTCAGCCTCGCCAGGCTCCTGGAGCCCATGAGTTGCGTAAGTTGCAATGGAATCATTTTATATATATTTTATGATAGGATTAAATTTACTACCTTATAATTTTTATAATCTTATTATCTTTTATATCTATTTTTCAGCACCTTCCTACGAAGAGCTCTTTGGCTTGGCCAACGCCCCTCCTGGAACTCCAAAGTAGGGAGCGATCGACAGTCTCGAGCAGCCACCCAGTTACGTCCAAGCTTTGCCTAGACATAGAGCTTCAGGTTTACTTTATAGTGTTATAGAGTATCAAAATATCGAATATATCTTAGAACGGCTACGCTTCGAGCACAAACCATTTGCAATTTGTGCACAAATCAAGCGCACTGTGTAACTACCAAGAATTCATTTGATTCGGCTTTAATCTTCCATCCAAAAGTTATCTTTTTGATGTAAATTATTATTTATTTGCACTGAGTTTAAGTTGTTTTGGATAAGGCAAATAGTTTCTTAAACTTGTCAAAGTAAGATATTGAAAATCTTGTACAACTGATTTTCTTCAAGTATAATCGAAAACAAGAGGTTACATAAATAATTGTTTTACACATGTGCTTATTTTTTCTTGTTTCATTTGCGCATATTTTAGTGACTTATTTACACATTGCTAAATGTTGTTTTTCAATAATGTTTCACAATCAGCTGTTTGCGTACTACTTATAATAATGTTTATGATCTTGACAATAAACAGGACAACTTATTTGCCTTCTCCACTTAAATTAGAGTTTGAGCTTGAAACATAATTGTATCCTTAACCAGAAAATATAAATAGTCAGCTTGTTGAAGCGAGGTAGATAGAATCACAAGCGAAACCTATTTGGAATTTAGGCAAAAAGCAATTTAACAATGTATACATATTATAACCGAACAAATTCGAAATTAGTTGAAAATTAATCTATGAAATTGCATAACAAATTATTTAGGTACAAGCGAATTTTTTTCTAAATAATTTACAAGAATTTAATGAAACCTTGGAAAAGTCTGTCTTCGGTTAAACTTGATTATCGAATGTACTCTCCGCAGACTTCCAAACTAAGCGCATTTCTAAGAATTGTATCTTGCGAATTACTCTAAAGACTCATGAGTATTTATCTCAGCACACAGCAACTCGAAACATATTTCCTGCCCCGCCTATTTATCTGACATTTCTCATTTCATATACGTCTATGTCTCCAAAGATTCTGATGAAAATGGTTTTCTGATCTAGTGTCTCAATGAAATTCTGTACCAAAACAGGTCTAACATTACTATTTATTTCTCTCACTGCATTATATGTTTAGCATTTAAGTACTTAAGCACAATTAAAATATGTTGAAGGATAGTTTGGTTCTTTGAGGACAGAAGAATCATTGAATCAATAAGCTTTAGTGCCTCTGTATGATGAACAAATCGAATGGTTATCGTTGATGAACGCAAATATATCGATAAACAATTTTTATACACTGATATTACGGATACATCATCGTTCGGAAGCAATGTCAACTTTTAGTTTTAAGCGCACGAAGGTATATATATATATGTACGATCAAAACGATTTCGTTAAGGTGCTTTACAAATCACTATTTTTGGATATCAACTTTTTTGTTTTCCTTGAATTTAGTGCTAGGACTAAATTTGATTATGATTTACATGAACGAAAAACCTAATAAAATGTTAATATAATTACAAAAGAAGATAGATTTTTATTATAGTTATTAAATGTGTTGAGAACTAATTTGTTGTTTACAATTATAAATATTTTTTGAAGAAGTTTGAAGGATAAATGATATCAAATCGAAATATATTTCGATTAAGTTTCGATAAATATTATATTTATCGATAGATGCTGTAAGTCTCTTGATTTGCAAATCCCTCTAGCTGCAGGTGGTTAAAAAAGGGTGCCAAAAATCCCCCCATTTGTTAAAGCTGGTCATGTTACAACCTTTTTAGCTGGCCAGAACCCCTCCAGAAAGAGTAGTTCTTGTACGTGTTAAATTACTATTTCAAGTGCTTGAAGGAAAGTGCGTTGCTGTCGCCCACGCAGCTACCTGTGTCTGCAGCTGCCCAGTTGGACAGGTGGGCAGGTGGCATGTGAAAAGGTGGGTGGGATGGTGAAATGTACTGGCTTTCAGATGTTCTGGTGAACGTGTGCGGCTTTTGTAACAAGCAGCGGAAGTGTTAAGTCAGCTGTAATTGTTTTCTTTCATATTTTTCCAGTCGCCGCTGTCGAGGGCGACAATTTAGTTTGCCCAACGGCGCTGGGGGAATCAGAGTAACCATAAATTATACTCCACATTGCAGTGGGGGCCTTCCTGGGGCTGCCTCGTGGGCAGCATGAAAGGCATACATAAACAAAATTGTTAAATAATAGCGACATTTAGCGGAAGTGGAATGCCTGCCTCCGCATTCTGGAAACTTCAGCACGCGCGACAAACGATCGCGGGGTCCTGGTTATTCCATACGATTCACTCCCCCGAGTTTCCATTTCGTCAAATTATAGAGGTGCTAGAAGCGAACTCAGCTCACCCCAGTTTTGGTGTACTTAAATGTCTTAATCGCTCTGGGGTTTAACTTCTATTCGACTCTCGGCAATGGTGCGGGGGTAAGGTTAATGATTTGTTGACCATTGCGAGGGCGGGGTGCTGCAATTTGAGGCTCTGCTTCTCGGCACTGAACGTGCCACTAGCTGATATTAAGTATGCGCCATGTGTGCCGCTGTCTTGGCCCCGAAACGGATACAGATTGATAAACACGTCCGTGGATGGAAGTCGTTTCGGATTGGACTTACTACATGTTTTTATGTGCTCACATAACTCTGGAATTTATTTTGTAATAAGCAAAGGACCTCATAAAATGTTGATAAAAGTATTAATAATGGTTAATGCTGCTATATTGGATTTGTTATTATTTTTAAAGGTTTTTAACTCAATAAATGTTATAAATAAAATGTTTAAATTTAGCTAGAACGCTTTATGAAAATATTGGTAAAATCATCTAGAACATTTTAATTTTAGTACAAGTACCCATTTAAAATTTAAGAAATGGAGAAAAGAAAGAAATAAGAAAAAATTTAAATCTAAAGTCGCTTAAGATTTGATTTCGCTTAATTTAAATTTGAATTAAAAATTATGAATGCTTGGATTAGGATTTAGCGTTAATCCTATTTTATGTATAAAAAAAGTGGCTAAATTTCCAGTCTTCTTTGCCTTAATTCCCCCACCAAACTACTTGAAGTTTGCCCAAGTTACTCGTCTTAGCCCGAAATATACCTACCCAAAAACTTTCGACCCATATGGCCAAGCGGACAATGATCGAGTTTTTATTAAAACTCGAGGCACACATGCCGGAAAGGCTACCCCCCCTGCAGTCGAAAACCAAAGCCATCTGCGTCAACGAATGACTGGGAATTAGTTTATTCCACTGTCCAAAGGAAAAGTGCTGGGAAACGGGGAGGGAAAATCGAGGGAAGCCAAAAGAGCATGTGAAAGAAGGCCGGGCACATGGCCTAATGCCAAATAACCAAATCAAAACTAATCAAGCAGAAGTTACTGCAACTGCCGCACAGCAGGTGGCATCCGGTTTTTCAGGGGCTTTGAGGGTGGGGTTTTTTTTGGCCACAGTGAAAATGGTTTTAAATTGCTGCCTGATTGTCTTTCAAGTTGGCCCACACTTGTGGCGCCTTTCCTCCTCCTTCTCTCTCGACTGTGACTGAAATTTAATCAAGCGTTGAAATTTTTGCACGTACGTATTTCTATTTCTATCATATTCAATGGCCGCTCCAATTTCTGGCTTTTGGTCACATGTGCGGCTCCCTGTCCGCTGTGGTCACAGTGGGATCCCCAGCCTCATCCTCATCCTCGTCCTGCTTCTCATCCACGTCCCTGATTTTGGCCCACTTGTGTGAATGGTCCCGAAACGAGCTCTGCGTTCGTTCTGGGGCAACAGTTGCCAAAGACTGTGACCTTCTTGGCCCCCACTCCCCATAATGTGTATTTTTTTGGATGGCGGATGGTAGCTGGCCTGGCCGCTTCATTAAGCTTTTTTGTTGCCTGGCAGCAAGCTGTGACGGATTCGAGGAGTTGAAGTTTGTTTTTGTGCCCGCTCCTTGTGAGGGGATTTCCTGGGAGGAGGTTAGTCATGCGATAATTAGCGGGAAACTTTGATTCCCGGAAACATAAGTTCTTTGTGTACTTATTTGTAAAAGGATGTTGAAGTAGGGTATTAGAATTCACCTATTTTTTTTTTAATTTTCACAGATTTATGATTTAATTACTTTTAAAAAGCGCTTGTATTTGGCTCTATTTCGAAGTTAAAAGTTAAATTGTAGGTATTATATTTTTCGATAAATATTAAAGTTTGTTTGCACTTTTTTAGAGTATATAATATAAAGATCTGAGCTACCCTATCTCATAAACTAAGTGAGGTATAGTGAAGGAATGCCATTTGTAAAGGAAAGAAGGTGGAATATGGGTACAGCTCTAGTTTATGTAATGCCTTGATTTTATAAAAAACTTTCTTACTAATATTTTTCAGTAATAAAATAATCAATATATTATGATTATAATCTTGTTTGAAATCCAAATATTACTGTGTTGTTGCTTAAAGAGCTCTGGACAGAATCCTTCTATCTTAATCTTATTATTCGGGTCAACTTATTGTTTTAATAAATATTTATTGGAGTGTTATTACACAGACAGAGCGTGTGTTTTCCCTTGCAATTACGTGTATTTACCATCGAAGTAGCAACATCTTGACTTGGTTTTAATATCAATTTGACACAGTTGTTGGCGCCCACGTGCTGTTCATTTTTCCGTGTTCTGTGCAATTTGATTGCAGGAGCCCCCCGCTCGGAAAACCCCCACCGCCGCCGCCCATGGCACGCATATAGAACCGCACACAATATGTTGCAATTTCTGTTAATTTCGTTATTGAGACACGTTCGCACGAACTGCGGGCGGGCACAGCTTTTCGCTCGAATTCCCTCTGCGGTGCCGGAGATGAACTGCAGCTGTCCGCCGGACGCAGAGGAATTTTTGCACTGGATATCGAGGAGTTCCCGTTCCCCCAGAAACCCCGAGACCAACCCATCCGGACTGATTGATGCCGGAGGAGGAGCGGCGGCGGAGGAGCAGTTTATCCACTGGCCGATTGGCCAAAGAAGCCACAGCAAAAGCTTGCGGTGTGTGCATATAATTTGATAAAGCCGGGCTAGCTAAAAGTGGCCAAGAAAGAAATCCTTGAGCGTCGAGCAGCCAATTTTCCCTGGCCAGAGGCCACAACAAAGAACTCGTAGCTGTGCAGCAATTTATGAGTGTATTTAAGCTCTTTGGCAATTAATGTGGCCTTTTTTAACGAACAAACCGAACTCCATTTGAGTGTGAAATACTTGTGAAAGCATTGAAAACCCTGTGGTTATATTTACTCTATTTTAAGAATGGCATAAAATATACTTTTATTTACTAAATTTGATTACGTTTTAGGCGCTGCTTTCTATCAATTTCCCCACTGACTTTTAATTGACAATTAAAACACTTTTGGCTGTGCCAGCCGACTGGCAAAACATTTTTCTTTGATGATGTAACATGGCAAATAAACAAAAGCTGCACTTTTTCCAGCTGCGTGTGCGCGCTCAGTCAATAAATATGCAATTAATGTGCAAAAATCAACATAATCAAATTACGACCATTTGATTGGTTAAATTGAATTTATAATGATGGCCGAACCGTTTTCGCTGTTGGATAATCAGTTTAGCATTGTAATGCCAGAAAGTATCTGTGGCTCAATTCAAATTGTTCGCTAAACCAGAAACACGTATAAAAACATGGCGAAAAACGAAGCGAAAATGTATGCAAATAAGTAAAACATTTATATGCATTAACACTTTAATCTGTGACAGGGCTGATTTTATGCGCTCAATTGAATTAAAGATATTTGCTGAAAACAATTTTCAGCAAAAAAGCAAATTGCCATATTTATGTAACGAATGTCCCCACATACCCGTACAAATTCGATTTTATTGCACTTAACTTGTGCAAAATGTTAACATTTAATCAAATCAAAACAAGCTAACAACCCAATCTCACACCCCGGCCCACAAAATGCAGCAAAAAATGCAATAAATATTTGATTGCTTTTTATGTACGAAAAAAAACGATAAATGCAAATGAAAACATATGCATATAATTAGTAGCAAGCTCAAAATTTGATTTGACCAGCAAAATTTAACAAGGAAATGAAAACGAAATGGAATTAAAATCAATTTTGCACTGAAAGTGAAATAAATGAAAAAATACGATGAAATGAAATAATTAGCAAACTTAAAAGATGCAAGCTATTTAAGAATTTATTTATTTGAAATTGTTTTCAATATTGTTAATAGTTCTTTCATTTTTGTTTTTTTTTTCATTACAACTTCCTCCTAAAAAACCCTTTTTTAGCTCAGTGTTTTAATAAAAAAGGATACATTTTTTGTTTTTTAATGCCAGTTCATTTAGTTTGTGCGCCCAACACAAAAAATAAATATTGGCCCACAAATACTATATATTAGAAATTATTTACACAATTTTGTTACATTCGTTTGGAAGCATTTTCTGCAAATAAATTGGTTAACTAGGAATTCCGTCGCAGCCGCAGGACGACAAACGAAGGTAAATTTTCGAAAGATGGCAAGGACAAGTAAATCAAATTAGATTGGAATGTTCCGGTATGCCGGGCTGCCGCAAAATACTTTTTCACCATCGAAACCAGTGGGTCCAAGGTCCTGTCGGCCACATTCCTGCGGTTATAGCCAGTCCAAAAGTGTCCTTGCCGGGCAAATATCCAAATTAATAAAATACAAATACCCACAGTGCCGGGCGTAAGTTAACCGACCGGGAGCAGTTGATTAGTCTGCCATGACAATGCCAAGGATTTTTCACATTCCATGTGCAAATTGATTCAATTATTGGCATTTAATTAAATGCAAATAGTCGTCGCCCACCTGGCCCCCCTTCGGTTTTCGGCCCCCTCCTGCGGTCGCCAACTTTAAAGAACTTCATTAAAATGCCAGCCCCCGACGAAGCAGAACTCGAAACCAAAACCAAATATTTCGTTCATTTCATTTTGTCAAATTTAAATGCCCCTTGACAAAAGCTAGGACCGCTCACCCCCATACGAAATGAATCCGAAATAGATCCACACTGGGAAAAAAATAGATTTGATAACATTTTAAAAACTTTTTTAAATTTGGAAAAAAAAATTAGCATACATTTTTTTTTTTTTGATAATGTACTATAAAATTTTAGTGCCAAAATTGCTTTCTTTTTAAGTAAAGTACAATTACTTGTTTAAACAAATTGAAAATTCAGTGCAAATACTTTTTTGAGTAAGTGTAAATTTACAGATTTTGATAAATTATGTTTTTTATAATATTTTACTAAAAATACTAATTTTAAATCTAATATTTTAAGGCACAGAAGTAAAATAAAAAATGTTATAAAAGCATAAATTAAAATGGTGTGTATTTCCCTCAGTGTACTCGTTAGCCCCCTCCCGGTCCCCCCTGCGCATTGAAGCCATGTAATTGTTGTCCGTCTGGAGCAGCCCTGCAGTTATTTGCATTCAAATCGCAATTTTTGTCTCATTAGAAAGTATGCGCCGGGTGTGGGCAGCGGGCGAAAGTCGGAGGAGCCCGGAGAAAGAGCTTGGCCATCACATTCTTGGCCCTCGAACATTCAGACATTGTCAGCCTGGCCAACGACGCTTAAGTGTCCCAAAGTTGTGCCGGCCACAGAGCTAAATGAATGCCAACAAGTCGAGTCAGTCGAGTATTGGGCTGGGGGCATGGGTATGCCAGGGGGGCAGACATTGGTGTTTGGGAGGGGGCTGTGCTGGGGAACAGAGGGTGACAAGCCAGTCGTTATCGCCCCCGGGGCTTTAGTTTAATTTCACTTCAATTTTCATTGTACAATTTTCGCATTTTTCGATATGTTTCCAAGGATTTCGGCAGGGTCCGGGGGGTTTTGGTTGGCTGGCTGGTCGGGCTAAGGGTTGCTGCTTTGCAAACTGATATTGCCTTTTAAGTAAATCAATATCAAATGCCTGGGATTTAAGTTTGCCAAGTCACAGTGAAAGCGAACGGACCATTTTGGTTGAAAGTAAGAGAAAATTGTATACTCTGGGCGATGATTATAGTCGTTTTAATATCAATTAAATGGGGGAAATGTGACGCTTTCCAAAAAGGGATTCAAAAACAATCCTATATTCATATTTAGTTTAGGAAATCCATTAGTTGATCATCTTTAAAATCTCTAAAAATCGTAATAAGATATGTTCTGCCCATGCTTATGAGAAAATATCCCTATAAGATGGCATATACCCTTTGGTAAAATCATAAAGTCGAGCACCTAAAACGACTGCGGCCGCTGGCTTCATCAAGCAAATTTTGCGATGATGAATGAAAAAATATTCCTCGAATTTCTTTGGCTTCTTTTCGTTTCTTTTTTTGTTTTCGCTTCACTTTATTTTCCGTGGGAGTATATTTTATGTGAACGTTTTTAATTTTCCAAAGTGAAAAGCAAATTTGTCACATTTTCTCTCTTTTCACATTCTGTTATTGGATTGAGCCGCATTTGATGAGGCTGCGGTTGTCGGGGGCAAAGTGTGGGGATCAAGTCGTGGCGGGGTTAATGTTAATGCTAATAAATTATACGACAGCCTTCAAATTGAAATCCAGCGACGACAACTCAAACGAATTTAATTGAAAAACTGTTTTTCGCCGCTCGTCGCGTTTTGCATATAAATCAGTGAGTCGAGGGGCGCCGCGCCGCCCACTGCATCGGTTCATCTGGAGGGGATGGTAAGTGAATGGGTGGGTGGCTGGACGGGTGGCTGCCATCCTATACGCCTTGCCACACCATACCATACCATTCCATCCAATCCAATCCGATCTAAATCCCGATGTCCAGGGCAGAATCGCGGCGAGTTAGGCAATCGCAGCTCGAAAGCTTACATGTTCTGCATTTGGGCAAACAAACGCGACTCGCACAGGTCACTGCGTATTCAGAGCAAACTGTGCAGTGCACAGAGAGAAATGGGGGTATACTAAAAATTTGATCTATAATTTATAAGGCAAAGATGGATGAACTCTCCACCTTTTTTTAGCATACTTAAAATTTTTTTAAAATGTTTTTAAATGTTTTATTAATTGTTTAAAGTTCCATAGTTGTTTCTCTAAGATTTTCTAATTTATAAATATTTTTTTTTATTAAATAAGGTAATTAGTTTATCTTATTTTTTTTGCACATATTTTGTTCATTGCATTTCTTTAAATATAATTAACATATATTGTTTTAGTATAATCTCCATACTTCTTTATGGATCTTTTTTATAATAACACTTAAGGTGAACTTCATTTTTTTCGGTGTATCTGCGTTAGAGCTTTAGCGTTCAGGGGGCTTGTGTGTGCGAGCGGCTGCCACGCCTCGTTCGTGTAAAGTTGGCGGGCTCTTTCAATTAGCAATTTGTCAGCTGGATCCAGCGCTCAGGCCATGCAAATTATTCTCTAAAAATATACATATATATATGCCTCATACGAGGCTAAAACCCCCACTAGCTGGCGTCCATACAAATCTGTTGTAATTCAATTATAAACTAGAAAAACGGAAATAAAAATATATAGGCACACTTATAAACATTTCCATAAACCAAATGTCCTCGTGCCTGTAACTGGAATTTATTTTAATTTTTATTTTTTTCATTCAGTTGAGTTATAGCTGCAGATGCATGAACAAGTCAAATATGCAGGGATTTAATTAAAAAATCTCCACAAAGCTGCGATTTTTTAATTTAGTGCAGCTTTTGCCAGGATGTTTGTTGTTACATGGCGAGAGGTGCTATAAATTGGTATGACTACGCTGAATTTAGTCAGTTTTTGTTTAGAATATTTTCTGGATTTCGGGAGTAGGCTTTGATGGATATTGATGTGGATACTCAAATATGTCACCTTTTATATGAAAACTGAGGGTTTAAGGCTTATAAAAAAACATTTGGAATATTTAAAATTAGTTACGCAGAATCCAGTTTTAGTTATGTGAAAATATTTACAAAATCCCATATATGGCATGATCTGATGAGCAATAAAAATTGATTACGAAAGATGAGTTGGAAATAAGGTTAGCAAAAGAGAAGTATAGATATTTGGTGAATATCTAAAAGTAACAGATATCGCTTTAACTTTATAATCAAAAGATAAGATTCATAAGATTATATGAAACCTTAGATTAAAAAAAAGGTAATATATTTGATAAATGACTTATTTCAATTTCAACTTTCATCTCGGCTCTGGGGAACATAATTGTAATATCCATGGATTTCTCAAAACCCTGAAGCGTACATATTTCATTTTCTTGGCGCAACTTTGATGTTGTTCTACGAATTCTTCTCTCGCTGCGCTCTACTTTATTTTTATGCCAATTTGAGGCACATTAGCTGCCTGACTTATTTATAACTTTTAGTTATGGCAGTGGCAATAGCTGAAATGCCGCTGGGCTGGCAATAATGCATATATGTATAGTACGCCGTTTATGTATGCAACTTCAATGCTGCGTAGGCTTAAGTGGGCGTATGAGGGGGGAGGGGGCGTGGCACCCACCTGCCAGTAGTCAAACAATAAAGCGACGGAAGTAGCAAATAAAATTCAAATTTGTGCCAAAGAGTTTCGCGGCAAGAGAATTCTCTATTTTCCGCCGTTCCCATGAGTTGATTTCAAAACGCTAATGTGCTACGTGTCTGTGTGTGGGTGCATTTCCATCTGCGCGTGTGTGGGTGTGGGAAAGCGCTTTATGGAACTTCAACGTGTGTTGGCGGTAATAAATTTCCCTCCATATCTCCGACTCTCTCGCACTCTCTGTGCCATTTTCGCCTTCCATTTTGCATTGCATTTATTTCTGCCTGTGTGCGTGTGAGGGTGCCTGCCATGTTGGAGTGCAATATTATTATGCTAATTATCTTTTTGATATTTCAATTGAAATTACAATGCATCTGCCGAGACTTGGCAAGCCTACCATGTATGATGGAAAGGGAAACACATAACTTAAAATGGTAAATAAAGGAAATAAAATTCCTCTTGGATATAGTTTTAGTTTCCAAGTATATAACATAACATTTTATTTTAATTACCATTTTGTTAATCATGTATTTACCTTAAAATTCTCTTAAAACTAATGCTCCAACATATAGGCTGTGAAATTGAGAACCTATGGAAATAAAGTTACTCTTATATTGAGCGTATTTTAATTTAAAAAGAATTTTTAAAATATTTTTTCACTCTTTAATTTTTTTTTAATTAATGTTATACCTTTTTGAAATTTTATATAGTCTATATAAATTCAAGTAAAATTGATGTAAACATTTATTTATTTGTCAATTTGTTTTCAGCTTGAAATCCATATTATTTCTTAGTAATTTACAGGAAGGCTTTCAACAACGTTTAAGCATTATTTTCATATGTATATATCAGAAAGCCCTCACTGTCAGTCGGAACAATTTAAAACATAATTGGAATTTGGCCAAAGGACATCGTCGATGGCAATGGCAGCGATTGAAATGGTAACCGGATGCGAAATCAGTTGGGACCTTTGCAGCTGGAAGCGGGCCACAACTTTAATGGCACGAACGCAGCTGCTTATTAACAATAATTTCCCCAAATGTGCGGTTACGTTTAAGCCAACAAACGCCAAAAACGCCGGGCAGTAATAAAGCCCGCTCGCGTATCTCTGTGTGTGTGGGGGTATTTACAATTATTAACGTGTATGACACACACACAGATACGCCACACACGCACTCGCATAGGAATGTTTGGATCGTGGGAAGGATGAACAAACATGAAGTGGCGGGCCAATACAACATGGCTTACACATATTCCCTCGGATGCGAATGTGGCAACAAACAAGGCCGACAAATGTGTGGATGGGCGGTGGTAATAAGGCAATGTGTGCGGTCCACATGAATAATGATAAATGGCTGAGCGCGGGTGTGCGGGGATGTGCCGGAATCTCCTGCTGTTGCTTTGGGCCTTTTGTTGGGCAATTAAATTAAACTTAACACTGCCCGTGGTCCGAACAGCATCCAGAAGATACCAAAAGCAGCAGCAGCTGTAGCGGGGGGAGTGGCCATCAGCAGTTACCGCAGCTAATTATAAGTATAGACTGGCTTAACGAGGCTCCAGAGACCGGGCGGCTCAATTACATTTCAATAATAAATATCGGGCCAAAACGTTTTCATTTTTTATTGGAGTTCCAGCTTCATGTTAATTACTGTGCGGCTTTGTTGTGGAATATATATCTTAATTGTTATACAAGTTTCGAAGGTGATTCAGAGGAAAGAGAGCCTGTAGCTTATACAGGTGCCTAAAAGTATGCTGTGAAAAAGTTAAAGAGCATTGTTGCATACTGAAACATGTGTTACAATCACTGGAAAAATCGATGTTAATTTCCTATTTATTAATTGACAATTAAATAACAAAGGTGACTAAAAGTGCGAACTAAAATATATATATTGTTGCATACTTTTAAGCACCCTCATAAACAGTTACAAAACCATAGGGATTTCTTTCGATTATATTTTATTTAATAATTGTTTATTATATTTTATAGCATGTGTGGTCTAAGGCATAGCTCATATTGCATTGATAAGCCTGCACTTGAAACAAATTGTACAGCAACTCAAGTTTTATGTGGCCAAACAATGAAGGGGCCTCCAATTAGGGCTAAATGCAGAAGTACTAAAAACGACGTAAACTCAGACCGAACCCAACTACTATATAGTGGGCATTAGTGCTAACTTATTTGGGGAATGGGTCCGGCCGCTTTATGTTTGGCAATAAAAGAGCACTCGACTGTTGGAGCTGGCCCTGTTTTACGATCACAGCCGAGGTATGCTAAGCAGCAGATCGTTAAGGAGTCATCGGTAGGTGGGTGCACTTTGTTGGAGCAGTCCATTGCACATGCACACGGGCCAAGGAGAACTTTACGGTTTTTGGCACGGAACACGGGCCTCGTAATAATCATAAGTAATCTAAATTCACAGTTATGTATTGTCTGCCACCCGCACCACTACCAGCACAAGCTAAGCCATTTTTTGGGTCCGTCTGAGTGCAATTGTAAAGTGCATGGTTTTATAGCATACTTTTTGGGGCCCGTCTTCGTGCCTGGCTTGTTTTTCTGGTTACTTGCCATTTTTACTTCTGGCCAGCAACACACAAAGGTGTAATTTACATTTATGCTGATGATAATGATAATTGCCATTGTTGATTCTTTGCTGGCCCTGGATCTACCCTTTGTTTTTGCCTATACTCGCGTCCTTGTTTTTAATTAATTAATTTCAATTTTATTATGTAGCTATTTTCGGGCCATTATTATTTCATTGCGATTCAGCCGCAACGCTTTTTAAACCTCCCATGCGTGTTTGTGTTTATTTTTTTGTTTCGCTCGGCATATGTGTTTGTTTTTCCGGCTTCCGTTGTTGTTCTTATTTTATTTTTATCAAACTGATATGCGTAAAATTTTCTGCATCAACTGCATCAAGATTGATTTAATTGGAGATTTCTGATTTGCTAACTGCCGAATGAACTGTCGCCATAAATTTGAGTTTAGTTTGTTCCACCGATTGGCTAATAAGGCAAAAAGGGTATTTGACAATCGCTTTGCGGTTCGATATTACTTTCGCATCAAAGAGAAAATATTTTAAATTTTTCATGAATCCTGATTTGCCATAGAATTTCTCTCTTTACGCATTATTCTTAATTATAATATAGGCAAGCGCAAACACACAAAAGCCCGTCAGTGGAGTTTTCTGGCTGAAAAAGTATCATCAATTATGCATTTTGTTTGGATAGCTTTAATATGATTTAAGCGGACGAGAATTCTGAAAGCTTGCCGGCTTGAGACCGGCTCACCTTTAAGTGACATTTATTATTTAGCAAAGTGCAGTTTGAGAACAAGTTGCAGGCAAAATAAATTGGAGCGCATTAAATTAAGTTGCTCAAAAGAAGTCCCAAATAAATAGTTGGCAATTTATCAGGCAAAGGAATAAATTATGCATTTAGCTTAGGGTAAAACACTCGGCTCGAGGGGGGCTCAGAGGAGGCGGAATCTAACCGAGTTTTCAGCCACTTTGAGTGCACAATGCAGCAGCAGCCAAACCGAAGTTAAACAAGCAAATTAACATTTTAAACACTCTGCCAAAACGAATCCATGCCGCACACAATTCCATGTTCATTTGCTGCGACCGCCGCCTTTGCTCTTCAGCTTTTGTGAGCTCTTGTTTGACTTTGTTTTGCCACTGCCACTGCAACAGTATCTGCAGCTGCATCTGTATCTGTGTCTGTATCTGCGTCCGTAGCCCTAACTGTATCTGCATTTGCCACTGCATTTGTATCTGCATCTGCAGCTAAGCCCTGTCTGTCGGTCCGTATATGTTTACCCTTGCCAGTCAAAGGGCTCGTTAAAGGCAGGCGGCTAAAATATTTGCTTAGTTTTAACGTTAATGGAAATTTAATGCGGTTCTATAAATCTCTGGCTGCCCGTTAGTGCAGGTCTATAAATTCGCAGGGGCAATGAATTTCAAAATTACAAAGAGTTTATTTCATAAAAATTAAATGTCCTGATTTTGTATTTAAATTCTTTAATAATTTCTGAATTGAACTTCAAATTTGAGGATTAGAGTGGTATTTAACGTGCGGAACGCCTTTAAGTTATTATGGCACACCCAAAAATATTTATTGGTTGGCTTCAAAATGTATAATGTCGTAAATGTTTTTTAATCTAGGAGGCGTCAATTTCAATCAAATATTAAATTTGCTTGATTTTCTCTTTTAAACATTTATTACAGTAACATTATAAAATGTGTTAGAATATATGAAATGGGAATACGATATTTTGGACCAAAGCATGCCCGTCGTATGAGTAATTTTTAAAGGTAAAACCAAGCCCGATCTTAATTGAAACATTTTTTGTTCGAATGTTGCATGTGAAAATCTACTAAATGCTGAAACAATATTGTATTCTTTGCTTCACCTGGTTGTTCAGTTATATTCGGAAACAATGGCGCCTGAAATTAAAAGTTAACTTGGTACATATTGAATTTTCCGATTCCGCATACGCAATGTGGTACCTTGAGACCTTTTCCATTAAGCCGCTGCTGCTGCCCTCGCCTCCACCGCCTTTGCCGCTGCTTGTTTCTACCAACATAATTAAAATTGCGGTTGAATTATATATTGCACCTGTGGCGGTGGACCGCAGCTATGTACGTCCTCTGAGCTCGCCAAACGATGCGCACATTGCCCGTGTGAAGTCCTGCGGTTTGTCCACGGCACTTTAAAGCCTCCACAAAATGGAGGGCAGTGGAGACGGGGGGATGGGAATGGGGTTGGTGGGGGAAAACAACAAGTTAAAGTTGTCTGCCCTGCTCCTTTTTTGGGCGTATAAATTTTAAGTGCAGCACATTAACGGGCTGCAAGTTGCCACCCGCAGCGCAGGGGCAGAAAGGCAAATGCATCTAGCGCCCAGCTGCCGCAGCTCTTAGTGCCACTTGCAACATATGGACGTCGTGTTATAATTGCCACAGCCTCAGAGGAAGGAAGGTGGTTTGGGCCAGAGTCGTGCAAAACTTCAACCGAAATGACTTTCCATAAAGCAACTGAGCCTGCTGCGTTTATTTTCGCTTATTTTTCAGGTTTTTGCCTTAAAGTGGCGTGCTTATTTTTGCTCGCTAAAAACTGAGCAAGTTCAGGTCACACCCCCCGCACTGCACATTTGTCGCGTTTACCATGCCCTTAAAAAGGCATAATCCAGCTCACAGAACACCTTTTTAAATATATTACTAAAAAAATATTTAATTAAAACTTCTTAACTAGCTTCTTCTAAAAAAATATTTTTAAATTATAATATATAATATACAAAATTGTAATAAAAATAAGTGTGTTGGAAATTACTTAAAATTTAAAGATTTTTAGAGATTATGTAAAGGGTTTAATGACCTTAGATTTACTATAAAACCATTTAGTATTGAATAAAGAAATTATAAATAATTGTACACCCTTAAAAAATAAACAAATATTTTTAATAAACTCTATAAAAATAAATAATAATTTTATAAACGGGTTTAAATATTTTTTAAAATAATTTTAAAAGGGCATTTCTCGCTTGTCCTTCTGTAAGATGGCCTTTTTCTCAGTTCCTGCTGGCTTACTTTCCTCTTCTTTTTGCCAGCTGTAATAATGGCAAGCCAGTCTGGACAACATAATCACGGGTTTAATGCATATAATTTTCTGCATGAACTGGCCCGAAACCACCCACCTAAACATCCATGACCAAAGCTGTTCATAGTCATTAGTTGCTCGCTCCCTCGCTCTGCTCTGTGCCGTTTGCCATGAATAATGACTTGCCACTTGATATTGTTAGCAAATAGCGAAAATTATTAATGTCCTCAACAGGGGGCAGGGGGGCAGGGGGCGTGGCACCTAGGCCTTGGCTAAAGGTCAGCCAAAGCCAACGCTATGCGGCCGAGGAGTTCAGGTTAAATCCGCCTGTGAAGACAATTGCAGTTGATATGGACGCAATAATGGGGGAGGGGAATCCAATATTCCATAGGTGAATGATTGAACTGGCTTTTGTGGACTTTGTGAATTCGCAGAGAAAGCCGAGTATCAGCAAACCCCCTTATCGAACAGAGGTGGCCGCGGCATGTAGCCCACAGGACATAAATCAACTGCAGTGATACCGTCGGTGCCATAAACTTTTGACTGATTTTTTTCCACTCACTTTCAGGGGCAAAGCAAAAGCGTGTATATTACGACTCAATGGGGCCAACTGATTGTTTATAAATAAATACCATAAACAAAGAGCCGTAAAAAAGGCAGGCCGAAATTGAAATGAATTTTAAAAAGCGATGAAAGAGAAAATCGAAATCAGAGTCAGCGGCGGGTATCTATATTAAAAATGCATTATGAAAAACACGTCTGTTTGCTTCTCCGACTGATGGAATAAAAAACGGTAAAAAATGGAGGATTATATGACCCGCATGGAGGTACCCATAAGGGCACTGAAAAAAAAATCTAGGAAAAAAAAGGAATGCTTAAAAAAATGTATTTTTTAAAGTGTAAATAAATGCCCTTTTTGGGTATTAAATTGTTGAATAAATATTGTATATTTTACTATACTAGCACACCTTTTTTTGTTTGAGTGTATGAGCCCATATGTGCAAAGACATATATATAAATATATGTGCTCGATGCAGCATTCAACTGCAGCGGGAAATAAACATACATCAGAGCGACTGCACGCACCGCCGTAAACATGTCGCCTGAGCAACGATTACGGGCTCGGGGTTCCGGGGTTCCGGGTTTCGGGATTCGGGAGCAGCTTTTCTCCGGTAGCCATGGCACGCTACCCGAAACCAGGACGACATGCCACTCATTTCAAGTGGCCAGAGCCCGCTGCCACCCATCGACACCCACTTTTGCTCACCCACTCACGCGTCACTGCATTCAACAAGCAATTGAATAACAACATTTCCATTTAACGCGTTCCTCGTATGCCGATTAAATTAAAGCTACAATTTGTGTGGCTTTCACCGGGAGGGGTGGAAAACTAAAGGGAAAATGGAAAAGCTGTAGGGACCGGCTGTTATCGTAAATTGGACTAGTTTCGCCTAAATGCATTAATCTGCAGCAGGCGGCAGTCTTTTGTATGAGTTGAATACTCAAAAGGACTGACATTTAAGATTTGATTATGAAGAAATATTTGTAATAACTTAAAAAGTTTGTATTACACTTTACCTTTTAAAATACCTTATAATAATTGGCCCAAGAAATACTTTTTTTGCTGTTTCATGCAAATGCAGCTTGTTAATAAATTCAGGGTTAATCAGATTAATACAATATTAACGACAATTAGCAACATAATTCAAATGTTATGTGATTAATTAATTAATCACACCTTAATTAATATTAGCTTATCAACTCAAACACAAACAAATACAAATAAGTAAAAAATGCAAAAATATTAAAAAAGCCTGCAGTCAGCGGCCATGCCGAGTTAAACCCTCTTTTGTTGTTTCCAGTAATACACATTCAATAATGAGCCTTGACACTCGACCATTTTTTGCCGATCCTCAAATATTTAATGCCCTCGCGTGGAGAAATCACACACAAAGCCTGGCGAAAAAGGTCGAATAAATCGCTCTTTGTTTGCCGGCGGCAAATAAATACATAAATATGCAGCTTACGAGTGCAACAAGCAGCGATATGCCAATTTTTTCTCCGCCTGGATATAGAAATGTAAATACAATTTATGCATAAATGTGTGCTACGCCCCGATGCAGACACACACTTTTTTGATTTACACTGTGCTGGGCGAAAAAAGAAGCTCGCCTGGCCATAGTAAGTTTTTGTGTTCGGATCTCTGGTTTTCAATGTCATTTGGGGGAGCGAAAAAAGTATTGGATATTTGCAGCTTACCAATTTTATTTATTTTCCAGTATTATCATTCAATTGGAAGGGATGGTTCTGGGGATTACGGCTTACGACATCGAGCGCCAAAGCGATTTGTATGAAATATTTTTTCCAAGCTCAGTTGGACTTTTAGCTTTGTGATTAGCGAGTTTCAAATGGGTTTGTATGGAAAAATACACCAGTGATTGACTGAAATGTAAAGACTATCTAAGAAGGGGTTTTAATTTGTATTTGTTGAAAAATAAATAAATATTTCTCAGTTTGCCCTTTATTTGCTAAAACCTAATAATGGCCAAGAGTTGTAAATTGAAATTGATTTATTGGGTTCTTCAATTAGAGAAAACAAGCGCTTGTAACCGCTTTAAGCCCACTCAGAATAGAATTATGCTTACACATGTAATTCAAAGCAAATCAAATTAATTATCTGCCACAATGCAAAGCGCTGGCCAAACAGACAAATCAAATAGCCCCATAGAACGTGCATTATGCATGCCCATATAAACTGCAATAAAATCGAATTAAAATTACAAAACCTTTGGGCTGGGTGGCCGCTGATGGGTCATATCATAGCAGCATCCACTTGAAGCTCCGCCAATTGTTCATTTATATAATTAAATTCAATGAGCTCATTGCTGCCCAACCGAATTTCCAATTGCATAACAACAGACTGGCCATGTCCGATGTCCGCCTGCTTTTGCATATATGTCTGCACAAATATATTTGGCAGGATTATTTACAGTTTACATTTGCCGGATTTTTCCATGAACCACAATTGATCGGCAAACAAATTTCGCAGAGAAATTTTATCGCTTCCGACGTAAAGGTTGGTCGAAATATTCTAAAATTATCATTATTCAGCAGGCATTTTATAATCATAATAAAATTGCATGGCGAAATTTGCTCATTGGTGTGCATTATACTGCACCTGTTTGTGGTTCGCGATTTAATTCCGGCGGAGGGGTCAGCGGCTCTGTTCTTTTCTGCTTAATTTGTCGGAAAGGTTAGCACAGCACGTGGGTATCTATTAGCACCGCATATTACGGAGTAGCGAGGGTTAAATTGAGGTACTATTTGAACTGGAGGTACTTTAAATAAAGTATTAAAATTATGCAATAATCGAAAGTGTAAACTAAGATTATGACTTTTTTTTGCTAAATCAACTATGAAGAACATGCTTTCAAGGCAAAAAAAGAACGCGAATTCTTTAGATCCAAATATATATTTTTGAGATTTTAAATTTTTTTTAAATAAGAAAAATAATATGAAAATTCCTTTAAAAATTCGCTGTTTCAAAAATAAGTAACAACGCGAATTCTTTAGAACCGCAAATATAATTTGTGAAATTTTATTTTTTTTGGTTCTGAACCATCATATGTAAATGCCCTTAAAAATTCCCAACATCCTTTTCATAGCTTGATATTTAATTCTTTAAAAAGAGCTAAAATCCAACTCCTACCACTAATTTATGTGAAAGAAATCAATGCTCCTTCTCTAGTTCCCTGTCTACCAGACTGCAATAGCTATTTGCTTTGGCAATGCATAATTCATGCATAATTATTGAAAGCAAACAATGCGACGGGGTTCAGTTGAGTTCAGTTCGGTTATTTCGACCCGTACTCCCGGGCAAAAACACGTATGCAAATCGGTGTTTAGGCAATTGCGAGATGGCCGAGAACGTTTGTGTGCGTTTCGATGGCCGCAACAAATTGACTTGCCCATAAATATTATTATCAATTCGCAGCAAATTTTTGCTAATTTTCATTTGATTGCATATTAATTTTGTGTGGCCCAGATGTTGGTGGCATGCTTTCAGCCTATCTCTAATTTCTTTTGGCCACTTTTCACTTGCCACTCGAGAGGGTCCAGTAAAACACTTTTGCTTTCAGTGCCTGGCAGGCAGAAGTTTCCGCTGCCGGTGATTAATGTGCCGCAATAATGTTCGGGCCAGCTTTAAACCATGGCTAAAAGATACAAAGGCAGCAGCAGGGGCAGCAGCAGGAGCAGCAGCCAGCACACACATGCCACAACCCGCCATTCCAGCCATTTACACGGACCTTCGAGATCCGCAGGACTAGCCCCACACTCACCTCGCCTTCCTTGGCTTTCTTCGGGGGCTGGCAAATATTTTTGTCTGCTCGCAAAATATTTAACACAATGGCCGTTAATGGCTGTGGCCAGCTAGGGATTTTTCTCTATTTTTCCAGCTCTTCAATTTCGCTGCTCGCGTATATTTTTTTAGTTTAAACATAACAAGCGATAAATTAACTCAGGCCTGACAGCAAGAAGCTCTTTGCCGGCCACACTAATTGCGAGTGCTGGCCATATAAATATAAGGTCCCGCGGCCATGGATTTTAAAGTGCTCGTAGGTCTTTAACCAGACTACAGACTACTCTTTCCCCCCATTTTTCCCCAGTGTATGCTCCGCTTGCACCACATTAATTAATTATGTTATTATGCACGCAAAGTTGGCTCTGCATGTGTTTGGCTGTGTGTGAGGTAAAAGTTTTCAGTGTGCAACAAAATATTGAAAATTAAGACCCGGCCAAAGTCTTGCCACCACCACCCCCAACCCTTATAAAGGTGTCTATTAGCGGGCGGTACAAACACCCACCCACTCCAGCCACCTTGGAGAGACAAGGATTTTTATATGCCAAAGTTTCGCCTCATGAGTTTGAAGCTTTTGTGTTCACACATTTTAAGCGTTTTTATAGACACTTTATGCTGGCTGCTGCAACGCGGCGTATGCGTAATGTGGCAAGTTTTAATGATTTATGCGCCAGAGTATTATGCGTTCATAAAAAAAAGTGCAAATGGGATAATATAATGCGTTAAGTAGACGTTCTCCTTTGAGGGCGGATGAAGACACAAACTGAAAGGCTTTTTATGTGGTTCTTTAGATGTATGAACATGGTTTAGCAGTATCGGAAAATGATGATGTAAAGTTGTGAATATTTTATGGTAAACGTATTTATTTAAAAATACATTTAAGATATTAATTTGGAGGTAAATTATGATCGGACTTTCATCTCTAATTAAAATGTCATCCTTAGCTTAGTTTATTCAGCAATGTTTATAATCTACTTGCTCTTTTTTTCTTAAATATCCAATAGTTTTGTCTAAGCCCTTATATAACTTGAGTAGAACAGAGGTTTTCATGAGCCCTTCGGTTGTGATTTCGCTGTGAGGTTTGCTAATGGTAAGCGCTGACTGGCGTTTACCTTCGGCGACAGGATATTCGAGGACCAACAATTGTCGATAAATCATTACAATGGCAAATGCTTGTTTGTTTGTATGCGTAAATAGGTAGAGTTTGCTCTGGCACCCACTCACACCAATGCAAACACCACCACCGTCGCACCACCGCCGACAGACACTTGAATAAACATAAATGCAAGACGTTTATGTTAAAAGCACCCAACGGGGGCACTTATCAAGCACCGAACGTTGTCAGCCAAAGATTCAGGTTCCAACTTCAGATTCCGCTCCCTTATCCTGCCACGCCCACAGCCCCGCCCCCTAACCACTGCCCACTTCTGGCCGGAGGCTGTTGGCATGAGTGATTGCCGCTGCACATGTGTGAGTGAGTGGGTGGCTGAGTGGGCGAGTGGGTGCGTGAGTGCCGGGCTTTTCTACTTGCTGTCATGCGATACCTTGACAGCTCCTTTTTTCCATTTCCCATCGCCACACGGAGAGAAAATTAGCTTTCATTAAAAATTACCAATATAAACTAACGATTTTTTTTTGCAAGATACTCAAAGCTTCTAGTATTAGTATCCTTAACATGTGCTAAATACTTTAAAAGTTGTCAGTTTATGTAGTTTCTGGATTATTAAAATTAGTATCTTCAAGGAACCTCGTGGACTTAGTCTTTAATTTGTGAGTAAACAGTTTCTACAAAAAAATGTTTTGAAGTACAAAAAAAATACGTATCTTAAGAATAAACAATCCATCTAAAAGATCTTTCAAATTTTCCACCGTGTGGCCCTGAATATAAACTGAATTTCTTGGGGATATACAACATGACAATGCCAGTTTCAGGGAGAGTGGTTCGCAGTCACACCGTCGCATTGCTTTGGGCTCTATGTAAATTTGGCAAAGTGAATGTGTCTTCAGTACGAGTATCTTTCTGACTCCCACTCTCTGGGTTGTTTCGCTTTTGATTTCGCTTCAAACAGGTGGGCGCCACAATTACCAAATGTAGCTGCAGCTTTTAAATCAAATGAATATTTATTAAAGCACTGCAGCTACGCGGTTAAGGGAAGCGAAGGCAAGAGCCAGCCAAAAGCAAAAGCAACCATGGCAAAGAGCTTGCCCCAAAGCGGTGAAACCGTAAAAGACGTGGGCACTGTGGCTCAACGCGTTTATGCCTCAATAAGCTCATGATTAATAGCCCGTCTCGTTGGCTTTGTAATGAGCAAAAGGCGAACGAACCAGGCGAACGAGCTGCGAACGAATCAAGCAAAGGGAAAACTGGAAATTCCAAGGGGTGCAGGAACACTCCACCCCACGCACTCACCCCTGCTACAGAACTTTATAAAAATCCCATCTAAGAGTATAAGATGAAATTCGTTGGGGGAAAAGAGCGATGAACCGACCAGAGAATTCAAAACCAGGAAGAAGACTTTAATCTGAATAAATAATCTGTTAAATTCAAAAATGTTAATCAAGATATATTTTTTCAAGATATAATAGATCCAAATATAATGTATATTTTAAGATCATATAAAATAAATGGTATGTTTGTGAAAAACATTATTAAAAAGTATTTTTATATGATGTTTTTATTTTTAGCATCTATAAATATTATCTTAGGATTGTTTATTAACCTTGTAATAATTCTACGCATAATCTAAAAGCATTTGTAGCATTTATAAAATGTTGACATCCTTAAAGCCTCGTAATATATCTCGTTCCGAGCCCTATAATACTTAGCCAAAGAACCCAACCACTCTCCACTATCCCAACTCCAAATGAGGCGCCAGGCATTAGGGTGCCCTCGAAGTGCGCGCTGCTTTGAGGGACTTATGCAAATATTGGAGGAGTCATCCTGGGCGTCAACGTCAACTTCAGCGCTACAGCCAGCTCATTGGCATCGTCACCGCAAATCTTCACACGTCTGGGGCGGGGGAAATAGTGGTCGGGATCGGTTGTGTTGCGTACACCTTAATGCTTTTACCATTACCATATGGAATATGGCTTTCGCCCGGCCCGAATGCTGTTTGTTTTCGTTTGCTTGTTGATTTTGCGTTTTTGGTTTTCTGGTTTTTGTTTGCTTTGCTGTGGGTGCGGTCCCCCGAATTCCTGGCTCTCCGTTCGCAGTTCACAGTTTTCCAACCGACCCGCTGACAGCAGTTAATGTTACGTGTAAATGCGCATTTCCGCTTCCTGTCGCGGTATTTCACCCCCTATAAACCATCCGCACTAACCCACCCACTAATACACATGGCATTTGGCGGTTTGTCGAAAAGCCAACTGTTTGGCAGGAAGTTGCGCAAGGAAATTTTACAGCCTGTTTGCAGTTCACTTGAGCAATGCGGGGCATAAGGTGTGCATAATTAGGGCTGAAAAGGAACTTTCGAGTTTTGAAGTGAGTCAAACTGCTACAAAAAAATAATCTTTGTTACTTTTATTTATTTATTTAATAGGTAATAGTTTGATAAGACAAGGTTCAAGAAGTTTCATAATATTTGTTACCTTTTTTTAATAGCTTGTGCTTTCATATCTTATATTCATGGGAATTCAAAACTGCACTCCCAACTTTCATAACTAGGCATATTTCATCCGGATTTTAATGTGGGTTACCTCTATGAATTTGTAATGGAATTCTCTAAAACTCTACATTAAAATATTGTTTTTATCAGATGTTCAAAATGTTAGCCCATTTTCATGTTCGATTTTTCCGTAAATCCAAGTCCATTCAGAATGGGTACCCAAAACTGCACTTCCAACTTTCATAACTTGGGTTATTCTATCCCGATTTTGATGAGGGATACCTCTATGAGTTTGTGGTGAAATTCTCTAATATCCTACATTAAAATATTTGTTTTATCAGATTGTTAAAATTTTAGCCCATTTTCATGTTCGATTTTTCCGTAAATCCAAGTCCATTCAGAATGGGTACCCAAAACTGCACTTCCAACTTTCATAACTTGGGTTATTCTATCCCGATTTTGATGTGGGATACCTTTATGAGTTTGTGGTGGAATTCTCTAATATCCTACATTAAAATATTTGTTTTATCAGATGGTCAAATTTTAGCCCATTTTCATGTTCGATTTTTCCGTAAATCCAAGTCCATTCAGAATGGGTACCCAAAACTGCACTTCCAACTTTCATAACTTGGTTTATTCTATCCCGATTTTGACGTGGGATACCTCTATGAGTTTGTGGTGAAATTCTCTAATGGTCTACATTAAAATATTTGTTTTATCAGATGGTCAAATTTTAGCCCATTTTCATGTTCGATTTTTCCGTAAATCCAAGTCCATTCAGAATGGGTACCCAAAACTGCACTTCCAACTTTCATAACTTGGTTTATTCTATCCCGATTTTGACGTGGGATACCTCTATGAGTTTGTGGTGAAATTCTCTAATGGTCTACATTAAAATATTTGTTTTATCAGATGGTCAAATTTTAGCCCATTTTCATGTTCGATTTTTCCGTAAATCCAAGTCCATTCAGAATGGGTACCCAAAACTGCACTTCCAACTTTCATAACTTGGGTTATTCTATCCCGATTTTGATGAGGGATACCTCTATGAGTTTGTGGTGAAATTCTCTAATATCCTACATTAAAAAATTTGTTTTATCAGATTGTCAAAATTTTAGCCCATTTTCATGTTCGATTTTTCCGTAAGTCCAAGTCCATTCAGAATGGGTACCCAAAACTGCACTTCCAACTTTCATAACTTGGTTTATTCTATCCCGATTTTGATGTGGGATACCTCTATGAGTTTGTGGTGAAATTCTCTAATGTTCTCTATAAAAAGATTTGTTTTATCAGATGGTCAAAATTTTAGCCCATTTTCATGTTCGATTTTTCCGTAAATCCAAGTCCATTCAGAATGGGTACCCAAAACTGCACTTTAAACTTTCATAACTTGTCTTATTGAATCCCGATTTTCACGTAAGATACGTCTATGAGTTTGTGGTTGAATTCTGTAAAAGAATGTATTAAGGTTCAATATTTAACAGTTAATCCAACGACTCTCAGAGTGCGTACCCAGCCCTGCAATTCTAACTGTCTTTTTTCAAGGACTTTCCTGCGATTGAATTACCACCCTCTCCAGCTGATTATCGTTGATATCCTTCCACTCGTAGTTCAATGACATATTTGAATTGGCATGATCTGGCTTTCTTCAGTATTTTTCCATTTTCTCTCCCTTGGCAGGCTCGTTTATAATGATTTTAAATTTTCTGTATAAAACGCTTGAAGCGATTGCGCTTTTCTGCTTTCTGTTTTTCTGTGTTTGTGCCACACACTCTTTCTGCTTTCCCCACTTTCCCCACTTTCCCTCCGTATCTCGGACATCGTTACTTTCATTAGCAGCTACCATTTTTTAGTTCCCCTTCCTTTGTTGTTGTTGTTGCTTTCGAGCACTTCCTGCGCCTGAAATTGAATTACAATGTTGTCGCTGCAGTCTGCCCATTCTCGTCCTGTTAGTCCTTTTCGTCCTTTCCCCCTTAAACCATGTTGTTGTTGTCAGTGCAAATTTTTTTGTGTGTAATCAAATTGCAGACAATTTTTTTTTGGCATTCCCCTTTGGTTCGTTTTTCGTGGGCTTGTCAAGTCATTTAATTTGCTTTTTATAAAAGTTCGCCTGGTTAAATGATGGGCCCTACCCTGCTTTTTTTACTTTTCAAAGGGGTGTTAACGGTGATTTTGTTGCTTTTGCACAAATTGCATTGGTTGTTGTTGCCGCTGCAGTTGCTAAAGTTTCAGTCGGGGTGCAAAATGAGTTATTAATTGAGTTATTAGTTCCAAATAGCCATATACAGTTTTTTTTATTTGTAAAGATTTATTTTACGTGGGGTTAAAATATTTCGCATAAAGAAAAGGGAAATGCGTTTTTTAAACTGTTTTAAATTCCTGACTAAATTTTTGTAACTTTAACATTATAAAATCGAATATAAAATATAAATAAACAGTCAATTATTTTTCAAAGAACTTCTTGAAAATCCCAAAATTAGAAGCTCATTACCCGCATACCATTCCCATTTTCAGTTAAATCCGATTATTCATACCTTACTCCTCATTGTTCGGTCCATTGCATCCATGAATTTCAATTGCCAATGGCACACAGGTTGTTCGAAAAAGAAACTAAGTTGCGCTGGCCAAACATTTAGCCGCATGCAAATAAGAGAAAAATGAACAGGGAAGGCGAATAAATGGAAAACTCATCGTTTCCGAGATCCGCAAGCTGCGTTCGCTATCGATAAATCTTCACGCAGCAGCAGCAGCAGCAGCAGCGGGAGGCGGAAAATGGAAAATGGAATGGGGGAATAGGGGGCTGGTTGGTGGAAAAGCGAACCGTGCACTTTTCATTTGTTATTGGCGCAATATGCGCGTAAATCGCGATTTCAATGGCTAAATATTGATTGAACGAATGAACTCAATATGCATGCCAGCCAAGCCCAACTAAATATGCATCCCATCTATCTCTGGGCATCATCTATATCCCAACCGTTGGGCCATCTAACCATCCATCTATCTGTGTGTTTCAGCTGCAGTTCCAGTTCCAGCCGCCGTCTGTCGTGAGCTCTTCCCGTTGGTTGCCAACTGCAGAAGGGCGTGCTGCGTATTTGTTCGCTACAGGCTGACGCACCCTCACACAGATACTATATCGCACAGCTCACACACACCAACCAACACGCGCCGACAGAGTTGCATTTTAGGCCAGGTTATTGCTATGAAAATCGCTTTAAGCTGCCAAATGCAAACTGCATTTTCGGACTATGATCTCGGAACCCAGCGACAATGAGGGTTGGCGAGGGGTGCGAGAGGGTGGGTTTTCGGGTGGATTTTTGGGTGGGGGTGGCCAGCAGGGGCACCTTTAAACGCTGGCTCGAAATCATGTTACCTGCACGTTTCGCCCATCTATCCAAAAGCGCTAAAACCTATCCCAACCACACGGGCACTGGGGGAAATATCTGAAATTTTTTTTTAAAATTCTGTAATTATTGGGAGGCTGCATATGGTAAGCTGTGTATATGCAGTAAATATACTGTATTTGTTCTTTCTGAATATAGGCTCTTTATATTTGGTCGTTAATTTTAAACATAGACGACATTTTTTACAAATATGTCCACCTTATAAGTACTTTTTATACAAACTTATTGGTTTTAAAAGTTTAAGAAAACTTACATATTGTACAATTGGAATGAAGGCGTAAAATTAATTTCAAGGAATTTTAATATATTGGAAATTATAGGGAAAACCTATTATGTGTTTGTATGCCGGCTTAATTAGCTTGATTTAAAATAATAATGTACAGCTTGATTTAAAATAATAATGTACAATTAAAAGTACATTTTCTTTAAAGGTAAAAATGGGTTTAAAAGTAATGCTGGTTGTAAAAGGATGCTTTACATATTAAACTTAAAAAATGTATTTAAAAAAATTAGTTATCTTTTTTTGTTACAGTGCATGACCTATGCAGGTTGCCTACTTTTGGCCGCATGCCCTCGTGTTATTGTAGGAGCGAGCGATTTATTGAAATGCGCACACGGACGCACACTACACTGAAAGGGTGTGCGTGTGTGCTTGGCTGAGGCCTTTTGAACAACGTTTGGCAGGCGCGGCGCTTGAGCTCCAATTGATGCTGTGGTCACGCTTTATTTTCATTGCAAGCCCCACGGGTGCCCCCCAAAAACCCCGGAACCCCCTTCAGCCACCCCGCCCCCGCACGAACTGTGTGTGTTCAGCGGTTCTGCCGGCTGCTTTCCGCTTTCAGCTCCTGTCGAATATCGGATGTCTCGGATGTGCAGCCCTTTATTAGCCCCGCCCCATAAACGCAGCTAAACAGCAATTACTTAAGCTTTCTGAGCGCACCGAGTCGAACAGAACCGGACAAAGTTGGATGGGAGCCCAGATACCAGATACCATATACCAGGTCCCATTATTTTCGGACATCCCCAGAGCATCCCGAACCAATGGCCATTTCGTTGAGCTGCGCAAATGACGCTGTCAACCGAACAAAATGCCATCCATCATACATGGGCATATGCTAAAGTGCATTAAACGGACGTCAGCAGTCGGTTTATGGGAAATGCTGGGCCAGGAAGTACATACTTCACATTGTTTACCATTTTACTGATTTAAATTGAAAGCGAGAATGCATTTTAGTTCACAATAAAATGTATAACTCATACGCAGTGTTGAACGCTCATAACTTGCGCTTACTTTATGAATGCGTTTGTAGTTTTAAATGTTTATCAGTGCATGCCTTTTTTTAAAATAATTCTTATAAATTTATTATTATTTTATTTTTTTATTTTTATAAAAGTAAAGGAAGAAGCATAGAAGTTAAATTGAAATAAATGCAAGCAAATGTAGGAATATTCAAGAGTTAAAAAATGTAGATAGGATTTAAGTCAATAAGCCAAACATATGGATAAGCAAACATACTCACCTATGTATGCGCGAAAATACCAACAAAGGTTAGCAAAAGTGTTGTCCTTGTGACTTTTTGCTTTAAGTACATGTTTGCGAATAACTCTGTGTGTGGGCGTGTGTACACTTTATGCCCGGCACCCTCACACACACACACACTCTTGACATTATTTTCGTCGTTTTTTAAGTTTTTACTTTCGTTGGGTGGCTGGGTGTCGGATGGAAAGCCAGAGGAATATGTAAAATAAATACAAATATCACGCATCGCTATGTTTTACAACCTGACATCATACCTACACATGCATGCGGATTTTGTATATGTTTTTATCGCTTTTGCTTGATACGTTTTTTTGTGGTTTTAGAATTTTATAGTAACCCATCCCGCCCACTTTCTCGCCAACCCTTTCGCCCCACTCCCCACTCCCCACTTTCTCCTCTGCCCGTATTTCGGTTTGACTCTATCGGAGACATGCAGAACGTTCAGATTTCATATGCAACTTAAATATTTACATTCGACTTAAATATGCGTATTTTCGCATAAATTACAAAATATTTCGCATTCCATTCCGTTCGTGCGCCACGCGATATATTTGTCATATCCACATATACGACTATATATACGGACATATATGTTTATCCCGGCTAGAGCAAATTTTATGACATTGTTGTAATAAAATTTATTTGGTTTTTCTTGTGGCTTCTGTTGGCAAAACGCTTTTTTCGCCCACCTTCTTCCTCTTGGTTATGCAGTTAGTAATTCGCTTTTTATATGGGCTAGATTTTTTGGGCCATAAACCCTAATGGTAAATGCTGGGGGTTGAAGTACCTAGACAACCGCACCCCATCGGATTAAGCTGAAAAACTCTTTGACCAAGTCTAAGGTTACCCTGGGTGAAGCCAAGCAAATGAAAATGATTTTGTTGTGAAAAATCAGAATGGGAAATGAAATGGAAAGCCCCCTAGGCCAGCTCTCCATTTTGCAGGTCTCCATTACAAATATCAAGATTTTATTGGTTATTCAGTTTTAAGAATTTTCCCAAAACAAGTTCTCCTTTTGGATTTCATTTCTCTGCCATTATTTTCGCACAACTAACATTCTCCAGCCGATTGCGCTTGCAACTAAATATTAAATCCTTGCTTGATTACGCACTTCTAAACCGATTGCCATTAATTTGGAGCTGACAAAAGTTTTCCTCGCGCGGCGGCGAGATGAAGCGGAGGAAAAGCGCGATGAAAATCTCGACTAGAAATGCCATTTTTAGCAATTTCGCACTAAAATAAACCCACTTCACACTCAAACAGACACACATCCAGGGACATTGAGTGCGACTGAGACGGGTCATCAGTAGGGGCGACAGAGATAGAGAACTGGGCGCTAAGCCAAATAAAGCTTTCGCTAAAAATCAAACAAAACGATCCGGGACGCGAATGGAAATTGCGGGGGCTGGGAAAAGGAAAAGCGAAATTGAATCGTTTTGTGCGATGCAAATGCAAGGCGCATTGGGGATCACGACCTGTATGCGGTCCCCAGCCACCGTTCACCATCCCTGCACTGGAAGAAATAATGAAGCATTTTACTATTTGTGTAAATTTCAAAATTAAAAATTACATTGAATAAGGGCTAGGAATATATTTCGTGTATGTATTTTTGAGTTATAAAGTTAGGAGTTTTATATATATAAAAAATTATCTAAAGATAGTGAAGAATGCTTACATTGTACTTAAATTGAGAACAATCGTTCTTAAAACATTGTAAATACATTTTGCGTTCAATGCTCTGTATATTAAAAAATAACTATAAGGTGAGAAATATTAAAAACAGTTTATTTGTTTATTTTTTAATAAGTATACACTACCGAAAAGACTTATAGTTTAGTTCATTCAATACAACTTGTTTCAAGATCATTAAGAATATTTTCAACTCGAGAAATATCGTTATATTTCGAGAAAATTTTGCAACTTAGATGAGAAAGTTAAAGAACCCTTCTGTATGTACTTTGTTGAGATTTGTTGTAACTCTTGAGTTATATTTGTTATAGTTGTTATAGTTGTAACTCTTGAGTTATATTTCTCAGTGCATTGCAGACCCTAAAGAGCTCGCTCGGCACAATTGCGGTTGCCACAAACGGCTGTCTGAATGCCGGCGACGCATTGAATTTGACTTTTATGCAATCCATCGGGCTTCCAGCAATGCAGCAATGCAATGCCACCTTTCTCGCAATTAACTTTTCATTGCCTACTAGGGCAAACACAATTAGGGTGCACCTGCACCCCCACCCCACCCGCACGTAAACTAAAAAATTGGTCTAGTAAAAAGAAGGCAAAAGGCAGGGAAAACTTTGACAATTATTTTACGGCGACTATGGAACGAATGCAAAAAGGCCAAAGTTAATATTTGGCCAACTGGACAATGGTCCGCTTGAGTTTTCCCTAACCTCCTCCCACGCCACCGCCCACTCCCCCTGGAAAACCCCTTTTCCGAACGTCGACTTTTCAGTTTCGGGGGACACATGGCTTGGGAGCGAACTAGAGTAATGTCGTGGGAGCAAAAGATAAATAACACTTAAGGCAGCGATGGGCGGGGCCCAGGGATATGGCGAAGGGGCTGGGGGTTGTGGGCTGGTGGTAGAAACAATTTGCCGTTTGTGCTTTGAAAAATGCATGAGCCAAAGTAAATGGAAAAAGTTCAACGAGCAAGCCAAACACAAAAGCAACACAAAAACAACAAACTCTGCCGGACCAAATGCTCCAGTGTGTGAGTGCGACAAAGACGTAAAGACTTGGCTAGAGAGAGAGAGAGAGAGAGAGAGAGAGAGAGCCGCAGATCGGCAGGCAATAGTTTTTCTTCTTCTCTTCCAACGCTTTTCTTGCCCACGAAATATTGCGGTCTGCTTTTAGGCGCAGCTTGACGTTTTTTTCTAGCCTGCGAAGGAGTTTTGCGATACACTAGGAGAGAGCATATAGATAGCTAGTATATCTGTCAATATTATATTAACTTAAGCTGTTATGTACATAAAATAAATCCTTTAACAATAATTAACATGATTTATTACAAATTTGATAGAAATATTATTTTTGTATATTTTAAAAGGTTATTTCTATGTTTCCGATTTTAATTTTTAGTGGGATGGCAAAAACTTTTACTTAGCTGTAGATATGATCCCTATTCCCGTGGAAAAATCAAACAATAATAAATGATCTCTAAAGATCCTTTTCCCTTGAAATTGGTATAGTATGTTCCAAATTTCGACTTGAACCTGAAACCGTTCCACTTCGTCTTTGGCTTATTTTTCATTGGTCCCGGTTTTTAGCAGCTTTATTTATTTGTCGCTTTATTTGCTGACAAGAAATATAGACAATATTATGCCCCCCTCCCCCCAAGCACACACACACCCAAAGGGTCAGGAGGCCCAGAGCAGACATGACAGGACATGTCGGCGCTGACACTTAACATGCCCGTAGACAGTTATTAGGGTCATTGCAGGAGCAAGACCAACATAGGCGCACACAGATAGTCCACAAGATAAGTTTTTTGTTGTTGGCCGGGCCTGCTGTTCGAGTGTGTGTGTGTGCGTTTTAGAGTTTCAGGCCTGCTGGAAAGTATGCTACAATTTATAGAGCCCCATGCCCAGCGCCCGAAATGTATGTGTATATCGACTTTATAGTGGCGACTCTTTGGGGGATTGCTGTTGCTGCTCCTTTTTTGCTGGCTTTTTTTCTCCTGCCTGGAAGGGGGTGCAGTCAAGTGTCTTTGTCAATGGCGTCAGGGGAGAATTTACATATGACACTCTCCGGCATCTGTGTGTGCGTGTGTGGAGGGGAAGGGGTGAAATGGTGGCTGGGATGTGTGTATTTAGTGCTCTTTTGTGCACACACACACACTCACACGCCCCAGCCTTTTGTGTTATTTTTAGTAAATTGTATTATAGTTTTAGTGCTCCCAGCTTGACATTGTTATTTTTTGTCGTTCCTAAACCGGCTCTTCTCTTTGCCGAGCTATTTTGATGTTGCAATTTCACGCTTTGGCAACTTTGTCGACTCCACTGGCAGTAGGCAATGCTCTGCTCTCGAAGGATGCTACTTTCCGCCTGGTCAGTGGCTTGGGGTTAAGCTAAAAAATTAGTTAATTTTGCTGGATTTTATATCCGCTTTTTTCGGCAAGACAAGTGCACGTCATTTGGGGAAAACACGCGCCGCAAATAGGCTGGCAAATTGTTGGCCAAAACAAATGACCAACAATGTGTCAAGGGGCACTTCGAAGCTAATATCTTGTATCTGTGTTGTTTAAAATTAAGTATCTTTTGCAATAATAATTTTAATTAATAGTTTTATTGTGCATACATATGGCTGGCATAAAGTTGCTCTCCAAAACTTCTGAAAAACTGCTTGTTCATAACTCATGAAATTTTGCTCGCGTGCCGCACACATTCTGAATGTTTTATTAGATTTGGGCGGAGCGAAAGTTTGGCAGACAACTTCACCTCCAAAGTGGATATATGCGCATCTGTGTATCCCTATCAGGGCCAGCCAAGCCAGTTCTGTGGCCAACTTTGGCTTATTTGGCAACTTTTGTTACTTTGTCCAGAGAGATATTGGCCACCAAATGGTAACCAACACCTTCTCTTGAGGGCGGTTCAGCCAACTCCTTTCGAATGCACGCATTTTCATACGAAAAATACAACTTTTACATTTAACTGAGTAAATTTTCCAACATTTACGCTGCTTTTTCGCTAAAGGTTTTCCTTTTTTTTTTTCTCTCTCGGCGAGGGTGAATTTATTTATTCGGCGTCGTTTTTGTTGCAAGTTTCAACTGTCAAACACAACATCAATTTGTTCAAAAAATAAGCAACGCCAACTTTCTCGCCCCCCAAACTCCAATAAACTGTTTTTCCCTTTTCCCATTTGCATAAGTGTTCGTGAGCCGCGATGCGAGTGTGTGTGTTCTTGCATGGGTGTGGGTGGGCAAACAACAATATAACATTAAAAAGTCACATTGCTGCTGATTTATTTTGCAATTCAAAGCAAACTTTGTGCCACGGGCAGAACGTGCGAGACAATCGGGAGCATTTATGAGCCGTGGCCTGGGCTGGGCACTCATGGGTTAAGCATACGTGGAGAAAGGGTTAAGCTAGAGAGCATACCTTATTATATCAGCTTTTTTAAGTTTAAGTTATTGAGTTATTAATACACATTAAATAGCATTTAATAAATGAAATAATCGTTATCCGAATCTATTATGGTTTTTATAACTATATTTTAAACAGTTTACATTTGACTGTGGATTATAACTACTTGTATAACATTTTTATTACAGAACAATAAACCATTTTATTGTGGCTACTTTATGAGTTATATTCTCCAGACTTCGCTGATTAATCCTAAGCGGATCCCCAGTTTCTCCTCCCTCCCGCTTAATGCAATATATTATTATCAATTAATACCGTTTCAAGTGAAATTTAATTAAAAGTCCTGCGAGTTCTGACCCTCGGTCCAAACTTGGCGTACACACTTCGGGAAACTATTGCGCAAATTAAGAAAAATACCCAATGCGGTTATCATTTTTCTCCCACTCCTCGCTCTTTTTCGCTTAGTTTTTGGCTTTTCCCCTGCGGCTTGGGCTGAGCAAAGTTCTTTTCTCTTTTTTTTTTTGCTTCCTTTTTGGCCACAAGTTGCGCGCTTGCTTGGCCAAGTTGAGACCTCGGGAGGACGGCTGGTGGATGCGGATGCCTCGCCGAAGTTGTGCACAATTTTCTAATTAAATTCATTTGAGACCCTCACGCACTCAATGGGGCCAGCGAGCAGCTGCCGCGTGCCCTGCATTCGCGATGGGCGAACCCTTTTTGGATTGACTGTACGGGCTGCGCTCCAGTGAATGACCGATGTGCAGTGGAGCCTCCTCAGACCGCAGTGGCATCGCCCGCCCTTCTGCCCTTCCCCTGGCTGCACAATTTGCAATCGGAAAAGAAATGGGGAAATGTCTTCCTTGCAACAACACTGGGGAAAATCACGTGCGAGAATCTGGAATTTAAAATATAGGTTGCTTTTGGCAAATAATAAAATTTTACCTTCCTAAACATGGACCGTTTTAAGTCACCTCAAAAATTTTAAAAACTATTTTTGAGCCCAATGTATCTTTTTAATTAGTTCCCTTTATGAAAGGTATTGCTCTAAAGCTTAACTGTTATAAAAAAATTCCAATTTTTGAAAATAACTAGTCAAATAAAAAATGATATTTGGTATAAAAAATATAAAATGAAGGTTAATTATTTAAATCCTTTGAATTTTTTTCAGTAAATATTTTACCAGAATTAAATTAATACATAATTGGAATATTTTTAAAAGTGCAGTTAATTATTGGTAACTATTAACCTCAGTGTATTGATGCATCCCCCACCCTCTTTCCCCCTCAACCCCCTCATCGCTACGCCACTGTCTGCGGCTGCTGCTGCTGTCTGCTTATGCGGCATCGATGACATTGTGTGTAGCATAAAGTAATTTCCGTCTTGCACAAGCGGCGCTTCCGGTGCGGCAAACGTGCGCCGATTCGAGTCCTGACACTTGCTGCATGGGTGTGTGAGCCTGCTGATGGAGTTCGCCAGTGTGTGTGCGTGTGAGCCATCTCATTCTGGGCTTTCTTCTGCTGCTGCTGCTGCTGCTTGCCATCATCATTTTTTCCCCTGCTTGCACACACGCTAACATGGAAATAATCAAAATGTCGCATTGAGATTGAAAATCACTGCATTTGCCAACACTTCCGCTCAAGTGATGAGCCAGTTGTTGCCCTTCTGCTCGAGTGTGTGTGCGTGGCCCCAGCAGGCTGTCTATGTGTGTGTGTGTGTGAGTATCTGTGTGTGCTACTGTGTTATCAGCCAAATTGACAATAAGTTGCTGTTAAAGACAGCCGTAAGAGAAATGTGCCATGTAAGCAATTTTGATGACTGCTTTTTGCTCGTTGACATTGGATTTTGGCTTAGCTTCGATTTTCCTCGAGCTTGTCTGAGCTCAAAGGCGTGGCCGGTGGGCGGGGCAGCTGGTACACTCAGTCGGCCGAGGGAAAAGTGATGAGCG
Organism: Drosophila biarmipes; assembly: GCF_025231255.1. Classification (NCBI taxonomy): domain Eukaryota; kingdom Metazoa; phylum Arthropoda; class Insecta; order Diptera; family Drosophilidae; genus Drosophila; species Drosophila biarmipes. The sequence continues at coordinate 26,904,693 of NC_066616.1, read as the reverse complement.
AGCTGTGAGCGATGACACGTGGCGATTAGTGTGCCAGTTGGGTAACGAAGAAACAGGATGTTACCATTGAATTGTTAAGCATTCGATTAAGTTTATGGGCTTCTAACAAGCCTAAAATGTTAAACAAACTTAAGATGGATTTAGATGATTATCATTTTAAAAGTCTTGCACTTAAGCATTATGTAAAGTAATGTTTTGGAAAGGAATTTTTCTAAGTCAAATTTCATAAGCAAACAAGGCCGTGGGCTAGGAACCATCTAAAAAATGCCATAATAATGGAAACTAATGATAAAACAACAAGGCGAAAAGGCCAAAATCAACGCTTTCCCTGGTCCGAAGGCCAATGCAAAGTTCGCAGTTGCTTGTTCAACTGCTTAACATATTACGCATACGCCTAGTTGGCCCCGGGCATTAAGTATACGACCCCCACACCAGGGGAGAGAGGTGCTGCGGGGCAGGCAAAGCAGAAATAATATGGCCAACTAAAAGCCCAACACCCGTCAGCAGAATCAGCAACAACTGGCGGGCAGCTACTTACTTAAAAAGCATTGAGCCTAAGTAAACTTTTACGCCAATCCCCCACGCCCACGCAGACTGCACTTAAAGCGGCTGAAACCGCCGCAAGTCGATGTGGCTCAGGGGGTGGGGTGTGGCAGGAGCTGGCGAGAGAGGGGGCAAGGACACGGCTTGGACCAAGGACACGGCGCTTGGAGAGCTTAATGCAAGCCAAATGATGTACAAACAGGCGTTCGGCGGTGGTGTCGCTCGCTTTTGCTGTTGCTTGTGCGGGCATTAAAGTTATGCGAACTGCAAGTGAGAGTTACGCAGGAAAACCTTCGCAGGGCCGAATGAAAAAATATTGACAGGCTCCTTGGGCGGCGGGAAAATCAGGTGGAGTGCGGGACAGCGGGAAAACCTTGGCCTGCCAGTGGCAAGCGGCTTATAAATTAATGCAAAACAGATTGCCAAGCGCTGAGGGCGACACTTTGCACCTTTTCTCCGTTGCCAGCTTCGTCTTCCGTGTTCTTAGTTCGTTTTTTATATATTTTTTTTTTGCCGCTCCGCCAACCTTTAAATATTTACCCAGCTAGGAAAAACTACCCGTCGACGTGGGCGTTTAAATTGCTCGCCCCAAGGTGGGTCCCTTTGCCATCGCCGACACCTGAGTGGAGGGCGCTGGCTGTGACAACTGGTCCGCCCCTGATGAGGGTAACTGCTCCTGGTCTCCTGGCGGTTATCTTGAAGGCTTGATCTGCCGGCCGCTCTCTCTCTCGATTCCCCCAGTATTTTCATTTTCAATTTGAATTTTTATAGGGTCCAGGCCGGGCCAGGTTGCCTTGTAAAAAGCAAATATCCTGCCCTCCGGCGCTCGTCCTGCAAATGTTTGTCGCTTTATTAGTTTATCACAACTTAAGCATCTCCTGGGAGGCGGAAGCAGCAGATGTTCCAGCGCCCATTGTCCTTCATCAGTGCTGTTGCTTCCGACTCCTTTCTTTCTCCCATCTACATCTCGAGACTCCATCGCCATCGCCATCGCAATCTCAATCCAGCTCACTTTCTTTCGCACTTTCCACTTATTGTTTCGCCGGCTCCTCTTTATATTCGCTCACATATTTTTTCCTCTCGCGCGACATTCTATAAATTAATCAGACGGAGTGCTCTCGACTTCGCCAGGAGACCAAGGAGCAGGGAGCAGGGAGCACTTCCTGGCCAGCCTCCCGCTGGCAACTCAATCGCGATAAAGCCCCAGGTGAATTATAGTTATTTGATTTTGTTTTGGTGATTTGTTTGCCCGCTCCTCGAGTTCCACTTCTTTAAAGCCCCCGCGCGACATCTAATTGAATTGCCCTCGAGTTTAGTGTAAGTTTTCCGTTTTCAAGGAGCCCCCTTCGCTTTATCCCAATCCTTGTCCAGGATAAGAAGAGTTGGTGGAAAGGGGCGGTGGCAAAAGAAATAATAGTGCCCAAATTATGTGGCATGCATAAATTTTGCTGGCCAGGAAGCCGCCGACTCGTGCTGCTTATCGTCACGAAAACGAAAACTTTGCATGTGTTTGGGCAGGCGAGCTGGTGTGTGTGAGTGTGGGCTGCAGGAAACTCCATTAGGTTTTGAAACAAGAAGGATTCGTTATATGGCCTGAGGTTAAAGTGGGGAAGTCTGGATACACTTTGCTGTATTTTAGATTCCTAAAAAGTTCCAATAGCAGAGAACTTTATTTAGATTTACGTTTGTAAAACGATCGATAACACAATCGATACTATCGATAATTCTTAAATTGTTTGTATTTTAGGTTTAAAATTTTAAACATTTTGAATTTAACCTGAATTAAAGTTGATACATCGAACAATTTGGAAAACATCGATCGTTTGGACTCAATGTCGATCACTTTATCATATATCCTGACGATAACCTAGATTAAGATTGATAAATCGATCGATAGCACTATAAAACATCGATAGTTTGGACTCAATATCGATATTTTTATCATATATCATGCTCTATGAACAGATTTCCAAAACTATGGCTTAGTCGTTGGGCTGTTTTTCTTACAGGGTATAAAGAAAGAGAATCTTGTGCTGGGGGAACCAGATGGGCCAAGAAGGAGGAAGCAGGCGGGAGGCGAACGAGAAGGCTAAACTCCTGCTCCTCCTCGAAGAATGGCAGTCAAATCTGTGCATACAAGTTGGCGGGATTGAAAGTGCATAAAGTTGAGTTTATTGTCGGCTAAAGTATATGCTTTATGCTCCATGCTTTATAGTGGTAATGCTGGCCCACACGCACACACACAGACACACTCTCATGCACAAATCTTTATCAGGCGGGCCAAGAAATTATGACGGAAATCTAAAAAGTTGTGCATTAAAACTTGTTTGTGGTCGACTTTGTTCCCGACCGGAGTCATAAATATGAAAAGCAAGAAAGGCAAAGAAAAAATGTTGTTGCTTAAATGGATAGCAATTATGTGGGGATTTTCTGCCTGCCCCACACAAAGCACTCACCTTTGGATTTGGATTTGGAGAGGAAAAGTTTTCAGAGTAGTTGAATTCCTGTTGCAGGTGCGCTCGTACAGTATGTTTTAAATGTCTGCCGCACTTTTCCAATTGTTTTTTTTTCGGATAAGTTGGCTTTTAACTATCTGGTGGGAAAACAAATATTTTAAATAAAGAATTTTTCCCCCTCAAATGGTTTGATAAAGTTTTAATTTCCTTAGATGCATTTTAAACTCGTTCAAATTAAGAGCCATTGAAAGTGCCGCCCAACTGTCAGTCCTAGCATAAAAAAACCTTTGCCTTTCAGTTGAAGCCATTGCAAAATCCAATGAGCATACAATAGAAATAGAAATGCTTGGCGACAGCTTCGGCTTCACCTGCAGATTCAGCTTTAGCCCGTAGTCCTGACTTTGGCTGTGGATTCTGGGATTCTGGGATTCCCCGGGTTCAACTGCGGCTTCACTCCCCGACCGCAGCACAAAAATATTTTCAATTATGATGCCGGCGTGAGGAACTCTAGAATTTTTCAATTAAGCTGCTTACTGCGCAAGTGGAAGGTGAAGGGGAACTTGGCCAACTCAAAATGGAATTTCTTGGCAGCAACAAAAAATAAGTACGAAAAAAGATTGTCTGCAATAGTTTTCGCCACTGTTGTTGCTCGCTGGGTAGTAAAAGTGCCGGACATAAAGGTAAAAGCATTAAAGTTATATGCGATTTAAACTAACAATTTCTGCCGCTGTCGCCTGACTCGGTTTTCGTTGTTGTTGTTTGCGCTTCTGTAAAGAAAGTGGGCGGCACTTTTATGTGCCAAGGCAAAAGTTGTCGCAGCTTTAGTGGTGCCACCACTGCCACCCAGGCAGCCCCCATTTGGCACCGCCCACAACGTGTCCGCGCGCCATAAAAATTTGCAACAGCTGCACCACTGCACCACCGCCTCGGGGACGGCAAGTGGTTTTTGGGAGTGGAATGGAATGGGGAATTGGACTAAGAATGGGTCTGAGAGTTACCTTGACAGTAGTGAGCCAAAAAGGATTTTAGTTTTTTCCGCCGGCTCCCCATACCCTGTAATTCGAATGCCAAACGGGATGATCTTTTGGGGGAATTTAAAAAATGGTAAAATACATTTTTCCTGGGCTGCAGCCAAATATATATATATATTGAGAAGAGGAAGTTCGATTTTGAAAAGATTATTCTTTGACAAATTTTTGATATTTCTATTGACGAATAAAATTAAAATATTTAAGTGCATTTTTTTGCAATATTTTAAAATTTAAAATTTTTGAAGTCATGTGGGAAGTCTGCTAATTGAAAAAAGTGGATGGATCACAATAGTGCTCTCCTTTCTTTTTGTTTGTCCATCCATAACTCTTCAAAAATATAATCAGAAAATGAGATTTAAGCTAATATGATTTAAAAAAGGTAAATTGGATTTCACTAGATACGACTTCTTTATTGAACTCAGTCTTTTAAGAACCCGAAAATAGTTTGCTAGCCCCGAGGAGACTTTCTATTCCACCGTAGGGCATACTTTTCGTCACAAAGCTCTCGGATCTTAGCCGCTACTTGCAGATTTTAGCTGGCTTTTGTTTTTGCGGTTGCTTTTGTCCAATAATTCGGTCTATCTAATGGCAGCAGCGAATGCAGTTTGCAACGTATCTACCAGTTGGCAAATAGCCTTAGACGCCCGGCCCCCGAAAGTCTGTGCATAAAATAACAATATAATGCCATGGCCGGAGTGCCAACTGGAAGCCAAGGTGGCGGGGGATCGGCAGAAGTGGGATTGGCATCTGAGTGCTGGCCAAGAAAGCCGGAGTATTGTACTTTGGGCGACTTACTTTTGCCCCGGAGGATGTCAAGTTTTTAGTCTCCCATTTTTGTGGCTGTTTTGTTGGCTTAAGTTGCCTCTGCCTGTGGTGGTCAGCTTTGATGTTAATTTCTGGACAGCTGATTCGGTTTGGCCCACGGCCCGATCGATCTCTCTATAGAGATATGTATGCGTATATTTGTGTCATCAAAGTCATAAATTACCCAGCCACTTACTTAATTAGTTTTCGTATGGTCGGGGGGCTTTAAAGCATCTCACTTATAAGTTATACAGATATATTTTGGAGCTGGGGGCCAAGTTCTTGAGTTTTTTGGCAGCCAAAGCCTTGTGGCTGCTTTGGACGGGCCAATTACGATAATTGTCGCGTTCATTTTTCATTTGACAACGTGCGACAGTTATAGTGCCAGTTTTCCAGTTACCAGTTACCAGTTTTCAGTTACTCCCCTTGACAACTGGCGCGAGTTGCCAACGAAAATGAAAAAAAAAGAAAATATAAGGGCATTGGGGGAGTGGCTTTTGTAATAATTCAATGAGCGCTGCTTCATTTGTCACATTGCTCATACGCCATGTGCAACGGAAACGGAAACCTCGGCGACCAAGTGAAAGTATTCATTATACTTACATTACTTCCCCAGCTTCCCGCCACTTCGGCCTTCTGCCATTTTCTTGGTCGTCATTTCGGTGTTCGGTCTTGGCCCTTGTCGGTCGTGCTTTTGCCATTATAATAAATATTTGATTATATATTTTTGCAAGGACCTTAAATCGGCTCGGTGCGGTGCGGTGCGGTAAAGCGGGTTGAGCAGCATGTAAGCGAGAAATTGGCACACCTGCTCAGGGCTGCCGGGATGGCCGGGATTGCGACGCGTCGATGGAATGGCAGGGAGTACAGTTGACCCACTTGGCCGGCAGCTGGATGGCTCAGTACGGTTCAGCTTCGTCCGGAAGGGATGGGATGAGATGAGCTGAAGTTGGCTCTGTGCAAAGAACGGGCAAATTGAATGGTCCCTGCCCTGAACTCCACTTGAGGAGTTCAATGCACCTTGGCCGAGGCTCAGATTGAGGGGGTTGGCTTTAAAGTTCCATCAATCAGGCTTTGGGAAATTAAGTAAATAACAATTGTTAGTAAATATATTCGCAATTTTATTTTATTATATTTAATAACTTAAAAAATTATTTATAGTCTTTGTGTATCGATTATAAACAAACAAATTTGTAATTTTTATGAAGCTTGATTTGTCGAGGGGATATTTGGGTTTTATATTATATTATTTTATTTATTTTTTAAATGTATTTTAGACGATATATTATATGTGTATAATAATTGATTTTTAAATATTTAAAGCTAACAAAACACATGCAAACCCTTTGATCTACCCACTTAATAGATGGTTCTGCATCTTAGGTCTACCTGAGCACATGTTCCGAGTCCTGCCAATGTATTTTTAAAGAGTACACGGCGAGGACATTGGCCCGGGTTCTCGAACCCTCTGATCGGAAACAGGCAGCTGGACGAATTTGCAAGAGTGCAACGTTATCTGCATGAGGAATTTGAAAGTTGCCAGCCTCGTGCAGTTGCAGTGGCCGTAGATGTTGCTGCCGTGTTGCAATGAAGGTTGCTACTGCTGTTGCTGCTGCTGCTGCTCTGTCTAATCTCAATGCAATCACTCACTGACAACGAGCAGGGGAAAGGACTCCGTCCGGGATATGGGAAAGGATGGCCCAGTTGCTCCTGCTGCCGCTCGTAGGCTGTTCGGTTTCACACTTGACTGTGGACCGAGAGCAACAAAGTGGCCGCTTGAGTTCAGTTTAAGTGCGGCCTGCTCTTATCCTACCACCCCGCCCCCCACTCTCCCGCCCCCTCTGGCTGAAATCCTTTTTCCAGGACCTCCCCTTACCATCGCACTTCCTGTTGCTGTTGGTGTCAATCACTTGGCAATTTACAAAATGCACTTTTAACCTCCGAAAAAATGTGGGCTTGAAAGCGAATGAAACTCAGTTCGGAATGTCCTGCGGCTGACGGGGCCTTCGTATGATGAATGCCTGCTTGTTTGGGGTTTTGTGTAAGTTTATTGTCTGCCATCCTCTAAAACTCCCGCTCCCCAAAGGCGGGCCGGCACTCCATTTCACTATCACTTGGCCGCTGACAGGGAACGAGTGTCGAGGTGTCGTGTCGTACTTGAGGCTTCTGGCACGGATTGTCATGGAGCAGTGCATTGAGAAAAATAATTCTTTAGTAATTGCAATATTTACAAAAAAAAAGAAACAGAAAGTATTTCAAAAATAATATTCATATTAAATTTATTTTTTATTTTATTCGTTATTCGCTGTTTATTAAATAATTGTGGAATATAGGTAATGTTTTTATATGAGTAGTATTTTCATTGGTGTAGTGGCAAGTAGTGGTTGAAAAATAAAACTGCCAAAGTCTAGACGATCGTCGCTTAGAGAAAGCCCTCAAACACCTGCGTATCCTTCAAGTGGGCCTGGCCAAAGCGGAAGTGCCGTCAAAGCGGGCCTAGATCCCCGATTAGCTGGCTAACACCCGCTGCTCCGCATATGCATTTAACCCTCTATTTGCCGGGGTGGCAAAAATTAATGTGCCAACAGCTCTCTCGGCTGCATGAACACACTCGCACAACAATTCGCTGCGGGGGTGTTGGCATGTAGTTTAAAGTTTGGCGCGTCTCCTGACACTTAGACAGCAACAACTCATCAACGTCAGGAGCAGCAAAAACACAGCCAGCTAAAAAAAAATGGTGAAAGGAAAAAACACAGGACTAAAACTCAAAAACAACTATCCGGGCACTTGGCAAAAAGTGTGGAACAATATTAGTGATAGTCCGGATGGGTTACATTTCATTCCACATGTGTGAATTAAGCGTCAATCACAGTGAAATGCCACAGAGGCGGAATGAGCAGAAAAACAAAACCGGGGATAAGCTGCTAAAATATTTTCTTTCTGACTTTTGGGCTCGTTGACAATTGGTTTGGAATTGCAGGCGGATTTTGTCAGGATTCATGCTTCGATGTCCAACTTTTACCTCTGCTAATGCGGATGGTATATGGAGTGGAGAAAACAATGGAGAATTTAAAGTTGGGTATATACTCGTATATGTATAGCAAGCAAGGAAATTTAAAATCAATATGGAATGATTTTTTAAAACTGAGCCTAGGGATAGTAGATTCTATTATACGATTTAAGCTTTAAAAAGAAAAAAAAACAAAATAATTTTTTTTAATTATTTAGTCGGTTTCCTTTTTAAATTCCACATTTTAAAGTTTTCTTTAAAAGTTGAAAATACATCACTTATGGTTAGTTATGTCCTTCAGCAGATATTGTATCTATAACCCTTTTCCTAGAAATGTATCTAGTATTATTTTCTCTGTCTAGTTACCCTCAGAATAATTTACATCAAGCAAAAATAAATATTTGAAAAATGCTGTGTACTGAGCAAACCCAGTGATCAGAAGTTAAACGTATCCAAGGCCCGCCGGAGTTGTCCTTAGTAAATGAAATTAATCATGTAATCAAAGCTCCCACCGCGCTGATAGTGATTCGCTCCTCGTTTTGGCCAGGTTCGCCTGCGGGGCTGCCTTTGACGCGACTGGGGGTCTGTCTGTTGACAGTCGGGTCTCGGCTGGGTTGTCAACTTATTTGACTCCTGGTCGGGGGAACTCTGGAACTGGCAGCCCCCAGTTATGGCCTCCACTGGCTGCGCCCGGGGTCTGGGAGTTGAGCTGCCGGCTCTCGGGGAGTTGCTGTCTTAGTTTGGGACCTCGATGCCATTGTCTTTGCCTTTGGCCCGCTTGGCCCGCTTGCTCGCTGTCATTAAGTTTTATTTAATTCCGAGTCCTTGTTGACTCGCCTCCTGGTAGTTTTTATTGTTGCGACAGTTTTCGCTAACAAATTGCTTGGCGTCAAGTGTCGTGTAATTACGGAGGACGGAGCGAAGGAGCGACGGGCCCCACATGTGCCAAAATGTTGTTATTAGATTGTTGCCGGCAAGTCGCTGGGGAAACTTGCATTTAATTCTTTCTTCTCGGCCGCCATTGGCCCACAAATTGATGCCATAATAATAGCCGACCCCCGTTTTGCGGCTGCTAATGATGCCGAACTGGCAAGCGGGCAAACTGGCCAACTGGCTAACTGGCCAACTCGCCAACTGGCCAACTGTGGCCCCGCTGCCAGCTGCTAATTATGCGTGGGTTGCCCTTTGACCGGACCCATGGGGCGGAATGGTCGATAATGGACGGCCAGCGATCAGAGGGAATCGGGGTCAGGGAGCAAAAAGAAAGTTTTGATTCCCATGCAATTAAATCAGCTAACTGGTTTAGGGTGGTTTCAGGGAGTAAACGAGGAGAAGCTGAGGGGCAGGTGTACTACACACTGGGGCTCACTAAACATTTTGCATGGGTGATGTACTAGAAAGTCAATTAAAGAGTATTTAAAATTGATTGAATTGGTTTGCTTTCAAGCTGGTAGTTAAAGAACTTTTTAAACGAAAAAAAAAAAATTTTACAGATATAAAGAAGGTGGGAATTTCTACTTTAAAAGACATATTGTTCGATTTAATAGAATCTAAGGAACGAGCATAAAATTATTTTATTTTAATTTTAAAATTTGTCTTAGTAGTAGAGAATTGGATTCTGTTTAAAAAGTCATGTCACCCTTGACATTATAGATCTACAGTTTAAGGATACTATTTAAATGTATATTTTAAATCATATTTAGTATGCCTATTGAAAAATCTTTTCGGCCAGCAGCGCACAATTATCAAAAACTCCGTTCACCTGATTACCCCTGAAAATTCACATCTCCCCCGCAGTAATTTCTTTGGGAATGCCATCCCCTCATTTTTTGGCCCGGCCAGCAAGGCTGCTGCCAACATCATATCCAATTAACATCATTGGCTGCCCGCAGTGGACAACTGTGGCGGTGAGAGCATTTGCCTGGCCATAATTAAAACCAACTGCAATGAAAAAAGTGAGCTGGCCAAAACCAGAGTGCAGCTACAAATGCTGCAGTGCTGTCTGGTGTCCCGCGTCCCTCGTCCTTCGTCCTGCGTCCTGCGTCCTCTGACCAGCGTCCAGTGTGCTGTTGGCCCGGCTAAATTGTTTGCCCTTCGCTGGCCGCATAATTACGGAGTTTCGCACAGAGGCCGCGTGTCAGGCGCCATGGCGACATTTTAAAATTGGCGCATAAAATGTCAATTTGATGTCATTGGATCAACTTAAATGCGCCGCTAGTCCGGCTAGTCCTTCCATCGCAACGGAGCCTGCTGGCCATCGGTCCTGGCGGGTTAATTTTGGCAACGCACACAGCACAGAAACTGAAGTCGTTGGGATATTTTTAGGGATTATTATTGTTTAACTTAAATAAGAAAAAGTATTAATATAATATGTTTATTATATTTTAACCAAGAATGAATAGGATTTTATTTAACGAGCAGAAGTATTTATTTATATGGCTATTCTATATTATCTATCTTATTCTCATTCTTCCTAAAACACAACTTTTATATTTACCAAACTTCTTTTTCTACTTACTATTTTAAGCTTGAAAACATGGATTTGACTTTTGTAAAAAATTTCGTTTAAGCTTAAATTTAAGTAAATAAAAAGCATTTTTTTCTCTGCACTTATTCACATGACTGGACGAACCTTTCACCCCCTCCAAAACGCAAACGATGTGTGTCATGTTGTGTTGCAGGCAACTTTGTGCCACGAATTTCGAAGGGAGGCGGTGTACTCTGAGGGCGGAGTGCTGCTGTCCTGTTGACATTGATGTTGTCATGTTGTGTTGGGCGTGGCCTTTCGGCCAGCTCGGCAAATACCTGTTTATGTTATGCCTGGCACATCAGGGCCTCCTGGCTGACCGGTGCTCAGTGCCCGGAGAGCAGTTTGCAGCACCCGAGCTCGAGCAGATTAGTTTACTTAAATTGATGGCAACTTAGCGCTAATAACAATGCGCCGCGATGTGCTTGTGGTTGCTCACTGGGAAAATAAAGTGTCTAAGGATAAGAAAATGATGTTGAAATTAAAGGGGAATGGTAAGGAATATTTTTAAAGTGTACCTTACATATAAGGACAAAAAAACCAAGCCTATAATTGTTATAAAAATAAGTAAAATCAAAGTTAATATATTAACATTGTTATAAGATGGGCTTAGGCAAAGTAAACGAATATGGTTTCAAGTTCTTTGCTTACTAAAGTATTTATGAACAGTTAGGTAACTATTTAAGGAAAATTATACCCTATATTATTTCCCTCAGTGCATTGTGGTTGCATGCCTTGAGCCAAAGCTAAGTGGGTCATCGAGTGGGCGGCGGCTGCTGCCGGAGTTCGGTGCATTAATGATAAAGTGGGGCCGCTGAGTGGTCAACGGTGTGGGGCTTAATTAAATGATCTGGCAGGTGCATTAATCAATTTTTTCCACTCTCTGTGCGGCTCTGCACGGCATAAAGTTTGCTTATTTCCCCAGCGACTTCGCCTGCTCCACCTGCCCTGCCCTGCCCTGCCACATACATTATTTACCATTCTTATGGCGCCTTTTTTGGCATAACTTTGGCTTACTTTAAATAAATCAACGCTGCTGGCCAGGCCAGACACACGGCGACTCCCACTTTTGGAGTAACTTTCTTTTTATGGGGCGCGTGTGTGCTGGTTTTGAAATATGACCAACCTACTGGGGGATGACCGCGCTGTAAAGTATGCAACAGTTGATGGGGAGTTTCCAGGGCGGCACACGGAGCCATTGACTTCGAGTAATATATGAGTTTGGGACGGAGATGACTTTCGCTACGGGTGAAGTCGGCTGAGAAATGGATCCCAACGAAAGCAGGTCATCCAAAGCTTCCTAAATAATATAAAATTTGGCACAATAAAAATAGCTTTTAAAAGGATTTCCAATGAATAATCCTCCCTTTCAAGTCCACTCAATATCCGCTGCATTCCATCATTCCTGTCAATCCTTCGTCCTCAATTAACACAAATATTTTAATTAGTTTCCAATTCAGATATTTCCGAGAACCGAGAGCAGCCCCTGTGCCTTAGCCGCAGGAAAGGAAAAACGAAAAATCTGGTGACAGCTAATTTACTCAGACCCAACTCGTTTTCAGTACACCGAGTAGTCGTTTAATTATTTTCGGAAAATTCCCCGGCAAAATTATGCAAGGCCGGGCGAAAATATTCATTAAGTGCTCGCTGCTCATCAGAAATTTAGAGGCAGCCTGGCCGACGAGTCGAAGCTTGTGAAATTCTGGCCAAAAATAAATGAAGCAGGGAGTCGGGCCGAAACTATAGCTATTTTCAGAATGTAATTTTGCCGGCGACGCTGAAAACTTTGCCAGCCTGACCCAAAAAACGTTGGCCAACAGGAGCGGCCTCGGCACTGTCGGAGGACTCGTGTGCCGGCGTGTTTATTATAAGTTTGCCTTTTGCACCTTGGCCAGTTTTTCACAGCTGCACTGGGGAAAAAATCTACTGCAAGTTAATAATTCTTAGTAATATAAGTTAGAAAAGTATTTATTACAATATGCTAAGAATGATAGGTTTCACCGATCCACTGGGGAAAGTAATTAAAAGATATTTGAGAAGTAAGTATTTTAATATGTTCTAAAATTTTAGGTTTTAAAATAGAGAGAAAATCAACTTCGAAGCAGTTTTTTGATAAGTTTACGAAGTTAGAAAGGTGTGTATTATAGTATGTTAAGAATTATAAGTTTACTGTGAATATTAAGTGTCAATATCAAAAATTCTCTAAATAAATAGTATAATACTTTAAAAAATAGAATAAAATTTGTATGAAATACAAAAAATATTTATATGCAAAATATAAATTACCAATACTTTTAAAATGTTTTGATTGGGGTAGAAACAATAATATATTTTTATAATATTTTTATTTATTTAAAGATTAATAGAGAGCGACTGTTTCTAGTTATTTGTTATTGTATAAATAGGTATATGTTTTGAAGTGTATTTTTGCTTTACTCTCTCGCTCGCTCTATTTTATCTCTCTTCATCTAATCTCTTTAGCCGGGGCTTTTGGGGTGAGGGACAACTTTTCATTTTTGTCTCGGGCGCACAGTTTGACACCCGGTGTCAAATGATGTGTCAAAATGTGCACAATTTACCGTATGCCGGACCTGCTAAAAGCTGCCTGATGAGCAGGTGGGCGTTGGGCGGTGGGTGGCTGGCTGTGGGTGGTGTATTGGCATGGCTTCTATCTGGGCCTGGCCTTCCAGGCTGGCCGGGAGTGTGGGCCTGGGCCGGCACTGTGGGGTTAAGTGTGTGCGGGATTAATAGCCGGCACACGCTGTCGAGTGCCTCTGGATTTGACTCTTGTACCTGTCACCTGGTCCCTCAACCCCTCGCCCGCTCGCACCCCATCCACCGATGACACTTGGGCCCCTGTCAACGTGTTTCTTTGGGGGTCATAAATGTTTTGGCAACTTTAATGGGGCATCCGTTTATTCAGCACGTGTAATTGCCGTACAATTTTTCTTATGTGTGCGATATCTTGTGGCACTCAACCGGATCCTTTGACCTCCCACCTCCCACCACCCACCTCCTGTGTATTATAAATTATGCTTAGCTATTTGGGAAAATTAAAACGCACACGGCACATTTTTAAATGCATGCACGCGCATACTGTCGGTCCTTCGGCACTTCAGCACCCTGTTTTGGCCCCCGTTTCGAGTTCCTCGCACCTTTGTGTTTTGCGCCAACGTCAATTTTTCACATAAAGTTTGCCAAACGCTTGACTTGCATATAAATGACTTGGCCGGAACCGGAAAACGGAAAGCGGAAAGCGGAGCCACTGAGGAAGCCGGCACAGGTGAGGGCTCCCAAAAGCATTCGAGTTGTCAACTCTTTCAACGTGTATTACATTTTGAGCTTGAGAACTGGCGATGGGTGGCACATGCGAGCGAAAAAAATAATTTCCTTTGCGTAATATATGCTGTATGAGCTTCGCTTCGCTTTCCTTTCAATTTCTCTTTGCTTCCGTGTTTTGTTTTTCCAGGGGAAAAGTGCACGGTGGAAAGGTGTGAAAAATGTATGGGGGGAAGAGGTTGCAGTTCGGTTGGGTGGAATGCCCAGTGCGGTTTTTAGAGTAAGTAAAACAGTTTAGTAAAATTAAATGAGGATGAGGACTTTTAATATAGGGGTTCAGATGATGCGATAATCTTAAGGAAATTTAGAAAAAATTCTACAAAATGTTGAATTGTTTGTTAATTGCTTAATTATAAAATCCAATTTTAATCAAAATTCCAATCGTCTTTATGTGGATTACATCTAGTTTTTTGCTTAAAAATCTTGCTGCCACTATTAACTTAATTAAATAAAATGACTTAAAAAAAACACTACTTATAAATACTTTTTAGCAATTTAACTTCGGTTTCAGCCAAATCCAAATGCCGACAGTGTACCCTACAGTAAAACATCGCTTTAGCACGCTAAAAGCTGCGCCCAAAGTGAATAATACGCCCACGACGTGCTGTCATTTTAAACTAAAATAAAAATAAAAATAAAAACGCAAATACACTCGGGCGCGGAGGCACATGCACATTATTCATAAATAGTACGCATATTACAGGCGGTGACTAGATGGCTGAAGGAAATGAGAAGGAGATGGAGTACGGCGTAGGGGATTCGCTTCCTGCATTTGTAAGCGATCAAATTTGACGTGCACTTATGAGACAAATTGGCACAGGTAACACTCGCTACGTGCAGCTATTTTTACCTAAATATATTATACAGCCATTAAATTAAATTTTCGCACATTACCTATACGCCTTGTGGATGCTAAATTCCTTCAAGTGCATTGAATCAAGGATTTTCCAAAGGACCCAGACACAGCTGGTTTTTAGGGGGGATGCATTAGCAGCCCGATCAAAGCCTCCGGATCCAACGTATTTGTCATCAATCAAAGCTAAATCTCACTGTTTATGATTTGTGTCATTGGCGAAAGGAAATATAAAACTTCGGCAGATAAATAAATAAGCTGCCGAAAAATATCGCGTAAATGTGCGGAAAAATTGTTTGCGGCTCCCCTCCATTTGTGATTTTTATTTCGATGTGTGTGCGACGGCGGTGCAAATTATCAATAAATAAATAAAATTACGCACGCTTTGGCTTAATGTTTGGATTTCAAGTTGATGTCTGGCATTTGATTGGTTTTGGTTTTCGGGGGCTTTCGCCCCTGCTCCTGCCCTCTTTTTATGGCATTCAATGCGATGAACACAGGATGATAAGTGCGGCGGGGACGGGGGCTTGATGCCTGATTTTTGGATTTGGATTGAAATGTAATTGGGTAATTATCACTGATAGGGAGGCTGTAATTCAAGCGGAAAATCATTTGAGGAGTCTTTTCCTGGAGCCTGGGAAATCAATGGGAAATTCGAGTTGTTTCTTTGTAATTTTATGAGTAATTTTACGGAATATTGGGTCCATAAATATTTTTTTTGAATGGGAGGGGTTGGTAAATATATTTTTTAATTTTATAAACTTAGTTTTCATTTTATTTTTATTTTTATAGATTAAATTTTCTGTTGTTTTTTTTACTCTATTTTACATGAATTTTCAATAAACTGTTTCTCTGGTTAGTACAAAATTTCCTTTTATTTTACGGCTTAGGGAAATTAGCTTCAAGGGCTAGGGAGTTCATAACCTGACCTTGATTAGTGAACTTGGCGTCTGAAGAGCAAGCATATTAATTGCTTATAAACAGCCCAAGAATAGACTGTCTGAAAACTCCCTCTTAGACCAACGTTGTTTATTATTCAAAGTCATTTGCCGCTAAGCAATTACGCGTTCTTGTGCCCCCATAAACACCAAAAGGCTTAGACAACAAAAGCCCTCAAGCAGCCAGACGACTACACCTGTCAGCAAGTTTGGGGCGTAAAGTTTGTTTGCTTTTTTATGCCTCCTGTCTGAGGAGTGCGTATGTTTCCATGCCAAAGAGTGTTTGTGTCAGCCAACTGAGATTTCATGACTTCAACGCATGCTTTTCAATTTCTTGCGAAAAAAAACGTTATCAAAATTTATTGAGCGCTGTCATGAAGCTGTCAAAGTCGATATCAAAAACATTTGATTTTTGACTTTATTTTGGCAGCCCCAGCCCGACAAGCAACAAGCAGGGACCCGAGTCCCAGTCCCCAGTCCCCATTTCCCAGGGCCCGAGGCGAGGGCCCAGCCCAATTTCGAAGCACCCCACTCCAGTCCCAATTCAACCCCAAAATCCCCACCAACGCACATTATGGCCGCGACCGTATGTGATTCCCCCTTTGTTGACGTCTCGGCGAAAAGAAAGAAATAATCATAATAAAAAAGCCCATAAAAGAAGCCGTGAGCCATGCAGCCATCTCGGAAATTTTCATGCTCTCCCAAGGCGCTGGCACATTGATAAATTAATGATTGCCGGGCTGCCAAAGACGCTGAAAGCTGGCGAAAGGCGAATATAAAGCGACCGAGGCGTAGGCGAAGGGGTTGAGGAAAGGTGAGTTCGAGAATGGTTGGGTTTTATGGGAAATCAATCTAAATGTATGCATAAGTTGTGCGGAATTCCTCTTTTAATAACGTTGATGTATGATGCGGAAGTCGGGGAGGGTTCATGCAGGGAGGGGGTTTCCACAAAAAGGTTTATAAATTTGGAAAAAGAAGGAAGTACATTTATAATTGTATAGGTCTTCTTTAAACGATCTTCCTTAAACGATCTGTACTATATTTTAAAGTCACTAAAATAAGTTTATCTTAAATTATGCATGTAAGGTATATAATATTAGATATTTTTTAGGGTCCTAAATTTTCGTCAAAGTAATGTTTATAAAAACTAGAAAGGATACTCCCATAATATCATCATATTATTATTGATCTGATCGTATAAATTATTAGGACCAGATTCACTTATAATATTGTATAGTATATCCCTAAAGTATTTGACTATCAAAATTGTATCTCTGTTTTTATTATAAAATGTAGTTTGATTTCTGTTTTTATTTGTGCCTTCCTATCTTTCCACTTCTTGGATACCTAACCGACTTGCATGGGCATATCCTGGGCCCTCGACCTAATGAATATTAATCGCAGCCTGACTGACTGACTGAATGAATGCCCGCTGCTCGCCAATCGCACCTGTGTCCATATATCAAGCGTCAAAGCCACTTGTCTTATCAGCAGGGCCGCCTGCGAGTTCCGATGAGTTGAGTGGGACTATTAACAAAACAAATATAGTTTCTGCATGAGAGGTCCACTGGCATTTGTTGGCTGACGGGGAATTTCCATGGTTTTTTGCGGCCTTGCCACTTGAAACGCTGAACATGGCGGATTAATGTCATTTATCACGCGCCTGCCTGGCGTGGGTGGGCCCATGGTTGGCATTAGCATTAGCAGGCATTTGAAATGTACAAAATAAATAAGGGACTCGCAGAATCGCAAGCCTACACACTCTCCGATACCGTTTAAGCCGTCGATGTTGCTGGCTTTGTTCGCTCGGTTTTGCTTTGTTGCCGCAAAAAGGATAATGACAAATAATCAAGGATAAACGTTTTTGATTGATCTTTAATGGCAGCCACCCTCAGCCAGCAGGCGTCCCCAGTTGCCTTTGACATCCGCAGGCGAATGTAAATCATATTAACTTAAATGTACCATAAAACAAACCGACGAGCCCATGTGGATTGGGTTGGTTTGCTGCGAAAAACCCGGCTGGAGTGCGTGCCCAGGACACTTATCCTTGGGGCCACACACACGGGCTTATGAGCTTGCCACATTCTTCTGCAATTGTACTCTGTAGCGGAAAATGCTTTTCAATATATCAAAGGGAGCGGGCATATAAATAACAGGCTGGAGCCAAGCGGCTAATGAAGAGGTCGACTAAGGAATGACCTTTGTATTAGAGTAGGTATTAAAGAATGCCATTAAACATAGCTACTAAATTTATAAATTTGAAATTAAAAAAATAATGAACACACTTAAAGAAAATAATGTTATGTTAAGGTAAAAACCAACTCAATCTAATTTAGTAAATCGAAAAAATTATACAAAAATAGTCGAAGAACTTAAAATCAGTAAATTATAGATAGTTGCTTAAATTAATAAAATATAGATATACTTAATTTATATTTCAGCCTTTTATTTTGTGTACTTAATGTACCCTCCTAATGCCTTTATTGGAGCATAAAAAAATGCTACCCCAGTTAGAAGGCTCAGGAGAAGAATCTGTTGGCAAAACAGAATCTAGCTGAAGTTCGTGGAAAAGCCAATCGGGGAAATTGTCAGGGGGAAAATTGTGAGTGCAAAAGGGGGGAAAGTGGAAAGAAAAGCAGAGCAGAGCAGTAAAGAAGAGCCAGTCAAAGACGGCGAAATAAAGCAATTAAGCGGCTTACAAATGCCAGCCATTGCAGAACGTATCCGAGTGTGAGTATCTGAATATCCCAGGACCAAGCGCACACAGATACACCCACACACTCGCACATATGAGTGCAAACAACACTGACAAGAGCGAAATGAGAATGAAGAAAACATCAGAAAATTAATTTACATGTGCGATTCATCAATCAGCCCCGGCCAGAGCTCAAGTCCAAGTCCAAGTCCAGTTGAAGATGCGCAGTTTGCCTCTCGTTTTGGCCAAAAGTCATAAGCGGACATATGTGTGCGTGGCAGTCGACTGGTGTGCGTGAGACTGTGCATGTGTGTGTGCAGCAGGCCGTGCGTTGATTGATGATAAATACTCCAGTCGGCGGACGGAAGGATCGCGCTGGCCCGCTTGAGATAAAGCGTTCAAATGCGCCGCATATTAAATGATGCAACACGAAAAGTGAAAGGGGGTTGCTTTCCAGGAAGGGGATATTAGGGGATAAAGGAAAGATACACGAAAAATATATGAAAGATAATTAAATATTACAAAAAAATAGGAATATTTCTTCACCAAAAATTTTAACCATTTGAATTTGTTAATAATATTATCATAAAACTAGTTAAATAAATTTTTAATATTGCTTTTATTTAATTAAACATTTTTTTGTACCATTTTATTTGATGTATCCTCTCTGCACCATAATATTTATTTATTTTTTTTTGCCCCATTTTAAGCACTCATATTTTTTGTGAGTGCCTTTCATGCGCGCCTGTGTTTATTTTATTATTATGTAATGCTTTATCCCCATTTCCCACTCCGCAACCTTTGGCAATCGTTATAAATGACCATTTGCGAGGGTCCTTCGGCTAGTTCCCATTTTTATTCCCGCTCGTGCCCACCCTTTCGCCCTTTCAGTGGCCCCTCGTCCTTGTCAGGCTTTTTGTATTGTTTGCCAGCGATAACATTTATGCCATTACATAAATATATAAATAAATCAGTATTAGTTGAACTTCAGTTTGTCGCTATACAAGGCTTAGTGTGTGGCATTGTGTGGGTATCTACGCGGTGGTGTGTGTGTGTGGAAATATTTAATATTTCATTGTGTTTTTGGGGTTGCGAAGTAAAAATATTATGTGGCTCGCATTTTATGCCATTGGCCATTGGTTTATGTACATAAATTAATTGTGGGTCAAGCGGGTGCGATTTAGGGGGAGTTTTTTGAAATAGAAAGTTAAAGTTGGGGAAAATTGACTAGCATTGAAATTTGGTATTTAAAAAAACAGGGAAAATAACAAAACAATATCTATTGCGG
The DNA here is from genome assembly GCF_025231255.1 of Drosophila biarmipes. Classification (NCBI taxonomy): domain Eukaryota; kingdom Metazoa; phylum Arthropoda; class Insecta; order Diptera; family Drosophilidae; genus Drosophila; species Drosophila biarmipes. The sequence continues at coordinate 26,885,209 of NC_066616.1, read as the reverse complement.
ATAATAAAAAAACATCTTATTGCTCTATTAAACCTGCCCTAATATGGCAGGCAAAATTATTTCCATTCAAAGACTTCATATGTTAATAACCTTAGGCCCCTCAAAAGTGTAAACAATGCGAATTTATTTAATTCATTTTCTCATTTGTATAATGCGTCTGCCGAGTCGAACAATTTGCCGCCGAAATACCCAAAGGACTCGTCTGCGAAGGTGTTGCGCCTTTGATGCTCCCCCTGTAGGTGACCCCAGGCCCCCTGAGCCCCGCCTGAGCCACCCAAAGGTCACAGACATTTCAAGCGTTTTGTTGTCGCGACAATTTGCAGTTCGCCGGGCTTGTTGCTGGCATTGTTGTTCATAAGAGACGGCGCACCCAATTCAGCAATTCACATGCATGCAGCGACCTCAGCGTAAAGGAAACCCCTGTCTGTACCCCATTTTCCATTTTCCGTTTTCCCCTTTTCCCCGTTTTCAGTGCTCCGCTCTTCAGACGCCGTTGTTTGACGTGGTTTTTCAGCGATGTATTATTTCCTTTGCTTGTCAGCGACAGTTGGCGAATTTCAGTCACATTGGCAGATGGGGTTGTAATTCCTTGGAGGCTTAAATTGAAAGAAAGGATCGCTACGCATTAGAGTAACTTGGTTGGAAAATAAATAAAAATATAAAACACTAGGAAATAAATATTGACAAATGTTGGAAAATAAATTTTAAAAACAAAATGATGTAAATTTATGTATTTAATTATATTCTGGTTAAAACGAGTAAAGCTCCAGTTAAAAAAAGATTACATTCATTGTAATCAGAATAAAAATATAGCCATTTAATTTATAATATTAATTGCTTTAATTGTGTGCCCCTTTTATTATTCATAGATTCTGTTGAATATTTCATAAATTAAATTTGTATCAATTAGTAAGTATATTTACATATTTTGAGCAGCTAAACATGCAAAAGCAATCACTGTTAAAAATATTTTTTCATTTTTGGGTATGTCCTTAAATATAAAAAAGTATTCCTAAGCGAATTCCCCTTTTTTTCCCCAGTGTAAAGCCGTATCGTTTCACGCATTTGCATGGCCCCACCTCGAGACTCCCCCAAACCGTGTGCCATTCATAAATTCAGTGTTCCTGCCATCGCTTCGGGGCTCCTAATAACAGTCAGCCCCGCCGCAGTGCTACCTGTACCGTCTGCAGCCCCTATACGCGCCCCACTGTGCTGCGTGCGAGGCGGTACAACAAGTTAATTACGGAGGCATGCAACTCGCAGTTGCCGCCATAAATTGTGCGGGCTTCGGGGACCGAACTTGATGTGCACCGTTTAATGAGTGTGCAAATGTTGGCCAGGGAGGCGGGATAAATTAAATGGGGGTGGGTTCCCCCGCCCCCCTGGAGGTGTGTCTTTAAAGTTTCCTGCTAGCAAAACTATTCGATTGACAAAGTTGTGCAGATTCTTGCTCAACTTAAATTGTTAAACTCTTCACGGCAAGAACTCCTCGACTGGAGTGCTTCGACTGAAGCACTTTTCGGCGAAGTTTTGGGGCACCAGCGATGGAGATTCTTGGTGAAAGAATTTGTGCACAGGAAATTATCATATATTTTAGGGCCATCGATTTGGGAGCTCATTAAAGGGGGATGCCTAAAATAATTAAGGGTGGAATATGTAGTACCCTAAATATTTTTAAAATGCAAGTTATTCAGATTTCATTATAGTTTTATGTTTTTTCAACATTAAAGTGTTGCCTACGTCCACCTGTTTCACCAGCAATAATAATTTGTATTTGTTGGGGATATCAATTCCGGAATTCATTAATAAGTGTTATGGGTATAAAATATAGCACCTTAACATATTATGTTAATAAAAATAAATCTAATTTTAATATTTATTTGTGTTCTTAAGACATTAAAGTGTTGTCTGCGTATTTTCTATTACTGAAGGGCCTTTTCCTTATTTTCCTCTACTAATTGCGTATACGCACAGTTGGCCCATCGCCCGAGGAGCTTTTAATCCTGCCACGTGGCAGCCTTCGGGCTTCCAGCTCGTCCAACTCGTGAGGTGTTCAAATCCGGACAGCAGCCGGGGCATACGAATTGAATAATTTAAACGGATAGATTACGGCCAGCATTTAGAGCAGGTCTGGGGAGCAGTTGGAGTAGGGATGCCATGGCTGGGGTCATAACTGTAAGCTATTGCCTGCCCCCGGCTGCTGAATATTCATTAGGTTTTCGGCAAATTACTTGCAAGCATGCAATACCCGTACAATACGGAAAAAAGTGCAACAAGGCCGCAATGAAGGGGCTGGGGAAATTAGCGTAAAATCCAAGCGAAACTGAACCGTAAACAAAAACTCAACTCGCAGACCCGCATTCACTATATACTGGGGGGGCAAAAAGTTGCGAGTGTTTGTCATGTGCCAACACTTGCAACTGCTTTGGTTTTTTGTGTGCCGCAGCAGGGGAAATGTGGGGCTGAGCAGACTAATTTGCGCATAATTAAATATAAATTGTATGCGTCATTGTTTGTTTTGCAACAAGCATTGGGCGTAAATATATTAAAGAAATTGCTGCTCTTCCAGCGCGTTACGTATGCGCCATGTATGCCGCGGCGCAAGTGCATTGTGTTTCGTTGCACTTGCGGACTTTTTGTGCTTTTCGTCGTTTTATGCTGTTTCTGCTCGTTTCTTGTCGTTTTTGTCGTTTTTGCCACCGGCAAGTGACAGGTTGCAGCCAAAGGCAGCAGATGAGGGACAAGTGGGTGGCTGAGGATTCCAGTTCGAGGGGCAGCCGAAGCAGCAGCAGGAATTGCAACGTTTTGGCAACAGCACAAAGAAAATGTAATTATTTACACTCTTGAGCAGACGACGGCGACAACAACTTCCTTCCCCTTAACCTCCCCTATAACCTACCCGCCCCCTGCCGCAACCCCTCCTGTTGTTGCCGCGTCAACAGCAATTTATTTGAGTGTGAAAAAGATGAATTAATTTTACAGCATTGTGCAGCACAATTAAAAATTATTTGCTCTCGGCCCCCGCCTCGTTTCGCTTCGCTTTTGGGCCCAATGTCAGAACTGGCCCGGAGCTTAATTGCTGCAAAGTTGTTGTGGCTTAGCCGGCTGGGCGTGGCAGTAGGCGTGGCCCCCACCTTCTGAGGGACTGCTCTTTGGGGTACTTGGCAGTGCCATTGTCTACACTGTAATTGTTTCATAGTATTAAGTCACCTGGTATACATATGTTTATTTCTATGAAATCATAGAAAATGGAAAAAAAAATCTGCATTCTATGCTCTTAAAATTAAAAAAAGCAAAAATTCGTTCATGTAATTAATAAAGTAAGAATAAAATTAGAAAGAGCTTAAAATAATATTATAATTCAGAAATAGATTTTCAAAATGTGTTATATATTATAAACATTCCCTTCTGATTAAATTCCCTATATTTTTTATCTTTACATTAAGTATTTTTGATCAAAGAAAAAACAAATTTGTTTTTTTTATTATTTGCTCCAAGAAATCAAGAAATATTTTCCCCAGTGTGGACAATATTCTGTCCTGCAGCAATTTATGTTTTCGGCCTGGTCCACCGATTCGGGCTCCAGCTTTTTTCGGGCCCCCTTCTGCCCTCTCCCTCTAGCCTCTGTTGCCGTCTTGCTTGCTCTGCCATTGTTTTGGCCTTTGTTTGTGGTTGATGATGAGAAAAGTTTTTGCCTGGCAGGCAGGCAGGCAGGCAGCTGAAGTGTTGGCGACGTTGACGGCGAATGTTGGGCATGTTTTATGCATTTTCTTATGACTTTACTTTTGGCGTAGATTTGTGCGTGGACCTCCCCACTCCCACCACCCACCAATCCGCCGGCCAGAGAGTGTGAATTATTATGTACATTTCAAATGTGCAACAACAATAACGAGGAACAACTAAAAGCAATGCCGTAAATTTGTTTTCCTGGCAAGTGGACAAAGACCTCGGGGACAGAGTGAGTCCTGGCCCAAAAGGACGATAAGGGAGGAGCAGGAGGAGGTCCTGTCAGTCAGGAGATGTACTCGCACATATAAAAACTATGACCTGCTTACGCGATGCTGTAAAGTTTTTTCGGTAGGCGTTGCCCCTCGCACATTTGTCATTTTGGCCAACCAAAATGAACCCTCGAAGGGCGGGGCAAATAACTTAATTAAAGTAAATGTGTTGCGGGACACAAGAAGTTGTAATTAGTTGGGCGTGGCTTTGAACAATATTTACCATCAAGCTGGAACATAACTCTCGAAGGAGGAGGGTCATTTCCGGGGGAGAAAATACTTATGCGCGCCAAAATTGAAATTAAGAAAAATAATAATGAAAATACGATTTAAAGGAGTTTTAAAATAAATTAAAATAATGTTAATGTTAAGAACAACGCCTCTCTCTATATTTAAAATATCATAGCTATTTTTTCGTACTTTTCCAAAGTTTTGATTCTCCTCCCTGAAGGAATTGCCTCTGCAGCCTCATTGCAGCTGAGGAGATGATGAGTGCCAAGTAATTTATTTCCCTCGCCAACTGTCTGATATTTCTTGGTAGCACTGCAGATTTTCCCTTTGTTTTTCCCCTCCCTTCTTTTTTTTACGTTTTGCCTGTTGTCTGCTCGAGTTGACTTCCTTTGCACTTTGGAAAGAAGTTTTGAAAAACAGGATTTAACAACGGAAAATTACATTTAGCACAGGACGCGACATGCTGCCTCTTCCTGTTTCCTTCAAGAAAAAAAAGAAGAAAATACGGGAAAGCGCAACAACTGGTGGAGGAAGGAGGGAGGAGGGGGCCGGGAAATGGGCCTGGTCAAGGAGGCATGAATAAATGAAATGCGCTAACTTTGCTGGCCTCAAACAAAGGCGAACTAAACGCGGATGTAAACGTGCACTTGCCCCAGCCCGCTGCCCCAAAAAGTTTTCCCATGGGAAGTGTAGAAATAAAAACTTGAAATTCACTTCCGTTTCCGGCCAAGGCTGATTGAGCTCTTTAATAATGCATTCGTGCCCTGCCGCTCCTAGCAAAAATGTTAATTGACATCGAAAGTCCCGGAGACCTCGCAAAAATCTCTATGCCGCTGTGGAAAGATTGCTGCTGTTAATAGTTTTGAAAACCTCGCACAATTAATGAATCAACCATGACGCGCACACTCACACACACATTAACCCCTAAATGACGTCATAAAAACGTTGTCTAGGAGCAGGATGGCGCTTTTGGGACTCATATCCAGGCATTACAACATTGTAAAACATGAAAATGTTATCATTATAAAGTAGAAAAACGTCGCGAAAGGGGGCGTTAAAGTTAAGCTCATGTTGGGGGTGTTTTCTATTCTGGGTTACAGATTCAGTCATGAATTAGCACAAAATTCCTTTTTATTTGCTTTGGGCAGACAACTTCCTTGAGCTCAAAAATGTCTTCAACAAGCGTGGGAAGTATCTTTAAAATACGCAAATATGTCAAGTCATAAGGATTACATTACTTATAATATTTACAAGCTGGTGTTAAAGCTAATGGTAAAAGTTTCAATTCAAGAAAAATATATTAGCGAAGAATAAATAAAAAGAATCAGAATATATTTGCTTGAATTGTCATAAGTTTGAAATTTTTTTAATTCCCTCACCCTATTTCTAACTCTTTCAAAAATTGCACAAAAATATGATTAGTTAAAAACCGTTTGCCAAATTATCAAAATGTCTTTTAAACCCACAAATCATTTTAAAATTTCGGTTAAGAAATTTCGGCAATAATGTCAGCTTATGTAGTGGCATCTTTGTGTGCTGTTACGGGAGTTTGCTGTTTTTTATTCGGTGCTCTTGTCCAACAACATGTATCATATAGGAAAATAAAATCTGTCATGGTTACCGATCCCTATGTCTACCAATGCCGAAAACATATCTTTAGGGCCGTAAGTTGACATTTTTTGGATGATGAAGTACTTACCCTTTTTTTATATTTCAGTTATCTTTACTTGGGTATGTGACTAAAGGTTCCATAATAAAAAATGGTACTGGAAAGTCAAAAGGCACGGCAGGAAATGACGTATACTTTAGCGAACGGCAAGATAGTATATCCATTTTTGATCAATTTATACTTTGGAGTCGCACCAAGGCGTATAATGCAGTGAGTCCAAATTAAAATGGGGCGAAAATCGATTGTGACTCAAGGTTATTTAAGATCATGTTCATGACATTTTCGGTTGGACAAGACAGCTATCCGCATGAGGAAATCGCCCACGTGGCTGGCATCATGAAGTATGGCTTTCCGGGAATGGATGAGATACATGTCTACAAGAATTTTGTTCTTTCCTACGATCGTCGTAATCGTATCGCCCACTGGGTATGCGAACATGTCAGGGACGACTGTTTGAGAATGCGGGATATGAAGACGATGCATAAGCCGAATGAATACCTAACGGATAACACAATACCGCCCATGTTTAGTGCCAATATGCGTGACTATAGGAACAGCGATTGGGTCGGAGGTCATCTGGCCTCGCCGCAAAACTACAAATGCGATCTGCTGAGATTTATGGAGGCCTACAGGTTCCCCAACATTGTGCCCATCAACAGGGGTCTGAAAAATCACATTTGGCTTCGTCTGGAAAATTATGTGAGGGATATGGCCCTTAAGTTTGGTTCAGTCTATGTCTACACCGGTCCTCTGTTTATGCCGCAAAGGATAACTTTCCGAAACTGGTCCATACGCCATCATGTCATGGGCATGAACACGGTGGCTGTGCCCACTCACTTTTTTAAAGTCATCATAAGGGAAGATCCTGAGGGTGATGATTTGCCATTGATGGAGGGGTTTGTGGTGCCAAATGCTGATGTTGACAAGGAAATGGATCTGCGATCATTTTTATGCGATGTTCGTGATATTGAGCACTTTGCGGGTCTCAAATTTTGTGAGGGCCATCAGCGGGACCGAATTGATCTGCCTGTAAATCCACCTTCTATGACAGACCTTCGAGGATCAGAATAGTTGGGTATTAGCTTTATAAGGACCATCTAAAAAAAAACATTTAAATATAAATTCATATTTTACGTCACTTGAATTTAATAAATAAGACTTAGTTTAACCCAATTTTGACCAAAATTATGCTAAGGATAATGAGATGGTGTTGTAAATGATTTATTCTAAATTAATAAATAGACCATAGACCTTTTGATACATCATTTTTTAAATGTGTGATATTTATTTATCTTCATAAATAGAAGATTGAATTTTCAGTTTCGTCACCAAAAAAACCATTTCCTTTTAAAAGTTAAGAAAACCCCAAAAAATATTTTTAAAAAGTTCCAAATAAATGGAGATCTTTCCCAGTGTGTTGTGTAAATCTTGGCCCTTAATGTCAACGTTAAACGTTATTTCACACGCCTCCTGTTTTACACAGGCAAGCCGCCCTCTTTTTGCATTCACAAGCGCCCCCAGTTGTTGCTTTTGCTTTGCTTTGCTGTTGCTGTTGCTTTTGCTGTGCTAAGCAAAACAAATGAGTTAAAGGGTTTTTACTTGCTAACTGGCAGCGCCACCCCGTCGGCGAGCAGCCAAGCAGCCAAACCACCAACTCATTGTGCATGGTCTGGTGGGCAGCTCCTGGCCCCTTGGCTTCCCCATGTGGAGGAGAGCCCGGAGTAGAGCCCCGCAGAACCCAGAGAACCCGGCATAATGGCCCCAACATAATGTGCACATTAGTGTTCGCACATTTATAGATGTGTCTATGTGTGTGCTGCATGTTTACGGCTGTCTCTGTGTGCGCGTAAAGGATGTGCGGCCCAAGGAGGTGGCAGGAGTGAAAAAATCACTGAAAATATGTGGCAGGGAATCACGGCACATGTGCAACAGCAACAGCAAAAGCAACAGTAACAGCATAAGCTTCCACAGCATCCGCAGCATTTGTGAGCTAATGACATTATAAACATGAAAACTCCATTAATATTTTTTTGCTCTTGATTATGATGTTGCTGCTACTTTTTATGGTCGGTGTTACTCCTTTTTTCCAGATGTTGCTGCTACCGCTGCAACGCCGCCAACAGAAATTTTCACACTTTTAGTCTGATTTTCCATTTCTTGTCTGTTTTTTTTCGCCCTCTTTTTATTTTTGTAGGTTACAACATAAGCATATGAATAGGCCAGGGATTGTGGTGGGGGTGGGGTTTGGGGCACCACCATACCTCACACTTTACTTTGGTTTTTCCATAATTTATTTGATTTATTTGCACGCACCGCACGCGGCTGCTGACAAGTAACTTGGCCAAGTAACTTGGGCTTTTCACTGCCTTCGGGCTGAGGAGAGCTCTAAAAGTATTTTGATGCTTGACAATTTTTTCAAATTAAAGCACAGCAAAAAAGGCAGCAGCTTCTTGCCTGTGCTGCTTAACTCACTTACAGGTGGGCCAGGTCCTTGCGGCCAGGAGGGTGTGCATAGGAGGATGGCTTCCACCTACGAATATTCCTGCCCCACTTGCCACGTCATGCGAGGCAAAGTGTGCTGCATACGAGATGCCTGGCTTTGCGGAAGTTTGTGGGCCATTGGCCGAGAATGTGATCAACATCGGCGGCTTCCCAGATTATGGTCTACTTTATGGCTACACAAATTTGATAAAGCTGCAGTCTGCCCTTATTGCAAAACCTGAAAAATATTTCAATCAGAGCGAATTACCAGGAGGAGGAGAATGTTTTACCTGAACTAAATGTTGCTAGATATTTAAAACATATTTTTTCTGGACTTTTATAAAAATAGAAGGAGTTTCAATAAAATGAAAACTGTATTACTTATTATTGATAGGGAATAGCTTAAACATCTTTTCCTTATTAAAAATACAATTTAAACGTATGTTGAAAAATATTTTACCTTTAAAAATTTCACTTTAGTTTTACCTTTCTAACAAATTTCGCCTTAAAACTAATTTAAAGTTGTATAAAATATCGGCAATTGATTTTAAGAGCTGTGCTAAACTCAAAACCGTTTTTCCTTGACCGAATATACTTGGCCATTGAATTTTTATTGTCGGTGGGCCGAAAGGAAATTTCATTGCCATTTTCATTTAATTTTTATTGCAATTCTGCGCAGCTTCTTTCAGTCTGCGAAACGGTTCCATCTCTCTCTAGTGCACATGCAATAAGTTGCACTCCATTAAGCGGTTTTTAATATAAAAATCCTGGCAGGGAAAGCCGGCAATCGTCGGAGATCTTTGGGCTGAAAGCAGTTACATTTTCATTGGGGGTATTTTCATTTCTGTTTTTCAAAGGCAGCCCTTAGCAGAGCAACTGCCTTGGCGTCGTCGATAATGGCAATTGAGTGTTGCATTTGCTTTGATTTGCTTCTGGCTTGGATTGGACTTGGGATCGGGTTCGGGGCTGCGATGGGTGGTTCTGTGGGGAGCCTTTCGCATTTGGCATTTTGTTTTTATGCCCGCTAAGCTTTTGTTTGCCTTCGCCATGCTTCGCTTGGCTTGGCTCTCATGGATTCTGTGGATGCAGTTGCAGTTGCAGCTACATCTGCAGCTGCCTCTGTTAGCGGCTTACGCCGGTTTCGATGCCCCGATTGGCTACACTTTCACCCCTGCCCAGCCGCCCCCTTTGGCAGCGTTTGAGAAATGTTATAGCGGCTTAGGGATTTGCGGTTTTGTGTTATTGCTGCTGCCACAACCGCTGAGTGCCTTTGGGCGACGACTGCCGCCCTGCTTTTGTCAATTTGCTTGGCGCCTGGCGCTTTCATTGCGATTTGGCGCTGGCAAAGCCACACTGCACATTGCACATACGCACTGTTGCCGCAGGACGGCGAAAGCCCCAAATGAATTCGATTTCCTCCAATGGCTGATGCATTTACTCACCGACGGATCACGAAAAAAAGGGCTTCATTCGCCGAGCGGCTTCGAATTAATCAAGACGGGCTTTATTTTGAATCGAGTGCCCGCAGAATGCTACACCTTTTTCCGCTTAGGAGACCTAAAAAAAATATATGCCTCTCATTTTGCCTCAAAAACATCTTATAAAAAATTAAAAAAAAATATTTATACATAGTTTATTGTCATAGACTTATCTAATCATCTTACAATATTAATAGTCTTCTCCTCTTACAGATGAGCTGTAAAAAACTGAAGCAGCTCTGTGGCCATGGCAATCACACCCTTCAGAGGCAAACGCAACTTCTAAGCTTCTGTCAGAGCCAACACGCAATGGTCATGTTAGTATTTATGACCGATTTCATTTTAGAGATATGTACTAGCTTTGCTGCATTTGTCATCACCACCACCGTAATAACTCCGACGCATTGCGCTAACCACAAAACAGAACATTAATGCACTTGAGAACTTGGCAAGCTGCTTTGTGCATGCGGTCAGGAGACTCGGCAGCAATGGCGATACCAGCAGGAGCAACACCGACAGCAACACTTGTGGCAACAGCAGCAATATCATTTAACATACTGAGAGTTATAGGTATCATGAGGTCTAGGAGGAGGAGTTAAGTGTGCACAAATTTTAAAAACACAAACAAGATTTTGTTATATAATCCCGAAAGGAATGTCACAGAATTTTTTAAATCACCCTTAAAGCTGCCTAAAAGTATGCATTAAACTTTGTTTGGAAATAAATCTCTGTGTTTGTGGTACGCGAAATTCGGTGTTGCATACTTTTTGACACCTCTATAGGTGTTTTTAAAACCCCAGTGATTTCTGGGGTGCCCTTATAGTCATTTTTGTTTAAATATTGAGCTACGATTCAAACTGTCCGAATAAAATGCAGCACCTATTGTTACTTTGCCTGCTTTAAGCTGGCAATGGCAAGGAAAATTCAATCAATCCGGCAACAAAGCTGAGGAAGCCTGGCAGTGGCCCAGAAGTCCGCTTTTTTTTGGGACCCCTGGATTCGCAGAGGCCCCTTCTCGGCTGTCCCGCCCAGCAAGTCACTTATATTTCAGCACTAAATGCTGCACAACACAATTCATTTTTGTGCAATTTCCCGCTGTGTTCCAAGCTGACACTCGCCCACACTCGATGGAGAGCGCCCATATAGCATTTTTATTTTTGGTATTCCGACTGGAGATTTTTTTATACTTTTTCTGCTGACCGCCTTTCTGGCTTTGGCCAGTTTTGAGCTGCTGCAATAGCTGCTTGAGCTGCGGTTAGCTTTGGTTTGGCTGCCGCTTTTTGGTTTTTATGGCGGGCTCCGCTTTTCTTTTTTACTATATTTTCTCTTTTTTTTACAGCCCCCCTCGTTGGCCGTATTCATTTTGGTTGTTTTGTTATATATATTTACAGAGCTTATCTTTGACCACACGTATGTTGGCAGAGCAAAATTGTTTTTGAAATTGAAAAATTGCAATACAAGCTGAGCCGGGGGTCCGGCACAGTGCTGAATGTACAGGGGACGCTGTAATACAAAATAATGCGAACTGAACCCCTCTGTGACCCCTGACCCCAGCGCAGCACAGCACTCCATATATACTCTTGGCCAAAGCGCGGCATTTTTCTTTTGGCTTTTAGTTTTGCCTTGCGCCCATTTTTTGTATAGCTTGCCGCTTGCTTTTATTTTCTTTGTTTAGCATTTTCATTTTTTTCCCTCACTTTTTGTATTTTCTAGCAGTTTTCCTTCTTGTTTTGCCATGAAATATGCAGTCAGAAGCGGAGAGCATAGTACGGAAAAAATGCTTTTGTACGTTGGCATCTTTTTTATACGAACATATATATTTTGGGTTTTCTTTATTTTTTCTGCGATGTTTTTTTTCAAGGATGCTGCAGGTGCTTGGGGTGCATCTGTCCAGAAGTTATGCACATATTTAAATAAAGTACGTCGAATAAAAGGAGATAGAATAATAAATAAATGATGGCCGGAGCAGACACAATATTATGATTGTTATTCCTTGGCTGGTGTTACAAGAAACTTGAATTGGAATTAGGATAATAATACAGGCATTGGCATTAATCGTTTGCTAGTTTTATGATCCTAGGCGTTATAAGATCACCGTCCGAACTAATCTTCAACCATATCTAAACCAATAGAACCCCAAGGTAAGCCAATAATGGTGGAATAAAATTTACAAATTTTCTGGACACGTTTCGGTGTAAACATGGGCACGAACATTTTGGCGGGCTAAAATGGCAAATAAAATCAGCAAATAAATGAAAAGCCTGACAATTTGTTGATGGTTTTTCGATGCCGCTCGGCGTTGCCGAGCTTAGATGAAAATTAATTTTCAATGTTTTCCTGCCTCGCTGTTTGTGTGAAAATAAAATAATTTTAATTACGTTCGGCTGCAAGGGAAAATTTGTAGTGGCGACTGAATCGGCCGTTTTAGTTCATCCTAGAAGTATGCTTCTCTTCAGTATATGTAAGCCGAGCTTCGTTGCATATCCGAAATTTTGGTGCAATGCTATCGGGGTAATACCAATGAGAATGGTAATTCATCGAAGGTCAGCCGGCGCAGGGAGTCTTTGGAAAGCTCGACTCAGCTGTGAAACATTTCCGCCGATGGCCCCAATTACCCCACGCTAATTTTGATTCGGTCTTTTCAAATCAAGTCGTCATTGAGTGCAGATGCACTCACTCTCTATTCCGGTAAAATTGGTAACATCCCACGTGTATCTCAGGCAGGAGATGTAAGAAAGCCCCTGAGATAGGGCCCCAAGTCCGATCACGAATTTATTTTTTTTAAATCTGTGGAACATTTTTTTTTTGGGGCATAAGAACCCCAAAACCACCAGGTGGGTAAACCTTGTGCTCGATTTTCCCGCACTTAAAAATTTACAGTAGCCACACAAATTTCGCAGAGCTGCAGAAAGGCAGCCAAATCGCACCGCGCACGCCAGAGGAGCACCCTGCCGCACCGCGCACGCCAGAGGAGCACCCCGTCGCAAAGCATCCGCCAGAGGAGCACCTTGCCGCACCGCGCACGCCAGAGGAGCACCCCGCCGCACCGCGCACGCCAGAGGAGCACCCCGCCGCAAAGCATCCGCCAGAGGAGCACCCTGCCGCACCGCGCACGCCAGAGGAGCACCCCGCCGCAAAGCATCCGCCAGAGGAGCACCCTGCCGCACCGCGCACGCCAGAGGAGCACCCCGCCGCAAAGCATCCGCCAGAGGAGCACCCTGCCGCACCGCGCACGCCAGAGGAGCACCCCGCCGCAAAGCATCCGCCAGAGGAGCACCCTGCCGCACCGCGCACGCCAGAGGAGCACCCCGCCGCAGAGCATACGCCAGAGGAGCACCCTGCCGCATCGGAGAAGCATCCGCCAGAGGAGCGCCCTGTCGAGGAGCGCACCGGAGTAGCCCCGCCGTAAGAGGAAGCCCTACCGGAGGACCAGCCACATCGGAGAAGCACAAGCCGGAGAAGTGGCCAAGAGACCGCTGACTGAGGCGCGCGCATCGCTAGTTCGCTTAGCCGTCAGAGGAGCCGATTAGATTCCCCGGTTGGCGTTGTCATTGCGTGAGCCACAGGGGCTTGGCCCATTGGTGCCAGCGACGTTCGACTAGCCCCAGACAACTAGTGTAGAAGAGGAGCGACCTCCGACATTTAACCAAGGGCACAAGACAGAAAGATCTAGGCCATAAATTTTTTTTTATTTGAGAGAGATATTCGCGATGTAAAATGCCGGGTTTATGATCAGAAAAGTTTCCTTCCAATCGTTTGCACTCGCCAAGAAAAGTGAAAGTATTTTAACCCATAGGGCGGTATGAAACGCCTGATTTTTTTTCAGCCTGTACGTTGAACGGAAGATCGATCTTTCGCCGATGGAAATCTGAGTGAGTTGTCTTTGTTTAATTTATATTCACATTCGAATGGTATCGGAATCTATGGGTGAAACTTTTGTTTATTCTTGGGCGAGAATTAATAGACACCAATTACAAGAAATCAAATAAATAAGGAAAAGGAAAAAATATTAATTATAATATATTTTTCTAGATATTTCAATATTAAATTAATACTAGTAGTTCATCAATTCTATGCCTTGAAAACAAATTAACTCGGGTCAGTTAAACCAATCTAATTAACTTATAAAAAAAATTGTTGTGGAAATTGTGGTAAAGATTATACGTGGAAAAGAAAAAAAAAAAAAAAAAAAAAAGAACCCCGATAATGAAGTTGATACCTAAACATATTCTTAGGTTTTAAATACGCTCACCAAAATTATATAAATACGAAATTTATGCCTATACCTGAACATATTTTTTTTTCTGAAAAATATTATAATGAATTATTCTTTTGTTTATATTACTTACTATATTTTCTTTGATAATATTAAGATCTTTTGAATTTTGTCATTAAAAATGGAAACTTAAAAGAAACGTATTGCTGAACTGAGCTGATGATTCCACGGTCGTAGGGAGAAAAGGGGTCACCAGAGCCATGCTCTAGCGGAGGGCGACCTAGGTAGGGTGGGCGATAAGCGGGCGCAATTACACCAGCAGCCACGCAAATAGTTACATTCTTCTTTCTTTGATCTTTACTTTATATGCTGTTTTTCCCTTCCTTTCTTTTATTTTTTCTTTTTGAATTTGGTTTATCGTTCTTCCGATTTATATGACTAGCTCCGTTCAATGTCGCAAGCACGCTCAATTTCTTGAGATGTTAATAATAATGTGTGCATCGTAACTGAATCTGTGAGAGCAAGACCTCCACCCCAAAGCCACGAGCTAGCGCCGGACCTACAGCGTGCCACGCCATCACAGATTCTTTCGAAAATTAGTCCCTCAGTCGAACGTTACACGTTACAGTTATAATTAATTATTATTAATATCAAAGGTGGCGCCCAACGTTAGGGCCTTAGTGAGTTTACTCATTAAGACTCATGGATAAACCAATTCGACTCTTTTTCATTTTTTTTATTTCCTTCCTCTCATCTCAAGGGTTTTTTGTAAATTTTAAATTTTTCTCGGAAATCAAAACTGTATAATTATTAACATTATTTTTTTTGACCGAAAATCAAGAATTATCAAAGAAACCTTCCTAAATTTGGCACTTAACAAGCTGAGGAAAACGGGAAGAAAACAAACGCACTTAGGTCGATTTCTGTCCCGGTTTGAAATGCCATTACTTACTTACTTAAATAAAATCACAAACTAATCTAAACGGAAAATGCTGGCGTTGCTTGAGAGAAGCGTCACATCCAGAAGTAGTTTATGACAATTATTATTCTTTCACAGGGGCACTATAATTTATTCGGGATCTGGAATACATGTGAGATGTTTTCCGAAAAGTCACTGTCCGATACCGGAGTAAAGTAAATTAGCGTCTCCCTCCTTTAGTCCAGGTCATTGCGCCTTTCTATATCTTTTCTCATTTCTAAGGATGGTAACAAGAAAATACCCTTCGATTCGTGTGACATCAAGCAATCAGTTCAGTAAACAATTTTTTTATTTTTTTTTATCTTATCGCAAAGTTACGATCGTTGTAAATTTTTTTTTCGTTTTAATTTTATTACTGCGGTTAGTTAACTGTGGTCGGATTATTTTTGGGATACATTTGTTCGGATAAGGAGATAGTCTCGCTAGAAAATGGGGTTAGATCGATCTCCGGAAAAGGACGCTGAGAACAGCTCAAATTCACTCTGTCCTATATGCAAAGGCGAGATTAGCGGTGTCGATGTTTATAGAACATCGTGTCAACATGAATTTCATAAGAGATGCATAGAGGGTCACTGGAAGAAAAGTATACAGTGTCCGGTGTGCAAAAGTTCCTGTAGGCCCAAAGTTCCAAAGGTCTCCGATAATGCGGAGCGGGAAACGCGTAGTCAATCAAGGAACCGTCCACTCGTCGAGAATATTGAAAGAGAAGTTGCGGACAACACAGCCTCTACGTCAGGACTTAATGCAAGTACCAACAGCAGCGGCAACATCAATACAAGTGTTATTAATGCTAATGCCATCACCTTATTGGCAATGGAACGCAGATTACTAGCGACTCTATCGGAAAGGATGGCAGAATTAATCCAAAGTTCTGTATCTGATATCATAACCAGGGTGAGAGCAACTCAAAGTCCGGAGGCTAATAATAGCCAGGGTGAGCAGTCTTCTCAACAGACTATTAGAGACGTTAGTAATAGGACCAACGCGAGTAGGGGAACTGATGATAATCTACAGGACGTAAGAATGACTTCGGTTTCAACTGCTTCGCATCAAAGTTCCACATCCGATTTATTGAGCCGTCCTGATAAAGTGGTACATATTCTGAACGGATGGAAGATTAAATATTCCGGAGGAGGAGTACCAGTGGACAATTTTATTTACCGAGTTGAAGCACTGACTAGGGAAACGTTAGGAAATAATTTTTCCGTGCTCTGTAAGAACGCATCTGTTCTGTTTGAAGGAAAAGCCAACGAGTTCTATTGGCGATATCATAAAGCACATGGTGAAGTCCGTTGGGATAATTTCTGTTCAGCTCTACGTCTGCAGTTTAGACAAAATAGAGGTGATGGGGATATCGAGGAGTTAATCAGGAATACAAAACAAAAGCCGAATGAAACTTTCGATTGCTTTTACGACAAAATATCTGATTTAATCGATCAGCTAGAGCAGCCGTGGGCGCCGAACAAACTGGTAAGGGTCCTTAAGAACAACTTACGAACGGAAATTAGGCATGAGCTTCTGAATCTGGATATTAAAACAGTTTCAGACTTGAGAGAAATTTGTCGAAGGCGCGAAGATTTTTTGGCTGATGCTAAGCGATACCAGGGGTACATAAGAAACACGCCATTTAAGCGCGACGTTTCAGAGTTTGCTGAAACCTCAGAAAGTCTTCAGGAAACGGAATCTGAAAATGAAGGGGATATCTCTGCGCTTGCACTGTCATGCTGGAATTGCCGCAAAGAAGGGCACCGGTATCAGGACTGCGTGACCGAGAGAAGAATATTTTGTTACGGCTGTGGAGCCGCCAATACATATAAACCTAGTTGCAGCAAGTGCTCAAAAAACTCAAAACCCGGCACTTCGAGGTCGCTTGTCAAACAGAAATCCTCGAGTGCCGTTCGAAGCCAAGCAACGATGACCGACTAATAGAGGAGGCAGCTATGGTAGCAGCACTCCCCAACCCAGACGAACAAAGACCGGCTATTGATTCGTTACTTCATAGTAAAATACCTGACTTAAAGAAGCTAGATATCTCGGAATGCAACTTTCAATCAGACTCAAAGATACGTCTATCCCGAAGCTCTCGTCGGATAAAGGCGTATTGGGAGAACATAAAGATATGCAACGTTGGGGTCCAGTACATTAATTCAATTCCGGCTGGGCAGAAGGATCCTCGCCCATTTTTACCAGTTCAAGTGTTCAATCGTACTGTCTATGGCTTATTGGACTCGGGAGCTTCGATTAGTTGTGTTGGTGGGAGGCTAGCGGAGGAGATAAAAGCTAGCGGTAACTATAAAAAGATAAAAGGTCATGCTACCACGGCAGATGGAAGATCGCAGCAGATACTGGGCCATGTGAAAGTCGAAGTAGAATACATCGATAAGAAAAGTACCATAAAGCTTTATGTGGTACCATCGCTGAAGCAGGATTTATATCTGGGTATAGATTTCTGGAGGCTGTATGACTTGCTTCCTAAAAATATAAGCATATCTGAATTAGAATCGTCGCAAAGTAACGCTAAAGCGGATGTTGATCAGCATAAATTGTCTGAGAGCGATCGAGCCAAGCTAGCGAATGTAATAAATTGTTTTCCGTCATTTAAACAAGAAGGACTCGGTAAGACCAACCTGATATCGCATTCGATTGATGTGGGAACGGCAAAACCAATTAAACAACGCCATTTCCCCGTCTCCCCAGCGGTCGAAAAGGCCATGTACACCGAAATCGACCGAATGATAGCATTGGGAGTAATAGAAGAATCCGAAAGTTCATGGTCATCCCCTATCGTAATGGTAAACAAACCTGGCAAAGTAAGAATTTGTTTGGACTGTAGGAAGGTGAACAGTTTCACCGAGAAAGATGCTTACCCACTTCCTCAAATAAGTGGAATCTTAAGTCGGTTACCAAGAGCTGAGTATATTTCAAGCCTGGATCTAAAGGACGCTTATTGGCAGGTGCCTCTAGAGGAATCATCCCGCGACAAAACAGCATTCACAGTCCCAGGCAGACCTCTCTACCAATTTAAGGTAATGCCGTTCGGGCTTTGTAACGCTACAAGCACAATGTCCCGACTAATGGATAAGGTGGTACCAGCCCATCTCCGTAAAGAGGTTTTTATTTATCTTGACGATTTATTAGTAGTTTCTTCCACATTTGAACGGCACCTCGAAGTACTGAGAGAATTGGCCTTGCAAATTAAACGGGCAGGTTTGACTCTAAATATTGGTAAAAGTCATTTCTGTATGCTACGCGTTCGATATTTAGGGCACATCATAGGCGACGGTGGAATCCGGACGGATCCCGAAAAGGTGGCAGCAATAAAAAATTTTCCTGTCCCTAAAAGTCTGCGAAGCTTGAGAAGTTTCATGGGCCTGTGTGGATGGTATCGAAAGTTTGTGCCAAATTTTGCTTCACTCGCTACTCCTTTGACCGACTTAATGACCACCAAACGAAAGTTTAGTCTAACTGACGAAGCTATAAAAGCCTTCGAGGAGCTGAAGCAACGTCTAAGCGAAGCTCCAGTTTTGTGTAGCCCCGATTTCTCGAAACCGTTCGCAATACACTGCGATGCGAGTAAAACAGGGGTAGGCGCTGTGCTTGTACAGATATCCGAAGAAGGAGATGAACGTCCGATTGCCTTCATCTCCAAGAAGCTAAACAAGGCCCAACGCAACTATACTGTAACCGAGCAAGAATGTTTAGCGGCCATCGTAGCTCTCAAAAGTTTCAGGGCATATGTTGAAGGAATGGAATTCACAATCATAACGGATCACGCCTCATTGAAGTGGTTAATGTCCAACCATGACCTGAATTCCCGGTTGGCACGATGGGCGTTGGCTTTGCAAAGGTACAACTTTAAGATTGAGCATCGCAAAGGCTCCCTTAACGTTGTTCCCGATTCGTTGTCTCGCGTCAACGAAGACGTGATAGCCGCTGTAGATTTACGGGAAGGACTTCTAGTGGACTTGGATTCTGAAGAGTTTAAGAAAGCAGAATATGTGGATCTAGTAGAAAAAGTAAAAGCAAATCAAGCTAACTTTCCTGACCTCAAAGCTGATAATGGCTATGTGTATCGGAAATCAGAGCATTCTACAGGGGAACAAGTCCACGATGATTACGCATGGAAACTCTGGATACCGAAGGAACTAGTGCCAGAAATCCTTAAGAGAGCACACGATGGTTCTATGTCTTGCCACGGTGGCATACATAAGACCATAGAGAGAGTGAGGCGTTATTATTTTTGGCCTGGCCTGGTGCCAGATGTAAAGGCATACATTAACGCGTGCGAAGTGTGCAAAACGACAAAAGCGCCGAATTATACACTGCGACCGCCATTAGGAAAAGCACCGGAAAGTCAACGGTTTTTCCAAAGATTGTTCGTAGACTTTCTTGGGCCATACCCTAGATCAAGAAGCGGGAACGTGGGAATTTTTATCGTTCTAGACCATTTTTCCAAATATGTATTCCTTAAACCAGTTAGGAAGATTGACACCAGTGCGGTCACAAAATACTTGGAAGGAGAACTGATCATGGCATATGGAGCTCCGGAAACCGTGGTATCAGACAACGGATCACAATTTCGTTCTCACGCTTTTCGGAAATTGATGCAGCAGTATGGCATCACACATACATTAACGGCGGTGCATTCACCGCAAGCTAACGCTTCCGAACGCGTTAATCGCTCCGTGATTGCTGCGATCCGAGCATATGTGCGACCAGACCAGAAGGACTGGGACGAACACCTAAACAGAATATGTTGTGCATTGAGGTCCTCCGTTCATGCTAGTTTGGGAACTTCTCCATATTACATGGTTTTTGGACAGCATATGATAACATCCGGTTCTACCTACTCACTGTTAAGGAAATTAAATTTACTTGATGATCGTTCACTAAAATTCAATCGCCAGGACTCATTTGAGATTGTTCGAGATAAAGCATGTAAGCGTATGTTGGAACAACACGCCGAAAACGAGAAGCGCTATAACCTTCGGTCTCGAAACGTCTCATTCGTGGAAGGACAAGAGGTGTATCGCCGGAACTTCAAACAAAGCTGCTTCCAGACGGGATACACTGCCAAATTCGGACCTTCCTTTGTAAAGGCAAGAGTTCGCAAGAAGCTGGGAAGCGCGTATTATGAACTGGAAGACTTACAAGGCACACTTGTAGGTACCTATCACGCCAAGGATATTCGGCATTAATGCCTCTTCCGTCGGTATCAGTCTAGGGTACCAGGGATAGTATACCCTAGCCTGATTGTTTGGGGGGGCTTTGTAGTGGCGACTGAATCGGCCGTTTTAGTTCATCCTAGAAGTATGCTTCTCTTCAGTATATGTAAGCCGAGCTTCGTTGCATATCCGAAATTTTGGTGCAATGCTATCGGGGTAATACCAATGAGAATGGTAATTCATCGAAGGTCAGCCGGCGCAGGGAGTCTTTGGAAAGCTCGACTCAGCTGTGAAACATTTCCGCCGATGGCCCCAATTACCCCACGCTAATTTTGATTCGGTCTTTTCAAATCAAGTCGTCATTGAGTGCAGATGCACTCACTCTCTATTCCGGTAAAATTGGTAACATCCCACGTGTATCTCAGGCAGGAGATGTAAGAAAGCCCCTGAGATAGGGCCCCAAGTCCGATCACGAATTTATTTTTTTTAAATCTGTGGAACATTTTTTTTTTGGGGCATAAGAACCCCAAAACCACCAGGTGGGTAAACCTTGTGCTCGATTTTCCCGCACTTAAAAATTTACAGTAGCCACACAAATTTCGCAGAGCTGCAGAAAGGCAGCCAAATCGCACCGCGCACGCCAGAGGAGCACCCTGCCGCACCGCGCACGCCAGAGGAGCACCCCGTCGCAAAGCATCCGCCAGAGGAGCACCTTGCCGCACCGCGCACGCCAGAGGAGCACCCCGCCGCACCGCGCACGCCAGAGGAGCACCCCGCCGCAAAGCATCCGCCAGAGGAGCACCCTGCCGCACCGCGCACGCCAGAGGAGCACCCCGCCGCAAAGCATCCGCCAGAGGAGCACCCTGCCGCACCGCGCACGCCAGAGGAGCACCCCGCCGCAAAGCATCCGCCAGAGGAGCACCCTGCCGCACCGCGCACGCCAGAGGAGCACCCCGCCGCAAAGCATCCGCCAGAGGAGCACCCTGCCGCACCGCGCACGCCAGAGGAGCACCCCGCCGCAGAGCATACGCCAGAGGAGCACCCTGCCGCATCGGAGAAGCATCCGCCAGAGGAGCGCCCTGTCGAGGAGCGCACCGGAGTAGCCCCGCCGTAAGAGGAAGCCCTACCGGAGGACCAGCCACATCGGAGAAGCACAAGCCGGAGAAGTGGCCAAGAGACCGCTGACTGAGGCGCGCGCATCGCTAGTTCGCTTAGCCGTCAGAGGAGCCGATTAGATTCCCCGGTTGGCGTTGTCATTGCGTGAGCCACAGGGGCTTGGCCCATTGGTGCCAGCGACGTTCGACTAGCCCCAGACAACTAGTGTAGAAGAGGAGCGACCTCCGACATTTAACCAAGGGCACAAGACAGAAAGATCTAGGCCATAAATTTTTTTTTATTTGAGAGAGATATTCGCGATGTAAAATGCCGGGTTTATGATCAGAAAAGTTTCCTTCCAATCGTTTGCACTCGCCAAGAAAAGTGAAAGTATTTTAACCCATAGGGCGGTATGAAACGCCTGATTTTTTTTCAGCCTGTACGTTGAACGGAAGATCGATCTTTCGCCGATGGAAATCTGAGTGAGTTGTCTTTGTTTAATTTATATTCACATTCGAATGGTATCGGAATCTATGGGTGAAACTTTTGTTTATTCTTGGGCGAGAATTAATAGACACCAATTACAAGAAATCAAATAAATAAGGAAAAGGAAAAAATATTAATTATAATATATTTTTCTAGATATTTCAATATTAAATTAATACTAGTAGTTCATCAATTCTATGCCTTGAAAACAAATTAACTCGGGTCAGTTAAACCAATCTAATTAACTTATAAAAAAAATTGTTGTGGAAATTGTGGTAAAGATTATACGTGGAAAAGAAAAAAAAAAAAAAAAAAAAAAGAACCCCGATAATGAAGTTGATACCTAAACATATTCTTAGGTTTTAAATACGCTCACCAAAATTATATAAATACGAAATTTATGCCTATACCTGAACATATTTTTTTTTCTGAAAAATATTATAATGAATTATTCTTTTGTTTATATTACTTACTATATTTTCTTTGATAATATTAAGATCTTTTGAATTTTGTCATTAAAAATGGAAACTTAAAAGAAACGTATTGCTGAACTGAGCTGATGATTCCACGGTCGTAGGGAGAAAAGGGGTCACCAGAGCCATGCTCTAGCGGAGGGCGACCTAGGTAGGGTGGGCGATAAGCGGGCGCAATTACACCAGCAGCCACGCAAATAGTTACATTCTTCTTTCTTTGATCTTTACTTTATATGCTGTTTTTCCCTTCCTTTCTTTTATTTTTTCTTTTTGAATTTGGTTTATCGTTCTTCCGATTTATATGACTAGCTCCGTTCAATGTCGCAAGCACGCTCAATTTCTTGAGATGTTAATAATAATGTGTGCATCGTAACTGAATCTGTGAGAGCAAGACCTCCACCCCAAAGCCACGAGCTAGCGCCGGACCTACAGCGTGCCACGCCATCACAGATTCTTTCGAAAATTAGTCCCTCAGTCGAACGTTACACGTTACAAATTGGGAAAATTTCCCGCATTTCGCAGCCCATGTGAGTCGGTCATAATTATGCAATGCGAGGATTTTAAAGCGGCGTTAGCCTAACCCATGGCGAATAATGCTCTAAGCCCCAACATTTTAGCAAATTGTTACACGATGATGGGGGTTTTTTGGGGGGGAGTGTCAAAGGCGACAAAGCATAACGGAATTAATTGTGCGCATTAAAAGGGATTGCGCAAACATTAAAAAGGGATTTCTGAAAAAGCATTCAAATGCCAGAGACAAACCAAACCAAATGCGATAATGAGCAATTCACTTGCATAATGCCCGTTCGCGGTTTGCAATACCTCATAAAAAATTCAACACAACAATGTGGCTGCACAGCGATGCAAGATACCAGGCACATAGATACATTCACACTCACAGATACGGCCGCATAAATATCTAAATCAATTGAAGGGAAGTGCTATTGATTATCTTTCACTGGCGATGGTTTAGCGTTTTGCGGGCTGTCCGGCTTAAATAAATAATATCCATTATTTTAGACAAGGCTGTAAGCCTCTTCAAGCTATGGGTCTAAGGGTTGGAGAAACAGCTTTTATTCTATGTGAGTAAAAACAGAAAAATTTTCAAACTATATTACAAAGATATTTCCGCTTTTTTTTTAGATACTTTAGAGTTGAATGTTTTCCTAAAAATGTTTAAACACAAGTATTTTTCATACTCAATAAGAAAATAAACTATTTTTGACTATATTATCCAACCTAAAGGCCTTAAATTCTATTAACATCATTATCAGCGAATCTAGGGCTGCGATTTCGGTTTCGATTTCAGTGCCCACTCAGATACAGATTCGAAACCGATGCGAGCATCGAAAACAAACGAGGATGGTTAGCCGGGCCAACTATTTGATTAAGTGCCAGTTGAAAATTGAATGATTGCAGTCCGATAAAAGGAGCGGCTGCAATGCGATTCGAGGCCCTGCTGGACGGGAATGTGGATGGGCGCTGACAACGTCCGTGGCTTCGTATAATTGCATGTCGGTTTCCGACGCCTCTGGATATGCAACAGTTATCTTGCCCTGGCCCGGATTCATGGCAATCATGCCCTTCTCTAGAGTCCTTCTGTGCAGTAAGCCGAAAAAGAGAAAGAAAATAAGCCTTGTTTTTATATTTTTAAGGTATATGTCTATTACCTATTAGTATATTTTTAATTCGCATGAACATCTTAAAATCGTACAAAAAAGTTTATTTAGAAAGAGTTTATTAACGTTCGGATAGGGTATTTCTGTTTGAATCCCAAGGACCTTCCATTTTTATACTGCTTCCGTATTCTGTCCAGTCGCGGCGACAAGGGGCAAACGATGAATGCGTGGCATTTAAAACAATATAAACGTCGGCCGCGCACGAAGACGACGGCAGTGG
This sequence comes from Drosophila biarmipes, assembly GCF_025231255.1. Taxonomy (NCBI): domain Eukaryota; kingdom Metazoa; phylum Arthropoda; class Insecta; order Diptera; family Drosophilidae; genus Drosophila; species Drosophila biarmipes. Next base: position 26,861,039 of record NC_066616.1, on the reverse strand, counting down.
CGGGCTCCTGGATGCCAGGATTGCATGGGGATAGGTCCTGGCTATCCGTATCCTTTGCACGGCCAGGAGCATGACCACCAATTAACGCAAGGCGATGCCTCCTTTCCGCCGGCAGCATAATGTGCGCACACACGTTTGCCTCCTTTTCTCCCTGCCTATCCCCGTCTCTTTCTCCGCCTCTAGTCCCCTCTCTTTCCGTCTGCGTGGGTGCATTGTGGTCGCCTCGCACATGTGTGTGTGTAGATGGCGGTGCATTGTGTGTTTTCACAGGAGAATGCAATTTAAATTGCATTAAAATTGATTGAATTCATGGAACGCAGTAGCCTGGGCCGCTTTCCTGGCCGCTGACTGCATGCCAGCAGGCCGGGCATCCTGTCAATGGATCTCGGGATTCCCCTGCGCCCGGGGATTCCCCCGCCGGCAGTCCGGCTCCTTGCTTCTGGCTGCTCTGAGTGGGCGCTGTTTGCTTTGTGCTCCGCTAAGTGGGCAGCCTGCTTTAAAAGTTGTTTATACACAGACGTCTCAGCATTTCACTTAACCTACACATGGCCTCAAATTAAAAGGCGCCGGGCAAGATTCGTTTCATTGTCTGACTTTAGCAGACGATAAAGCTTGTTAAGTTTATGCACATGAACTACTTGCAATTACAAGGGGTATTTAAAATAGAGAACATTTTTTTTTGTTCAACATATATCAGCATTTAATGGATAATAATAGAGAATGTTAACACAAAGAGGTATCCCACTTCTAAATCGGAAAACTATAACTCAAGTTATGGAAGTTAGAAACTCAGTTTTGCGGTTTAATACCGAGATACCTTGGAAATACGAATAAACGGAACATAAAAATGGGTTAAAATTACAACCCTCGATTAAAAGGAAAATTTAAATGAAGACCGTTAGAGAATGTCATCATAAACTCATAGAGGTATCCCACGTCTTAATCGGGATGATATAACTCAAGTTATGGAAGTTAGAAGTGCAGTTTTGGGGTCTGATACCAAGATCCATTGAAAATACGAAAAAACCGAACATGAAAATGGGTTAAAATTTCGACCCTCTCGTAAAAGGGAAATTGAAATGTAGATTATAAGAGGATGTCACCACAAACTCATAGAGGTATCCCACGCATTATTCGGGATGATAAAACTCAAGTTATGAAAGTTAGAAGTGCAGTTTTGGGGTCTGATACCAAGATCCATTGAAAATACGGAAAAACCGAACATGAAAATGGGTTAAAATTTCGACCCTCGAATAGAAGGGAAATTGAAATGTAGATTATAAGAGGATGTCACCACAAACCCATAGAGGTATCCCACGTCTTAATCGGGACGATATAACTCATGTTATGGAAATTAGTAGTACAGTTTTGGGGTCCGCTATCGAGATCCATGGGAAATAAAGAATAACCGAACATGAAAATGGGTTAAAATTTCGACCCTCGAATAAAAGGGAAATTTAAATGTACATTGTCAGGGAATGCCACCACGAATTCATAGAGACAACCCACGTCTGAATCGGGAGTTAATAAGTTATGTAGTCTAGAAGTGCAGATCTTTGATCCACTTTTGAAATCGCTTCTAATTACAGTCATAAGGACTGAATACTTGGAAAACGACATTAAGATAAAAAAGTGATGGCCCCGAGGGACGGGTATATTAGAACGGAATATCCATTATGGCACGACGGTTTTTCCCTGTGGCAAAGTGCCATTGTGTTGTCCATCACAATTCCATTAGCGGCTGGTTAAAGTGAACGGCCGTAATTTGCGTGTGTGTCACAATTACACAATTATGGCAATCTGGCCGACACGAAGATGGCTCCCAGGACTCGAACAAAAGCGGGCTATACAATATTTATTTTCCCACGATTATTTCACACTCCCCCCGATGATTCTGATGATTCTTCGGCGGTGGACGCCTTTTTGTGGGCGTGTGTGTGCGGCTTTTAATAAATGCATGTCATGTGCACGGCGGCGGCAACGAAAATGGCAACAAAAACAGCGAACGGCTCGTTGACCGCAGCACTCAACAAAGGTAGCAATTTAAATGGCCAAAAGGATGGGCGGCACTACTGATGCACTTCGCAATAAAATCGCAATAAATATAAACGAAGCTGGCATAAATGCGCTATTTTAGTCTGATTAAACAAAGGCCGCAATTAATTTGCCAGCATTGAGGCGATTATAGAGACGGGCCGACAGAGTGGGGCAACGATTTCCAATGGCCAGCGAGCATATGCATTTATTTTCAATTTTCAGCTTTCAGCTTTGCTGCTGCAGCGCAACAATTAATGCGCATTAATGAATTATTAATTTGTGTACGCGCCGCCGTCGCCCCCAAAAGTATGCAATTAAATTCTATTTGTTAATTTATGGCCGCATCCAAATATGCATTGATTATGCAAATGGAATTGGTCTGGCCATCGGGTCTGGGGTTTCAGGCTGCGAATCGGATTCAGATTCGGATTCCCACTCTGATGCCGATTCTGGCCATGGCTATGCCGGCCTTAACCAGGGCCTTAATCGGCATGGATTTCACTTTTTTCCCCACTTTTTTTGTTGCACTCGCCATCGATTGCGTTTTATCTCAGTCGCTTTGTTTAATTCATGGGTATCTTTTTGCTGCTGAAACAAATTGTTAATGTTTAATTGCGTTTTTGATATTTGCCCTGGCCCGTTTGAGTCGGCACTTCATCCCAAAACGACGTCGCATTTAATTTATTATAATTAGAGTTAATCTTACGTTTAATTACATTTAATTGCCTCTGCACAGGCGCCCCGAAGAGCCAGAGAAGGAGGTGGTCCTCCTTCGGTCAGGTGATTTAATGTAATGAATAAACAGGCAGGTCGACAGAGCCGCCTAACTGGGCGACAATTGGACAATTTAACAGAGGCCAACAGCTGTGGGTGTGGACAGCCCCGAGGAGATTAGATAAGAGATTGTAGATGTTATCGATTACTCGGCCAGGGGCCGAAAGTGGGCGTGCTGGGTGAAGTGGATAAGCTGCCGGTGAAATCAGGTGGGAGGACTCAATTAGAAAGGTAATGAGTCTGCAAGAAGAGGGGATGTTCTCTCAACGTGTTGAGAAATGACGATACATGGCTCACACCCAAGCACTGCGATAAAAGTTACTCCTTGATTGATTGTCATTTAAAGTTTTCTTTTAACATAATATTTTAGTGTTCCTGAGCAATATATATTATTTTATTTAAAAAAATAGGCATAAACCTATGCAGATATTCTGTATATATATCCATGTAAGTCAGAATAAAAGCCATAGATGCCAAGCGTGTTAACTACATCATAAACATTTATTTTTTATTATTAAGTGAATGGTAAAATAGTAATGAATAGTAAAAATATTTTAAAAATATTTGAGGCCGAATACCTAAGATTTTTTTAAGATTTCATCGTTTTTTTATTTAAACAAACCTTTTACCTTTACCGTACATGCCTTTTCGAGGTTTTTTTTTGATTAATTTAAATTTCCGAGCGATGAAAGTGTCTTTCAAATCCTTTTCTTTGGGGAACAGAGCGACCCTTCTTCCCGAGAGTGCTTGCATCTCGTAGATCTTGGCTTTCAGCTTTTAACGCCATTTTTATAATCTTTGCAAGTTGCAAACTTTTCGGGGCGCGTCGTCTTCTAAGCTTGCACCCTCGCAAGTGCAACATCGATAAGTTTTCGTTGTAGTTCGCTGGGCTTGCCGATGCCTTGCCCCCTCCGCCCTGGCAATTCCTCGATTTCCTCGACCAGCTCCTTGGTCGTCCTGTTGGATATGCTGTCACCGCGGTGAGCGGGGTGGGCGGAAGTGTCCATTAAACTCAGCCATTCGCTTGCCAAGTTTTTTGGCCAAGTGCTGGCGGTGCTAAAACATCTGTACCGTGTGCGCCGTGGCGTGTCCGATGGCCAGGTGGGCATCCGCATCCGCATCCTCCGCCATGGCGATGCATGTGTATCTATGCATCCGTAATTCACATGCTCACAATTTGAAATTGTAAATTTTGTGTCTTGTTAGTTGGGAAGCTGGCTGGGGTGGAAGGGGGCTTTTCGAGGAGTCTGGAGGGGCGGAACGTGGAGCGCAATAAAATAACGAACAAAATCAACAAACATAAGGTAAAGTGCTGATTTGTTGTTGTTGTTTTATTCGGCCCCCCTGCAACCGCCCTCACTCCATCTTCACTCGACTGCTCGTTGTTTTCATTGTTTGTCGAGTAAAACTGTTACTTGTTTTTTCAGGCTGCCATTTTTGCTTATTTTAGACCGCACACACGCAGACAAGCACACGTGAAAACAAACAAACAAACACAAACAGAGGCGCGCACAGAGATACATTTGTAGTGCAGGTAGGAAAAGAATAATGTGGCGTAGATATGTGGCTCCTCCACCGCCTCCAAGACGTTCCCATTTCCAGCTTCAACTTGAACTCGGGCGTACAGGATCGGAATTTATGCCCACTGTATTTGTTTATACAAATTTAATGAATACACACAGTGGCAGCGAGCGGCAGCCATCCCATTGTTAGATATATACGGAGGAAAACACCCATATATATCCGGAATCGTAGGCGTCGTCTATACTTTATGCTCCTGTCCCAACCGTGCGTTTTGCATATGCGGGGTGCCTTTCGAGGAGTTTTCGGAGCGATGGGTAATACAGCCTGCCAGGCAGCCTGTAAAATGTTGATGTGATGCAGAGGGAAAGGCTGCCGGGCAGTAGTTCCAGGAAACATTTCAGAAATTGCTGAAATTTTCGCGCAGCCAGCTGAATGGCTCTTCCTACTTAATAGTTTTTCCATATGCGCATATTTGAGTTAATGCCCGCGCTGAATGTCGGGTAATCTGTGCGTTTACTTTATTTATAGTAGATTAATGGCTTTATTGGTGTTTTAAATTGCTTTTTTTGTACTATATTAGTTACTATATTGAGTTCCTTTTTATATGGATTAAATGATTTATTAAACAATCATTTCAAGACTTGTTTTAAATTCCCAAAAACATATCTCTTAAAGAAATCCCCAACTGTCGATTAAAACTTATCTGAAAATATATTTCCCCCAATAGCGTTCTTAAGAAAAAGAAAAAATAAACAACAAATTGCTGGCCCTGTCTAACAATTTTTAATTTTCCAAACACGTTTTCTTGGTGGAAAAATCCCAAAAAATAAAAACAAAACAAGAAACCCAGAAAACAAATAGAAAGTCGTGGCCAGCAAGAGAAAAAATTTGTTGTAACTGGTGTAGTTTGTTTATGTTAAATGCGCGGCACTCACGTGTATGTGTGTGTGTGTAGGGGAAATGGCAACAGTGCCTGCAACAGTGTGGGTGTGCCAAAACTTTAGCTTAGCTTAACGCGTGTCCTTGTGCGCTCGTCACAGTTGTGTAGTTGTAGTTCTTACTTTAAACAAAGACCGCAGGCAAGAGAAATGAAAGGGGTGGCGAATGGGGAGGGGTCTAGAAAAAACCAGAGGGTGAAAATGCTGGGGCAGGCGGGGTATGGGGAAGGTCCTGTGACTGACAGCATACTGCGAAGAGAAAACTTTGCGTTTTGCCTAAGTGACGACGTGCGACAAGCGGCGGCAGTTGGCCAAAAAAGAAGTGTCCCACACTGGGAAAAAGTGTGCTAGGGAAGTCCTCAAGAGATATGACATTAAAATAATCATACATATAAACTTATAGGATCTTATTAATATATACCTTAGGGCCAAATATAATTTAGTATTTATCCAATTATTAACTTACTTTAATTTTTGGATATTAATTTAAAATGTACGAAGCTTTATTGGAATTTTTTTTCTTTTATAGGTTATCCCCAAATAAATTTAATTTTTTATGCAAATATTACTAATGAAAAGATATTATACATTTTAGTAAATTCTATATACATGTATTATCAACTTTGCTGATTAACATTCAAGGCTTTGTTATTAAACTGCCAGTATGTAACATTGACCATTTTTTTGTCAGTGATCTTCTCTGCTGCACCGCTCGTTTGCCGCTTGCAACTGTGTTCGTCCTGCTCCTGCTTGGACTTTTAATATTTAAGGAAGCCTGGTCCTGGCCTGGCCAGGAGGCGTCCATGGTCCGTCGCTGCTTTTCCTTGCCTCACTGGCTGCTAACAGCAGCAGGGCAAAAGCAAAACTAGCAGCAACATCAACTCACACACACACACACTGGCAACATGTGTAGAAAGTTTTTGTTGCAAGGACTTGGTTACACCTCTGCGGCTGGCTGTGAATATGGATTGCAGCAACAAGGAGTTGCCGGCGCCGCTGCCTTTTCCTTTTAGCTCAGTTTTCCCCCTGCTTTCCCAGTTTTCCCCAGCTTTTTTGCAAGTTTCGGTAAACTTGCCACTTGGCCAAAAAGCAGAAGACTTGTCCCCGCCATGCTCCCGATGGAATGTATCTCAATGTGTGGTAAAATAAATTTACAGCTTGACCAAAAGGAAGCCAGATACAAGGGCAGACGAAGGAGCAAAAAAGATGGCGGGAACTCAACGATTACGAAATACTCTAAGAAGGTGCTTGGGAAAATAATTTTTTTATTGTAGGATCTAGGTTTCATTTAGGTCTATTGCATTTTTAAAATATTTATAAATTTAGTATTGACTATCTTAATATCTTTATTAAATAAAAACGCATTTAATTGTAATGAAAATCGTTCAAAATCCCCAATTTTAATTAGTTAATAAGTACATTCCTTCATAAACAATCACAATTATGTCTCCAAATAGATGTGAATAATCATTCTTAGGCCCTCCCACACACTGAACTCCCACATTTGAATATCTTACCTGATGAATAATTAACTGATAACTTTTTAGCTCGCCAAAGGACAAAGCAATCCTCTGAGTACCCTTTGGTCAGTTTGATGTGCGCCACGTTTCAGCCGAAGCCGATGCGACTGAAGCTTAGCTGAGTTCGGTTTCTGTGGTTACTATTTGAAGTTTTGATTAATTAATGAGTGAAACCCATCTGAGGTTCGCCCCGCCAGAGGTTGAAAAAGGTCTCGATGACTTGGCGCTCGCAGGATGTAATTTCGTGTTGCTTGTTATTCATTAGCAGGCCATCAGTAACCTTATCCAATTTGAGCCCGGCGCTCCCAATTCGATTCGTTCTCTGTTTAATTGAGTGTTTGATTTAATTATAGACCATTTAAATGCCGTTGTGCTGCCGCTGTTGGTGCTGCATCATTAAGCACACCCTTGCATCTATGACAATGCATCAAAAGTGCGTTATAATTATGTAATTGTTGCTCACAGCGCATCGAATTCGCATGCAAATTGCGTGTGTTTTGCGGGGCTAATTGTGATTGCAGGGCTCTGGATTTTTGGAGGCGGTTAGGAAAACGCAAGTTTAAGCCACCGCCAAAAGCTTTCCGATGCACCAGCTCAACTTTTAATGACAAAACGTTGAGCAGCGCTCGTAACTTTTCCCCAGCTCAGAGGCACTGGCAAAAAAAAAAACAATTTAAATACCTTAATTAGGCAAAATAATTGTTTGAACAATTAAAGCCATGATAGGCCTTCGAGCAGTGTGCTTTTCTAATAAGTACTACTTTGATACCCCTTAATTGGCACACATTTAATTAGGTAAAATCAGCAATTTTCGTCAGTGTGGGCTCATCAGAGAGCGGTGGCCACAGAAACCGCCGTCTCATGATTTAAATTTAATGCAACTTTTGCTTTATAGCCAAACTGTCGCACACAAGCACACACTTACACCCCCGCACACACATTAATGTAAAAGCTATAAAGTCATGTGCAACACCATTGCCACTTCCTGGCGGTGGCAACAGCGGCAAAAACAGGGCCAAGGGGACGAGGAGCAGGGGCAGGGCAGCAGGAGCTGGGACAGGATCAGCTGCCGGTTCGGGACTCTCTGGCAGCTATTTGGTCACTGCACTTAGTGCACTTCCTTTACTCGCATTGCTGGGGTTTTCCGCCAGCCAGGGAAAAGGGGTTAAGGGTTTTTTTCAAACCTGCTACTCATTTGCGGAAAAGGTAGTTGGGGATAAAAGTGAGAGCAGCCATAATTAGGCAACAAGTTCGGAAGAAAGCGTTAATATTGTACTTTCATTAAAAAGATTATTATTATTTTGTAATGTTCGCCAATAATTAAAATCTTAATTGAATAGAACGAAATCCTGATCTATTTCAATTAAAACATAAAAGAAAATAATTTTATAAGCAATAATATAAAAAACAAGTAAGTATTTTACTTTACTTTACTTTCATTTTGTGTATAAATAAATGATAAAGAAAACTTAAATTTCAGCCCTTTAAGGTGAACTACATAAGTTCTAAGAGAATGCCTTAGACATTCTATTATATTTCCAGAAATAATAACTTTCTTACAAATCTGTTTCATAAACGTAATTCAATTTTTGCCTTTATTAACACTGGGTATCTGTCAATTTTCTTGGGAAAACCCCTGATTCTAAACAACATTATTTAACTTTTATAATGCATTTTCTATTGTATTGTAATCTTTAAATTTGAAATATAACTTTTAGCACCTTTAGTCCTTCAGCTAGAAGCTTTTGGTAATTAATGGGTATCAAATGACCGCCAACTCTTCATTTTTGGACTCACTCTGGTGCTGCTCTCGTTGCTGCCGCCTGATGAAATGCCATGCTCGGCGGTTGAGCGCCGAGATTTTGCTGGAACAGAAGACCGACAATCCGCACCATACACGGAGCTGCATGTGTGTGAGTGTCATCCTGGGTGTTTGATTCCCCGTGTGTGCTGGTGTGTGTGCGCTGGCATTTTGCAGTTTTAGTTAATGTTTAGCCAGCGCAATTTTGGCCCCAAGAATGCCGTGTGGAGCAGCCAAATACTTTGACAACATCACCAGTAACATTTTCCATATACGTATGGGGCACACATCCTTATCCGAAAAATAGGAAGAACTGAGTAGGAGTATATGTGTGCTGACGAAAGTGGTTTAGTTCCATTCTCATTTCGGCATTGGATTTGCCATTAGAGTCTGGCCAAGCGTGTAAATGAAATTTGATAAGATTAGGCTGTGCAATTGTTGCAGTGGAACCTTTGGCTCCCTACTTCATCCTTTGAGTGGCTGCCACTTGCTACTTGGGGAGCTTTCTTTGAGTGGTATAAGAGTGAAACCGTTGGAAATTTTGAAAAAATCCCATTCATGGCAAACGAAAGTTTTCGCGTTCCACAAGTAGCGTTCGGCTTTTCCGCTGGTTTGGGGCGCATGTCTGCCGAAACCACGGATTCGAAGTCGAAAAGAGAGAGCCGGAAAAAGGCGAGAGAAAGTCGCGAGAAAGCGGGAGAGAGGCGAGCCTCGGGTCTCGTGGTCCCATGTCAACTTACACGCTTACACCCCATTGTAGTAGAGTTTTTTGTAAGCGGTGTGGTGCGTGATTTTAATGGTGGTGTAGGTTAAGTTGTAGCGGTGCTATTTTTTTGAACCTTCAAGTTGGCGAAACCAGTGAAGGAAGTCTTATTAATAAAAGACTTGGGCCTTGAAGAACCTCTCATGATAATATATAAGATGATATGGCATCAAATCTAGGACTTTTAAACCTTTGCCAAATGCGGAGAGGTTTCCCTGTTTTTTTTCAGAATTTGGTGTGATTTATATGCATGTATTCTGTTGGTTCTGAGTTATTATAATGCCAGTACTATAACTATATAGTTTCTAGTGCAACATCTATTGTAATCTGTGATCCTTGGCTGGCTGCCTTGACCAGCGAAGCTGCAGTAACTGGGAGATGCTCTTGGTAACCGCTTGAAACTCTCATTCACCTAGGGAGAGGCGGCTTTAAAGAGAGACAGCAGGCGAGTTGGAAAGAGAGGGCGAGAGCGCCCAAAGGGTTCCACAGAAATGCGTGGTGGAATGTGTTTGGAGGGGGTTCCGAAGGGCAGGAGGGTGTTGAGGTAGGTCCGACCCATATCAGCAGGGGAAGGGGTTCCCAAAAGCCATGATCTTGCATTTTTTGGGATCTGATTGAACCTCTTTGAAAAAGTATCTTAAGATTTTTCATTAATTTACTTAGGGAAATATCGAACTTTTGGACTAGGTCAATATTTCAGAAATTAGTTCTACTTGCCATTTGTTTTAAATATACTCATATAGTTTTGGCCTTTTAAAAAAATTTTATATATTTTTCAAAACATAACAATTTTATTTTAACAGTTGTATTAATGACTTATTTAATATGGCAAATAACGTATTTTTGGATTAGTTCAATATTTAAGAAATTAGTTCTAGTTGCCATTTGTTTAAAATCTACTTATATAATATTGGTTTTAAAATAAAATTAATTATATGATTTTTAAAACAAAACAATTATATTTTAAAGTTTTAATGGCTTTTTACCAAGGTTTTACTTATTTTTTTTATTGATTACCAATCTTTACATAACTTTATATAATACTTTTTAAAAGCTTATGGGTATAGGAAACATTTAAATAAAAAGTTGAAACATTACATTAAATTTAAAAATGTTTTTGATCTTATACCATTTTTAGTTTATACTTGTAGTTCGCTGACAAACTTGACAATTCAAGTTCATGAGGCATCCGCGCAGAGCTTACCGTCCACATGGCTTTCACAGAACCACAGTTCATACCGCTTTTGGATGTTCCACCCGAGAACTCTTATAATCCGGAACTGACCCGCCGTTCGCTTTTCGATGTCGAACCGGCGAGCAGCGTTGGCCCACTTACAGGGCTCAGACACACGGCAACCCAAAGGATTCCGACTGCTCGGCAATTCGAGAATGCGCGAGCCGAGCGCATCCGAAGGATACGAATCGTGGAGGGCGATGGCGATGGCAAAAGTGGCCAAAGCCACGAATGAATGGCCAGGCGCTTTAGTACTGAAAAGGTCGTGGATTTGTGTAGTTGTCGTGCTCCGTTGTCGCCGCCTGTCGTTGTCGTTTTGCCGTTGTCGTTGTCGTTATCGTGTTGTCGTTATCGTTGTCGCCGTCGTTGTTGCACGGCCATCGAATCGCAGCGCATCGCAAGGCATCGCCTCACATCGCGTAGCCGCAGTGTTGACCGTCCGCATCCGCAAACTGGCAAACGAAGCAATTCAGCTGGAAGTCAAGAAACAAGTGCCAGCCCCTAAACAGATATTCAAGATATCTCTATGGCCTAACGCAATTGTTGAATGCTGCAAAACGTAGCGAGAGTGCACGTGCTACGAGCTGCAGAAGTCCGGGCAGAAGTTGAAGTACAAGTAGAAACATCTCTCAAACGCCTGCGTTAAGTTTCCGAATGTGTGTTGTTATGCAAATCGCGTCCTTTTTGGCTTGAGGCAACAATACAAATACAGTGAGTGTGTGTGAGAGTGAGTGTGCTGCTGCCGCTGGGCGAGCGTGTGTGTGTGTGTGTGCGTGTGTGCCACAGTTACAGTGTAACCGCGTTTATATGTGCGCTGTTGTACGCGCCCACAATGCATAAATCAAAATACACATTATTGAGTCATAAATAAAGTTCGCATCGGCTGCTACTTTAAATATTGCCCTCGCGGCTGGCGGCGATTCGAAGACGAGAAACCGAGCAACCCAAGAAAAAAAGTAGCTAGGAAAGCCGTAGCAGGGCCGCCGAAATCGAAATTTATGCCTCGCACCCGCCAAATACTTTGCCATATTTTTTGTTCAATTGCCTGCCGCTCCTCCAGAGCCAGTACCAGATCCAGATCCTGCTGCCCCTCATTGGCATGATGTGTGCGTCGCTCCGCTGGCTGCATAAAACCCGCTCCTCGATGCCAACACGCCCTCAACAGCAGCAATAAGCAATAAGCACAGCACGGCAAACCCCTGCGGGCTGATTTTATTACAAAGGCCGTAAAGAACGCCAAAAAGCGGAGTAAACGCCGCAGCAAAGGGATACAAAAGCAGGGGTAAGTGCATGTGGGGAGGCAGTATCCACCAAAATAAACATGTACATTTCATTTTATACCTTCTCAATCTTCAGGCGAAAGTAAATGCTCAAAAGTATGCTAGGAATATTAATGCAGGGCATTGTGCCAGGCACTGTGGAGGCTTTAAAAACAGAAACAATTATTCAGGCAACAAAAGGAAGACACGTCAGGGAACTTTTAATAAATTTGGTGCCTAAATTAAGCCAAGCTCTTTGAATTGATAATAATCTGTGAACAAAAGAAAATACAAGAATAATAGAAACAAATTTAAGAAGATACAAAAATGCAACGCAGGATTTACTGTATTTTGAAAACAATATGCTGATGTTGAAACTCAAGAATATTGTCTATTGTGCGGTATTTTCATATATGGGGAAAAAAGTTGGGATTTCAGTTGCTTTTGGTTTTTCAAATATAAAAAAATGTCTTACTTAAAAATTATTTCCAAGCCCTGCTCACTCATAGGGCCCTGTCACTATAAAGCTAAATAAGAGAGTTTGTGCGTTAGCAACTTGGCTGAAAATCCCAGCTGATGTGTTTGAGGCCACAAACAACACCAAAGTGGGTCACACAAACGAGGCAGACTTACAAATTTGTCTGCGACTGTGTCAGGGATAATATTTCCCATTGCCTTTGATCATTTTGTTGGTGCCGGGGTGTCAGTTAGTCAGTCTGCGAAGTGCGTTAGTCTATCTCGAGGAGACGTAAGCCATGGAAATCATATTAAAATGCTGTCTGTGCATAACCTACTTTTTATTTTTATACATACAGCGTACAGAGTAGTACTATATGCAACTGAGTGAGTCTCGCACCCGGTTGCATTGTGGACGGGCTGGTAGCTGGTAGCACTCGCATTCCCATTCCCATTCGCATTCTCGCACACATATATTGTTGCCGTTTCACTTTTGCTGAGCACGTCTTCGCCCGTGCATGTGGATCGGGGTGTGGGTTCGAGTACGGGTTCTGCCAGGGCTGGCAAGGCTGCAGGCGCTTGCCAAATGCGCTTTGTTGCCGCCATTGTCAACATGGCCAGAAAGGAGTGGAGCGGCAGCAGGAAATTTTTGCATTTTTCGGCTCAGTCAGCGCAACGTGGCTTGGCAGCGGGCCAGAGGGAGAATTCGGGCAAGGGGCAGGTTATAGCTATCTCTGATTTTCTGCAGTGCTTAAATTATTAAAAGCCTGGTCCAAAACTTAAGGCGTCTCGCATAAATCAAGCTGGCCAGGGGACAACCTGGCGTATGCGCAACTTTAATAACATGAGCAGCAGCTGCGAAAGTTTCGCCTGTCACTGGGGGGTGGGCAAGTTTAATGCAGCATGTAAATATTGTCATGACACACGAAAACTTTCACTGCCCCTTTGTTGACAGGCTCTCGAGGACAGCGGCTGAAAGGATGCGAGTGTGCGAGTGTGTGTAGACAGCCGAGATTTATGAGCCCAAATGGAAGACGAAGCGTGCGACTCGCCTCAAAGTCGTTGCGAAAAGTTTCACAATTAATTTTAATAGTTAATAGCGCAACTCTGCAAGATGACTTCTGACACATCCGATCCCAACAGCAGGCCGGTGGGAACAACCCACGCCGAAGTTTTGGGAATATTCTTTAAAACAAGCCATTTATAAGCAGAAATATACATATTCCTTCATCAAATCAGGGTTTTTTAAATGATAAATGTTATATATTACTTAAAATTGGTGTTAAATTACATGGGTTAGCCTATTTGTTTGATTTTGAATCATTCAGTATTAATGCCAGACCTTAAATAACATATTTTTTTTAACGAAAATTGTGAATTACAATTTTTAAATTTAAAAACAGGATTTGAAGTGAATCTACATCCATGAAAGCAATATTTTCACATGTTTTAATTCTAGTGAAATTTATATCAGTCCATTTTTTAATCAGTATTTTTACCCGTTTGTATAAAAATATATACCGCCATAAAATAAATAATACATAAACGATGCTTCAACCGGAAAATATTGGGGATCGAATGTTCCGATATAAAAAACCAACCAATGGGGTTGGTAACTTGATTTTTTCCGTAAAATTCTGAAAATGGAAACCTGAACAGATTGAAAAATCAGTTGTGGCTCACATTTCAAGTAAACAAAGCAAATAAAATTTCAATTTTTTAGGGGAAGATAATTAGAAAATGTTGAATGCTTTTAAACCATGAATTTCGATTTGCTAAAACGTTTCTCCTTCTTCAAGCAAAAGAGCTTAAAAAAACCAACCGGGCATATCTCATTTCAAAGCAAAGAAGAACAGAAATCAAAGCTTTGGCTGTACAAAGCCAAATAATCCATCAAGTGGCATTAACTTGAAACAATAAATTTCACACACAGCTGCAGAGGTAAGAACCCAGCCAAACCCAACCATCGGGGGTCCCGAACAACCCGAGCCCGGGCACTTGAAGTGCTTGACAACTAATCAGGTTTCAAATGCCTAAGCACACACACTCGCACACTGAGCGAAAAAGGTAACCAAAAGCCGGGCAAAGGGGCAATAAATCCGCTGTGAGTGTCGGTAATCAAAGCTGCTTACGGGCTGCGCTTTTGTTGTGCTTTATGGGGAAATCACGCTGCTCTGGCACTGCGGAATTTTCTCTGTGAATTTAATTTCTCATCTAATGCATTCGGTTTCAGTCTAGACCAGACGGACTGTTTGTTTGTGGCATGATTCAATTTCACTGCTGAAAAATCCTTCAAAAGTTGTGGAAGGAAAGCAAGTGCCTAAATAATTGATTGAGTGGCCTGGAAAAGGCCTTCTAAGGCTTCTAGTTTCTCCTTATAATTAAATGTTTGGCCAACCTTTAATTATAAGCAATGGATTGTAAACAATACTTGTAGTCGAACTTTTAAGGGAAATCAACTTTGATTAGGTACATCATTTAGGGGTTTCATCGGAATTTTTATAGGTACCCTCCAACCATTTTTATTTTCCTTCCAATCCAACCTAATCCAAACTCTGGTTGTGGATTTTTATATTTTCCACTCTCTTTTCTGGAATTTCTTTTGAAGCTCCTTTGATTTCCCAGTCACCAGGACTCGAAATTAGCACAAATTGTTTTGCAATGTGAAGCCATGCGTTCTGAACCTCCGATTTTCTTATCATGGTAATAAGCAGGGAAAGTCTAAAAAAAATATGTGAAAAGGCTAATGTACTTTCAGTGTTGACCAGTACACAAAAATAATGGAAGCCCGACGGGCTGGGAAAACGGAGCGTAAAAAAAGCAAAGCTTGGAGGAGGAAATTTAGGTGGGGCAGCAGCTAGCTGCAGAATATGAACCCATTGAAATGGTCGACCCAAATCTGCAGGGGCAGGAAAATGAAGAAATGCAACAGCATAAAAAGTGAAAGAGCAACATGAGCTCAAAACCACGGCCAGAACTTTGCTGGCATATTGCTGAAGCCCGGAATATGGCAATAAACTTTCCGCAAGTTAGGAGTCCTGGGATTACAGCAAGAGTTTGGTTCTGCAGCAGTTCTGGGTTAATAATGCAGAGTTCTAAAGATTTAAGAAAATCCATAAAGTATTTTATAATTTAAACAAAATGCTCCTCTAATAGAGCATGGATAGAATATCATGTCTACCCTTCATTTTGCAAACTGCTCTGGCCATCAAAAGGTAATGCCATCATATCGTAAAGCTATGAAAACCCTGACAGTTAGTTATGCAAAGTGTATTAAAAGCATCGTCTTGCTGGGTAACTTTTCACTCCCAATTTCGCCCACTCCTTTCCTTTTTTTTGTTTTTTTTTTGCCTCCTTGGGGCTTTTACTTTTCCTCTAGTTTCTTTTTGCGTTTACCGCTGGCATTGTGTGCGCATAATAGTCTGAAATTAAATCAGCGAGCGCGTGGGTAACTTAAAATAATAGCCATTGCTTATGTTTAAGTAAAATATGTACGTTGTGTACGAAATATAGTAAGTGACCAGGATGAAGCGCAGAAGCTCCTGCAGCTGCTGCTTCGTCCTTCCGTTTTTTTTTTTTCTGTGATTTCCAGGCTGCTTGCTTATTTCCGTTTCCGCTTGGCCTGCTCTGCTGATGAAGCTGCCTGCCTGCTGCATTTTTTATTGGCAGCTCACCGTTCTGGCGCATTATTTAGACCACTCCATCGCATTTTCCCCCGTTTTATTACCGCATTTCCATTAAGCACGCCGCTTAAGAGCTTTGCTTAATTTTTAGCTGCAGTTTCGCCGGGATTATCACTGGCTAAGAACAAACGGGAATCGACTACACTATAATTTAAGACTGGTCAGTGTCAGTTTTTCCGTCTCTATTGACACTGGCTAATGTCTGTAATTCCCTGTTTGCGGGGCTTGAGGCTTGAGCAATGCCAGTGTCACTGTGGCAGATATATTTCAATAACAATAATTAATAAAACGAAACCGAGACTCCAACTGCTTGGCCCTATTGATTTATGGCCCTCGGTAAATTGTGGCACTTAGTATAATTGTTTATGTATATGCCAAAGGTTCTACAAATGGGAACTGGGGTAGCCACTTGATTACCCTGCCCCATAGCGACTGGGGTGCACCTATCTGTAGTTGTGCTGGATATAGCCACACAGATAGCCACGCACACACTTTATTGACACACATTTTCCACAAATTTCATTATAATTTTAATTGAATTATTCATTTCGTGTGGAGCAAGTCAAGCTGATTGGCATTCCAGGTGTTGGTTCCGCCCTGGGTTTGTTTGTATCTGATTTTTATGAGGTGTTTATTAGGACTAAGACTGGACTTCTATTAATATTATTGATTTATAACTGTTGGATTGTTAATTTTTTATACCTCAGCAAAATCAGCGGATTTTTAGGCTCATTCAATGGAATGGGTTAGCCTGAGATATGTAACTAAATAGTATTTTTTAGATATAATATTACTTTATAATCTGTATTTTATTAATGAGTATAGGTGTTATATTTAGAATTATATCGAAAGGTTTTTCCATATTTTATAACTTTCTTCACCACAATTACATAACTCTCTTAGAAACAAATATATGCATTTTCACGGCTATTTGCACACTTTTGAGTTTCACAAATAAATCAATAAACAGCCTGAGCAAAAACTTTTGCAATTCATATTTAAAAAAACATTTACTCACCCAAAAGCACGAAGATAAACCACAGAAAGGCAAACATGGCGACGACATGAGTGTGAGAGGCGGCAGACTTCTGGCATATGAAATGAGCAAATAAAAGAGACATTCAATTATCTAAAAAGCAAAACAAATATGAAAATTAATTTGACATGTTTGACATTTTGGGCAAACACGGGCATGAACATCAAAAAAGGGGGCGCACGGGGCGTGGCGGGCTGAGAGTGACGGAAAATGTCAGAAAAACATTTGATTAACCCAGATAAAAGGCCAGAGTTTTTGGTGGACGAGGGGGAATGGCGTGACAAACGCTTAACTCTTTAATCAGGGATTCTTTTTGAGCGCCGCCCCCCCTCAGCTAATTTTCCGGCCAAATGTGTGTTCCCCTTGTCCTTCGGATTTTCTTGCCGTTTTCGGCGCTTTTCCTTTGCTTTTTTGCCATAATTTCTATGCGCGAGTCACGCAAACTTTTGCGTCTCGAGTGTCTCTGTGTGTTTGTCACGCATGAAGCGCTGACAGCAGAGCAAACAGTAAGCAGCAAACAACATACGGCAAACACAGGACGAGCGGGCTATTAAAAGCAAACTGACGGCCAAGCACACACACGGGGGCCTAAAAAGCGTGCAAAAAGCAAGGACACTGCAAAAGGATTTCTTTCGCCATAAGCGGCAGAGGCCACAATGTTGCTTTTGCTGCTGCTGCTGCTGCTGCTGCTGCTGCTGTTGATGATGATGATTATGCTGATGGCTAAGAAGAAAAAAACCAACAAAATATTTCCTGTCTGCTCTTAAAGATTTCCCAGACACACACTACAGCTGGCCTGAAGGCCTGAAATTGAAAGCGCGTTGCATGTCAGCGACCCTCTCCCCGGCCACGCCCCGCTTCCAACCCGCCGGCCACGCCCACATCCGTCTGCTTAGGCCCCAACTTGGCTTGCAAAACTTTTGCGACGCATATGAAAATGATGCCAGCACACGCATGAATGTGTGCTGGCAAGCACATCATTTCTGCCTCTGCTGCTGTCTTTTGATATCATTTTTTTATTTTTGATGCCCTAAAAGAGGGTATTTTGGTATGGTAGTAAAAGATAATAATGTTTCCATTTAATATTCTTGGGAATATTATTTTACGAATAATAATTTCATAATTTTAAGTTATGTGGAATGAAGTACTTGAGCCCTAAACCATAAAGTATAGATCAATGGAACGAAAAATATATAGTTTTCGTCATAAAAAAATGGTTTTTATAATTCTTTGAGCTCTTCAATTTATTTATCTTAAATCTTTAAAATTTTTTTATAATCGTAATGTTTTCATATCTTTAAGGGTATTCTGAATTCCACTAAGATCGCCCTTCCTGCCCTCCCAGCATATACATACAATATTTTTCCGCAATTTAGCGCGCCATCAAAATAAATAAGAAGTTGACTGTTGCCAATGGCGAAAATGAGAAGGTACCGAAGAGGCTTCGTCCGGGGCTTCTTTCTGACACTGTTTGTTTTCTGTCTGCCGTGAACATCATCTCAGTATTTGCCTTGCCATTTGACTGTCTGATAAATTTAAACTTTTCATACTTGAGATGTGCGGTGAGGAAGAGTTTGGGCAGAGAGTTTTGCATTTAAATTGATCCCCAGCCAGAGTGAAATTTGTGCCAGAGCTTGAGCCACTAACTAAGCTCTAATGCCGATAGAGCCATATACATTTCCCCTTTTTTGGCTTTCACTTCATATTTCCATAATACACATAAATAAAGTCATTTTGGCCCACTAATACCCACTCTCTGCCTCTCTATCGAGCACACGCACACGCCGGCAAAAGTTGGCCAAAAAAAACAGGAACAGGAAAAACGAAAAAAAGTGAAGAGAAAAGTTTTGGTAAAAGTTTTTTACCTAGCTTTCGAATCGAAGCGTAATCAAAGCAGCCGAACACAAACAAATGCTAATGCCAGGACTTAGTTTCCGGGTAATGATGTAGACGTATGTGTGGCTGAGTGGGTGTGCGGTGGTGTGTGTGTGTTGGTGTGCGGTTGCATTGGTGTGGGTGAAGCGCGTGTGCGGCGCCAAAGGAAACGACAGCCAGTTACGTGACTTTTATATTCTCAACGCATTTTTACCCACACATCTAGCAAAAAGGATTGGGGAATAGAGTGTTTTATCCTGATATGCTGCCCGGGCCAACTTTATATAAGCCATTTTCCGAAGGGGCGCTGCTGTCAAAGGCAAAGGTCAAGTCCGCCGGTTGAGTGGCTCGCTTGCTTATGCGGTGACATGTCCTCGGCGGAAGGACGTGACCGGGCTGGGGATCAGGCAGTGCTCAGTGCAGCATTATCCTGTAACCCGTAGATCTCGATGGCCAGGCAAATCAATGTAAATGGCTGCCAGTCCGGGCTAATTATAAAACTCACCTGCGCCTTCTGTCTCAATTAGTACAATTTGCCCAAGTCATTAATGTCAATTGAGAAGGCGGCTGTGGCAAATGACAATGAATAGACAAAAAGGACGAAAAGGGAGTGCGAGTAGCCAAGGACGAGAAAATTAGCGCATGACTTTCAGGCGTAAAATTGAAAATCATTGCAGCAACACCTGACGCCTCGAGTGGTTCGCACGCATTACGTGATTTTCGTTTATGATTTCAGCTTACTTTAACTGCTTGCCCGCCGCCATTTCCGTTTCCGCTCCACGACATGCGCGTCCTTCCCCTCTCGCATCATAAAAATGTGTATTTACGCCCAGTGCCACAGACATAAATATGTTGATATTCGTGCACATAATACAGCCGATATATGGCTCTGGCTATGGCCCTCGCACACGACCAGTTGGCATTCATCAAATCGCATCGATTATTGTATATGTGTGTATCCCAGATATGGAACAGTACAGCATCGGAATTTCCCCACTTCCGCCCGCCCCAAACTGCCGCATGCCGCGTCATTTGTCATGGCGCAAGGAGAAACACCGGAGAAATGGTGATTTATCATATTTACCTTGGCCGCACAAGCCGTACATGCACAGGTGCAAGGGTTCGGGACCCTAATGCAATTTGTTTCGCGCTCTGGCTGTCGAGTATTTTATGGCTCGAACTAGAAACACACACACATGCAGCTGGAGAGAGAGGGAAAAGCCGGATGGGAGAATCCGGCTAAGAGCACTCGGCATCCGCACACGTGAGTCACTGTGTTTGTGCATTCATTTAAGTGCTTTGCATAATACCTAAAGGAAGATGGGACAGATAATGCAACCCCATGGGGTCACGATTTACGGCAATCATTATGCTGTCGAAGGTACAAAAGATAGTCATCCAAACCGGGTACTGAAAAGATGAATGAAGCCTCAAAGTTCAAGGTTTCTTCTTTTTTAAACTGGTAGAAATGTATCAATAAAACTTATTCATAGCCAAATTTTGTTTACAAATTGTTAAGAATTAAGGCATAATTTCTATAATCTTCCTGGTAATATTGCCAAATTATTACATATATTTTACTACATTTTGTCTCCTTTTCCATACCGATTTAAGCAGTTGCTATAATGTAATACTTCTGCTCCTGCCAGCGGAGAAAAGCATTACTTAACAGCCATTGCTGCTGCTTTGAAAGCATGCTTTCGGCGGCAGAGAGAGCTATGTTATTGTTCCCTTTGGAGGGGATGTAAAAAAGGAAATGCCGCAGAAATAAGAAGAAAAATCATGAATAAGTGAGTGCAATCAATGCCTGAATGTTTTGCGGGCCCAGAGAAAAGCGAGCGTATTTTCGTGTGTAAGTGAGTTTGTGTTTGCATACGTGAAGAGCTTAAAACGATTTGTAGCCTTTAATGCGCCCCGTGGCCTGACATAAGCGACGGGTGTAAGAGACACGTGTCCTTCCAGCTCCGTGTCCCTCCAGCTCCGTGTCCTCCGTGTCCTCCAGGTCCTCCGGTTCCTCGAGGTCCTTTGTGTTTTATGCGACACGTTTGGTAATTCGATAGCCCGGCATACACATTTAAATGGCAAGCTTACACAATTTACCAAAATACCTCCCCGTCTCCAACTTATTTGTTTGCCCCTGCCCGAGGACGGGAATGAAATCGATTATTCAATTTCGGGCATACTCGGCGATTGATTTTGATTGATTCGCTCACATATCGAATATCGACGCTGTTTGGCTGCTCTGTTAATTTGCATCAATTTCGGACGTCTAATTTGATTTGATTAATGTGATTAATGTGGCCACTCTCTTTGGGTTTTCCCGCTCTGCGCCAAAGGGTTGCCCCCGACGAAAGGTGAAAGGGAAAAGCGGAAGTGGAGAGAGGCGAAAACGGGGAAGCTGGGCCAACGAAGTGCCAACTGGCTGATGGGTTTGTCAGTTGGCATCAAAGCGCATTAGTTTGCACGGCGCCCAAATTGGTAAGGCAGCAGGCACTTTGCAAACACACCTCTCTCAAACATATCAGCGTCTAAATCTGCCAGGCGCTCCATTTTTGGCCCACGTACACACACACACACATTCACTCGCAAAAGGCGAGATCCAAACAATACAAAAAGCCCAAAAGTGGGCTAACTCAGAGTGCAGAGCTACCGAAAAAAAAGACAGAAAACAAGGTGGAAAATAGAGAAAGCAGCCTACTGCAAAGCCTGTCAGCCGAAAGGGAAAAGGGGGCAGCATGGGCGGCGAGGGTCCGGATTGGATGGGGGCACTTATGTGATAGCTCCCGCTTTGACGGCGGCACCTTTTGTCTATCCATGTGTTTTTGGGTCCAATCACAGCACAAAAGGGCGGAAGAGAAAGACACGTCTTTAGGGCCTGGCTACACTGGCCAAAAGTGGTGAACACTTCTGCTAAGCAAGAATAAAATTAGGCATAGCATAAATGGCCCTAAAAATATACGAGGGGCTTAAGATTTTTTCCACAGGTGCCTAAAAGTATGCTGTGAAAAATACACTTTACTGACACATTCGAAATATTGTTGCATACTTTAAGACATTTTAACAAATGATTTGAAAACTCTAAGGACTAAGCAATATACAAGCTTGTACATTTTAAATTTAAAGTAAACATTTCCAAATATTTTTATTTAAACTCAAAAAACATTTATAGTGCACAAGTATCTTCTGTGTTTATTTGCTTGTCGCTGGTCGCTTTTCGCTTGTTTTATCTCCTCCTTTCAGCCACAGGCGACGGCATCTCAACTCTGACATATGACAAGAGGAATCCACAGCTGAAGTAGGGAAAGTAGGGGAAAGTGAAAGCCATGGGAGCGCACCTCCCACCCATCCACTTGGCTCATTAGGCCGAAGCCAGCTTAATTACAGCTCCTCGAAAACCTTCAGTCTAAGATGTTGCCAGGACAGCTGCCAGTGACCACTTTCCAATGCCTAATTGGGATTTAAGGGGGCGCTGGCATATAATTTCAATTTAATCGCCACGCGAAACTTTCACCTAATTGTTAAATCAATGAAACCGAAATTCAAGCACAATGCACTAATTACAAAAGTTGCGAGCGCCGCTAATTAGAGGACAAAGGCAATCGATACCGAAAAACGGAAACTGGTTACCCCCCACACGGGAGTCGAGAATCAAGAGTCTAGAAGCAGAAGACCCCAGCATTAGCCGAGCAAATTCCCAGCGTCTTTCGGGGGCTTTTCAATCAAGCCCCAGAGTCTCAGACTCGGGGTCTCAATCCCGGTCTCCGTTTGCATTTCAGTCAAATCACACCGAGATATCCTCTCGGCAAACAGGAGAGCAAAACAAAGGCCAAACACAAGCACGAGTGCAAAATAAAAATCGATTTCGCCGGCAGCTGAAATGCTGGCAACAAATAAAATAAACGACACATGGCAGGGAAACGGAAACTGCGAAATGCGAGCTGGGAAACAAACAGACACAAATAGATAGACAAACGGCCCAGAGACAGACTAGGCCAATAAAAAAAGGAAATGGCTCTGAGGATGGGGGCAAAAAAATGGGAGACGGCAGCCAGGACACGTTAAGTTGCAGGATATTCTGGCCAAGACAGGCGAAAGAGTCAAAGTCACTATTAGATGTTGTGCTAAGACGACACCTTACTTTCACACCATCTTGCTACTTTCTCCTGACCCCACTGGAGGGCCCAGGCAAAAACCCCAAGTCATGTAATTTATTTATTACCGATTGCAGATAAGCGGGCCAAGGCTACTTACGAAATGTATTAACTAATTGCTTCCCGTCAAGGTCGCGTCGTGTCACCCCCAAGCCGAAATGCCACCCATTATCCGAAGGACCCTGAAAAATCAGATTCTCGAGGGCATCGCCTGGCATTTCGCTGGCTCTGTCTTGGCCTCTGATAAATGAGCATATTTCCCTGCCACTGGAAAAACACAACAAACTTGGCCAAAACCGAAATGATTCGAGGCTTTTTTGTGGCTGATTATCTCATGGTTAGACAGGACTAATGACCAGCGAGAGTGTGGGGTCCTGAGTGACGGACTTGAATATTATTACTGCCTCTGCGGTTGGGGCTCTGTATTAAGATACAATTTTCTAGTAATTACTCTTTTCTATTTATTGGCACTTTTTTAAGTGGGTTTTTATGATACGAAATTTTATTATATTTTATTTTTGATAATAACGAGTGCAAGGCCATACAATGCTTAGAAGCCATACCTTTTAAATTCAGACTCCACCGTAATTTCTTAGATAAGAACTTAATTTTATTTAGACATTTTATTTCACATTTTATATGCATTACATTTGTAATGATAAATTGATTCCTGATACCTTTAAAAATATGTACATCATTCATTTATTTATTATTTATTTATATTTATGCTTAAAAAAGAACTAAAAAATGTAAAAATTATGAAATATATTACTATTGATATTGATATGCCTACAAAAAAATCCTTAAAAATAAATATTTATGCAAAATTCCTTTACCTAATAATCATGCAGTCCATGGGGCCTCGGCTTCAACCGAATCGATCCGATTAAAAGCTTATTGCGGAACAAAAGAGTTATGAAAACATAGGGCTTCCGCGATGAATTTCAATAAAAACCGTTGAATTTTTTACGCACCCGGCTTTGTTTCCGCTGCTGTTAAAAGCCAGTTAGATCCCGGCGTGCCAGCGAGCTGTGCGAGTCGCATTCCCCGGGGACAGCCGTCAGAGTGCACCGACATATTGAAATTTGATGGCGGCAGTGCACCGCTCGCAAATGTCCCTGGCGGCATTAATTTTATCAAAGTCGCGCTGCCTGAGTGTGTGAGCGTGAGCCAGTGTGCGGCTGTGTGGCTGTGTGGCAAGTAAAACTTGATCCGTTGCAACAGGAGCGCGTTACAAAGGATCCTGAGAGGCAGCCCCCCCCCGTTCGCGTGTGTCTGTGCTGGCCCAAAGGTAAACAGCGGAGCCTTCCGCCGAGCCGAACCAAACCAAACTGAACTGAGCTGAACTCGACGGGTATTATAAATCAAAGCCAGGTGGCGGCCACGCCCACAGCCGAGGGCTGCGTAGGCGGCGGCAGCATCCTTTTCATTTTGCCTACGTGAAATTAGTTGCGTAAATCCCAACACGAGAACGCACTCGACGGCAACAAATTAGGCAAAAAGCTTATGTAAGAGGGGAATAAAAATGAAGGCAGCTGGTAAACTATGCGCTTAATAGTGGAGCGGCGTGTGCAATAAACCAGTTCAGAGCAAGCGAGATGGCTATATGCGAGGGGAAAGAGACAGCACACACACATATGTGTGGGGGGGCTCGTCTTTGGGGAAATTAAAGCGTGGCAAAAAGTGCCAGGCTTCATGTTAATTTTCATTAAAATTATATTAACTTGTAACGTGGCTGCTGCTGCTGTCGCAGAGCAAAAAGCGAAAGAGACAGCGGCATACAGCAAGAGCGAGACGGGCGTATAGACACACACACACACACGAGTGCGGCCAGGCGACTAATTTTTAGTGTCCTTGCAAGTTTATCAAGAGCGGGCGGGCGTAAAAGCGGGTCGCAAAAAGCGAGTTCAAGTCCTGCGGGGCACTTAAAATATTTAAATGCGCAAAATAATAAATTAGAACATTTTTGTGGCCCCGAAAAAACCTTTACACCCCGCAAAAGCAGTGAGCGGACACAATGTGCTGGTACTTTCACCCCCTTTGGCGGGGTAATGGTTTTGGATTTGGGCAAAGGGAGGCTGGGCCACTGGCTGGTGTGCTGTGGGAGATCTGGCCCAAGACCTTGTTCGTGTCCAGGGTCTGACACTTAACATGACAGCGGCGGACGAGGTGAGCGAAGGTTCCTAGGGCTCAACTGGGTCACTTGGCTGCGGAGCGGCCAGAAACTGGGCTAAGCGAAGCAAAAAGCAGCTAAATAATACAGCACATGTGTATGCGGAGTAAGGCAAATAATCATGTGCAGAAGGGCAAGAGTTTTTGCTAAATACCTTAGCTTGGAAAGTAATCCTGTGTTCTGCATAAAAGCTACAAATTTAAGATTTTAATTAGTAGAAAAATATTTTTCAGAGATTCTAAAGTTTCAAATGAAAATTCAAACAATGTATTACAGGACGGAACACGCCTTTAAAATATTTTTAGTACGAAAAAAACTGTATCTTAAACTCTGCCCCCCAATTGCGTCAATCTCAACCTCTTGAAATAACTTACGTAATTCCGATTCCCGCACCTGAGGGATATGGCCCCGCCAGCCATAACCTCTTTGTGTCTCTTTGGCCAACACAAACATTCGTCTAAACATTTATTTACACTTGAAGTGGCCCAAAGTTTGGCCCCAGCACGTCGGCCACATCTGTCATTATTGTAATTGTCAAGTGTGCGGCCATAGAGAAACATTCGGCGGGCTCCTATTGACGCCGAGATATATAAACCATTATGAGTTGCTTTCGGACATAATAATGTCGATGTGAATGCGAATGCGAATGGGGGCTGTCTAGGTGTGTGCTTTACGAGTCGGTTGGCGGCAGTTGGCCATTTATTATGTTGCCACATAAACAATATTTTATTTAACATCATTACGAGTGTGCTGTGTGTGTGTGTGCGGGTGTGAGGGTGTGCTTACATATATCTGTGTGCTGGAGGGACTATAAAAATTGTCAGCTTCTGCGGCTGCTGCGCTTCGGTCTTTCGCCTTGCCAAAGGACCACACATAGCGCTGTGAATTATTTCACGCTTTGCTTTATTATAAAACACTTTTATGTCTTCATATAACCCAAACATTTTGAGTGCCACGCAGACACACACACACGCATACAGACTCTGTGGAATTTATATATATGCTTCAGCAGGATCTTCCGTTTCCGTTTTGGCATTGTTTCGGCGAGCTTTTCATTGCACATCCCACTTGTGCTGTAAACATAAATTTGACGCCGTAAAGAAATATCAAAAGTATTTCGCCTCGCTTCGCGTGACAATAAAGCGCATCATAATAACAATAAGTGAAGGTTCTGCTTTAAGGATCCGTTCCGCCGAAGGCCTAGAAGTCACCCAAACACACACAGGCGCACGCAAGCACACTCACACACATGTCAGCTGTAAAAATTCGCTTCAGTTAATTAAAACAAAACATTTTCAATTACAAACGCGGGGTAAAGGAGAGTGGAAGTGGAGGGGAAGGGGACTGTAATGGCTGGCGGCGAGTGCAGCTGCTGCTTTTGCATAGATACATACAAGTATACACAATGCAGACACAGATACACACGCACACCTAGGCACGCCGCTATGTTACAAGGCAACTGGAAAAAGTGCAGCATACTTATGTGGGCAACATCAGTGGCTGTTTGCATAGGTGTGCGTGTGAGTGTGTGCGAGAGCGAGGGTGTGAGTGCGTGTGTGCATGTGCAACGCCAGGAGTTATTGTCATTGCAGCTGTTGCTCTTACTGCTGCATTTTATTATTATTGTTGTTTTTTCGCCGCTGCCAGTGTTGTTCCTCTTCTTGTCAACAGGCAGCGAAGCATCATGAATATATTAAAAGTAAAAATATTGTTCTCAGTGTGAGGGGTAATGCTTTATAGGTCCGCTTTTTCATGGCAATATTTTAGTAACATTAACTTTTAAATACCAGATATTTTCAGTCATGATGTTTTTACCTTTTTCTACTATTGTAAATATTAATTAAATTTTTCAAATTAAATTCCCCTCAGAACGCGTTGTTATAAAACCTGAAAAAAATGTAATGGATATTATAGCTGAACTTTGCACCAATTCTGCTTAATAATTATTCCGCAAAAAAATATGAAAAGGTTAAAGCTATTAAAACATTATATTCACCAATTAAAAAAAGGTCAAACTCTGTATTGATTTCGGTAAATTTCTGGCTAAGCACTGACCATTCAAACGGCTCTTCGTTCTCGCCAAGAGTCCAAAGAGTTTCGCATTTCGGAGGCCGAGCATGCAATCAATCAATCAATCAATCAGTGGTCACACATTCAACATGATTAGACTCCGTCCCGTTTAATTAGTCCGTGGTCAGTGAGAGCCGTGAAAAAGTTGTTAACACGGGGGCCAACACGGCAATTGTTTGTGCCGTGTCCAAAGTGGTTTAGATTAATGGCTAGCTTTGGCCTAAAGGGGTGGGGGGTGGTTAAGTAGGTCATTTTCACGTGTGCATGTCGCTTATCACACTCTTTGTGGTCGCTCTTTTCCCGGGAACTACCTATAATTACACCGAAAAATACTTCAAGGCAATGTTTGGATAATCTGAAATTTTAAACATTAAAGTTCTGCTTGTATAAAATTACTTGAATATTTTGTAGTCCACAAATAAATCTAAATAAATTCTTAAAGCTCTTATAAATGAATTTTGGCCATATAATATAAATTTATTGTTTAATTGAATTATATCATTAAATGAAATTAAAGCTTACTTCCCCATTCTTCCTGCAGTGTACCCCAAATTCCTTCCTTCCCCAAAATTTCTCTATTAAAAATCGACTCACTTTCATAATTTACATTTCCCCCATTGCCGCCACCGAATTTTGTCTGGGGTGAATGGAGCCCACCAAAGAGGACATAAATAGCTTCCCAGTGGGGCATAGATAAACCCTCAGACGGAGTTCCCCCCTGTGACCCGCCCAACGCCCCTTCCTGTGACCCCTCTGCGCAAGACGCAGACAAATTATGGACAAATTATGTCGACCTGGAAATGAGCAGCGGGCGAATGCGAGCGTGGTTTCAGCCTCATTATATAGCTGGCTGCTTCCTACGCTGTCCCACTTCCTGCGACCCACCCCCACCTGGAACCACCCCCTCCATATTAAAACCACCCACAAGCCCCCTGCCCTCTATTTGCATGCGTTGTCGTCTGTTTGGCTTTTGGCTTTGGCGCTGCGGCTTGGCCATATTTAAATCGCAGGAAGTCAGCGCCAGGTTAGCTACGGGCAATACTATCCCATGTGCCTCTCTCTATATGTATACACATGCCTTTGTGTGCGTGTGTGCGAGTGTGTGTGTGCTGGTGGCCACTTCCGGTCGTTTGTCGCCATTTTCATAATGTCTGCCTTTGGCCCGTAGGCGTTTGTTGATTTAGTTTCGCCTTTTATTTCTCGCACCAGTAATGCTGACTCTGCTTTTATTCCTTCCCTTTTAATTTAACAACATGGCAAATATTTAGGTCGCCACCCGCGCGCCTTGCTCGATTTTAAAAATGCAATTCAAGTTGCAAAAAATATATACGTACTCTGCGTACTGTGCCTCGAAAATGTTTCAAATTTTTTTGCGTCAAGGGTGCTTGGAGTGGGCCCCACTGCACAATTTGTTGTATTATTTAGCAAAGTTCACTTGAGCGTGTAGTTGAAATGAAAGTGGGCATGGTCCAGGCGCCTGAGGGCGGGGAGACGGATAAGCCGTGTCGGCAGTTTGCCGGAAATTGAGGCAGGCAAAAAAAAAAGCAGGAATACAAAAAAACTGGGGAGAAATATTAAACAACGAGGGCCAGAAGAAATTGTTGCAGTTGCAGGTGCAAAAGTGCAGCTCGACCACTCAACCCCCCCAACCCCTCGGCTCATCCCGAAAATTTCCGTGCGCTGTAAATATAAAGCATAAAATATGCAGCAGACAGGGAGACAGGCTTTTAAAATATTGCTTAAATTTTTATGCCAACTCGGGGCAGTGCCGGCTGAAGGCCGGATTTAATTGGAGTGCCTGCCAGCGGGGGCCTGCTTTAAATTAATTTTCATTTGCCCAATCAATTTGCCTTCTGCCCGCTGTCAAATAGCTCCAAATCTCCTGACAAACGCAGATGGATTTAGATGGACACACACACACACAGAGAGAAACTATCTAACTGAATATCTATCTAGCTATCGCAGGAAATGCAAATCAAATGCAAAGCTGTAAAAACAAGTGCAGGAAATCTCGATGGGAAAGCGGAGTGAAGCGAAATGAAAAACGCTTGGCAGTTGGAAAAGCATGTCAAGCGACTAAATTACCTTTATGCTGGGTGCCACTCACTCAACCCGATCGCTTAAGTTTTCTTCTTCTTCCCTGCTTTTCCGCTTTTTTTCCCCCATGCTTATCGATTTCGCCCCGGCGACAGTTTTTCCAGCACAATTTTCGCGGGGTAACTCTCTCCATTTCTTCTGCTGTCTCATGTTGCTGACTTTGCTTTGTTTGCCGACTCCTCAACCGCAATTCATTTCATTTCAATTGCCTCGCTACAAAACAAAAAAGAATCACTCATGTGTGTGTGTGTGTGCTGCACTTCCGGTTCCTGCTGTTGCCGGACTGTCATTCGTCCTGGCTGCGCCTTTTTGCCTTCGTTCTCTGCATTATGCATGTTGCTCGCAAATTTAATGTGATTTACAATTTAGACGATGTGCAGACATAAACGACACACAACACCCGAGGAGATGGAGACGGGAAAGGGGCCAGCCAAAATGCTCGAGGGTCATGAACTAAGTTTATTGTGCACATTTAAATGAAATTGCTGCGCTCAATTTATACGCTAAGCGCCCGAAGGCATTGCCAGGTAACTTGCAATGAAAAAGTGAATATAAAAAAGGAGGCGACTGAAAATGTGCATTTCATGGTCGGAAATTTGAATACACTAAGATTTAGAGCTGGGAAAATATTTATAAAATATATATTTATAAAATATAAAATATATTTTCACAAAAGTAAGTTTTTTTTTTAGTTTTGGCTAGCGAATTTTCATATTTTAAATGATTTAAAATGCATTTGAAAGCCAAATCACTTTTCGAGAGCGCAGATCCAGTCGGAAAAAAATAAAACTATCGCCGCAGGGCAAAAAACATTCAACCAACTTCACACCGACTCCACTCCATTTCCCTGGACTCCAGTGCCACCACCATCGCTTATTCATTTCATTTCATTCCGTTCGGTTTGGCTGGGTTTTGTTCTCCTCGCATTTTGCCTGCTGCTCGACCACCTTGTTTTTTGTTATTGCTTAACATTTCCATAGTTTTATGGAATATCCGTGTTGTCCTTGCCGCTGAGGTTGTTGCTGGTGTTGCCTTAACTGGTTCCTGGACTGGCATCGTTTTTGAAATGTGTGCATATTGTTGGCATAATTGACTGGGTTTTTGTCAATGGCCTTTGTTGGCTCACCCGTTTTTTCAGCCGCTGGTTCTGGTCTCCAGACCCTAATGTGCCATTTGTTGACTGTTTCTATAGGCATAGGCAAATGGGTTCACTGACTAGCCAAGTGACTTGGAATTGGTCGAGCAGGGCGAAGTTATGACCTGGCTAGATCTATATCGCACCGGTCTCCCCTTATAGTTAAATGGGAAATTATAAGAATAATACCTGTTTATGATAATAACTATTGAAATATAAACAAAAAATGTACTAATAAGCTACCTTTTTGTACTTTAATAGAAGAACAAGTTGCGAGACAACTCTTTAGAATGTTTAATAATAATATTCCGCACAATTATGTCTTAAGAATATTAACGAGGATGGTATCTCACCCAGCTTAATCGTTTTTAGCTCTCTAAGTTGTTTCCTTCTTTCCTTTTTGCGGTCTGCGCTCAGCTCGGAAAAACTAAACTTTTCCCCCACTGAAACCCACTCACATAAGTAGAGACACTCTCCGCCGACAATCTCTCAATAAACACTTGCACAGCTCTTAATTACCCAATGCAAACTTGCTCAAGTAACACAACTTGTCCCTGAGGTGTGTGGGAGTGCTGGCATTTTCCCTGCCAGGTGGGTCTGCCCCTCTGACCCATGTCACCTGCACCTGCACCCACTTCCTGCCGCGTCCTCCTCTAGCCGTCCGAGGAGCCTTTTTTCCCAGGCGCCGGGGAACTTCGCTTGACTGGCTGTCATACAAGTTTGTCAGCTTGTTTGGCTGCGTGTTAAACAAAAACGTGGCAACAACTTTCAAGTCAAAGTTTTCATGACTCTTTTGTCAATTACCGTTAGTTAGCAAGGAGGTGGTGTGGGCGGTGTGGATGGTGGTGCTCTGGGGTTGCAGAATTTTCTCTGCCTAAGACTGTGGCCACACGTTAGGCCATTGACAAGGCGATTGGAAATGTCATGGGGCTGAGATCTCGCTGTGTCTTTTGGCATGCTCTTGTCATGGTGCACTGCAAAAATATGCAGATAATTAGGAATTCAACAAAAAAATCAAGATATATAAATATGTATTTTTTTTAATGATCCAATTCAAGTAATTTTAATATAAATCTAAGGTTAAAATAAGCAGCTTAATATGGTTTTTCCTTCAGTGCACTTCTCCTCAACGCTTTCCCCAATTAATTCCGAACTAAGCCAAACTTGGGCTATTCGTTTGCGTAACCCAAGCAGATAGTTAGAAGTTCTCCAGTCTGCATTTGTGTGTCTGTGGGTCCCCGGCTAATCCATCATTATTGATTGGCATTAAGTTGTGCTGGGTGTGTGTGTGTGTGCCGGTGTGTGCTGGCATTATGTAATGGCCTTCGAATTAATGAGCATTTATTTATGGCAGAGCAGCGGCGGGAAATCCCCCAAAACGAACTGGCTTAGTGGGCAAATATGGGAGCATTTTAATTAAAATCCAACTAACCACATGAAACGACCGCTCTAACTGTCTTTCTCTCTCTGTTTAATTGCAGTTATCACTCGGATGGAAAAAGGACACGGCTTAGCTCCAGGATGCGAGGCAAAAGGATTTGAAATTACATTTTTAATGCCGAGCGGGCAAGAAAAAGAGCGCGAAATGAGCAACACGTGCGCGTTTTATTTTAAATATTTATAAACAAACACAGGCACACACACACTCTGTACATATACATATATATAGGTGACCAAAGTTAAGCCTCGTCAAATTCTATTAAAAATTCATCTTAACGGTTATGCGTTCTGTGCAAACAGCCGAGCAGCCAAGGAGCCGGGCAAAAAATGTTTGTAAATATTAAAATGAATTTATGTGCAGCGCAAAAGTTTTTAATTAAGTGAAAGGCGAAAACGAAAACACGAGTGGAAACGATAAAAACCAACGCCGAAAAGCGAGGAAAACCATTGGGCGAGTGAATTAGAGCACCGAGCTTACACATTAGAGGCAATGTTCGAGCAGGCCGAGCGCAATTTATTTGCATACCCAATGCCCGAGCAGTGAGCAACCCTCGAGCCCAGAGCAGCATACTAAATAGTCAGTAATCACCAATCGGATCGGCAGCAGAGCCACGCAACCATGTCCGTCTCCACCTCATTCCTCGTCTGCCTGATCATGGGAGCCCTTACCTGTGCCAATTCGCACGAGCACGCCGACGGCTTCAAGCCAGGTGAGTGATGAAATGGATAGTATTCCCCATCAACAGACTGATAATTAAAAATTATTAATTTAAGCCTCTGAATCTTTGTTTTTCCACGCTGTGACGGCAATATTTTATTCACCATTGTTTGCCCTGCCATTTGGCGTATTTGCTCAGGTTCCATTTCATTTGTAGTGGCAATTTCTCACATCCGCATTGTTTACACAAATTTTTTGCCGAACCCCCCCACCCCAGTCAGGCTTTAAAAATGCCAGAGTTTTTGTTTTCGCAACTTTTGTCCGACGCAAAGGACAAATAAAATTTAATTATGCAGCAAAAGTTATAGACTTTTAATTAGTCGTTTGTGACTTTGTTTCAAGAAAAGTCTTGCGAAAGATAAGTTGTATCTGGCTAATTAAGCACAAGACTAAACTTTTTTTAAATGAAATTCAAATTTATATGCAAATATGCTGTTGAATACATGTGTTATGGAAGTCATCTGAATTTCTCCTTTAGCAATTTATTCATTTCCCTCGACACGTTGCCCTTAATTGAACATTTAAATCCATTGTTTGAAGTTCAGTACATATTTTTTCTGACCAAACATTTAAAAATGTGGTCAGGCAATTTTTTTTATTCTTTTTTCGAATTGTGTCGTTTGCATAAACGAACAAAACTTTTGCCCAGCGAGAGAGGCAGAGGTGGAAATGTTTAAATTAATACGGCACAGAAAGAAATAAAAATTTTGCAATTTTTACAACTTCATTATGGATATTTTGGTGCCGTAGCTTTTTGCCTGGGCGACATGTGCGCACTTCCTTCCGCGCCGTGCAGCGCCATCCAGTAATAAACGCCAA
The DNA here is from genome assembly GCF_025231255.1 of Drosophila biarmipes. Lineage (NCBI taxonomy): Eukaryota > Metazoa > Arthropoda > Insecta > Diptera > Drosophilidae > Drosophila > Drosophila biarmipes. The sequence continues at coordinate 26,827,536 of NC_066616.1, read as the reverse complement.
TGTTGGCCACAAATCCACAGAAGCGTCACCTATGTCACCTCTGCTGCTGCTAGCCAGGATGCCTCCGACCACCTGGCAGGATGTTGCCGGAGCTCCTCGCTCCCTGCGGTGGCCACTTTGGCCCACTGTTCGCATGGGCAGCCTCGGAAAAAATGCATAAATTCTCATTTTTATGTGTCTGCCCTGGACTTTACATTAGCTTTGCCGCCGATGCTGCTCTCGCCCGCTGATTATCCCCGGAGAGCTATAAAAAATACATAACATGGCACTATATATAGTATAGTGAATATATATACAAGCATGTTTCACTGGATATGTGTGTAAAAATTTATTTTTGCCGTCCACTCTGGGCCAGGGGAATTTCCCTCAGCGCTGGCATGCGAAATTGAGTTAAAACCTGAACATTATCATATTGCGCAGGTGGGGGAGAATGGACGACGGGGGTTTTCTCCAGCAAGGTTACCTTCATTTAATGGGTATAAATTATCGATCATTTGCGTTATGCCACGTTTTAAAAACGTGCTAGACACACCTGGCGCATAAATTACGTAAGGGAGAATTAGAGGCGGCGTTGGCCGGGGCGTGGATTTAATTTCATTAACCAACACTTGATGGCGATGCGCTTACATAATAATTAGTAAAATAAATTTCACCTAAATACACACACAGCGAAAAAAGCAGAATCCTGGGAAAACAAACCATCTTTCAGAGCGCCCTGCTTTTTTGCCAACTCCCATATATACGGTACCATCTCGAGGAAGGTGCGCCAAATGGCCCCGTCAAACGCACGTTCAGGACCCACTTACTCAGCGTGCTTTTTGCGCTGGCAAAGGACAACATCGTTGGCAAATTATTTCCCATCATTTTTCACGCAAAAAAGAGCAAGCGAAAATTTCAGCAAGATGGAGACACATGCAGAGTGGCTGGGCGCAGGACAGCAGCCGGTTGTCAGTGGGCGTCGATGTCCGGGAAGAATAATACTGGCAGGAGCGGCAGGACGACGATGTCCTTGCCCGAGTGGAATCTAATTAAAGCCCGCCGAACGTGCAGTTCCCGGAGTGCAGTTAACGGCTCCAGCTGAATGCCTTGGCCCGAACAGACGGCCAGACAATGGCCAATGTTTTGGTACGCAAAGCGGGCTAACTTGACCAGATAACGTGGCCATTGAAATGCTGCGGGGAGGTTAAAAGGACCATTAGGGGCCATGGCTGTGCTTTCAAATGAAATCTGAATAGTCGGAAATCAAGTTTGGAGCTTGCCAGCTGTTTCCGCAAACGGTAGATACAGATTTTTATTGCAGAAAAGATTTTAAAAGATTTAGTGTGAGTAGAAATTATTTCTAAAGAGGTATCATTAGTGAACAACTTTAAAATAAGTTTAGTAATTAATCATAATTTGAATAAGAAATGTACACATATTTGTTAGGATGTCTAAGAATGTGAAATTTTACTATTTTGTGGTAGCTTTACTATTAAATAGGAATCAAAACAACTTTAAAGTTGCCATCACTTTTTTGACATTTGCTGACATATCACTTTAATAGACAAGGTGCCATAAAAAGCTGTACATCTTAAGAATCTGCGTGTTTCGGTAAACATTTAAGCGGGTTAAGCTCCCGCTTTCATCACACATTTTCCAGAACTCAGATCCTTTTCGACCTCCAGCGTGGCTGCCAATACAAGCGTTTTCTAATTCAATTTCGGTGACAGCACATAAATAAAAGAAACATTTTGAGCAGCAGCATGAGTCAAAAGCAAAGCAAACCGAGGAAACAGACGACGAGAAAACTGTGAACGCAATTCCTTGGCCAAAAACGAGGGGTGGAAACTGTAAAGAAAAATACAGAAGGCAAAGGCGCACAAATGTCAGTTTTCCCAGGACTCGACCGGCCGCAACTACAGCTGCCACTACGAAAATATCCCCCTGCGCTCGGGTGTTTATGTTGCTCTGCCCTGGCCCTAACAACATTTCGCCGAATCGTTTACCAATTTTTCTGACTGCTGCAAATCAAAAACGAGAAACGGCAGAGAGTTTCTCTGCCGGAAAAAAAACTTTTTAAATTAACTAAAAAACAGCAAACACAAAGGAGGGGGTTTTTCTTCGTTTTTTTGGGGGGGGTGGGATGAGTGGGACACGTTGTCGCTGGTGTTGGCATTCGGTTTGAGTATTTTAGAGCAAAGTGGAAAACTTTTAGTGGCATGTTTACAAAATAAACTTCAGCTTGCAAAACGGGCAGAAATAAAGAAAAATGCTGATTGCCAGCAACAACACGGTGTGGCCGAAAAAAAAAATGATTATGATGCGTGGGTGGTGGGTGTTTTTCGTTTTTTTGTTTTTTTTTAATGGCGAGGTAGTATCAGCTGACATACATTTTCGGGGCAAGGTAAGAACAACGGAGCCCGGCTTTGCCAACTTTTGTTTGGCCTGTTGTCACTGTCACTGTGTGTAGGCCAGAAAAGTTTTTACACCAGCTTTTTATTCAGTTCGTCGTCGTTTTCTTTTTTTCCGAGGTTTTTCCATGTTGCCAATGTTGTTATTTTTGTTGCTCGTGCTTTTTCTGCTGACAGTTGGGCAAACAAAGCATAATTTTTAATCTGGCCGGGCAAACATTGTTACATATGCGGCGCACACTCACATGCTCGGAGTGCCCCCCAAAAAACACAGCCAAAAAAAATGGAATAGGTACTGAAAACTCCACCTGAACGTGGCTTTTAGCTTGATTGTTGATGGGCCACAGCAAGAGCAACAGTGGCAGCCTCTGAAAAAAGGAGAAAATTATGTTTATTTGGCTTTGGCCCCGATTTGTTGCGCATACGCAGCGTATGACGGCGTACGTGACAATATCATCAAGTGGGGGGTCTCGGAAATCTGTTGATTTAGCGTTTTTCGACTCGCTGCTCTTAAAAAATGATTTATTTCCACAGGCGGAAAAACTAATTAACAGTTCTGGCTAAGAGGCAAAAGGGTAACTACCATGTTAAGTAAGAAAAATGGTTGAACATTGAAGTAAGTTAATGAACTCTCACTATTATCCCATTAAAATTTCATGGGACTGTGGGCTTTCAATATTCCCCAGAGCTAGATTTAATGAACCTGTCTGCGGGCTGGTAATGTCAAGTATGACAGTTATTGGCGTCATTTAGTCGGCTTATTAATGCATAATATGCGGTGCTGTTCCGAGGGGCTGTTGAGCATTTGATTTTTTCCCGTCTGCAGCTGACATTTAATGACCACAGACAACACACAGCACACACGTGCTATTTGCGGTTCGGCGTTTAAAATTCAAGTTCAGAGCGGGCGGCCCCTTTTGACAGACAGACGAACAGCTGCCACTGACAGGCGGACTGCGACTGGGTTCGGGAGTGCGGACCCTTGTCTAGACTCCTCCGAAAACGCCCATTCAGGCATGACAAATGGGTCCGATAGCCGCTTGGCTTGGCTGGCAGCCTGCGAATGCCAAGCCTCGAGCGGATTGTTTGCAAATTTCTTAACACGAAATTAGTCGCCATAAACAAATGGCAAGCAAACAAACAAACAGACTGCAGCAGACGAGACAGTTAGTTGGGTCTAATCGAAAGCAAATAAAATGCATGCCATACCTGCATGCCATAAACTGTCACTTGCACTGTGCCAAAGACACTCACGCAGACGGGGCGCACGGGCAAAGTCAGGCAGTACACTGAAAATAAAATAGTGTTGTGTGCGAAAGACAACCCAAATTATCAAAGTGCTAAGAAACAAAACATTAAAGTATGATCCATCTACTTGATTTTACATTTTCAACAAACGTTTTGTTTAAAAATAAATAAATAAATTCCAATAAATTTATTATATTCTAATTTATATATATTTAATTTTTTAAAAGTATATAAGAATTTCATTTAGTTGAAAAGGTTCTTGTTATATTTAATACATTTAGTAGATTTACTTTAATAATTATTCCTAGACTAGAATTTGCCCACTACTATACTACAAATAAATAAAATGGTAATAAAAATATATATTGTTTTAATTAAATCAACTTCCGATATAGTATCATATTAAACAACTAATTGCTGCCGAGAGTCATCGATTTAATCTCGGAGTGTGGAGAAGACAAACGGCATGTAAGGCCCGCCTGTCTGCCTTCGGACCCTTTTTCACTTACCCCGACTGCCAATTGCGGGGCTTGCATGCCAAGTCCTCGTTTCATATGCCACCGCCCACCCGGCCACGCCCCCTGTATGTTTTACCATAATTTGCCACCAGCTTGTGTGCCCCAGGTTGGTGGGGTTCCCCGAACCCATTTGCGGGGCTTGTCGCCTCTTATCGAATGCAAAAAGCAGAGGAAAGGAGTGCGAATGCAAAACTTGCTGCAGTCGTTGGGAAATTAAAATTGTTTACGCAAAGAGACATTAACGGCCCGGGCCCCATAGAAAATAGTTACAACGAATTGCTTTTAGGCGCTAACAGGCCACGCACACTTGTTATGTAATGAGCGGAACGCCAGGGAGTGGGATTGATGGGGATCCCCCTAATGTCAACAATGATAATTGCACAGTATGTGGGGCAATTGTCAAGGGAAAGTTGGCTGGAGAGCATGATGAATTGCCCAGGCTAATGGCAAATCAATCTGTGTGGGTGCGGCAATATTATAAGAGTTTATTGGGCTGGATAAATGAATAGGTCTTTAAAGAAAAGTATGAAATAAAGTTTGCCCGAAGTAATTCCAATAAAATCTTAAATTTGAGCCTTAAGTGCTCTTTATCTTAGGGATTCAACAATTATGGGATTCCGAAAACTTCTGGCTTGCTCGAGCTGGGAAAACACACCTAAATCCAAGGAAAACCCCAAACCAAAACCGAAACTGCAAATAATTGAAAAGCTTTCCACGGTGTGTGTACATTTCAGAGTTTTCCAACATGGTTTAGTGTGTGTGTGTGTAGGGGGATCTAGCTCGTTTTTTATGGCTCACACACACATAAATAACCGAGGGATCTCGAGTGCTAATCCAAAGGGGGAAAATAGGGAAAAGGGTGCCAGTGCCCGTGGAATGCTGTCAGAGGCAGAGCCGCAGCGCTGGTGTCGTTTACATTGTCAGCGCATGTCGCGCCTTAAATGCTTTGATTTCATTTTTCATTCGGCTTGTCACACACCCGAACACACACCCCTTCACATAGTCCAAAACACCCAGCCACCCACAGACAACAGTTGCCAGGTGAGCGAAAGGTAAAGGACTTCGTTTTGGGCCAACGGCTGCTGGCTCAATTCAATCACAAGCTACTTACAGACAAAGCCATTATTCGATGTTGCTGCTGTAATGAATTTGTGTTCGTTTCCCGGAGTCTGTGCGCTTATGTCGCAAACGTGAAAATGTGTAACACACAGTTTTCCCCCCCCTCCCAAGCCATGCCATTCCCTAACTGCGGTCCTTGCCATAAATAATCCAATTGAAATTTAGACTCAAAGCAAGGAGAACAGGAAATGTTTTCTTATTGAGATCCTATGTCGGGCTATAAATAATGAGAGCTGAACCCTTGGCTTCATACCGCTGGCTCCTCAGGCTCCCCTGGCTCTGCGGTGGAAATAAGCAGGATTAAGGATGCTTAGAATCAACTCTATAAGAGTCTCATGCGAGGCATTCAGGCTCCCAAAAAAAGGTCACTTAGAAAAAAATCTACAAATTCGAAGATACAAAAATCTGATATCAAAAAGAGCAATGCTAAGAATTTCAAAAGTAATTTAATGATTTCATAAAAAATACAAATCTATATAAAAAAGGGTTTTGAAAAGAGGAAAGGGTCTCCCAAAGCCTAAAAGACTGAAAAATTTGTTTTGGAATATTCGTTTTTTGCAATATAAAAGCGTTTGAAAAATTGAGGTTAAATTGTATAATTTAAAGACTGTCAAGTATAGTTTTTTTTTCATTATATTTAATTATTACATTATGATTCAATCAGGACCACAATTCCTTTAAGTGCCTGGTCGAGTGCCTCCAGGTGTCGTTGTCCTTGCCAAGGACTCGTGTATATGATTACAGAAATTAAACGACCCTAAACGATTTCTGCAGTTGCCAGATTTCTGCGAGCTGCCTTTTAACCTTGACTCGCTTTTGGCCGGGTCATCATTAAAGGTGCGCGACTCCGGGGGGCGGCACTCGAGGTGCGTGGCACTGGGCGTGGGGGCGTGGCACAAAAGTAAGTGCAAAATAAACTAACAAACCGTAAACATGCGAGCCTCCGCAGGTGCTTGTCTATGCTTTAAGGAAAATCAACACCCAGGAAAAGAGGGGGTGGCGAGGAAAGCCGTTTATTTAGTTAGGCGGCCAAGTGATTTTCCTCGGCCTGCTTACCGCTGCTAATGCGCAGCAAAGAAAGAGAAAGTGGAAAGGGAGCCGGGGAGGAACAAACAACCAGCGCAAATTGTCGTTTCGCGCTTCAGTTGAGCAGCTTAAAGCCAGAGTCAACACACACAACGAGTAAGCCCCGGAATTCCTTGAAGCCTTTGTAAGCAGCCGAAAAAAAACACATTAAATTGTGTAAATTTTTTCCATGCCTGAGCGGCCAAAAGAAAAAAAAATAAGAAAATTCAAAGAAGAACCAAAAATACTAAGCATCTTAGGCATTTTCCTGCTGGCCTTTTAAAGATGTTTTGGGCCCTGCATCCTTGGGCCACCTCCCAAATTGTTTTCGGGTTCTTATTTTATTTATTTACTTTCGCTAAAGGAGCGGGCCGCCGAGGAAAGGTGTCCTGCCTCCTTAGTCCCCTGGCTGATTGAATTTTCCGAGCGAGTAATTTTTAAATTGTACTCTGGTCAAGGCGGATAATTCAATTTTAGTGTTTAGGTTTCTATTACTAAACTCACCGCCCACCGAAAAAAGTTGGAGCTTGTGGTTTCCTTGGGACTGCTTTCGTTTACATTCGACTTTATTATGTAGAAGGGAAATGGTTGTGCGGAATTTATGATTATCAAAGAACAGAATTTATTTCAAGTGCCGGAAAAAGGTATGTTAATATAAGAAAGCTAAGGGTTATAGCTGCACTTTAGAGAATTTAATGTAGGTATCTGATGAAGTGGGGAAGTATATAATATATATTACAATATTAATTTTTATTATGTTACAATATTAAAGATATTTATTATAGGGAATGGGGTGATGTGCCTTTTAACTTAGTGGCCATATAAAAGCTATTTTTACCTTTGTACTTCACTGCATCGCATTTAGAGTGGGAAAGTAAAACCGCTTGAAATGATTACCCCTACACCTGACCCCTGGAACTTTGAATGCTGGAGTGCACTTTGTTTCAGGGTCCACGCCACGCCCTTATCAATGGGCGATCGTTAAATGTCATGTTCAATGCTCTCGGAAAATGCCAGGGAAAATGGCATGCCACAGCGGACTCTCGCTGGGAGCAGTTGAGCTGAGAGCCCGGAAAATGCCACAATTTGTATGCATTATGCTTGCTACGAGTAACAGATACTGCCGGAGATATAGCCAAGGCTTCATGGCGCTCGGCTCTTGGCTCTTGGCGCAGCAGAACTAAGCCAAAAATGCCACAAAACATTTACCATATATCATGCATTTTTACGTACACTTTCAGCCACTTGCTGTCTCTCTCTCTGCCGCACTATCTCTCCCCTTCTAGGCCCCTGCCCCCGTCTCTGTCGTAATTTACACATGTAGTCGGCGGCACTCGTACAACTCTTGTGGCTGCTGCAGTCCATGGTCCTGCCACGTTTATCTGGCAAAAGCTCTGCGGGTAAGCTGGCCTCAACTGGCTCTATCTCTTTCGCTTTTGCCCTCCATCGGTCTCCCTCACTCTCTTTGCTGCCCGACGCACACGCTGCGTATGCGTAATATTTGATGCTTTAAAGTCCCTTTGCCGAGCGCAGCGCCTGTTGTGTTTACTTTCGCCTGGTTTCGACCTGGCCCTAACAAAAAGATTGTTAAGACTTATCGATTTATTTTGGTTTGGCGAATGCCATTGTGCGTAAACGTGTTTTTGTCTGGGTTAAGCTGTTTATGGCTCTGCTCTTGCCGTTGCCAAAATGTGTGCTCTAAACAAGTTACTGTGAAATTGATGAAATAAATTTCCCAATTTTTTCTTTGTGCTCTGGGCGAGTTTATTTTTTCCTGCCCACGGGTTTATTATTCTATTTTTTCCGGGAACCGTTTGTTGAGCTGCTTTTGGCTGACGACATTTGAGTTCCCGGGCAATCGGATTGTGTTTGGTGTTCTATTTTTTGGTAGCCTATAGAAAACTTATGAAAATGTTTCTATAAATATTCTTTTTTGGTGCTCATTATAAGTTCTAAATGTATTCCTATGATGCCTTATTTCCTTAATTGTATTATTTTTGTACCCCACAAAAGAAGCTACTTAAGCTCCTAGAATAGCTCGGCAAATGCATGCAGTAAAACTACAAGGTCTGAGCCTTTGCCTCACTTTATTACGATTACCAGGATTTTAGCCCAGTCGCACACACAATCGGCTTTTGTCTGGATGGCACTTTTTCTAGTGCTTGCAAACTACACTTGAGTGATATTTAGTCGTCATTGCTAATGACGGATGAAGGAAAGTGCAAGTCAGGAGTAGAATACCCGTCACATCTTCTACTTTATGCATAGAAAGAAATAATAATAATATTTGTTAATGATTTCTAAAAATAAAATGAGGCTTAAAAATATTTATTTAATTATACAAGATTATTATAAGTATTTTTTTTTACTAAGTAAATATTTTATTTAACTCTTCCAGAGTTTGCAGTGTGTTTAACACATTTTCTAGGGCCCACAACTTCTTATGTACGAATGCCATCCGTGTCTGTATCCCATATACTGACAATTGCCAGCCGTACATCTCTCTTTCCCCAGTCTGGTGCCGTCTGTCCTTTGTCCCATTCTCGTCCTGGCAGACATATCAATTTGACCCCGGCTAAATACTCAGCATGCGATGAGCGTCTAGGGCCAGGTATATTGGCCTCTGGCCCAACTCAATGCCCCTGCCCTGGGAATTTTTAATGATTTTCTCACAATTTCTTGAGGGCCTTTCCTTTCGTTTCGTTGCGACTCGCTTCGTTTCCTTGCCATTCCTTTGTTGGCAAACATTTTTCTTGTCCTACACTTTAAGCTGGCCATTATTAAAATGGCTGATAACAGTTTTGGCTGCAAGCCCAAAGTCAAACACACAGGACCCGAGACGCACACATGGATGCGGATGTGCCTGGGAGCTGTCTGGACTCGTCCTTTTGGTGCGATGAACTTGTCCTTTTTTGCCCTGCCCCCCCCCCCATCTCTGAATTATTTTTGCATAGAGTCTTGACTTTGCTGCGCCGGCAACTTTCGACAGGCGAATGGCTGTGGCTGTCTGAAGAGGCTTTGCAAGGTCAGCTACATTTTGTTTGGCCCGCCACACCTCCTGCTCGTCCTTGCCCTGCCAATTTCTGGTCGACCACAAAACGTGATAAAGTCAATAACTAAACCAATTTTCACTAAAATATTCACATATATAAAAATAAAAGAAGCTTTAGCTATAAACCTTGTGGTCACTGCCAAAATTGGGGGTCAATTAAAATGGCGGCCTGATTGAAATACATTTCCCTGGCGCAAGCGAACAGGGCGTATGAGTAATATGCTTACTGCCTTGGAAACTCTGGCCAGCCGGAGTTTTGTTTTACCCTTTTCCCTGCCAACCACAACAAAGTGTTGCAGGCTAATTGATACACAGACACCGCAGATTTCACATCTACCCTGACTGCGATCCCTAACATTCCCATCGCCCGTCAGCTTTTCCCCGATTTCCACTGCTTTTCCTGGCGTGTGCGTGAAACCTTTTGAAATATTCATGAAATCAATTTCGAGGCGTGCCCCGGCAGCTCACTAATCTTGCCCGGATCGGGTGTATATATGCGTGCCAGTGTGTGCTGGCGATTATATCAAAATACGGCTATGGTTATGGCTTTTTCTGCAGAAGGGCAACTTTCCCTGCACTTTGCCTAAGCTCCAATGGGAAAACTGAGCCAGCTGGGCCAAAAGGGAAATGTTTTCGCATATATGGGGCGATGATATAAGGCTATTTAAACTAGGTGTCTGTGGTGGATCAGGATATTTAAGCCACCCTCTCAATAGCTAATTTAAAAAATTTATTTATTTTTTAACAAAAGATTGTAATTTATATGTTGTGTAGCCTTATCTGGCTTACCCTCTCCCATTTTATTTCAGCAACTCACCAACACCTCCGACAATAATTAATCAAAGCCCGCAACCCACATCATTTCATTTAAAACAAAAAAAGGGAAAGCTGGGGAATTCCCCAACATCTGTTGCCACTTTAGCCGCAGGCTGAGAATGGCTCTGTGTGGATTTCCCAGCCTCCTCTGCCGACTGCCACGCCCCCTGTCACTCGGCCATATCCTTTCGCTTTCAAAGTAGCCTCTGCCAGCTGCTGTGGCTAAGCGCAAAATTAAGCAAATTAAAAGCCGCACCGAGAGCAGCTACATAACTCATGTGTGTGAGCCTTTTTCTATGCCCGAACAACAGGGGGCCAAAAGCGAAAAAGTAAAAAACCCAAGCCGCAACCGCAACCCACCGCCCAGTTCAGGGTCACCTACAGAAAATTTTCAGCATGGCAAACAAAAATGAAGCGGGAAAAAAGTGTACTGTGTGCTGGGTTAAGGCAAAAAAAAAAGAGGAACGGAAAATCCCATTGAAAAATGTTCGCTTTGCCGGGCATTTTCAGATTTTCATCAAGCTCAGCCCACTCCGCCGCCCGCCCACTCAGCCGCCCGTTTGCGAGCCCCTTCGCCCACAAAATCAGCGCATAAAAGCCGCGTACATGTGGGCGGGAGCGGTGAGCGGCCAAAAGGCTGCCAAAAACATTTAAATTAAAATTTCTCCATACACACATAGGTTTTTCTATATACATTCAAATATATATTGGGGAGTGCGGGTACATGCAATCCGCCTACGTGAATATATGGAAAAAAATAAGAATTTTCATGGCCTCCGCTGGCGGCATTAACTGTTATGGGACTGGGCGGTGGGCGTGCTAGCCAGCGTGGGCGTGGCCATGTAAGCCGTTTAGCGCTCTTTGATGGCGGCAGCAGAAATTTATGGCTTGCTTTTAGGCCAAGCCATCAGCGAAGCGAATCGCAATCGGAGCCAGACAATTGGGCAATAACCAGAAATGCAGGCGGCAAAAACGCAAGGCAAACACAGTCGGCAAACAAATGACAGTTTAAAGTGTCACCCCGTACGCACAGCAGGCTAAACTATTACCGGGGCACACAGGCCCCAGCAAAGGGTTGAAGGGGCCGCCACTTTGGGTGCATGTTTAATGGCATTTGTTGCTAATCAATGAATAATTTATGTGCCAAGGCTCTGCCGCTGGCCCACGCACACCACCACACACTCTTAAGCGGTTCGCAAGTGATTATACATGTATGTGTACCATATATGTATTTGAATGCTCTGCAAGAGGGTTATTTTAGTTCAAAATTTCCCTTTATATTGTAACCCTTGTTTAAGGATTGCCCTTCTTTTTAATTTCTAGGATCCTCTCTTTTCCACATTAGTTTAAAATGAATAATCACTTATTTTTTTACACTTTTCAGATATGATTCCTATTTATATAAATTGTATTTTTCCTTTGCCGTTTAGAAATATTTTAAGAGTTAAAAAATGGTCTTTGATGTCAAAGGATATCCTTTGAAATTCAGAACTCTGAATATCTAAGAAAAAAGTAACATATTTAATTTAAGCATTATGTCTTATTATTTCTTATTTGTAAATCTATTTTTTGATCATTCAATATCTTGGAAATTACGACTCTTAAGAAAGAAACTCTTTAGAAAATTTTAAGAAAGTAAAGTTAAAATATCTGAAAAATACGAGTATATCCTTAAATCCTATATTTATTGACTTAATATTCTTAGGGCATTCCCATTTTCGCCTAAAATTTTCCCAGTTCCCCCTTACGAGTGCTGTTCCAAGGCAGTGCTCTAAAATGTTGTTGGGCGTCGGCGTTACACATTCCCGCCACTTGTTTTGGGCCTGAGTGTTGCACGTTGCAGGTTGCAGGCCGACGTCGATGTTGTAGTCGTGTCGCATTTAATATGCAACTTTTAATAGCGCAATTATTATTTGCATGTTGTAATGGGTTTTTTACACACCACTCTGGCCAGGGGTGGGTTCAAAGAGTTCCGCCGAAGAAAGCGAAAAGCGATGGCAAAGGAAACGCCGACGAACTCCAACGGCAGCCCTCTGGAGACAACTTGAAAGCCCAACGCGGTTTTTCATTAGAATAATGTAACGTGCGGAGCGTGTGAGCATATCGATCGATTCGGCCAAACTATTTAGCCATTCAAGTATTCAACATGCTGGTGAATATTTAACTGGCACAACAACATCGGGCCAAGAAGAAAAGACATTAGGCTAAAGTGTCGTTGGGGCATAACAATTTTCCAGCAATTAATCTTGATAAAGCCTTTTCAACCAGTGCCATAAACACGGCCATAATCATAACTAACACTGGGATCTCTTGCCAACTACAAAGCACAAATAAATTGGCAGGGAAAAACTTTTAGACAAAAGCGAAAGCCCCCACAGATGCGATGTGTGATTGTGTGGCAGTGTGTGTGGTGTGTGTGGTGTGTCTGGCATTTAACCATTAGATAAATGTTGACGAGGTCAATGGGCGCCAAGCGGAAGTTATAGTCTTGGAGTCGGGACGCAAGTCGTTTGGCGACACGTACATACAAATAAACTGGAGGCAGCTCCTCGAGAAGAAGCCCCCCTCAGGCCACCAGTCAACTTTGGCCCATTAGCAAGAGGCAAACGGATCGAAACGGAATGGCTTGGTGTGGTGTGGGTGTGGGTATGGAATGCCGGGGGGCTTTAGCTGCATTACGTGCCCGGACCAATAATCTCTGTCAACATCAATTTGCCCCGCCGAACAACTGAAACTAATTAAATGGTGTCCCATAAATTGCACATTAAAGCAAATTTATTGCAATCCCGAGCCAGCGCGCCGAAATCGAAGTTATTGCCAAAGTCGCGGAACGTTTAATAAACTTTGTGGCAGCGCGAACGTGTCGCGATCGTTGCCCGCAGAGCGATTCTGATTTATCGAACAGCAGATTCAGGTAGAGTTAAGAGGAGTTAAGTGCCGGATTTTTCATATTCGAAACACGTGCGCATAGCTTTTATAAGTTTTAAAAGTTTAAATTCCATGGAATACATTTTTGAAAAAATTGATTTTAATTTTATAAATATTGCAATCTTTTTAAAAAGGAATACGTTTAAAAACATTAAAAATAATTTACAAAATTCTTGGCATGTAAAAACCATTTCACTTATATATACCCATTATATCATAGCATTAAATACTTAAATAACGTTTTAAGAATTTAGAAGCGTTTATTTTTTATTTTAACTGATGTTCTGTTTAATACAAGGCATTTACTGAATCCCAAACATTTTATTCCTTCGTTTCTAGCTGATTGTGCCAGCTGGTTAACGAATGCTTTTGAACTTCAACTTGATTTCTGGCTGCCTTTGATTTGAGGTCCTGGCATTACTCGACATTAGCTCAGCGTTTTGCTACCTTCCTCTGTTTCCGCTGCTCCACAACAATTTGGGCTAACGATGTCCGTGAGCAATGAAAGAAAAATGTATTTCCCAGGGACAGCAGCACGTGTCGGCGGGGATTCCCTACCCATCGGTTGTATCTGAGCCTTCGGTCTGGGTTTATATTTCACTCATATGTCGCTGCAGGCTTTGCATTCTTGATTCCCACATTTCTCTGGATGATTTATACATTTACGTGGCCTTTTTCCGACTGCTGTTTTAAGCGACCGACCCAAACCGACCCGTTGGCTTTGTATTAAAACGTGTAACCGCAGCCAAGTTGTCTGGCTTTGAGTTGTAGTGAAATCAGTTTGACATTATCATTGCAATTGCAGGCCAGAGTTCTACAACTACATACGTTCCTCTGAGCGACTTCTGTCAATTACTGTTGGATGGCAGCTGTCTCCTTCTGGAACTCCTCGTCCTCCTGCTCGTCCTCGTCCTTTTATTCCCTTGCCTTCTGCCCTCTGCCCTTTGCCCTGCACTGGAAAAACAGCAGGCACTCTTTTTTGAGGGTTGCCTGTCTAACTGTCTCTGCTGATTGTATGTTATTTTAGCTGCTCGCCGCGTTGTTGTTGTGGGCGCTGTCTGTCTTGTTATTGGATTTAACGAAATGCACTGCATAACGCGCATACGACATGTGCGCCCATTCCCAGGCCATGTTTTCGCAAAGTCATGGCATTCATATTTAAAGGGGTGTGCAGGCTGCAACTTTAATGTGTGACTATTTCCGGGAAAGTGCCCTTAAAAAAGAGCATGAAAAGGTGGAATGTCAAGTCAAAATGCTAAACAAACACGAAACATCAGTCTGCACTTATAACAGGAATAATTTAGGTGGATTTGAAATGTATTTTGAGATGTTTACATATTATTTTTTTAGTTTAGAAGGTTGTAGGTAGCTAAAGATGAGCATAACCTCTGTTTGTAGATACTCAAATATATATCAAATTAAAATTACAAATATTAAATTATTATTATTACATTATAACTGTACTTGGTATATAAAAAAGATAATTTTAATAATAATTATAATATAGACAAATAGTACAACAAATGTGAAGGGCATTGAAAATAGAGTATAAAAAAGGGGGAAAAACAAACCACTTGCAAAAACGTCTTCAATAATGTTGCAAGAAAGACTGTAATCAGGAATTTTCACCTTTGGGCTTCCGTAGTTTTCCCCCACAACCACACATCACGCATACGCCCAGTTATCCAGTTTTGCGGCGTCCGCCGTCTGCCTTCAGCTGCCTGCTCCTCACAGCTTGATGCATTCCCGTGCGGTTTTCTTTCTGCGAATGCGACACAAAGTTGCTGCTGCCTGCTGGCTGTTGGCTGGTGAATGCTGACTGGTGGCTGGTGGCCACACGGATACATCCTACTATGCCGCACCACTGAAATGGCTGCTCCTCGGGCTCCGGCGCCGCTCGTCATCGCAGGGGGAAAACATTGTCACGTGGTTTTTGTATTTAGTTGTGTCCTCCAGGATGGCAGCCTGCTGTTCTCCTGCTGTTCTCCACCTGTCGCCGCCGCAGCTCATGCAGCTCCTGCAGCTTTTTCTTTGCGGTTACTGCAACCACTCCAATGACTTCCCATTCACATTCAAGCTCACACCAGTGCAATAAATTCGCCCGCCCGTGTTGCGTTTTGTGTGCCATTGTCGAGGAGCTTTTCATTGTGCCACAAACACAGATACAACTTGTTTGCCTGCCGCTGTGTGTGTGGGTGGGTGTAGTTATCCTGCTGCCAGTGTGGGCGTGAGTATCTGTGTGGTAGTTGAGCTGGAATTGTTTTGTTTGCCGACTGCGACTACTTCGCTCCCTTTGTTGAGCAGGGAAATTGAAATAAATGTATGTGTAAATGCGTCAAAATTAAGTTTATTTCTTTTTCGTTGCTCTAGCAGCAGCAGTAGCTGTATCTGTGGCTGTAGCAGTATCTTTTTAAATGTCTTTGCCAGTGACAAGTGTCAATTAGAAAAAAGTTCAATTACATTACGCCGGGGCGGGGGCAGGCAACAACAAGTGGCGGCATTGTTATGGGCACTGCCATCAAGGATATCCAGAGAGTCATTGTCAGTGTCGTTGTTTGTGCTTTTGTGTCGGGCACAAAGCCAGCTCGCACAGATGTACCAGAATGCCAGCGAAATTAGGACAGCTCGGGCGTAGTTTTGAGAGCATAATGAAGGCATATAAATTGGCAGAAGCCTACATGGAAGGGCTTAATTATCCATGAATGTGTAGGCAGCCATCCCATAATTAAACAACATTTTATTTTGAAGGAGGCCACTAAAGTGCATTGTGAAGTTGTAAATATGCAGAACTAGGCACTAGAGAAAAATAGTTTGTGAACTGGAATATTATACAAAAATCTTAAAAGGTCATACAAAATCCTTAGCCTTTAATCGCAATGTTTGTTTGTCTGTTTTTTAGAAAAGTATAAGTAATCAACTCTTCTAAATACACCCAAAAATAAATATAAATTTTTTTGTAGTGCAGCAGATTCAAATACAGTAAGCTAATGACCTTTGTTAGTGCTTTCAACACTATTTTAAGCCAGAGAAAATTTAAATTGCACCCACCAAAGCAATTGACAAGCCCAATTAACTTGGCCTTCTCGTATCCATTTCAAAATGTTTTGCTCCGCTGCTAATTGCCTGCATTAGGAGCCCGAAAACCTTATCAAATGTGGTTTAAAGTCTGTCAGCCTCGTGTGACGACACATGTCAGCTCACGAGCAATCTGCTAATGAAATAAAATATTAATTAAGAAACTTCAGACGGGAGACAGCAGATGTAGATAGAACTATAGATAGATATGGGTATAGTGACCCGTGGCCAGAGTAGATTTCCATCAGTGGACATTTTCAGCTGTCGCTTGGGTAATTGTAATGTTTGGCATGCAATTAAGCAAATGATGAATGAATCATTCAGCGACGCAGAGAGGCGGCTGCGTTGTCTGGAGCCCCAGACAAGTTGACACTGTGCCAAGTTGACCAAGTGCGTTAACATGGCGTATGCGCAATAATTTAGTGCAGAGCAAACAATTCCCTCGCAGCCACGACGTGTTTAGTCAGCAGACAGCGGACACTCGCCGGCGTTTATAATTTGATCATTATTTATATTTAAATAGGTCCTCCCCGCACGCACCCGAAAAACACATCTGTTCGCTGTATTCTTGCTATTTTTTGCTTTGCTGTTTTGCTGGCCTGGCCCAGCCTGGCCTGGCTAACAACAAATTGAAGGGAAATGATTCCATTTCATGCTAGATTAAACATGTGTCCACATAATTTATCGATTATTTATCATGTGGTCCGCTGCGGGTGTGCTCTGGGTGGACAAAGTGAAGTGAAGCCCAGGGCCCCAGGCCAACGACATGGCTCCACGTTTGTGGTTGTGCGGGGGGAAGGCCGAGGAGAAAGCAGGGGCAGAAAGCTGGGCCAAAGCCGGGGAGAAAGCGGGGCGATTGCCCCATTGCGTAGGCCTTTTGCGGCCACATTGCGCACACAAGTGCAAAATTAGAAACAAAAGCTCTGCCAAAGGCGTTTGCCGTTTACCCTCGGCCGCAGCAAGTGAAGTTCGATGTCGTTTGCCATCCAAGGCACTTGTCGCTCCAATCTGCCCGAATGCCCCAAGGATAACCAGGGGTATGCTGGCCACAGTAGTCACAGGACTCGGGCCTGTCACATATCTCAAATATGCCGGAAAATGGGTCACTGCATCCGTTCCCAAGGCCTCTACTTTGATTGATGATTGTGCCTCCAGAAAATGTGGATTAGCTTGCCGGTCTCGAATTTATGACCCAAAGAAATTCAAGGCTTTATGGATTAATTTGTAATACCAATTTTTTCCTCATGATTTATAAACTCAAATAATTGACATACTTCTTTATATTTTTTTCACATTTTAAGAGGCTTGGGGTCGGCATTTTTTTATAAATCCACCAGGATAATTGAATCTTCGATCACGAAAGCTCAGTTTTTTACTTCCTGCCCCGTTGTGTTTGTGTGTTTCCTGCTCTTTTTACCAGCCAGACGCATTTGCCAATGCATTTTTACCGCATAAACACACACTGACGCTGGGCGGGCAGCCACTGGGCAGCACAACACGAAAATGGCGGCCATTTTGTAATCCGCATGTGGCTGGGTAATCACCCCTAAGCTCCGCTTTGCCACTATCCCCTGGCCGTCGTCCTTTTGCCCCTAACCCTCGTCCCCTGGTCATCCAACCCCTCGGCCTCCCTTCACACGTGCCACGGCTTTTCCCGGGTTTTGCTGTTCAGATTTTTTTTCCTGTTTTGTTTTGCAGCATTATGTGGTCGCTTGTCGCTGCATTTTCCCCCCCACATCTGGTTTTCCCAGCACTATGGCCCTATCCCCAGCTCTCTATGAATGTTGTGATTTTGTTTGGCGATTTTTCGCTATTTTTGGTTTCCAGTTTTCAGGCCTCAAACAGCCGCAGATCGATCGATATTTTAAAGCTTAGCCAAATGGTGCGAATGCAGGCTTCTCTGGTCGGCTTTTGGCTAATTAGAACGAGGGGTTGGGCAGATCCATTTGCTGGCCAAAAAGTAGCCACATTTATCAGAGGGAAAAATCCGTTGAATGGCTGCCAGAAAATATGAAATATTTTCCTAGTTTCCCTGGCACAAACAACTTTATCAAAATTTGCAGAACTCCATAGTGCTACTTTACTCCTTCGGCGCGTGTGTGTGTGCGCCGTGGGTAATGCAATTGTTGAGCACTTTTTGACAAATTGTTGCGGCAGCCACTTGAAAATCAATTTGCCAGCTAAATTGACTTCCATGCTCAGCCAAGAGCAAAGAGCTTAGAAATAAAACTTGCCAACTAGCAGCCACTCCTTTTCGCCTGGCATTTCTCAAGCAATCTTCTCATCTCCTTCTTTTCAGATGGCGAAATCCTGCGCGTGCTGGTGAACAGCTCGGCCCAAATCAAATGTGATGTGGGCTCCAGCCAGGCCGATGACAAAGTGCTGCTGGTTGTTTGGTACAAGAATAATTTACCCATTTACAGGTAGGTCAATCTGGGCACTACTAGCGTGTATCTTGTATCTGCAACTCAATCCCTTTGACAGCTACGACACACGTGGCGCCCACGCAGGCACCCCCTCGCACTGGCGGGACGAGGAGGTCCTCGAGGATCGGGCCGTCTTTCGCACGCACAAGGAGCCGGCGGAATTGATTATAAATCCGGTTAAGGTAACCCATCCTCCCATCCTGCCATTTCCCCTCGCGAGTGTCAACAGCGCGGCGCTCTATAATTGGAATTTCATTTCGTTTCAGGAAAAGGATGCGGGCAACTTTCGCTGTCGCGTGGACTTCAAGCTTTCGCAGACCCGCAACAGCAACGTCAATTTGGAGGTTGTCGGTGCGTATACCCAGAACAGAACCGAAAGTTGTCAGGGAACCAATCTATTTCGCAAACCTCACACTCAAATATATAATTGAAGGGATCCAGCTAACCCTTGGTTAACATAAAACAATTTTAAATTGAAATTTAAGGGGTATTAGGTATTAAAAAATGCCTAGGAAAACTATACACATTTTGCCTCAGGCTCAAAACTTTTTTGGTACTTGAAAAAATATAAATACTTTTATATTAATTCACAGAAATCGAAGGCACTAAAAAACATGAGTACATTAATTTACAATTGGATCAAAGTGCAAGCCCAGCTAAAATAGACCCATAACTTATAAAAAAAACATTAAATTACCAACCTATCATAACAAATAGTAATTTGATCAAACACAATAAAATATGACAGAATAAAAAATACACCTCTAAAAACCAACAGAACTGAATGAGACAATGGGATCAAAGATCCATCGATTAAAAATTTCATATTTTGAGAGAAAATATTGATTTAATTTATATACAAAGATTGCCAAACTGTGTACCTAATAGCGTTGCTAAACGAATAAAAATCAGATCTTTTTCTGTTTGTCCAACTCAAATCTCAATTAAAATTTTTCCACTTCAGCCGGTTTAAATAAAAAGAACCATTAATAAATATACATACAATCTACGTGCATATGAAATCAACATTCACATAAATAAGTAAATAAATATGGCCAGCCAGAAACGATTATAAAAGCAATTAATATTTGTTCTGTCCACTCACATATACACACTGTGGACCGAACGAGTTGCACATAAATTAGCTGAAATGATTTTTCGGTTAGCCGCAAAACTTACAATTTATTGTGCGAGTTATACTCGTATGGGCAAAAGAGTTGTATAAATTTGCCTTTGCATTGCGTTTGACAATGCCAAATTATTTCTGATTTGCGGCTGTTCAAAATCATTGTAAGCTATCTGGTCGTACGACACACTCCATATTAAATATTCAAATATATTTAAATAGTTGTTTAATTTTTCAGTGCCCCCAACGCAGCCGATTATCTTCAACGAGCGACGCCTGCGAATCGATTCGAGGGCAGGTCCCTACGAGGAGGGTGGCAGCCTGGAAGTAACCTGCGTGGTCTACGGAGGTAAGTGCCCAAAATACTGATCACTTACTTCAATAACTTTATGTGGGGTAGTGGAGTAACAGCGGAATAAAATATTAATTGCCCAGCCCTGCGAAATGCAATCAATAATTAAACTTTACAAGTGGCTGTAAAAACATAAAAGTACGCGGCACGAATACAATCAAAAATTAAAATCGCGCTAGTGCCCGAGCTGGGGATGGGTAACTAAGCTTTGTTGGCATGCAAACAAAGGCCCGAGCATAAACAACAAACAATAAATAAGGCAGCCAGCGGTGAAGTAAAGTTCAATTGTAAAGAAGGCCAGCGCACAAATGTCAGTGAAACAGGAGCCAATGGAAAGGACCAGAGGAGGCCCAGGGGTCCTGGGAGCCAAGTTAATTTCGCAGATGTGTCGCCTTAACAAAAGGATTAAAAATGCTCGAGAAAAGAAGCTGTCGACAGGGGGAAAGTAGGAGGAGGCCCAGAAAATTGTTGAAGGTCCCCAGAAGTCAACATTCTTTGTTATCGATGATTCCCAGGTTGATAGGATGACAATGGCTGTACAGAGAAAATTCTGATAAAATTTAGGAACTCTTTAAGATTTAACATAAGATCTCTAGTTTCGCTATGCCTATTTACGGATTTTGGAAAAGCAATATTTTATTAGTTTATTTTTTTAAATTTTTTTAGAAAGATAATTTATTAAATACTTTTTTTTTTATTTTTAGGTAGTCATTTTTTCCCATATACCATCTACCCTTTTCTCAGCGTGTACAATCTGGATATCTCAGAGAAAACCCTCAAGTCAATTGTTGTTAATGAGAACCAAAATACAGATTGGTTGATCGAATAAATTCCGCCAGAAATCCGAGGCTGCCAACGAACTCAGCGAAGTCCGCGGGTCGGAATTCAAGAATCCGAGCTGCTTTCTCTCGAAAGCCGTCACAGTGCCCGACATAAGTATGTCACCAGCCAGCGACAATCGCGTGCTTTATCGCTGCGTACTCGTACTGCCCTTTGTTTTCTGGGTCTGGGCGGAAGCGAAACCACTTTGAATGGTTTGACATGTCAACGTTGACATAAAATAAATCACCAAGCCAGCAAACTGCACTTGAAACTGCCCGGCAACTGTTAACTGGTCAGTAGTTTTCTGGGCGGTGCTTGGTTCCTGGGGGGTTGGGGGAAATAGCCGCGAAAGGGGTGAATCCGTAGGGCTGGGGGGGAGAAAGCAAAAAAAAAGAAAGCAGGAAAATTGGGCACTCAAAATGTTGTATGTGCCAATTAAATGGGGGCAAGGAAAATGTTGCCAATGTACAAATGTGAATACATACGATCTGGGGGGAGAAAGTTGGTTGGAAAGGGGAGAGTAGTGGACAACCAAGTTGTTGACAAGCAAAAAGGAAGTCTGTTGATGTTGGCAAATGAGCCAGGGGCTGGGGGAAAGCAATTGGAGTACTTGAAACTTGTACAAAACGAGTGGGAGAAGGCGAGTGTGTGTGTGGTCAGGCTCGTTGACAGCTGAAACGAACAAATTGATCCGAGTTGTAAGGAAAATGGCTGCACTCAAATAAAATTTGATTTCAAGTAAAGAAGAATATTTTACCCCACTAAAAAGTATAATTCTCCCATACTAAATTAATATGGAATAGCTTGATTAAAAAAGTTGTTTATGATATTTGAGTACAACATATTCAAGGCTGCTGCAGCAATATTCATTTAATTTTCCGAGTGCACATAAGACCCATTATCCTTTAACCGGACAGGTTCTTCCCTCGACCGCTGAACATCCCAATTACCTCGGAACGACTTGGTAATGGTGTGAAATTGAAAATGCTTGCCGTCCTACTGAAATCTTAAACAGCGGGCGGAAATAAATTGCAGGCAAATGCTGACATTATGCTCGGACCGCCACCATCTGCATCTCCGTTTCCATTTCGATTCTTAGCCGCTTTCGGTTCTGGTGGGTCTAGTGGGTCTAGTGGGTCTGCTGTGGTCAGGTCTTTGGCATTCAACATGCAATGTCCATTACAGAAATTGCAATTCTGTGGCCAAAACAAAAAGGCAGCCGGGCTGAGGGAGCATAAAGTGCTGAAAAAGTTGCCACTTAAACAAGTGCAATCAGCAGAAGTAAGTCAAAAGCGGCAGGCGATGAGGAAGGAGCGGCCCGGGATGGGCTCCGGTTGGCAAATGGTTGGGAAGGCCAGCCGGCTTGGGCTTAAGAGTGTGCGAAATCGACAAAGGAGCAGTAAATTTTATTGCAGCCTAGGAGGAGGGCGCCACAATTGCAAATGAGCGCGACACGCCAGCCCCGAAAAACGGGCAGCGAAATGAAGTTATAAACCAGCACACAGTCTGTGTGGGTACTAAAAATTACCAATCTTCCCCGCCGCCAGCTCCCCTGGCAAATCATAAAGAATATATACATTGGAACCCGGGGGCGGGCGGCCATTGTGCGCTGGCACTGGTGGGTGGGAGGGGAAGCGCGGTGGAAAACCCTGGGTTTATGTGGCCACTAATGCATAATATTCAGCGTTGCCTTCTTTTGCACGTCATGAATTTTACACACGGTGGTCTCAGCTTCTCCGACTCCAATTCCCCTCGTAGTCCCTATCCAAAAACTCTACGGAGCATATAGTATGGTATATATTGAAAGCACCAGCTCGCGGGAGAAAACATCAACTAAAAGGAAGGGTGACATTTGGGCTAGGCATTTTGAGTACCCTCTTATTTTTATAAAAATATTTTTATTAATTTTCAAAATATATATAAATTTGTAATTAAGAAGTTTTTCATTGTATGGAATTTAGTTTTCAAACTACAAAAAAATATTTTTTAAACTATTTTAATTTTTTTATATTTTAGTTAATAATAAAATACTCAGATATTTTTCTCTTACCAATCTTGGTTAGCCAATATATCCCGGCAATAACCCATATACCCCTTTGGTATCCCAGCAGTGTAAAAGTGTGCTAAAATGGCTTTTAGCCTGCTTTCTTTTTTTCGCCCTGTGTGTCAAACGGAAGTGCAGGCGTTTTCCGCTTTGGCCAAAGTGAGCGTTGGCCATATTGTTATTGTGTTTGCCGTCGTTGTTGCTGTTGTTCTAGGCAGGTTGCCGAGTACAAAATTGTGTGCATTTTTATAAAAATTTCTCTCTTCACTTTTCTCGTGTTGTTATTATTATTATTACGACTACTTTTGTGCGGCTGTTGTTGTGGCACATTTCGGAGCACGGAAGTGCAACAATACGGAGCCATGCAACAACACAAGTTATTTACTAAAGCGAAAATAGGACCAACAGAACGGGGGAAATACTTAAGGAGACTGGCGGGGTGCAAGAAATAGTATATTGTCTGCCACAAAAGTTTGCATAATTTCAACTTCATTTATTTTTCATTTATGGGTTTTCTGTAATGGCTCCCTAAGAGGCATAAAACCTTGAAAGTATCTGCAATTATTTTTACCTTTCATTACTGCCTTCAAAAAAAAAACTACATTTTGACTGAGAAAGTATTCAACTCAGGTTTCATAAACAAAGAACAAATGACAATTGAGTGTGGCAACTTCTGTTGTTCTTTAAAAGCACCCTCGTAGCCGGCAAGCCTTAAATTTATTTTACAGCTTCCTCACTGGACAAAAGGTCAAATGCCAAAGAGCACACACAAAGCAGTGAAGGGGAGGGGAGGGTCGTGGGGAATGCGAACTGAATAAACAGAAAGTGTACCAAAGACAACAACATAAAATATATTTATGTGGCATGGCAGAGTTTCCTCCTTTTACTTTTTTTTGCATGCTACTATCACGAGTTCTAAAATTGTTGCTGCTGTTTCTCCTATTTCTTAAGAGCTTGCTGCTCGTGGGGAGCCACAACCAGCGCCACCCTGTTTCTGGCAGTGTATCTATTTCAACCGAGACAAATCCAAAGCCAAAACAGATGCAGGAGATGCAAAGATATGCAAAACTAAACAAGCAAATATTTCAGCATTGCATAACTAAAGCGAGTGGTCTAAGTTTTCATGTGCATGTGCGTGGGTGGGGGATCTCTTTTTATCATTTGTAATCCTTTACACAGGGAACAGAGATTAAAAACAATATCACTAGTACTGTTTCATCGTTATTTATTTTTTTAAAATTAAGCAAACTTAAGGCAGGAAAATAACAATTGAATTAAATTTGAATTTAAGGACTAGTCAGAAATTCACATTAGTAACTTAAATCTACCCAAAAAATCTTCAAATTTTTTGATACAGATTTTGTACTTATTTTTATAGCCCAAATATTTGTATAAAATTTGAAGTGGAAACAAATTTCAAAGATATTTTTTACAGAATGTTCTATTGGCTGGTATTTCCTTCCCTTATTGTGGTTAAGCAAAAAACTTAAAAAGGACTCTTTGAGCCCTGGTAACGTGTGTGCAAAAGTGCATAAGTGAGTCGGACTTGGCTGGCAGCGGCTTTAAGTCTCCGCCAAAGAAACGCTAAAAACTGGCACGCATTTGAATGCTGCCGCTCATTAGGAAGTGGGTGTGGTTGTGGGCGGTGGGTGGTTTGTGGGCAGGTGCTCGCCAGGTGGACATGGCAAAGAAATGCTAATGTCGCTCTTGCCGCTGCTACTGCTTTTCTGCTGCCTGGCACAAAAACCCGTTTTTTGATGCCTGCTCTAAAAATGGCAAAGCACTTGGCAAGAAAGCAAGAGGAAATAAAAGAGAGAAGCTAGGTTTTTTGAGGAGCGATGGCTAAGATACTCTCTGAAATGGTTATTTGCAAACAGTGATCATCTAGAAAAATAAAAATAGTATCTTTTATTAATTATGCATTTTAAGTAGTTTTTGGTGGGGCTTTAAGAATGAAAAGCAAACAACCTATATTTTTGATAATTAGAACGAGCTTTGAAAAAAAACTTGCATATCTTTTACAGATTTTGAGAAGCTTTCCACAAGGGTATGAAAATGCAAGTTAGAAGAAAGTAAAGGAAAGCAGAGAGCAAGAGTAAAAAACTAAGTAGTGCAAACTTGGAGTGTGTTTGTATGCAGAGTAAATGCAAGTCAGCTGCTGGTGTATGTGCTTGTGTGCCTTTCTTTGGGTTGTGGCACCTTATGTTGACATTAAAAAACAGCAGACATGCCCCGCCCCCTAAAAACAAACTTTCCTCTGACTTTAAGCTGAAAGCAAGAGTCAGTTGAACTCCTAAGGAGAGATATACACTTTAAATGCTAGAGGAAAGCAACAATTGCCATACCAAATCACACTTTTTACTGCATATCTCTGGTTTTTGTGCTATTTCCGCCATTCTATTGCTGTTCGAGGAGAGGCCAATAAATCACCGACGACCATTAAGCCGTCTTGCTACACATGCGCTAATCTACTCTGGCCCAAACCCATACACAGAGCCCTCTGCGAGTATGTGAAATATTTTCATAAACAACATAAAACTCTACCAAATGGCAGTTATTAATCAAAGTAATGTGCGTTCACCTCTGCTGTACGGCCGCATATACATGCATGAAAATCTATATATGTGCCTGAGCGACACATTTTTCAAACATATCAAGTGCAGTTTTCGGCCCATCCGTGGCTTAGTTTTAGTGAATTTCCAGGTGGATTTAATGGCACTTGTTCAGTCGCATTGCTTTTTATGGCTACTCATCAAGCATTTTGCGTAATAACTAAGTAATAATAGAAAAATATACAAGCTTGTCAGGGGAATTTATTTGTGTCACAGCGCCTCACACTGACAGAAAAGTTTAGGAATATAATCCAATTGAATTCCAAGCGCCTTGAAATGACAAGCAGTCAACTGGATAGAGCGATCCCTTTGATCCTGCGTACTGCTCATTTAATGTACTATTTTTTTACAGTGTATTATGTGCTCTCCTTTGAATGAGTGACCGACCACCCGTTGCTATTAAATTAATGTGCGCTCATATACGCACACAAAAGCTAATTTCAGCGCTTGATTAAGTTGAAGTCGTTAAAAGCGGCCAAGTGCCGCACGCTGCGTATGAGTAATGCGGCTGCGGGTCTGAGTGTTGTGGGTTTAAGTGGACCCCCTGCCCCTGCACCACCAGCAATTGCACCACCGCGGTGGCTAGTCAACAAGCCCCACCAGCTAACTAAATTAGAGGTTCTAAGGATAGACTATAACAGCCACTCTAAGCCAGTTGATGGATAATTTCAGTCATAACGAGTGCGGAGTCTATCTTGGGAAAGTGGGGAAAGGGATTTATGGGTATTAGATGGGGAACTACTTTTTATAGATATTTATTTTAGGTCCTCCATGATTATTTTAATAAAGGGAGTTACTACATTTGTATATTTAGAAAGCCATTGTCTATGTTTGAAGAATTTTTCCCCTCTCAAATATCATTATTTAACCATAATTAAAACCTTATATTTGCTATTTTTCAGGGTCTCCCCCGCCGACTGTCATCTGGCTGATGAATGGGCAGCTGCAGAACAGCGTTGTCGATTACACATACGACGGGGCCATCAACAGCAAGCTGGTGGTGCGCAACCTGTCAAGAATCCACCAGCATGCGGTCTACACCTGCCAGGCCAGCAATTTTCACAAGAAATATGTGGCCACCAACATCACCATCGAGCTCTACCGTGAGTATAAGACCAAGCTTTTTGTAAAACAAAATAACAATAATACAAATATTACACAATAATGATAGGGATTTCAGTTAAAGCGACTTATTTTTCCTTTCTACATTTCATTTGCCCAGTTTTCTGTTTAACTGAGCGCCTTCTGACTTTCCAGTTTATTATAAAAATGCAAAACTTTTTCATTCAAGCGATTTAAAACGACCCAAATATGGTGCTAAAAGCGTTTTGCCAAACAATTTATTTATTTATTGTATATATTTCACTCTTTTCTGATCCTGATTGTGTGCTCATGCTTTTGTTGTTCGGTTTTAAGCATTGCGATAAAAGTTTTAACAAATAGCTGCGCAGATAAAAACGAACCAAACAGCCCGGCCACCCCAAAAAATAAAACTAAGGAAAAACCCGGAGAGGCTGAGCTGGAAAAAAAATAGATAATAAAATGGCTTATGCAAATATAACAAAATGCAAACGGCAACAGCAGTAACATTGCATGCCACACCCACCCACCAAAAAATATACGCCGAATAGGGAAAACAGAAATTCCAGTGCGTAACTTATCCCACCTTCCATGGCCTCTGACCTGGCACATATTGTGAACCCAACATCATATCGGGCAGTTCAATGTTTTCCTTTTTTTTTTTTTGCTTTTTTTGAAAATATAGAAGTTGCGTTCAGGTTAGTGGACTGTGCATGACCCGAATGGATTTATTATTTTGTGACAATTTTTTAAATGCCCTTTTTCCACGCTCTCCACTCTCCACGAGCGGGGGCTGTGCAAATTGTTAAATTGAATTAAATTGTTGCCAATTTCGAGTGCCTGAGTGAGTGCGAGTGTGAGTGGTTAAGAGATTTGTGTTCGGAAAAGCTGTTTGCAAAAAAAACGCACTCGTTGTGACGAAAATGTATTTGCAAATTCTGTCAGCTGCTTTGGGAAGGAGACAGTTTTAAATTTACAGCAGATAAGCCTTCTGTAGAATATATGTAATTTAATCTGGCGAATAGGCCCACTTTTTGTAATTCCTACTAAGCATCAAAGTTTCCTTCTCTATCAATCAGGCTTTCAATCAACCCAAGTCCATTTAAGGGCCAACTTTTCTGCGAACCTTAAGCTTCCCACTGGCTTCTCATTCTCCGCCTGCTAATATACAATATTTGTTTTGGATCCTTGGTTATTAGGCCCATGGCATTGCGCTAACAGCCAAAGATTGGCCATAGAATTTTATGGCACTTTGGCGCGTCTGTCATGGCTCTCAAAACGCCAAAGCAATTGGACGTCAATTCCTACTTAGGAGGCTCCCAGAGCCCAGAAAGTAATGCCAAATGCCCCGGCGACAGCAGATGGTGATGCGCATATTTGATATTATTGCCCTGAGTTCGGCAAAATTCCTGGGAAGAGCACACGAATATGTCGCACTTCCGGCAACATAAAAGTTAACACGCCCATAAGAAAGGGCCGAGATGAGGCCTGTGGAATGACGCTAACTTGGTCAATTAATGTGGCCACAGTTTCGTACTACGATTAACAAATGACCTTGAACTGAAGCGAGAAGCGGTGGCCTGTTAACCAGGTTTTTCCACTTTTCCTCTATAGAAACTCTGTTGTTTTCACCCAGCTTTGCGTGTAATGACAGGATGAATGGGAGTGTGGGAAACGGGGCAGTTGAATAATAAGTACGACCTTAATTAGTTAATTTTATGGCCACTAACAATTAGATTACGCCCGTCACGACACTCGCCGCCTTCGCACAAAACAATTATGAGAGTTCCTCATTAGCACACAATTTAAGGGGCCCCAAAAGGGCTGGTCGAAGTCGAAATGCAGTGTTTAATTGAATTAAAATATGCTCTCTGAGTTTGAATATTTTTGTTGCATCCTTTCCTTGGGGTTAGTTCGACTGATTGCTGCCAAGCCACAAATTAAAACCCTTTAAAATGTTGAGGGAAAAACAAACTATCGATAGAAAATGACCTCTGCAGATTTCACCTCTGAAGCCTTTAACAATTTAATGGATCTGTTTGCATAATTGGTCGCCATTCGGTCCTTGGGGCCTCCTGCTCTTCTATGCTCGCCGGTGTGGTGCGTTTAATTAAACATTTAAATGATTTTCCAATGCAAATGTGCATAATTAATTTAATTACAATAAAGCGTTGCTGCAGCAGCAACAACAACCGCACAGAAACCTGTTCAATGCCTATAAAAACAATGAAAAAAAAGCGCAGAATAATATTGTAATATATGCAGGAGGAAAAAAAATACTGTAAACGGCATTGAAATAAATAAAATTGTAGATAGTTGCCATGCATCTCCCCTTTGGTTTTCCATTTTTATTATCGCATTTGGGCTTAACTGAAATGTCACGCCTTTAAATTAACGCATAAAATGCGCGGCCAACCGCAGCAAATGTAACAACAGGGCAAAAAAGTAACAACAAATGGCTTAACTCGTTGAATTGCAGGAAATGCTTTAAAGGCATCTGGAAAGTGATACCCTCTAATCGGTTTATTTACTTACCGTGAATAAGTCTACTTCTCCAAAGGCCTTGAACATTGAAATCAATAAAAACCTGTGCAAACAGCAAAGGCTCGGCAAACATTATTTCCATAGAATAATTCGCCATAATTTTCCAATTGAAAACCAAAAAGCGTAATTTATAATTTCCTACTAATGCAGCAGAGCGCAAAAAAACTAGAGCAACAAAAACAAACGCAGTGACAACGATAACGATGGGAAATTGTGTAATGCTGATAATGAACCCGGAGACCAAAGCTCTACGTGACCATATTTGGGTGGCGGAAAAAAATATGTTTGTTATTGTTTATTTGTTTGGGCAAATTTTCAATTTTGCGGGTAAACAAATTGCTGTCAACATGAATATTAACAAATATTCAAATTACATAAATGTAATTGCATGAATATTTATTGGCTGAAATTTAATGCATTGTTTGTGATCCAGCAATCTGACAATGGCCTATGCTATTGGCCATATGCCCAGGCCCATTTGTTTATTGAACAGTCGGCCATCGCGTTTCGGAAATGAAGCTCTTCCCGTCAGGATTTTTAAGGGGCTTCAATAAATTCGCTCAGCCAGAACGAACGCCCCACCTTTAATAGGAGATTTTTGCCATTATAATTGTTAGCCATAATGATTAACTTTTGATCAAGTATTCGTTGTTTTCCTGCGAAAATAAATATTTAATTATATTGGAAATATGGACGATTGTGCCTTGCCTGGCTGCATTTCGTGTCGGTTCCTTTGCCTTTTCCGCCTGACATTTATCATTTTATATTATGTGTCCCTTCTGTGGAAAACAGAAATATTTGCTGCCCTATGTTCGATATTGTTGCAGTTGCCCGTTGCTGGTGGCAATCGTAATTTGTTGCAATTAATTTTAATTGCATTGCCTGTCATTTCCATTTCGATTTCGATTTTTCACACACAATTTGAATAAATCAACAAAAAGCTGCTGTCGCACCAAACAAAATACGCGAATGCAGAGAGCGAAAAGAAAAACAAAGCCAGAACGGTCGGGGGTGAAAACCAACCTTAAATGTCATTTAAGCAAATAAATTAACGATGGAAATTAATGCGCGTTCATAAACAAACTGTTTGCCTTGCAGTGCGGCCTCTCCTCGTGGAAATCAGCTTCAACAACCAGCCCATGTCGGCGGATCGAAAGTACGAGATCGAGTGCCAGGCGATCGGATCGCGGCCCCCGGCCAAGATCACCTGGTGGATGGGCAACCTCGAGCTGCATGGCCACAGCCAGAAGGTAATAATAATGGAGGTTAATAATGGAGGTTACCAGATATTTAATCATCTAATTCTCATATATTTTTGAAGGTCTCTGAGGACGGCAATGTGAGCACTTCGGTGCTGTCGATCACTCCCACCAGAGAAGATCATGGCAAGGCCTTGTCCTGCCGCGCAACCAATGAGCTCGTTCGCAATGGCATTCGGGAAACGGCCATGAAGCTGAATGTTTTCTGTGAGTATATCAGCGAACCGCAAGAGAAATATATTTTAAATAAATAAATCAATCGATACCGAAACGTTTTAATTACGCTTATTAAGAAAGCCATTAAACTTGTTAAACATTACGGTTGCAATATACATTTTTGATGAAAGTATAGCAAGCATCCTGCAATTAAAATACGTTTTATGGGCAAAATATAATTTTTTAAATTAACAGTTGTATACTTAGGCTTCTTTGACCCATTTCCCGAACAAGGTCACCTATATAGCTCTCCCCTTGGGCTTAAAACCAATCATAACCATTGTAACTGCTTGTTCCCCCCAAAATACTCTGAGTACCAGGAACAAGCTGCCCTTTCCGCCCTAATAGCACCCCCGTTTGACATATGGCTGTGCTTTATGAGGGCCCCATAAACCATCGATGGCCCCCCGTTCTGGCTCTCGTGCGATCCCATAAACTATGTCAACCGCTTATCGCCCATGTCCTTTGGGGAATCAATACTGTTTTGCATACCAATGCCATAGTGACATAACAGGCGGCAGGCGCGATTTCGGAACCCCGCTCCAAATATCGGCGGGCTTTACATAATACATTCAATTCTTTTTTGCGTTCGCCAGGCTAGTATGTCAAACGTTTGTTTTATGGGCCGCGTCAACAATGTGCGGCCGGGGGCTAAAGTTTGTTAATAAAATTTCTATGGCAAAATATTAAAATCGAGCGAGCGCGCGGCCAAAGGAAGTTGTGCACACACACTATACGACAAGCCGGAAAAGCTCACTTTAAGCCAAGCCCGAAACCCACACCACACACACACATATGCGCGGATAACCCTTAATGTTTCAATAGTCCTGGGCTCTGGTGTCCTCATCTTCAGGGCTGTGACGACAGCGTCTTGGGCAAACAGTTGCCACGTCTATTATCTAAAAAGCTTGCCGCCTCGTTGTTCCCCAATGTCATTGAAACTTTTACTCCTTTCGGTGGCTGTGGAGATGATGGGCTGCTTCCCCGCCTTGCTGCTGAGAATGCACTGAGAAAAACGCAGCTCTGATATCGGAAAACCACATTTAAAAAATATCTAAACAAACATATTAGGCGGGGGTCAAAAGTTCCACTTTAAAATACATTTTTTAAATATAAAAAAAAATCCATATTCAGAGTGTTCGATTTTATTTGTACACTTTTCTTCAAAAATTAAGAAATTCAACTTCATGCCCCTTTTTCCCTTAGTGCATCCCTGTCTTGTGCGAAAGAGTAGGGCGCAGCTTCTGCGCGAGCGCTGATATAAAAAATTAGATAACAATTTCAATTTCCATGCTCATTTACATGTTTATAGCGTGCTTAAAATATTTTGGTCCCCCTCCGTTTGCCTTCGCCTGACACTTCCTGAGATTTCATATTTCCCGCCCGACTTGCCTCGTTCCAACGAGAAGATTTTGTGTCTTTTTTAAGCGCGCTCTTTGTTTGCCTCCTGCGACGGGGGTAAATTGAAAAGTTGATGCAATGTCGGCTGCCGCCTCAGATGAGTTGGGGCAGGTTCAAGTTGACGCAGCCAATAATTTTCTCATTACATTACATCACATTTAGCCGGGGCCATAAAAAAGTTATCTCTAATATCTTAATCAGAGAACCTCAGCTCAGCGCCGGCAGACCTCTTATTTTCCACACAATCAACTCAGGTTAGGCTGCCGAAAATTAAATCAACGGAAAAAGACAGGCCCACAAAAATTAAAGTCATATCCGCAATAAACTTAATGACCAGGCAGATTTTTGTTTGGAAATAACCAAGGTCTGGATGAAGAGCAGTTTGAGCATAGAAAGGTTCAACTTTTTTTTAATATTTATGCAAGCAAAAATGTAATAAAGTTTTGTAGTAACAGCCACCCTCTTAAAAATAAAAAGGGTAAAAGCAATTTTTTATAGTATTTCCCGAAATATTTACCCTTAGAAAAAATAAAACAACCTATTCCAACGAAAATATACTGCAAACTTTTCTAGATGACTAAATTACGCTCAAAAAGGATTGGAAAATAGCAAGCCTGAAATAAGCTTTCAGTCCGATGCAATTTATATGGCTAGTGGAATCAATTTAAGGACTGCTAACGAGAACTGGTTCATCTTAGGGCAATACACAATGACAGGGCCCACCCCCACTCGTGTGCAAACACCCACGCACTGGCAGGCACACAGATACAAAGATACGCAGATACACAGATACTCCAATTGCAACTGCAGCTGCAACATAATGTGGCACTGGCACTCAAAAGTCGTTACGTTAAGCTGCAGTTACGACTGGGATGGGCTTGCTTTGGTTTTTCCTCTCGTTTTCGGGACACTCAGGATCGGCCAGGGGTCGGTGGGGGTCGCCGAGATGGAGGACCATAAAATGCATTAGCCAGACGTAGTTGGCCAGCTTGGCCAGTGACAGTTATTACCACTTAAGCCCATCCTAACCGCAACAGTGTGGCCTGCCAGCCACTTGGAACTTACTTCAGAGGATATCTCACTGTCATTATGCAGTGGAAAAAAAGGGTGTCAGGAAAATAGATTACAGTGGGTCTTACGTGCCACATTTAATTAGGGACTTTTTTTTACCTATATGAGCTTTCTGGCAATTAAAAACTATTTTTGCAAAATATTAAATTAAATATAATATCAACAATAAATAACCCATTATTCTACTTCACGTTGATTATTATGTTTTTTTTTGTTTTAATTTATATTTTCTAAGCCCCACCCCATTTTTCTAAGTGAAGATCCCTTATTTCCCTTGTCCTTTCGTTTCTGTTTAGTTTTCTATGCCGGCTTAAAGTCATCGCTAATGAACTTGTTGAGCGGGAAAAAGATAGACACTCTGAGCGGGACAGAGCGAAGCTGAGGGCAGTGGGAAGGTCTTTAAATTATGCAAACTGCTTTGACTCGTTCTTCCTGCCTGTCCCCATTGTCCTTGCCACCCGTTCACCGCCCACCACCCCCTTCATTGGGTTTACGTTCATTCTCCTTCCATTGCCTGGGCTGGTGTGTGTTAAAGCACTTTTCATTTTCATTAACAAGTCTTTGCAAAAGACGAAATCGGCTTAAAGAAACTTGCTTATAGAACGTGCCACCCCAGAAAGTGGAAAAGAAAAAGGCAGCGGCTCTAAGCAGACAGACCAGAAACTACGAGAGCAGGGAAAGTTGCCAAAAACAATGTGCAAAATAATAATAAACAAGTGGCAAGGTGGCCCAGAGCCGAGGGGCAGGGCCAAGATACACATAGATGGCATGGATAGAGGGCGGAGGCGAAGCGACACTAATCACGGATAAGCCCGGATTAACCCCCTTTTTCCCACCCATTTCATGCCTTTCTTGGGCCCCGGCCGAAGGATTGTCCAAAACAGCAAATTACGTTTGATGGACACTCCTCCGAGCGAATCCCAATCCAGGTCTAAGTCTCTGCCTTAGTCAAATGAATACAATGCTCATCCAGTGTTTTGTTTGCTTTCCCTACCTCTAACTTTCTTTGCAGTCATCCCCACCTTGCAGCTGGACCTGGGCTCCAATCTCAATCCGGAGGATATCGAGGAAGGCGATGATGTCTACTTCGAGTGTAAAGTGCATGCAAATCCGGCTGCTTATAAAGTTGTATGGAAGCATAATGTAAGTGAGCAAACAAAAAACTTTCCTTGACTTGCAATATTTATGAAGGGCTCTTTCGAAATGGAAGAGCACTCCTGATTGAGACAGATACAAAGAGAGGGGGAGAGATGAAAAGAATGGTCTAAAGTGTAAAATAAACTTTTGGTAAAAATACCTTTTAGTGCCATATAAAATATATTGTTTTGGGCCTTCCGAAACTTCAAAGTCCTTAGATGCACAGAGAAAAATAGAAAAAAATGTTTAGATATTAAAATAATATTTTATTAAAATTCTTTTTATGTATTATGTTACAAATCCTATACATGTACATAATATTTTGAATGACAGATATGTATAAAATTGAGCCAAAAATGTGATTATAATTTTTCTTCCTTTACTGACCTTCAAACATACTTCAAATGCTGCACTCAAGGCAATTGAGCGTACAACTGCCGAACTTCCGGCAATTCCCAAGACATTGGCGTGCTTTCCCACACACGAGAGCCTTTCTCCGGCCGGGTAAATTATTATGAAACCGAAATTAAGTGGTCATTTTTACTGAATTATTGGCCAATTATTTTAAGGCAATTGGCTCAAGTGGCTGGCCTCAGAGGCAGGGGGTGGGAAAGATGAACTTCGGCAGTGCCAGTACAAGTTTACAAGGCAAATCATTTGTTTATTAGTGGCAGCACAAAGAAGTCGAACAACAACAATGGCTGCCAAATAAATGTTATTCAATGGCGAACAAGAAACGAATCAAGTGTATGAATAATATGAATGCTAATTGAATTCATTCACAATGAAGTACATGACCAAACAAAGAGCTAAGCTAAACAACGGCAACAGCAGAGCCAACAACTTAGTCATAACTTTCACCGAAAACAACAATAAGCAAATACAAATACTCGAAGACGACCAGAAACTTTTTCGTAGTGGGGTTGGGGCAAACGAGGGATATTTAGTACAAAAGAACTTCCACAAGACATTTGCCCAGGGAACAGGGTAGGTAGATAAAAACTTTATATGAAATAATAATTTGCCCAAGAGACAGGGACAATGGGCTGGTTGGGTTTGAGTGCTGATTCCATTACAATCCATCTTATATCGAACAAAATGCTAATTACACGGGGGATAGAGACGGGATGGAGAAAGTGAAAGGTGGAGAGAGCTGGGCAAGGGAAAGGGACAATCAATGGGCTTTAGAAGTCAATGCTAAATGCAAATCAACTGACAGCAGAAATAGTCAAAACCGAATCACGAATTCCCTAGCAGAACTTCAAGGTTCTTTAAACCATTCAAAAAGTAAACTTATTAACTACCACTTTAACTGAAGGTTAAGGCAAATATTTAATAATAAAGAAAATAAATCTAAGTTATAAGATAAAACATCTAAAATATATAGTCAATCCTACTAAAAATACCCCCCTTGAGAGACATAGAGTATGTAAGACTGGCTAACAAGCCAGAAACCGTTAGTTAGTTAGTTGGCAATCGTCACTTACATTTACCCAGCTCAGCGTGAAATCGCCCACACAGCCCACCCCCTCTCACTTTTCCCTTAGCCGAGTGTCATAACAATAAAAGTTCACTGCGGCAGTACAAAAATGGAAATGAAATGGATACGAACCTAAGCCAACAAACGCGCTCACACACATGGAGAAAGTGGCGGTGAAAGCCAGGGGGTTAGACAGACAGCCACACTTGGTCGAGCTGTGCACAGGGCGTATGCGTAATGAGTTCAAGGCCAGGCGGAAAATTGCAAATGACTTGGGCCAAAGTGGCGAAGGCGAAGAAGCCAAGTCGGGCGTTCATTAAAAGTCAATTGTTAATTGGCAACAGCAGCGGCAGCGGCAGTGGCGACAGTGCAGCCTGCAAATGCAATTAAAAGTCAAATCAAGTTAAATCAACTCGGTTGCAGCCAGTTAACAAGTAAATTAATTTTTGTTTTGCCACCACATCGATTCGGTTCGAAATGAACCCATTCTTCTCCTTCAAGGAACAGCCGCCGGGCCAAAGTGTAGCGCTGGCAACTTGTCTTCGTCTGTTATTATTCAATTAGACAAGCTGACAATTAACGACGAGCTGGCAAATTAAATTAACAATTAGTTTTATTAAACTTGCACACACACACGCGCACTCTCTCCGGCTGGGGTGAAAGTTCTTCAATGTGCGTGCGAGTAAAAGTTTTCACATGTTCATTAACAACAACAAGCCCGAGAAGGAGCAGAACTTTGATGGAATCGTTGCCAGAGCAACCAGTCAGCTATGTACTATATGTGGCTGCGTATGAATCCGCATTCTGTTGGCCGTAAAACTTATTTGGCCTCGCACACTCGCATTTATCTGGGTTGCTCCAGGAACCGCAGAAATAGCAAACATAGCCGGAAAATTTGATTAGAGAACAAAGTCGGTGGAAACGACTTTGGAGTCTTGCAGCAACTTGAGCATAAATATTTACATGCTTCCACAAGGCAAGCGGCAATGGTTGGTCGGTCGGACCGTAAAGGCAGTTCAAAATTTGCATTGATTTAAATAAATGTTTTTATTCGGTATTCTGAGTTTCGGGTTAAGACACATTCATAATTCCAATCAAATAAATTTGGTAATTGGAGTATAATATATTAAGTTAAATGCTTTGCTTGTCGGTTGCAATTTACAGTTTTGCTAATCATTTATTTATTCTATGATATAACAACTTTCATTATATATTGTTATTTTAGAAATAGGTGATTTTTAATTTTTTTAAAATTTTACTAAATTTAAACCTAATATTTTGTATTTTCTTTGTCAACAACCTAACTTATATAGAGGCAGAATCTGGTGTCATGATGCGATCAGAACGTTATATAAATCCCAAAAATATATTATTTTGTAAATTAAGGAAAAATGAGTGCCAATAAGTGTGACAGCTAATTTAAAATCCCCAAGATCGACTTTAAGGAAGAGCAGCCGTGTAAAAAGCGCCCAGGGAAGGCCTAAACCAAATCAACTCAATCAGGCCGAGCCATCAGATAAATTACGGACACTAATTGGGTATTTATAGTCGGAACAAACATCAATGACAGACGAGCAGAAGAGGGCGGCCTGGATTGGATTGTGGCCCGCAGTCCGTGGGCCATGGCCCATGGGCCATGGCTCTTGGCGCTCGAGGAGTGGCTGGCAAACAAGTCGAAAACACGGCCGAGAGACAGACAAACAGAAATGGCAACGCATAAAATGCGCCATTAGCATTGAGGGGCACTAAAGGGTTGTGCAGACATCATCAAGTCAGCGGGAAGTGGGTGGCGGTGGCGACCTCGAACGGGCGGCGCTGGGTGGCGGTCGGAAATTCTGCAGCGGATGTGCCCCGAACTATTTGAAATAATCCTCGACGCCCACTCGGGCGTAACGGCTCTGCAGGCCCACCTTCTTTTCAGCCCTCTATTTGCCTTTGTTTACACTTTTGGGTTCCTTTTTTTTCTCCTTTTTTGGGCTGCGACAACCTTGAACTTTATTTACTTTTCGTATATGCCTGGCGACATTTTTATTTGTTTTATGACACAAGGTCGCTGAGCCGAGCCACAGTTCGTCCCCTTCCCCATTCGGGCTATTTAAGTAGACCCTGCGGGAATTGAGGCTGAGCAGCGTCCCGTCCTCTGGTTGGGGGCCGCACTACGCCATTGGGGGTCTTCGGCACTTTAAGGATCTTTAAACAAGTCGAGGGAAATGCTAATGGCGACGGGGCATTGCATATGTAATGGATACATCTGTATCTGCAATCTGGCTATCGATAGCACTGACACTCGGCCAATAGTATCAATCATTCCGCAACAATGCCAATGGAATTCAATAGCCGAAATGTGAATAGCGAGCAAATATTGTCGTGACCCGGCATTCACCGTATGTCCAACCATCTAAATAATTGTTTACATCGGCACAATGGCAGGGGCACACACCAGGGGCCACCGAACAAAAGACGCGGCATGCTATTCCCAGGATCCCCTTACCCTCCCCAATGCATTCGAATGTGAGCTCTGGCCCCATCCTCTCATTTTCCAAACGCTCCTTGGTTGCCCCCTGGCCTAAGCTACCACAAGTAATTATTAGGGGACTATAATAAAAAAGACAACTCAAAAACACTTAATTCTGTTTTTAAAAATTAATTGTAATCGGATTACTTTTACAAAACCTTTACCTCTATCTTTGTGTAATTCCTCTTTTAAATTTAAATTTTATTTCCCGTTTTTTTTTAAATATTCATTATGTTTGAAACGTTTTTTCAAGTGTATCCAAAGCACTATTATCCAAGTGTCAGGTTGCCCGGCTGCATTGTTTCTATTTATTTGCTCACACATCCAGATATAGGCATCTCGGCATGGATGTGTGCTAAGGTCGTCGAGGCTTTGTTCGGCTGGCTCTGGCTTTTTGACTTTTGTCGACCATATTTATATACATTTTTATTCCTATTTCTATTCCTATTTCTATTTATTTCAATGCTTTCATTGTTGCCGCCCCCTACCCTTCGCGCCCGCCGCCTGTTTGTTTGCTGAGCTCGGGCAAAGTGCGAATTTGTTTTGCTGCTAAATGGCACAAGGCTCTGGGGAAATGCGTCAAAATGTTGTCGAGTGCCGGGCCTGTTGGGGAAAAGGCTACAGAACCAAAAAGGCGAACGTCGGGCTTCGAGCATTATTTCAAAATGAGAGCGAAAGTGCGGGAAAGTGTGGGAAAGTGCGGAAAAGGCGGCCAGAAGGTCAAGCCTCTGCAAGCATTGGGGCGTGAAGGCAAGACCTGTGTGCCAGGGGGCGTGGCAAGTTGTGTGTTTAAGGGAAAACTTAAAGTAAATATCGGCTGATTTTTCAGTATCGATGCCAAGCACGTAGCCCTCCAAGGCGCAGCTTCCTAATGAAGCTGCGAGGCGAACTCACTGATGCGCGCATTTATGAGTGCTTTTTCGGGGGGCGGAAGGTGCGTAGACGGGTGACCTTGTATCCCAGGGATACAAGTGAGTAAAAGCTGGCTAAGCAAACCGAAATTTAAAGGAAACCCTGAGTAGACTTTATTTAAGGTGGGAAAAAACTACCTTTAAACTAGTTTCATAATGATTTAAATTTTATTTTTTTAATTCCATTAACTTCTTTATAGACTTAAGGTAAACTTAAAACTCATGAGATTTTTTCCTACAATTCTTAAGCCCTTGACATCTACGAGATCCCTGTTATGACAAGCTCCTACTCAGTCAGCTTAGTGGAGCTATGAAGGCATCATCAGGTTACGAGATGAATAAAATCTAATTAGCGTTCTCCATCTCTCCCCTGTCTTGGTATCTCTGCGTTACTTTATATCCCCTTAATAATGACTTAATCCCGCCAATTGCAGCACCAAATCATTCAGCACAACCAGCGGGCGGGCGTGATTGTGAGCAGCGGCGACCTGGCCCTCCAGGGAGTGACCCGTCACCAGGCCGGCAACTACACCTGCACCGCCTCGAACGTGGAGGGCGACGGCGACTCCAATGTGGTCGAGCTGAAAGTGATGTGTGAGTATCGCATTGAGGGGGCACGGGTACACTTCGGCGGGATATGTTGATTTGTGGCACCGCCGCACACACATGCCATTGTGAGCCGCGCATTGTTGTGTTGACTGACCCATAAAAACGCTCTCGAACGGCCGAGTTCGGGCCATTAACGAATGCCTCGGCGAAGGCTTAAATAGAAAATCGAATTGCGGCCCCCAAAAGCCGCCCACTCAAATCCTTCTTCGCTTTCCCTGCTGCCGGTGGTGGTGCTCCTCCTTCGGAGGCTGCTGCTGCTGTTTGGTTTCTCGAGTGGACCTTTGACACACAAAAACGAGCATTATTGAGTGTTCGAGTATGGCCAGAGATGAGGATGGATGGCAAACAGTGGTGGGATGAACGGGGATCTGGCATCGGGGATCCGGGAGCTGGAACTCCCGGCATTGTGCGCTCGTGCGGGCCTCTTGCAGTTTTATTGCGTATACGCCCCATTATTGTGAGCTGCTTGAATGCTCCTTTGTGTGCCGCCGAGCGGGGGACAGGGCGAAGAAGGGGATCTGGCAAAGGAGTAAAGCTTATTCACAAGCACCAATCTTTCGCTTCGAACTTGGGCGTCTTAATACCCAGAGAAGGGCTTTTTACTAT
This sequence comes from Drosophila biarmipes, assembly GCF_025231255.1. Taxonomy (NCBI): domain Eukaryota; kingdom Metazoa; phylum Arthropoda; class Insecta; order Diptera; family Drosophilidae; genus Drosophila; species Drosophila biarmipes. The sequence goes on along the minus strand of NC_066616.1, from coordinate 26,787,114 downwards.
CTCAGTAAGGAGCATATCAAAAAGGAATGGTTCATTAAATATACCAAATATCAGAGCTATACTAAGAAAAATGGTTTAAAATAAAAAAAAAAATATTTAAATGTTTAATTTGATATTTAAAGATACTTATATTTTTATTCTAAGTTGCTTATTTTGTAAATTGTTTTACGAGTCGCAAACTGCCCAGCTAACTGTGCTAAGAGGTACCTTTGCGTAACCTTTTCTCGAGCATATTCTTTAAACTGTTTGGGCCTTCAGCTCAAGTTTGTTGTGGGGCTTCCCAGCTCGAAGGACAGGACCGCAAATCTTCTGCTCAATTTGTGCTGGATTCCTGAACTTGGCCCTGTCTCGAGTCAAACTTTGGTTAATTAGTTTGCCTTTTTCGAGCCATTTAGCAGGCCAGAGCTGCTTCTATTCATTTTCGCCACCCGGACTTCTGTTGTGGCCTTATGCTTTGGTTTTTCCGGTGCCATTTCTCTTTTATCACTTCTGCTTTTTGGTTTTTTTTTGTATGCCAAGCGGGCCGGGCTTTTGTTTTAAGCAAAGCTTCCGCCGGCCACATAACCCAGTGTCCAGCTGACAAAGCTCCCCTTTTCTCCCAGTGTATTCCCGCTGCTGCCCGCGCTGTGCTAAAAATTTGTTTACGACTTGCCCAGCTTGGCTTGCAATATCGACAGTTGTCAAATGGCACAATAAATTCGCCACTTGCAACTTGCAACTTTCGTGGCTGTGGCAAGAGACAGTTGAAAGATTTTCGCCGGCCAAGGATTAGAAAATTGAATATTCCCTGGCCGGCTCAACTCGACTTTGCCTTGCATTTCCCCTTTGCTGTGGCTGAAAGTTTTCGCTGTTCAAAGTTTTCTTTCATTCAACTCTGCTTTTCAGAGTCTCAGAGAATTATATGAATTTTGAACGGGTGCATTCAAGGGATCGAAGGTGGAGCAAAAATACATTTTTTTAAGTTCATATTTTTGTAAGTTATTACTTAACAAATAAAAATATTCCTAACGCCTTAAAGGCTAGAAAAATATATTTTAAAATAATTAAAAAATAATTTTATTCGCTTTAATTTCATTAGTTTTTGCCCTAAGATCATCTGAGGTATTTAAGTCCTTGAAAATTACCTCTTCTCCACTGGTGTTTGTTGATCCATCCTTTTCGATTTTGTGGATTTTCGGCATCTGTTTTATGTTCGCCGGCCTTTGTTCCAGCACAATGGAGCTGGGCAGCGAACACACAGAAGGGTAAACTTTTCCACTTCTCTGCGATTCCTGAGCCCGTGAAGAGGCGGGCCAAAACAAAGAGTTTGATGCGATTATTGATTCCAGCTGCAGATGCAAACAGCAGAATGCACTACAGCCAACTTTTGATTCGATCTCCTCACTCACCGACCGCTTTTCCCGCCTTTTCGCCCTACAGATAAGCCAATTTGCCGGCCCGATCAAAAGAAAATCTATGGAGTGGCAAGGAACGAGGCGGCCGAAATAGTGTGCGAAGTGGATGCCTTTCCGCCGCCGGAGAACTTCAAGTGGTCCTTCAACAACACGGCGGAGACATTCGACATGCCGCAGAGCGGCTTCCGGCCCCATTCCGCCCAGGGCTCCACCCTCACCTACACGCCCGTCAAGGTAAGTTCCGAGGGTCCGGAAAATCGAAGGAAAAGTCGCCTGGGAACCGACAAATGTCGGCGGGATCGAGGTCTGCAGATGCGTGACCCATTCGTCACGTTAAATGCTAAGCACGTCAGACATTCGATTCATTTCTGGTGGAAGCATGCGGCTCGCTGATAAATTTTTCATTTCATATTTCGCCGCTCTCGGCTTTAATGTGAAATTGTTATTGACACATTTGACATTTTGGCTGGAGGCCATACTGAGGGAAAATTGCCAAATAGAGTAAAAGGAAATTTGGTTTAAACTGTGGGAATCACCTACAACGATTCTATCCATCTATAGACAAATATAAACATAGAAAAAAAAAAAAAATTGTTATGAAGAAGTGTGGAGTAGAAATGTTCTTAAAATATAATTAATTTCATTTAAAATTTCAGGGTATTCATATTTTTCAGTGCAGGCTAGCTACCATTGAACTCCACGGGGGTTGTCTGTTATTGAATAGCAAAAATTTTAATTAATAGGCGGGTCACATGGTTGTTGCCATTTATTTTGGCCTGTGTGCGTGTCATGTTGTCAGCCAGCAACAGGGAAAGTAAAGTGGAGCAAAGTCCTTCCTGATATAGACAACAGCCAGCCATTCGGGGCAGTCGAGCGATTTTAATTAAAAATTCTATTAGCACTGCTTTCTAATTAAAAATCCAATAGCAGCAGAGCCACCACCCCATCAACATCACCATCAAAAACACCATCATCATCATCATCATCATCAGGCACAACAACACCATTGAATGTCAAAGGTTATTGAGGAGAAAGCACAAAAAGGCTAGCACAAAAGAGCAGAGAAATTATTGGAAGTAAATGCCATTGACTTTAATAGTTATCATCATTGGCCAAAATGAAGAGGATAAAGCTAAGCGCTTTGCCCCTGACCAGTCTGCGTGGCTCTCTGGCAACATTTCCGCATTAATAGCCCCAATGGCCAGCAGCCATTGCGATTGCAGTTTTTGGAGCTCCTCCCCAGCAATTGGCCAAGCAAATTGGCCATCAATGAGCTGCACTCGCATCAATGTCCGAATCGTTGGGATTTCGGTTTTTGCATTTGATATCCCCATTTCCCACTCTCGTATCCCATCCCCATGGCATCCTCTGGACAGCAGATGCTGCTTTGGCTGATGTGTAAATTTTTACGGTCAGCCAGAACATAGTTGCATGTGAAGCTGTCCATCGGAATTAAAAGCTCAGAAGATACTTCAACAGTTGACTTCAAATCAAGTGGTGTGGAAAAGAGGAAATATAGTAATTTAGGGGATTTCTGTGTTTATTTTTATAAGATAAATATTCTAAAAGTCACTTTGATATCACAGTTTTGCCATCAACATTAAAAATCTTAAGGATCTTAGAAAAATATATATCTTTTCTATCTCCTGAATAAGTTAAAGTTACTTTTAAGTTACAAAAAGCTATCTTTAAAAATCACTGCAACATTGTAGCACTTTTTGAGAATCTTGAAGGCCAGGAAAACGCCTGCCAGAGATTTCTCTTGGCTGGATTTTGCCCATCAGCCAGTCGCCACCTACATTTCCGCTCGGCTGTCTGACCACAAACGTGTTAAGTTTTTCGGACTGGGCTTGTGGTCGCTTGTAAGCCAACATGGCTGCCATTATGCGATGACAGTAGAGGAGTTGCAACGGGATGCTGTAAATGGCATTGGCCAAAAGGGGGGTGGAAAAACCACCCCGGCTTTTCCAGGGGGTGCTGAGAAGAGGCACTCAACACAGTTGTTCAAGTTGCATGGCACCCAGTTGGTTTGGTTTGGTTTGGTTTAGGGTTTCGGGTCCTTGGCTCCGTCTGGTTTTTCTAGCTGACCCAGTTTAAAATGTTGCGGCTCCTTCTGCAGTTTTCCCTGCTTTTCCCTCTCTTTTACGTATTTTTCCTTTATTTTCGCCCCCTTTTTTTTGGGTATGGAACTAATCAAACTGGCTGCGACAGCCTCGGCTTACATTTCAGCGATCAAACGAATTGCGAGGCAGTCAAACGGCATTCAAATGAGTTCCGCTCACAAACACTCGTCCGTCGCACTGATTGGACTCAGACACAGATACACACACACACACAGACACATGCACCCTGCCGACTCACACAGACATAAATCATTTAGCTCAATTGAATATGAAAAATCCCTTCCGTTCTGTTGTCATATATGCTGTTTCCGGTTTCCGCCAACCGCAGCTCAAACGTCGTCGCCGTCGTCGTCACATTTTGGTTGGGATTTTTCTCTTCGGCCTTCCCCACAATTTCTTTTTTCTTCGTTTTTTTGCGATTTGCTCAAAGGCAGCCAACAGCTCATTAATTTTGTTTTGTGCATGGGCATTTCTCTTTTACCATTTCCCCACATTTTTTCCCCAATTCCATTGCTATTTTCTATGTGTGAGCAGAGCAATTTTTGCCAGGCTTTCATGTCAAGCAATTTCCGCTGCTGACATATAAATTTCTCAAATATTTCACAAAAATAAATTTCGGTCTCTCGGTCTTTTTGGGGGGCACAGCTCTGGCTGGCGGCTCCACCGCTCTGGGTCTCTGTGTGAACTCCAGTGCAAGAAACTCATTAAAATGTCACTTAAATGCTTAAATTTTTAATTAAAATGCATAAATAATAATGGCAGACTTGACTGGAAACGAAATGCACAGAATGCAATGCCTAGAAGTGACATTTTGTCCTCTTTAGGGCCCTCAAACACACAGATACACTCGCACACATGGAAAAATATCAAGTATACGTGCATATATTTTATGTATTTTGTTTTCGTTTCTACGGCAGCTCCGGTTGCTGCTGCTGCCTTTGCTGCTGCAACAATATTTACACTTTTGCTGGCGCAACATTAGAACAATATAAACAAAATGAAATAATCATAATAAATAGAGGGGCATAAATTCAAAGGGCCCCAGGGACTGGAAATTATCAAGGATTGTCGGCCAGGGCGATGACAGTCTCAAATAGAAAAAGCAGAGCGTGCTGTGCATCTCCCTCATTGATTGTTACTAAAATGCCAGGCAATTGTGTGCGAGCTGGCTTTGGTTTTGTTCTGGCTCTGTGCCTTTGGTCCTGGCAGCTCCATTATTATATTGCCGTAGTCATATACCATACTATTCGTAGTAGCTCTTAGCCACTTTCCCTTTTGGCCCGTCGGTGTTGATGCGCAGTGTTGGCAGCTGCCAACTAGGCGCCTTTATGCCAACACTTTTGCCACACGCACAACAAAAACTGCCACACACACACGGAACTACCTATTTTAATTTTCATAAATTTGTCATAAATTTGCATAAGCACTGTTGCTTGAATTATGACTCAAAGGCTACGGAATATTTGCAATTTATTCTCGTCTTCCTAGGCAGTTAGTCTAAGCTGTTTATTCACCAAGAAAGTTTTAGGGGATAGAATTTAATTTTAATTTCGCTTTAAGAGGCATTTACTTATTTGAATAGTTATTTTTAATGCTAATATTTAATTGGTAAAGGAGAGCGCATTTAAAATGCCAAAGCAAAATGTCTTTAATGAAAAATGGCAAAACAGAAATAGAGTAAAATAATTGATATTGATTAATTTTTATTTAATTTAATAGGTATGATAAAAATTATTATATTTGGACTTCTTTAAATCTAAATAATACAGTATGTCAAAAGCAATAATTGATTTCAATTCATTTTCAATTGGTATGACACAAATAAAGCAGCAAATTAAAAAGATTTTATTCTGAGACAAATTAAGAGTCTCCTTTTTTCATAAATACACATCAATAAAAGTAAATTGGACATTTGTGGCTTGTGAACCCAATAAGGACCCTAATGGCAATCTCCATCGATTTTTATTAAAAATAAAGCTATAGGCCAAGTAATCAATCAGTGCTGCCAAGGCACCAACTCTTTTTCTAGATGATTGGAGTTTCCATCAGGGCAAAGCCGAAAAACCCTTCACATTCCGCGATTTCCATAAATCTCGACTTTCCCCCCAGGCTGTTGGCAAACTTTCCCTTTGGTGTGTTCCGCTTTTCTTTTTTTTCCCCCGTTTGTGGCCCCTACTTTGCTTTTCTTGCCCTAATTAAAATGACAGCCACGCCCAGTTGCGAGCCGAAAAGATAGCAAAGGCAAAGAGAGGAGGTTGAAACGCGTGCGGACTGATAAATAAGCTGCAATTTGCGTTGACATTTCGCCGTGCACCCGAAAGTGATTTCAATTTTTAATGAGTCCCGGCCGCCTGAAGTTGATTAAGTGCGTTGATTCTGCTGTTTCTAGTCAGCGGGAACGGAACTGCCATCGGAAAATGGGAAATGGGGAATGGTTAAGGACAAAGGTAAACACGCCCCACAAAAAAGAAAACAATGATATGGAGATATCGATTGCCGGGGACGTGAGCGAATGGTCCACTAGTTTGGTGGGTGTGTGTGCACTTGACCGGAGACGAAGGATTTCATTAGCACAACATTTGACAAAATGCAAACAAATAAACAAGCGGCCCAAACAATGGCCAAGACCGCAGGCGGCCACTTAGCACTGGGCTACAATGGGATAGACAGGCATTAGGGCCATGTTAACATGACTTCCTTCCTCGCCCACAATTCGCACGGATATACAGGACACACATATAGATATATATGGCCGTGGGGGAGAACAACAAAATGCTTCATTTGTTTTTACTGCCAGGCATTTTTCCTGCCTTCTGTGCGCCCTATCCTGCTCCTTGGCCTTCCTGCATTGACATGACATGAAATTATATTAATGAAAAACTTATTGACAGCTGCAATCAATCAGGGGCAACTCTGACAACATACTGGCCCGTATCCATATTGATTTAATGAATTAAGTTCACATTGATGTCGAGCGCGGCTGCTTGAATTCCATTTAAATGTGTGTCCAAGAGATGAATTCAAGTAGCTGCACTGGCAGAAAATAATGATTCGTTAATAAAAAAATATAATTAAAGGGAATATATCTGTTATTTAGTAATAGATATTCACAGTTCTTGATATTTATCTCAAAGATAAGATAAGATAATAGATACAAACATCAGAATATAACATTAAATTGGTATAATTTATACTCATTGAGAAAGGTATAATTATTTTTAAAATATTATATATGTATTATATTATATTATGATATTTGTAAAGAACTCTCCCTTGCCTTTCGCCATATGCCATCAATTTTTAACCCATGTTCGCCATCGAGTGCTGACGAAACGCTGTCTCCTACGCCTTTTGCAGGAAATGGACTTTGGCACCATCATGTGCTGGGCCGACAACAATGTGGGTCAGCAGAAGGAGCCCTGTGTGTTCCATTTGATAGCCGCTGGCAAACCGGAAGCGCCCACCAATTGTACGGTGGTCAATCAAACGTCCGACTCGCTGGAGGTTTATTGCATTGAAGGTGAGTTATATGGCCAGCACACACACACTGCTCATACATAACGAACAATATATATACATATACGTCAAATTGCCAGCCAATTTGTTGCCCTTTTTCATTCGGTTCGGTCCCGGTTCCTTTTTTGTTTCTATAATTGCTGATGAGCCAATCAATGGTCGAAAAAGGCATTGGTCAGTGGGGTGGCGGTGGTGGGAGTGGGCGCGGAAAGGGAAGGGGTAGGGGGTGTTGCAAAGGGCCAAAAGCACCAAAAGGAGTGGTCATGTCCTGAGACTTCCTTTGCAGCATGGACACGAGTGTGCGAGCGCTGTAACATGTATATGTTGAGTTTCCTGCAACGCTTTTCAGACTCATTTAAAATACATGAGCAACTTAAGTGCACTTTGGCAGCCATCTACGAGTATGTCTATCCACTCATACTTATACCCATACTACAGCTACAGATACAGATACCGATTCGTATTCGTATTCGTATTCCCACACACAATCGTAAAGCAGAGCCAACTTCCTTTCGTGATGCAGACACAAATAATAAAAACGCAATGAAAGCATAAAACTAGAAAGGAAACGCATCGCAGAGTGGGCAAAATAATGTTGCTAAAATTTCAATTCCAGTTTAAAATTTTCGGTAATAAATAAAATAGAAGCAGCCCGGTGATGGAGAGCAGCGCACTGAAGTAGCAGGAGCTGGGCTGAGGCCGAAAGTTAAGCGCAAATTTGTACATACAAAATGTTTTGGCTTGTTATGCAACTTGCTGCCTGCCAGTTGGCCAAGAAGAAGGGCGGAAACTTTAAATACAAATTCAATTCGCATATTTTATGCGCAGCGCAAGAGTGGAAAACGCAAAGACAGAAAAATGCCAGCAAAGCGCAAAATAAGCAGCACAAATTGCAGTCCCAGAGTTCAAAGTTCGCAGCGATAGAGTTGCAGCGGCACATTAGCGCAGACAGAGAAATGTCCTCGCAAATTGCAGCAGCTACGAGCTTATGATGCATTTATGCAGTCCTTGAGTGCCGACCCGGAGACAGAGACGTTCGGCGAAGCTGGGGGGAAACCGAGGAAAGAGCTAGGGAAAACCCTAGGAAAACCGGGGGGAAAGGCAAGCGGATCCGGCGAAAAGGCAACGCAAATCAAAGCGCTGCATAACGAGGCGGCTGCTGCAAGAAGTGCAACAAAAAGCGCATAATAACTGCATACTTAATGGCGCTCTTTCCCGTTACTGTTTGTTACGCCCCCGCGCTTTTCTTTTTCCCCACCCGCCACCCAAACTCCCTGTGCCGCTTTAAGCGCCCAATGTTTTCCACCAATTGCTGGTGTGCTTACAATCGCAATTGTTGTGCTTACTTAATGTTGTCTCAAGTGCTGGCCCACGCCGCGTATGCGTAATGTGTAATTGCCTTACTACGCGCTGCAGCATGGGAAAATGCAGGGAAATTCCCCGGCAATGCCTTCATTGTTGCGATTTACGAGACTGCTCGGAAATGCTTGAGCTTTTCAATTTTCACGTTTGAGCTGCCGTCTGGGTTAACTTCTGTGTGGTGGCAATCGCTTTGTGTTTTTCATCTTTAATTGTTAAGTGTTAGGTAAATATTTGAAACCCAAAACTAAGCTTTAAATTTTAAGTTGATATTTTACATACGAGCTATTAAAATACAATTTAAAAAGGTTCAAATGCACTTACAAATTGTTTGCATTAAAGAAGTAATTAATATTTAATTTTAAATTTAACCTGAGCTAAAAAATGCGTTTTACATTTGCCAGCATTAAAGTAATAACTTATATTACTAATAGGTTCTTATGACTATCTTTATTTAAACACTTAAAAAAGTTACTAAAAAGTAATGTTTAAATCACTTTTCTCTTATTCTCAATATCCCTTTTGAAACATCCCCCGAACTATCTACTTATCTATACGTCGCTAAGCGACCACGTTGCGTATACTTGATGACCAAACTTCAGATATCATTACGTATGCACTGCAGCGTTGGCTTTAAGCTGCTGCTGTTTCATCTCCTGCCCCCTCCCTCCCCCTGGAAAAGCCATTGTTCGCCTTATTACCGCAGCACTCCCCCTTCCGCCCCCCCGGGCTGCTAATTTAGTGGCTGCACATTATTATCATAGTCATCAGCATCATTAAAACTTTAACGCAAGTTGTTTAAGCACAACACAAGAGCAGCAGCAGCATCAGGATCAGGGTAGCGCGCACAATGCGATACTTTTTATATTGCACTCTACATTAAGGCGAACGACTGCTGAAATGCCACGCCCCCAGCTGCCCCACTCCACCCACCGCCCAGCGCCAGCAGCCCTTGGTCGTTTGTTTTTATAATAACTCAACTTTAGCTGCGGTCGACTTTAATAAGCCAGCACGCAACTTGGCCAACTCAACTCGACGTGGCCGTCGCCGCAGCTCAACTCGGCTCAAACTGAACCGAACGGAACTGAACTGAACTGAACTTAAACCAACTCAGTCCGCCTCGAATTGAATCCAATGTGCGCTGCTGAAGACAACTCCACATCTTGGGGGGGCAAGTTCGGTTGGCTACTGCTGTTTTGCTGCCTTTTTTCTGTTTTTCTCGGCAAACAAAAATATAACAAACTGACGGGGCAACGGCAACGGCAACTAACCAAACTCATCAAGCGTCGGTTTAATATAATAAAATTTCAGTTTATAACATTTTGCTTCGCTGCTGACGATGCTGGTGCACTGGGAAAATATTTATCAAAATAGAAATAGTAAATAAAGAATTTGTTCCATAAGGAAGTGAAACCATTGGCATACAGATAATATATTTAATTAAATATTATAACCGTTTTCGGGGTTCTAAGATAAAGAGAATATAAAATATGGTATCTATAAAAACCATTTAACTTAGTTTATTGGCTGATTATGTAATTATTTTTCCGGGTGCACTGCTGCTGGCCGGTCTTGTTTTATTATTTTTACTCCGCTGGCGCAGCTTCCATTGTTGCTGTAGCCAAGTAAATAAAATTAACCCATTACAATGAAGTTTTTTCTGCTCTGACAACGGAGCTGCGGCAAATTTCATTAGCTAAACGTTTTAAAGTGCGCACAAAATGGCCGCCGATGAGGAGATGGGGCATGGATCCCTTGAAAGGGAGCTGAAAATAAGAATGGAATAAACCCCACCGAAGTGCCCAGCGACCCAACCACCCACCAACCCATCCTCCCACCAACCCATCCACCCGCCGAACAATGACGCTTTGAGGCAAAGGCCAAGCACATTCTCTTTACTCTATTTCCGTTCCCTTTTTCTTTGTGCCGGCGAATTTGGGTGGCTTGGAAAAAGTGGCCAACAACAACTAAAATTCATAGCAACATATAAAACATTTTCCACAACAATTTCCCTCCCTTCTGGCCCGTGGGCGTGAGCCCCACTGAATTAGCCGGCCGGCGGAGGAGAACCTTTTCACTGCCTTTATTGCAAAATATTTTAACATTTTTCGCAAGTGTTTTAAGTCGGCTTTTGTGTCTACAATGAAGTGCCATTTGAGCTGCCAAAGCTAAGCAAAAGCAGCCGCTGAAGAAGTGGCCCAACATTAGCCTCTTACTTTCTGGCCAAAACCGCTCCACTTGGCCACTCGAAAGGGGGCGAGCTCGAGAGGGGTTTGGCCAGTTCTTTTGTGGTGTGATTAAATGGCATTTAAAATGTAACTTTAGATTACTGTGAATACATATTTCGGGGCCAGTTGAGGGGCCCTTCAATTACACTCAAAGGGTTGACCTTTAGTTGAGAGCTTCTGGATAATTCTTTATGTATTTTGGGGAATTAAGAGGCTGGTGAAGTGAATAGAAGAAGATACATAGTTTAAAAATAGGTTTAGGGCCCTGCGGCACTTAACAAATATTTTGCAAAGTTGTGAAGAATTTTTCTATTCACTCAATAATTTAGATACAATCAAAAGCTTCCAAGTGCCTATCAAAATAAGTGTGCAATAAATGCCACCCCTGGCTTAAATATATTTGTATACTTTCGGTGTTTTCAAGCTTAAAACTTTTAGCCAACTGCTTATAATAATACAATTTATTGGTTTTACCTGGGATCGAAGAAACTCCAGGCTTTTATTCGATCATAAATAAGTCCTGGCAAGCCCCTAAGCAAAGTATAAATAAGACCCTCCGTCGATTGGCAACTACTTAATATTAATAAGCTCAAAGTCCCGTCCCCTTGGCCAACACCAATACCAATGGCAATCCCAGCCAATATGCTAAGTAAGCCCCAGTTCGTGACAAGTTATGCAATCGGTTTTCCCTTGATTTTCACAGGATTCGATGGCGGGATGCGGCAGTGGTTCCTCATGGAAATCTTCGACCAGCACAGTGGTCAGCTGCAGGCCAACATCAGTGCCAAGTTCGCGGCCCTGAGCGTCACGGGATTGGATGCTGGCCGCCTGTTCCGGATCTATGTGTACGCCGTCAATGGACGAGGACGCAGCGATGCCATAGCCCTCGATGGATACACCCTGAAGGCGGCCGAGAAACAGACTGGTAAGTGATGATATAGTCCCCTAAAAACCATGAATTTATGTGGATTCAGGAAAGGCTCTGCCAAAAATTGTTATCTCAATTTAGAAATATATTTCCTATTTTTTATTAAGGCAAAAAGTAAATATTTTGGAAAATAAAATTATCGAATAAAAAATTTATGGGCTTAATTTTCTCTCAGTGCTTTCAGTATTTTTTGATTTTTTTATGGTAATATCGGGACTTACGTTATAAATGACATAACTTTGCGACCGGCAAAGCCTGTGTATCAGTTTCTTGCCAAGATTGTTCCCGGTTTTATGATTATTATGCCACCTCGCAATTTAATTACGCTAAACTGCTCAATGAATTGTAAATTCCGCGACACAAAACTTTCGCCTGCAGTTTCGGGGACAGTAAACGCGAATTTTTATGCAAGCCCCATAAAGTAGCGCAAAAAATCTGAAGTGATTAGCATTAATGAATTGGGGCTGGCAAAATGCGGAAGGAGAGTTCCTTTATTGAGGGTAAGGGGTCTAAACGAAAAAGGAAATTGTAATGCTAATTAGCCAAAGGAAGAGCTGACGGGAATTTTATTTTCATTTTTGTACATTTCCCTTTTTTTTGGGGGCGGGGTAAGGATGGAGAAGGAAGTCGAAAGGCGGCAAGAGAATCTCGGAGGGACAGTCACATTTTGTGTAAACAACTTGAGCCGACATTTCAATTTTTCATAAAGTCAGTCGGAGCAATGGCAACGGGGAAAAGTGCAAAGCAAACAGCAAACAGAAGGAAAGCCGGGCCAGCCAGAGATGGAAATCGGAAAAGAAAATTGTCTTGGCTAGGTCAAAGAGTAGATGCTCTGAGCAAAGGTTAAGCTTGATTATGATCAGCATTTGTAGGGGATTCATTCGCTCAAAGGAGAGATTTACTAACCATTGTTGGAAGGGGAATTCTGACATGATTGGGGGATTTTTTAGTAGGGAAAAAAACGGCCAATATTAGCTATTTTTTTTTAGGATTTAACAAAAAATGTAATTTATAATTTAGTACTTTATAAGACTTCTATAACAAAAATAAGATCCAAATCTTTTTATTCTTGATTTTGAGATAAAAAATTCCATAAAATATTTCCTTAGCTCCCTTTTTAAAGGCTTCCTTAGACATTTACTAAACATTTCACTTGGATTTACCTTTGCAGTCGCCCTGACCTCGTACAAGGGCAGTGCCCAGAGTCCGGATAACTTCGAGCTGACACCGATCCTGTCGATTGGCATCTTCGTGGGCATCCTGGTGGCCATCGTGTGCATCGGGATCGGCACCATTGCCGCACTGAAGCTGCGCTCGCACAAACACCAGCAGCAACAGAAATTCGTACATCCCAATGCGAAATTCTCACGTCCGGGCAATTTGCAAATTAAGGACAAAATCTCATTGCCACTGAGTCACTCCGAGGAGATGTACGACGAGAAGAATCCCGATGTGGTGCCCTACAATGAGGGTAAGTTGCCGGTGCCCGCGTTCCCGGTTCCTGGATCCCCCAGCCCATCCTTCTGGCTGCTACCCCCAAGATAAATGGCGTCTGCCCGGGCTTCTGTTCACAATTTATGGACGCCGGCTTGAGGCTTGCCTTTATGCAAATGCATTTGACAGGCCGTTCGGCTCATGCAGGCAAAACAAACAGGTCCTGAAGTCCCGTCCTCAAGAGCTGGCTGCATTTTTGTGCCAGTGCTGAAATATTTAAATGACAGCTAATTGCTGTCAGGTCCTCGCCGGTTAGCTTGTTTGCTCGTGTGTCTGCAGTCCTGAGGTCCTTAAAGACCCTTTTAAACGCCAGAACGGGGGTAGAGCGCTGCTTTGGTCCTGCTTTAGAAGCAGCAGCAATTTCACTCACTGCACGTGCTCGCTTGATTAATGGCAATCAAGAAATCAAGCGGCAGCCAAAAGCAGAAGCAGCAGCAGCACAGCACAACAATTTAATCAATTTTCCAAACGTAAAGCAATTTCATGGCCAACAAAAAAATGGGGAAAAAAACACTAAGGGAAAAGCCAAGGAAAATTGGGCAGGAAGAAAACTTGCTGCCGAAAATCACCAAAAGATTTGAGGGCGTCGGCCAGGCCAGAAACTTTTCCCAGGCTCTCTTGCTACTTAACAACAAAACAGAAACGACGACCATCTCAAACTTTCCCCGAACTAACTAAGCGTTCTCCATTCTGTTTCATTTCGTTCCGCCCTCTCCGCTTTCCCCCAAACTTTCCATCCCCCCCCGGAAAATTTCCATCCAGTTGATGGCGAATATAAACAAAAATCAGCAACACAAACGCCATCGGGACATCTTTCGACGACCAGCGAGGTGGAAATCAGCTGCAAGCCGGGCTCAACATCCGGCGCCGGAATCCTCCCGGCCAACTCGGCGGACAGTGGCACCTATCAGAGCAGCAAGGTGAGTCAAGTCGATGCTCCAGCTCCAGCTCCAGCTCCGGGATTCTCCGGCCAAAACCGTTGACGGCCCAAAAACTTTTGGCCAGCGAAAAGTTTTAATTACAGTCGAACTACTCTATGACGAACTCCCCTGAGTGCCGACAACATTGCCATGACAAATGCTTTGATTTGATGTCGCAAATTTCTTGCGAAAATCTTAATGCTCTTGAAAACAGTTTGGGCCAGATTAGAAAATAAACTTGTGATTATAGCCCTGCCCCGAAATCAGTTGGCAAAGAATCATTTGGGGCCCTCCTTGGGGACTGGTTACTCCGGCTCCCTCAAGGAGTTAGCTCACCTGTGTTTCCTGGAAGGCCAAATTGGTTGTTTTTAAATTTAATTGAAATTTGTGTTGCCTGTAATTACCTTGACAAGTGCCTTGATTTTGTGTTGCTCGTTTCCTAGAACTCCAGGAAAACCCTAATGCTTTTGAAAACAATTTGATTAAATCAGGAGGAATATAAAGGAAAAGCAACTTTTTTTTTACGATGTGGTTATTCGACAGGTGAATGATTTTTTTTAGTAGAGGACAGTCAACAAAAATTGTAAAAAAATAATATCTTATTATTATTATGAACTAATATTTAAATAAAAATGTAGATATCTTCACGGAATGTTAAGAAATGTTTTTAAAAATCACTTTTGTAAACCAAATTACAATCAAAATATTTTTGGATCAAAAAGCTTCTTTATTTAACTTTCTTAGAAAATCTCCATTCAATATAGATTTTAACTTAAAGAATTAAATAGGTTAGATAAAACATATTACTATTTTAAGCAGAGTAAAGCCAATGTAGTGGTACCAGGGTTCCCTGGCGTGGTTCCGACTGTATACTCCCGTCCAGTTGGGTGCCTCTTAAATCCCCGGAAGTTCCCCGATGACAGTTTATTAAATGCCTCCCCGATTTTACCCCCTCCACAGGACGATGAGCTGCACTACGCGGAGCTGTCGCTGACCAACATGCCGTCCGGCAGCGGAGGCGCCTCCAAGAAGGGTCAGCCGGGCGTCGGGGTGGGGGTGGTGCAGCAGGTGGTGCAGCAACAGCAGCAGCAGCAGGGGCAGGTGCAGCACCCGCACCCCCTGATGGGTGGCACCTTGCCACACGGCTCCAGCATGCGCAAGCTGCTGCCCACCATTCCGGCGACGGCGACGCTGCAGCGCCACAAGCCCAATGCGGGCGGACTGCAGCATCCGCACCAGCACGCTCCGCCGCCCACGTACGACTACGATTACTTTGAGGAGCCGACGATATATGCGCAGATTGATGCGTACAAGACGATGCAGGTGGACACATCCGCTGGAGGAGTGGGAGCAGGTGCATCGGGTGGGGCTGGGGCATGCATCTCCTCGCCGGGGTCGCATGGCACCCCCTCCACAGTCTCGCCGGGCACCGTGCAGATGTACACCCTGCCCCAGCACCCCGGTGGCTACCACACTCTGCCGCACAATCATCACGCACAGCAGCAGCTGGCGGGCGGTCCGCAGAACTCCGCTTCGATGATGCAAATGATGCAGCAGCAGCAGCAGCAGCAGTTGCACCACCATCCTGCCTCCAACATGCCGCCCTCCTACCAGCAGCACCAGCAAAATCAGCAGCAGCAGCAGCAGCAAATGGCCCATGGCCAGATGCTGGTCTCGAGCAACAGCAGCGGATTGGCCTCCACCACGGCGGCGGTGGCCAGTCCCAGCAGCTCCCTGTCGGGACTCTCGGGCGTGGGCAAGTCCTATTCCCGCGAAATCGTCACCGTTCGCACCCCGCTCATGTATTCGCAGCAGGAGAGCTGCGTCTAAGGTCTCCCGGGCATGGATTCAGCCAATCCGCACTCACCCGAGTCCCGCAAATCTCACAAATAGCCCAAATCACCCGATTATCTAGTCATGTAAGTCTCGAGCTCTTCGTGGTTGGTGTCTAGGCTAAGGCTTGCCAAAACGAATTGAATTGAATCGCAGAATTGAATCGTTTGTGTGCTCGTCGAGGAACTGAATATTTTTAAATGCAAAGCTTAGGGCTGCCACAACACCCCTTGAATATTCTGAGCATCATTTCTTAAAAACTAAGGCTTTTTCTTCCCACTTAACCAAAATTTGTTATTTACTTTTATGTACTTTTATAGTCTGAAAAACACACTTCAATCAGTAACTAACTTTGTTTACTTTAGAAAATTAAATTATAAATTATATTTTTAATAACCCTAACTTTTATGTATTTATAGACCATTTTTCAACATTAATTTTAGACTTACAAATTTAAAACGTCCCCAATGTGGCATCTGGGCTAGTAAGTTAAACAGTTTGTTTTTTCCAAAAACGTTTACAATTTACATGCATAAACAAAAGCGTTAATGCGGCATAAAAATGTAAGCCATAAATTCAAAATTCCCAAACAGTAATTTTAATAAATCAAAATCGATTACTGAAAATAAGCAGCAGAAGGGCGATACTGATTCATTATTTATGGTACTTCTCTCACAAATGGAAACATGTTTAAAGGCGGCCAGAGAAATTTAATTTGTAGGCCTACTTTTGAGCAGTTAGAGCCAGAAAGCGGCGCAGCAGCAGAAGAATGTTCCTTCCTTACAGTAAGTACTCAGATGGACACACAGTCTATGCAATATTTTTTCAACAGATTACTTCACACAAGCGAGAAATAATTAATTTTCCAAGGAGACTTTGTAAATGTTTGTAAATGTCAGCTGGCAAGTAGAGGGCTGCAGTTTTTTAGCAATTAGGCTCAAAGATCGCATACATCTAGTTCATAATTAGTAAGTATATCCTCGGTATAATAGACTTAAAGCTCACACTCACTCAACCGAAGATAGACGAGCAATGCGAGGACGCAACTTCTTGGCAATTAAATGGAAAATAAATTACATTATTCGAATCTATGGTAAACAATATAAATGAAACGAACACTCACACACGCAAATTAGCTGCAATTAGCCTAGCATAAATGAATACTAAGTATTAATGTGTAAATAGCAAAATCGTAAATCAAATTTATTTTACAAAACCCAAAAGCAAATCAAACAGAAGCGCTGCAAACTAATGAATGTAAATTAGTTGCACATTCTTGGCGAGAAACTCCAAAAGACTATAAATAACAAAAAGAAAACACAACAAGGACCTATCGATGGTATGTAAACTTTGAAAACAAACGAAAAAATAACAAAGCCAGAAAAAAAACAAAGGGGAAAATTGTTGTTTGTAAATTGCATTTATATATCAAATTGTATTTTTTCTCTTCAATGTATAAATCAATGTTTGAACTGTGAAAAGGCATAGAAATAACAAAATAAATGCACCCTGTAAATTATTGTTACATTTTAATATTTGTGTTTAATGAATGGAGAAGTGAATACACAAACAAAACGAAAAGCTATACTCATTTAAAGTTGAGCTGTAATTGTAATAGACAGAATAATGGCCCAGCATGGCGAGTGCAATTTCCATTTCAAGCTAGTTAAGACAAAAAAGGGAAGAAAAACCAGAAAATAAACTAAAAAAAGAAGCAAGTGATTTCTCTTACATCAATTAGAATGAAATACAAACAAACAAAAGTACATTTATAGGGTCGGTCATCATCTATGCGTATATTTCTGCATGTAAGTGTTCCAACCAATATGAATCTAAACTAAGTGTAGCTAATTTAACATCTAAACGAAGCCATAAAAGATACTTGTAAAATATACTAATGATTTGGTCTAAAGCAAGGCATATACTCTACAAATGAATTATGAATGTATGTAACGATTAAGCACTCGAAACGATATTGAAAATACCCCTGCCCTATCCCAATGAATACAAGGAATACAATAATAACTTGAGACACAAGAAGCAAACTGAACAGCAAACAACTGAATGAACTCAACCAAATAAATCCATACAAAATTTCAAGGAAAAGCCGAGTATTTCTTTCGCTTTGAGCGCGGGCTTACGGATTTTTCAGATTTTGGATTTCGTATTGCAGATCTCAGATGTCTGCCTCGGTGGCATTATCCCTTCTCAGTCAGCGATGAGAGCTCAAAAGAAGTCTCGGCCCATTAGCGACAAGGCTTTCACTGCTGCAATGTTGCAACAATTTTAATGCACACACAAGTGCAGTGAGGGAAATTCTTATTCATAAGCTAATATATGGTATTTACTTCGATTAAAATACAAGGGTTTTTATTTGATAACCAGGTATGTTTATTTTTTTTGATAAACATAGTTAATTATTTAAAGATTGTGTTATATAGTTTAAACACATTTATTAGAATGAGTGTCATGATATCATAAAATTATATTTATTTTTAACCTTTTATTGTTTATTTTTTAGATTTTTTTGTCAAGTCCTTTGGCTTCAGAGGCTAATTATCGTTTTTCTAGGGTCTTTATTTGTATCTTAGTAATAGAGTAAATAACTATATTTACATTAATGAGTTTTTACGGTGTATTATTTATAATATAAAAATATTTTTGTAAAAGATTATGTTATTTATGATATAAACATATTTATTTAAATTAATGTCAAGGGTTCTTTTGTTTATGGTTACAGTTTTGAAATAGATGATGGCATGGGTTTATAGTAATTTTCCTCTGTGTAAGAAGCGAAACTGGCGAACATAAATTGACAATGCAATGTTGTTGGCGTCTTCTTGCAGCAGAGCAGGCCCCAAGGCCAGAAGCGAGGCAAGTAGCCTTTTCAAATTGTGCACTCAAATGGACACAGGCGAGGACAAGCGACGACGTGGCGTATGAGTTATTTGGGCATGTGTATGCGAGCGGGACACAAACAGCTCTTCCATTTGGCTTTCCTCATTTTCCTTGGCACTGGGCTTGCTTTTTTTCCATTTTGTTATTTTTTTTTTTTTGGCAAACGTTTGCATGTGCAGCGAAGCGTAGATCTAAGAGAAATAAGACGACAGCAGGAGACATCACATGGATTTGTGGCCTGGCAATGGCAATGGTCATGTTTGACAAGCCACCCGGGCTGCTCATGACTTTGCTCTCTGGCCATCTCCTCGGTCTTTCAAAGTATTTGCGTTACTTTGTTTCGCTTGGTCCAAAATTAAAAAGCACACACACAATGGCTGGCAAAAATGGAAGCGAACAGGAGACAGAAATTGAGATGGCCAGACGGACAGAAAATGAAGCTGCAGCCCAATAATAACGACTTTGTGCAGAGGTACACTCAAATTTATTTAGATTTTTAGAGCCACAAAAAAATTGATTTGATTTGGTTTTTATAAAATTGTTAATAATAACTATCTTCTTGAAAAAACGTATACTTGGCAAGATGCAGCTATGTGTATGATAATAATATATTTTTTAGGAAAGCTTAGGAACATATTTGCCAAGTGTAAGGAGAGACAAAGTTCGGTGCCCGGACTGCCTCATATGTCACTTTGTAGACCGACAGCCCTGGGAGACTCCTTCCGGAGTAATTTATGTGCCGCCTTTTATCGGGCAGAAAATGTCGTTGGCTCTTTGCTTTGCCGACAGATTTGGCAAAATTAAAAACTGTGAAGTCTCCGGTCAATTAAGCATATTTTCGACGTGGTGTGGGCCACCAATTGCTGGCTGGAACGGAAGAGCTTTAAGAAAGAGCTGGTCGAGGCTAGAAAGTACTCGAGTTGAGGAGCCGTATTTATTTTATAAAATACACCAGCACTTTTTCGCCGCACAGCCATGCATATTTATAGGCACCATCGATCCATTTTGGACGGGATATGAAGGGGACCTCAATCAGGCTCCCTCGATGGCTGGTTGGCCGGCACTTGAACAACCCTTCAGTGGGTTCCTCTTCGCTTTTGTACCCATCATCCATTGTTATCTGCTGGCCATTTGTTATGCGCAGACCAGGCACCAAACACCGTTCCGTTCGATGGCAACCAGGTCAGTTTATCCTGGCCATGGCCAAGGGAGCGCTCGGTGGTGGCGAGGTTGGACACCCATTCATCAGAATCGGGGGGCGCATAATGCAGGCGTATTTATAACATTTGACAGAGCATCCACAAAGCAAAACGAAACGTAGCGAATCGGAAGCGCAGCCAGGCAATCCTTAATCGTACTCACAGGCCCGAACTCTCGAGCACTATTTATAATTATTGCACTCGGGGATTACGGCGTCCTTTGGCACATGTGAGCTGCATCCGAGTGCAGGCGAGTGCAGGCAAAACAATCTCATTACCATTACTTTTAAGATGCTCAAACTTTCAATCAATTTCCCCAGCAATATCCGCCGGGGCACTCGGCACTGCTTGGGGACCTCGAGGAAGTCTCAAGCACTCGCTTCTCGGCCATTGTTGCTGCC
Organism: Drosophila biarmipes; assembly: GCF_025231255.1. Taxonomy (NCBI): domain Eukaryota; kingdom Metazoa; phylum Arthropoda; class Insecta; order Diptera; family Drosophilidae; genus Drosophila; species Drosophila biarmipes. The sequence goes on along the minus strand of NC_066616.1, from coordinate 26,766,821 downwards.
TCTATGTACCCTGTTCTCTGAGTAAGTAAGGGGTGTATTCGGCTTAATGGTATTATGATACAACATATTTAGAAATCACATGATGTACGAAGAAATTGTATCTTTTATTTTTTAAGATTCTTATAAGAGACAAGATAAGATAAGTTGAAGCAAAATATTTCGTTTTAACAGTACCTTTTCTATGACAAACCAATTTTATTTTGATTGATAATTGATTTAAGGACTAAAAATGTTTTTAAAACGTGGGCATCTCGTCTGATTCTTTGGTAAATAAATATTCTAAAGAGAAAATATTCTAAAAGAGATATACATATCTCCCAAATTCTCTGATTTTTCCCCCATTCCAATAGGTATCTGGGGGTGCTATCACCCCTAAATTCTGCCACTTTCCAGTCCCGATGGCGCTGTGCGGAGGCAGCGACGCCCAAGTTGACAGCATTGTTTTGCACCATGACGCAGCTGATGCTCCAGGAATTGCTTGCTTTGAAGTAAACAAGCAATTTTGCAAAAGAAAGCAGCGTAGCACCCTTTCCTGCCCCAGACGCACTCGTATGCATAACTGGGGGCCTGCTCCGGCTGCTCAGCCTCTTTGCTGTCAGCTGTCAATGCACTCGACGCGTCTGCTCCCCCAAACCCTAGCCCACACCCCATTTCCCAAACCCATTTTCCGCGCCCGCTTTTCCTGCTGCATTTTTTATGCTGCATTGCACTTTGACTTGGCGGGGCTTTGTTTGCTCGTTCGATACTCGTAGACTGCCTTATCGCGGGTGAGTATTATTTTTGTGTCCGCCCCCCGTCGTCGTCGAGAACGTTGTCATCAACATAATCATCAGTGGTAAAGTTTCGGCATTCACCCTCCTCGATATTAAAATGTCTTTTGAAGCCAGCGAGCTGCTCGCCTGCTCAGCCAGGGCATAATTAACAAATGCCTTATATGCAGATGAAAGGGGCAGACGAAGTACAGTACCGAGGTCTTGCAGTTCGCATGACAAATGTTGGCCAATAAATTACAGTTACGCCTGCAATAAATATTCAAAAAGGAATGCCGGACAACCCCAAAAATGGTCACAGCAGCCCAACTGCTAACTAATGATCTATTAGCCCCGGACTTGTGTCCTCGTTGGCTCGGCGCAACTGTATCTGTATCTGTATCTGTTTCTGCAAATGTATCCGAGTTTCTCATATCCGGCGCTCGTCTTATTAGTTCACAAAAGCGACCACGTTTGACTTTTATTACACTCACTGTGTCGGTCGTTGCAGAAGTAGTTTTCCGACACACAGAACATTTATCTTGCTTTGCCCGGATTTCGGGATTCCACCGGATGTTGGCCAACTTACAAATGAGCTGGGTATTCAATTTGTCTAAACTGATGCAAATATGATTGAACCCATTTGTTTGCGCCAAAATGGGAAAAGAATCTCCGGGCGGTTGGCAGCCAATTTTTGGGGGGTTCAGAAAGAGCTTAGCTTATTATTGCTTGAAGGGAATGAAAGTCCTACACGGAGATTTTTATTTAACTTAACTTTTTAAGAGCATATATTGGGTAATTTAATATTGGAAAAATCAAATGTGTGTAGCCTTAAACATTAAATAATTAAAATAGTAAATAATCTTAAAGACCATAGCTCATCCGAAAAATATTTATATATATTAAAAATTTAACTAATCTAGTCAAATATTTTTGTTATGTTTGCCATACCTATGGTATGATTATGGATTAAACTTACTTAAATTAAAATTAGATCTTACTTCAATAATAATGCAATATAATTAAACCTCACTTAGAAAATATTGTTTTGTGGCATTACATGTTTCACTCAGGTTTAATATTACATTGTTCTTAAATATTTCTATTACTTAAACGTTTTACCAATATCTTATGATTGAATCACAGAAAGATTCATGGACTGTGGCGCCGCCAACTTTCAAGTGAATCAATTGTGTTTCTCTCATCATCAAAATCTTTCAAACAGCAATTGCTTTGGCTGCAGAAAGAGTTTGCCACCTCAGTCAAACTTCTGCAAAACCCAAAAACTTTAACTGCCATCTGGATGCCATTTATCGCAGTGGCATTGGCGATGCCGGAAAAAGTGTCTAATGCGCGTTTTGGCGACACTTTTCATATGGACAAAAGGAGACTGGGAAACAAAACTGCAAATCCAACTAAAAACTCGACGCCAGTCGTTCGGAGCTAAAACAAAAGTTTTGCGAGCGCAAAACATTTTATTGCACTCTTAAGAAGCTGCACTACACATTTCGTATTTCGCATTTCGCATTACGTATACGCCATGCAGTACGGCCAAGAGAGAGCCCGTAACTCCCCGAGCCCAAGTAAAATATGAAATATATTTCAACTTTTGCACACACCGAAATATGTGTGGCATTATGGCGGCGCAGGCAGGGCGGTGCAGCTGCAAATATGCGGCCAAGTCGCTGCCTGGAACAAGCCTTAAGCATCTGGGGCATGCTACAAACGAGAGGAAAGAATGCCGAGCTTGGAACAGCAAAAAAAAAGAAAGGAAAGGGGGTGGAAATTCGGGGCAAACTCAACCTCGCTACTGGGGAAAATATGCCATGACACAAATACGCGCCGCATGACCCAACGAGGTGGAAAAGTTTGCCTTGGCTGGAATGGAATCCAAAATCCAAGTCCGAGCTCAGGTGAAAACTATGTGCGCCTGATGGGCGAGGGCGAGGGCGGGGGCGGTGGGGTGGTAGGGGCGTGGCTGTGGATGGTGCGATTGCATTTCAAGGCCATTCCGGGCAAATGGAAAATTATTTGCTCCCTGTCATTATTTTCCCTCAGCTCAGCTTGGCTTAGTCTAAGTGCATTCCGTGCCGATGTCAGAAAATCTATTCAAGGTCCAACGGATTGCTATTATTTATTTAACTCAACACACTTTCTGTATTTTATTTTGTCCATTGCCACTCTCTAAAGTCCGAAGATTTGTCAGATTAGTTGGATCTTTGAGATACATTTTAAATGTTTTCCCTGCAGTCAAGAAGAACAAATAATGGGTTTATTTAAATACTTTTCAAGGAAACTATACAATTTTATATCTTTAAATGTGTGGCTTCAATAAAATCTTTGATTGAGTACAACTCAACCCCCTCAAATCTTTTTGCTTCCCAATCAGCAGTGTAAAAATCTTCATATTATTGACAGTAAATCGATGACACTGTTCTGCACTTTGGCCAGAAAACTATGCTGCCTTCAACTCAAACAAGGAATTCCTCGCTGGCCAATCAGCAGATTATTACCCGCACTTTGAATATCTTGCTCGAAACTCGTGTTCAACATTTATAAGCTGTCACGCCTCCGTTTGCAAAGAGAGCTCCTATTTATCATGTGGCCGAGCGACTGCCACACAGGAAGCTGGGGATTTTGCCGGCCACAGTGCGTATGCGTGACACTGCCGGGCAGGGGATTTGGGCGTAAAATGCACTTTTAGCCGCAGGACCCGCCGCTTTGCGCAATGTTTAATTAATTATCAATTAATGTGTTACAAACCGCAACGGCATTAATTTCATACGCCGCGTTGCACATCCGCAATAACGCAGTGAGACGATTGGATTGGATGGGATTGGTTTGGATTCGATTGGATTGGAATGTGCTGGATTGGATGGAGGCTGGGGTGGCAGCAGCATCGCCATCATCATCATTATCATGCACAGCGCCTGTAAAGCTGTCATAGCTTTGATTATTATCGATTTCTTATTAAGCTTAACAGGGCCTCGTGTGTGAGTGAGCCATTTTCGGTTGGCCGGCCAGTACATATTATTAGTGCGTCTGTGTGAACGGCCTGCACTTAGCCCATCAGCAAATAGGCAAATTGGTGGGTTAGCGCATAAATATTTGGGTCAAGCAATGGCTGTGGCTACATGGGCCCAAAGCAAACACGGCAGGCCATCGGAGGCACATTATCGGGACAAACAATGGGGTTAATTCCACGGTTATCTGGTCAGAAGCTCATGATTTGGCTAAGCTAAGGTAAATGTATACATTGCATTAGCAGCAATATCAAACAATATCATGCAGGGTAGTCAATATGTTTTCAAAAAAATTATATTATAATTGTTAGTAATTTATTTGCCTAAGTTTTTAAGTTGTAACATGTGGCGAAACATAAGTAGAACACACTTAAATGCCAGATGTTTTGGCCTTCTGCGACCTATCTCAACTTCGGACTCGACCCGGCAGATAACTATCTTGGCCCAGTCGATGCCCCGGCTCTGTGCGCCAGATCCTGATATTTATGAATGGCCCAAAAGTCCAGGGCCGAGTTCCCAGCCCGACTTCGTGCTACCAACCAGAAGCTCCCATCGCCTTGGTTGTTGTTCTCACTCAAAGTCAACTCATTTTTTCTCATCTAATGCACGCTGGGGATCAATTTGCCATGTAAACAATTTATTGACTGTTTTGTTTAGTGCGCTTTTGGGATACTTTCGCTCGAGTTTTGCTTCTGCGCATGCTGGCTAAGTAAACACAAAGTTACAGAAAGGCCAGAAGCGACAGCCTTAAATCTCCGCTCGGCCACTAGGAGTTTTAAAGCGTGAAAATTCATTAGTGAATTTCCGGCAAAGGCGTGTTAATTAAGGTGCTGTGTGAGCCCCGTTCAGCCTGACCACAGCCAAAGCCTCCAATTAATTTTAATTACAGTTTGGCAGCAGGGCGGCGAAAAGAAGAGAAGTGATAGAAAGTAAGCGGCGAAGATGCAGAAAACAGCAACAAACTGTTTGTGTTTTCACACCTTTTGGCCAGCAAATGCGCTGTGAAGCAGCAGGGCCGAGAGACATCAACCTGACCTGACCCGCCTGGCCGCAACTTTGTGCGCAGTTTTTGAGCTCTTCTTCAATTTTTCTTATACTTTCTATACCCTCTAGAGGAAGAGGTGTATGGATTTGACCAGCAGTTCACCAGCAAAATAACAGACAATTAAGTTACACGTCTTATGATGTCTTATTCAACCTTTTTCATTTATAATGTTCATAAAATATCATTAGAAATCATTAAAATATATACGAAAATGTAAAAAAAAGTTGAGGATTAATTTCAGATAATTGTATGTTTTGTAAATTTCTGGCAATAGGTATCACAGGGTCTGAATAGTTCCTCTAATCAATCTACTCTTCACTCGCTTGTTAAAAGTGTTCTGCCTCGCGGTTTTCTTGTTACTTTGCCCATCCGCCGTGTATTTCCATTTCTTACTGGCCTCGGCTAGGATTTCTTTTCTACATTTGCTTACACTAATTATGACCCCAGGTGAGTTGGCCCGTCCCGCCTGACACTGCATGTAATTAGTGGTTAAATTGCCGCCCAGAGGTCAGCGAAGCCAAGACATCTCGGTGGTTGGGTGGTGCAGCCCTCGGCGTCAAGGTGTCATGCTCATTATCAAGTGGCTTACATTCGCGGGGGGCGGTGATGAGGTGGTGGGGGTGTTCCAACTCAAAGTGCTTCGACACGAGGCCAACCTTCTTTGCCTTGAGTGGATTAATTTTCCCCCATCCCCCTCCCCGTTTCGCGCTAATTAGAAAGCGAATTTGGATCGTTAGTCGAACGTTTGGCAAGTGCAATAAGATCGCAGACAATTATCCGCCGGCTTATGGAGACACAAAATGCCCCGGCAGACAAATGGTAGAGATTTCGAGCTAAACAAAGAGACTGGGGGGAAATAAAATCAGCATCATAAGGCATTTTAATTCATAAGCTGACATTTGTCTCGCTGGCCAACGTTGACTGCCTGACTGGCTGGCTGAAATGGAAAAGATATTTCATGCTCATTTACATGAAATTTTCATTATGCGCCGCACGCTGGAACGCTGAAACTTATGCAATGCCAGCCAGCAGACGGATTTGGGGGGGAAATTGAGGCGGGAAAATAGGGCGGGAAAACAGGGCGGGAGTGACGGGAAAGACGGAAAGCCAGCAACAAAATCGCGTTCGTTTATCATCGCCGGCGACATCGTCCCGACTATGATGTTGATGCTGATGTTGATGAGCGCACAGACAGCCAAGGACATGATAAAGAATGGGCGCGGACTGGGGAGCGGTATAGGGAGCGGGCTAGGGAACGGGAGCGGTATGGCTGGGTTGATGATGCGAAGGAGCGGACGACAAAGCGTGTGACAGCATTTTGCATACGCTGATGAATCCATCATCTTTACTCAACGTCACATCATCAAATCCGCAGCGCTTAGTTATACTTTGTGAGCGGTGGCGGTGGCAGCAGCTACTCCTGCACTTCCTACACTCCGGCATCCTGCATCCTGAATCTGCAATCCGAAATCCTGTGGATCCCCGACACATCCTGTCGCCAGCCTTGGGTTCCCTGGCAGCCACCTGCAGATCCCACGTATGTAAATATATGCGGGCCAGGGGCATTGGCAGCTGAAGGAAGCACGACACATCAAACACTTGTCATCAGACGACGCATTCGCATTGGCTGTCCGCTGATGCTACCTAGGCGCCTTTGATTTCAATGCACAGAGGGAAAAAATAATCAGAAATCGAATACAATGTAAAAGAAAATAAATGGTAAAAATCAATCAAGTTCCTTATAAATATAAATGATGGGTTTCGAATACTTGTTTTGAAATCTTAAAAATAAAACGTTGTCTTTAGATTACTTATAGTATTTAAGGTATGTTACATGATACATAAACTTAACTTTTACTGTCTACTTTTTCCATTTTTTTTCAGTGCACTTCCCACCGATCTGAGTGCTTTGTGCACGCGACGAATACGTAATGGCCTTTTTTCAAGTGCATTCCTTTAATTGTTTAACGCAAAGATCCCAGACTTGCGTCTGTGTTGACAAAGTGGCCCCCATGCTGCACCCCTGCCCCCTCCATCGCCTGCAGCCCTGTCCCCTAACAGTGCCACGCCCCCCAGCCCTTCCCGCCCACTGCACGTACACTCGTTGGCACTTAAGGGGATTTGTTTAATTGAAACGAATGCAGGGCCAAAAGCGAGGGCGGCAAGCAAAACAGAATGAACCAAAGCCAAGGAAAGAAAGACGCTGGCAAAATGAAAAACGAAAGACAAACTGCTGTTGGCCGAAAGCAGGAGGCTTGGGTTTGAGTTAAGATGTGACAGCAGCTTAGTCCAACAAATAAACAAAAATGCACTTGGCTTTCGGTGGGTGGTGGGTGAAATGGCTGCGAACAATCGTAACAAACGCTGGCCAATGCCAAAAGCCGTCACTGAGGCCTCCACACAGCAGCTGTAACAATAAACGGCCATTTGGCTAATTAGAAAACGCTTTCGTCATCAGCTGGTCAAGGTCAAGTGGTTCGGGGTTGATGTTGATCCCCAGCTAAGAATAGAGTCAAACTTTTGCCATGTCAAAGGTCGAAAGGCTAAGCTCTGATTGAAATAAGTTGGCAATTATACTTCCAAAGAGGCGCTCAAAAGAAGAGGCAATCAAATCCTCACGGAATTTGATTCTATATACGAAGGATGAGGGTTAGATGGGGTAAAACAAATGTTTTTGGCAATGGTAGCCTATCAAATTTGGTAACTCTTAAAATATTTATCTGATAAATTTGAATTTTGGATGGTAACTTATACAAACACCACCTTTACCTATATTTATCTTATGTATAACTGATATTTTTGTAGACATTTTTTGATGTTACTTGGCCAAAAATGGTCTGAAACCTAAAAGGCGCACAGTTTTATAACCAAGATAATTGATCGCAATCATATTCCGGCTTGTTCTAAAAACTAAAAATTTTCTCAAATTTTCAATTTTTTTACAAGGGGTAGCATCGTCTTTTTTTGCGAAATTGGGTCAAAAATTTAATTTTTTAGCTGTGAATGCCAGTTTGTTGGAAATTTTATTACGAGTTCAACGAGGTACAGTACTCTATTTTTATACTATTACTTTTATTTTTAAGCCAAAAATACCTAGTATTTTTACGTGGAAAATGAGATAGTAGTTTTTTGGCGAAAAACGGATATTTTCCTTTAACCTTTTCTGGTGTAACTTGGTCAAAAATGGTCAGAAACCTACAAGACGCATTGTATTGGACTGCTAACAAGCTAGACAACTAATCGTAGTAATTTTCTTGCTGATTCTAGAAACTAAAAATTTTGTCAAATTTTCAATTTTTTTCAAGGGGTAGCATCGTCTTTTTTTGCGAAATTGGGTCAAAAATTAAATTTTTTAGCTGAGAATGCCAGTTTGTTGAAAATTTTATTACGAGTTCAACGAGGTACAGGATTCCATTTTTAGACTATTACTTTTATTTTTAAGCCAAAAATACCTAGTATTTTTACGTGGAAAATGAGATATTAGTTTTTTGGCGAAAAACGGATATTTTCCTTTAACCTTTTCTGGTGTAACTTGGTCAAAAATGGTCAGAAACCTACAAGACGCATTGTATTGGACTGCTAACAAGCTAGACAACTAATCGTAGTAATTTTCTTGCTGATTCTAGAAACTAAAAATTTTGTCAAATTTTCAATTTTTTTCAAGGGGTAGCATCGTCTTTTTTTGCGAAATTGGGTCAAAAATTAAATTTTTTAGCTGAGAATGCCAGTTTGTTGGAAATTTTATTACGAGTTCAACGAGGTACAGGATTCCATTTTTAGACTATTACTTTTATTTTTAAGCCAAAAATACCTAGTATTTTTACGTGGAAAATGAGATATTAGTTTTTTGGCGAAAAACGGATATTTTCCTTTAACCTTTTCTGGTGTAACTTGGTCAAAAATGGTCAGAAACCTACAAGACGCATTGTATTGGACTGCTAACAAGCTAGACAACTGATCGTAGTAATTTTCTTGCTGATTCTAGAAACTAAAAATTTTGTCAAATTTTCAATTTTTTTACAAGGGGTAGCATCGTCTTTTTTTGCGAAATTGGGTCAAAAATTAAATTTTTTAGCTGAGAATGCCAGTTTGTTGGAAATTTTATTACGAGTTCAACGAGGTACAGGATTCCATTTTTAGACTATTACTTTTATTTTTAAGCCAAAAATACCTAGTATTTTTACGTGGAAAATGAGATATTAGTTTTTTGGCGAAAAACGGATATTTTCCTTTAACCTTTTCTGGTGTAACTTGGTCAAAAATGGTCAGAAACCTACAAGACGCATTGTATTGGACTGCTAACAAGCTAGACAACTGATCGTAGTAATTTTCTTGCTGATTCTAGAAACTAAAAATTTTGTCAAATTTTCAATTTTTTTACAAGGGGTAGCATCGTCTTTTTTTGCGAAATTGGGTCAAAAATTAAATTTTTTAGCTGAGAATGCCAGTTTGTTGGAAATTTTATTACGAGTTCAACAAGGTATGGCATTCCATTTTTGGACTACCATTTTTGCTTTTATTGCTTCGCTTAAAATACTGAATTTTTTAATTTGAATTTCGGTCTTATCACTAAAAAAAATCATTTAGTTTTCAGTTATTACAAATCTAAAATTAATTCAACAAGTGTTAACTACCCCCTTTCTTTCGCCTGGGCCTAATTCCATGCAAATTAAAATGTCAACGAAACCATCATGAAGGCAGGGCACTTATGGCCAATTGGATAACATCACAAAACGTCGGGGGGTCCGCAGGACAAGCGACTTTCGTAAACAGTCCACTTGATGACTGAAAATTGAAATTGAAACCGTAAGACGAGTCTGCTGAGACAAGTGAAAGGAATCAGGCAAATGGCCAGCTTAGTCACTTGGTCAGCGGCAAGGAGCATTTTGAGAAAGAGTCCAGGCTCCAGAGTCCAGAGTGTCAGGACAAGGCAAGGGCATGACAAAGGGAATGGTCTTTAATTAAATTACGAGCAGTCAAAAGCAACTTTGATCCCTTTTTACATTGCTCTCTATTGCAGCTTCTTTGCTCGGTCTATCTGTCAGTTGGCCTTCCGATTCTCTCGCACTCGGCCCAGTGGAAAACTTGACTTGTGTTTGTAATTGCGTTTCCTTTCAGTTGCCAAGCCAAGCTGATTTGCCAGTCTTGAACTTTTTTCTACACCCTTAATCAGGAAGTGTCGAACTCACGATCGTTCAGCCAATTATGGCATTATTATGCCTTTTTAAGAGTCTTTTAATAGCATTTAGATGGTTTTGTATGGCATAAATATAAATATTTATCTTATTTTTTTTATAATTTGCCACCAAAACTTCCTTGAATTCTCCTTGAAAAGAGTTTCCTCATTTCCTATAATTTTCTTAAATATATACAAATTCCCACTTTTCTAGGGTATTTTAAACTTTGCTGCTGCAACCTTTTTGGTATTTATTTTTGTTGCCTTTCGTTTACTTTGGCTGGCTTTTCATTACTTTTGCGTTCGTCAGTGGGTTGCTGCTGCTTCTGGCCCTGTTTTTCTTGCTACCATCCTTTTTTTTTGTTTCAACTTTGGCCAACGTTGCTTTCGTTTATGACAAACAAAACTTTTGCCAGCCGAGCCTGACGTGTGCAGCCTTCAAGAAAAGTGCCAAGACGAAGTGAAAATTTCTCCTGCCCCGGAAAAGCGAAAGTCAAACGGCATAAGTAAACACCGGCCGAACGGGCGGAGGGATTTCCTCAAATGGAAAGTGTCGCTTGGCCGGAGCCAATTAAACTTGCAATGCTAATTAATAACCTGCAATCGTGTGCAAGTCACCCAGAATGAAAAGCGACAGGAAGCCGTCGTTTGCATAATTTTCGTTTCGTTTAGCTATTTTTGTGAAATATTTCTTTGCCGCTTGTGCATATAATTAAAATATTTTTTCACAGCAATTAAACAGAGCATAAATACGAAGGCAGCAAAAGTTTTGCAGGACGAAGGGATGGGAATTCCTGGGGAGTGATTCAAAGACGGAAAACCGCTCACCTCTTGAAGTCAAAGTAAAAGTAAAAGTAAAACGATTAAAAAGCTTTCAATTTAATTGAGGCAATTCTGTTCGAGCTCTCATTTCCCGCTCTCTCTTTCGATTTCAATGTTTTAATTGGGTCCCCCCCCGAAAACTTTCGGGGCAATTTCGCATTATTGCAACAAAAAGAGCGTTAATTGCACAAGTCTGGCACATGCGAACAATCCCCATCGATGATATAAGATAGACTGAGCCCGCTCGATGTAGCAAAAGTTATTTTTATGACGTCCGCCTTTGATGTGGTCATAAAAATGTCGGACCGCCCTGGAGGCATGGAAGGGGCATGAAGCCCTGAATGGCCTGCAGTGGCGGCTGCCACAGGGCGTATGATTAACATAAAGCCAAGAACCGCCAGGGCAAAGCAGCAGCAGGCTCAAAAGGCAAAGCTGATTGCAGCATTAAGTGGGATTGAGGCAGCAGGCGCAACAGTGACCAGGCCACATATACACACACTTGTATGGACTGTAAACCAGGACCGTGGGCCGGCAGAAGGCCAGATTTCCCGGCTAAGAGACAGACTTGGCCGGCCAAGGAAGTGCAAATCGAAGTGCAGATGGCCGGGCTGGCGAAAGGCAGCCAAATGGACATTAACCACATGCACAATTCATTGAGTTTTGCTCTGTATTGACCGGATTCTTATCGTACCAATGATATTTCCTTTTTTTCCCCTTCACACCAGCTGTCTGTTATTTTTCTTTTCACATTTTTCGTTCCATTTCTTTTCTATATTTTTCCTTATTATATTTTTCTACAGCGGCTTTTGCAAATACCCTTTTAAGCAATAAAATGATATATATTGTTATTTTACACAATATTTTGATTTTATAAAACATCAAATATAATAAGTTTTACTTCTAGGAATTTATTTCTTAGACTTAGTTGAGGTTATATTTTAAAAATACATTTTTTTGAAAATTATTGTGTCCATTTTAAAGAGTATCTGTACTTTGCCTGCCTGTATCTTTCACTGCCAACGCATTTTTAATTTGCCAGTTTTCAATTGCAGCTCATTGCTTATTGCAATGTCTGCCGACAGTCTCCTCCATTCAAACCCCTCCTTTTATCTTTAAGGTAAGCAAGCATTTAATGTCAACCCGGTGGGTGGGCGAAATGGGGGGTGGGGCGGCGAAATGCCTGCGGTCACAGAACAGGCAGGGAAATTTAAATAAAGCCAGAGCGAAAAAATCGTTGCACATAAAGGCACATAAATCGAAATCTGTCACAAAGAACATGCGCAGCCAATAAATTTCCTTATCTCAATAGCAGCGACAAGTGGCAAGGAGCTGGCGGGAGTGGTACAGTGGGGCCTCGACAGCCTCGGCAGCCGAAGGCGTATCCGTTGCAAGGAATTCGAACATGTTGCATATGCAATGCGGACGCTACTTTCACCCTCTCCTGAGTCTTGTATCTGCGTAAAAGTATCTGTGTGGGACAGTATCTGTGTGCTCCCAAAGACAAGTGTGTGTGTGTGCTGGCCGTGCTTTTGTCTTTCATCTGCCGCGCTATTTGTTTGCCCTGTTGTTGCCGCCTGTCACATTGCAGCGAAAATTGAAATTATTGCCGCAGTAGCAGCAACAGCAGCCGCAGCATCCTCCGAAACATTTTGATTAATATTTCTTTTTATATGCATTTAATTTGCTCTTTTTATTTCGATTTCCCGATTTCCAAATGCTCTTGAAATATGCAAGTAAGCAATAAATACAATTTTATAACTTAAAATTAAAGAAAAAAATAAATATTAATTTAAATATATAGTTTAAAGACAGATTTTATGTTTTATGTGTTTTATAAACATGTGTTTTATATACCCCAAAAAATCTACCCAATTAATTCTAAACTAAAGAGACCCTAAAACGATGCCAAAAATATGCTAAAATCCATCCAATTAGGGTAGCTGAGCGAACTGGCAGCAGCCAGAGAACTAACAAATCAAACAAGGCGATGGGGATGAACAAGGGAAGGCGGCATATTAAGTATACAGTTTTAAATCCATAAATCACACATATAATTATGCAAATTACAAAAATATGGCCAGACCGAGTTGTAGGCACCAGCCCAAAAAAGTGAGCGGTTTTCCCCCACCCAGAAAACCCAAGCCAATGCAAACTAAGCCATCATCAACTGGCTCAGACGAAAATAGAAACCGAAAACTGAAAACGAAACTCAAGTTGGATGCGGGCACGTGTTTGGCTTGCTGAAATCTACATAAGCTGGCCGGCAGCCAATTTGGTAAGGGACTAACTATGCGAGCCAGGGAGTCACTCTGTCAGCCAGCTGGCCAAGAAATCCTTCCGGGAGCAGAGCGGCCGGCAGAAAAAATAGGTGGTTAAAAATCTGTTTTGCCAACATTTGCATGGAATGCGTTGCCGGCCCCCCGTTCTGGCCATAGTTTTTCGGGTGCCATTTTGCATAACTTGGCCCGGAAAGCACACACTGATCCGCATTTCGAGGATTTCGAATGGTCACATATATATGCCGGTGTATATATCAACTTTTTGGTTCGTTGGCTTTCCGTGATTTTGACAGCCGAAACGAAAAGCGAGTCTCCGCCATAAAAATATGAATACATTTTAATAGGTAGTGGTCCTGGTAAGGGGAAAGTAAATAGAAAGCCTATGCTACGACGCATGTCAACTTTTCAATATTTTTTTTTTTTGGTTCCTTGCCTTTTTAAATTCCAAACTGAAACCCAGGCAATATCCGAGCACTCGGCCCAGACCATCTTAATGTGGTCAAGTGTGCTTAAGAATTCATTCAACAGTTTGGCTGCTCGCTCTTCATCATCATCGTCTCTTTGTTTATTACATTTGCATAATATTTATTATTTATACAGAGGCATATATTTGTGTAAGTTCTTTTATGACTTCCCCAGCAGCACTCAGAAAAGTGAGGCAGGAAAATGTATTTCCCTTCAGTGGGTGTCTATATTTTTTGGCTCGCGGTCCAATTGACATTGTGCTGCTTATTTCATTAGCAATTCTTTTGAATACGAAAGCGAAATATACAATATATATTTTACAAAGCAAGAGGGAAAAATACAAAAAAAACGAAGAAAAATTCAAGAAAATATGCTGAGAAAGCTGAGAAATCGTTGGCAGCGCTTTAACTACCGGAAATTCCTTTGTGCTGCTGGCGCTCATTTGCAGGCTGCCACGCCTCCCCGAACAGGACACGCCGCCCACTTTTGAGGCAGCCCGCCTGCCGCCCCCACCGGCGAACTCACGCCCGCACAATTTTTCGCTGTTGACAATTTTGGCGGTTGTTGTGGCAACACGTGACTTGCAAGCCAAGCGCGAAAAGCGGAGATGGCCGAAGGGAAAGCCGGGGAAAAGTTCCTTGGAATGCGAAAGAATGTTTGCTCCTGAGCTGGAGATACTTTAAACTGGTTGTCGCACGCTCTTGACCCACCACCATACCGCCCCAGCGATCGAATCGAAATCAGTTTCAAAATAATTTGCTGTTGAAATTCAATTTGTTATTTCCACTTGCCAATCTCCTTCCCGATTCGCTCCTCGTCTCACTCGCCGGTTTTTTTCCTTCTCCGGTGTCGCATTAATGCTTCGATGGCTTTATTGGCAACAACATTTTTATTTGGCTTAAAAAAAAAGAAGTAAATTATGTCATTAGGGCTCAATTTGCCCATTAATGCAAGCCCGGGCAGCAGCGAACATTGCCGGCTAAGATTTCGCATTCGAGTGCCTGGACACACATGTCGAATACGCAATTGTCTTGAGTGGCCACTCGGGGAAGTAGCAGCAACTAAGAGTGAAGTGGGCCAGAGAGAAAGGAAAGTGAGCCATTCAGCACTGGGATGAAAGGATTTTAAACTTTGCTCAAGGATGCTTGGGCACAAAACTACCGAGAGTCCGATGTCACCAATACCAATTTAGTCCTTCCGCTGGATTAACTTATTTTCAAGAGGTTCAGTTGGCTTAAAGTCTTGACATAAACGACTTTCTCTTATTTTTAAATGTTTTAACGAAGTACGAATTGGATTTTGTTCGAAATATTAATGCCCATCTCCATGCAAAAAATTACTTAAGTCGGTTTATTCAGTAAAAAGTTATAGGTAAAAAATGAGTACGGCTTCCAACGTCGATTTTCTGCATGCATATCCCCATCTCCCTCGCACTACTTTTACATGAGGCCGTTTACCGTGGCGTTCCTTCTTGTTAAAATTTGTGTATTCTCCGTTTATTCTCATTTGCTTTATGACTACTAAGGTGCATACATTAAACTCTCTTGAGGTCGTATTGATACCTTGAACTCTTGGATTTCTGTGCAATTTTTCATTATCGCCACCTGCTGCGATGTGCCCTTTGAAGGCGATGAAGTACACGCACCAGCTACATCAGTCTCATTTTGAACTTCATCATCAGGCATCGCATTGGCTGTGTCTAGACGGGCCTTAGACTTCTTTTGCCCTGGGCTGGTAGTATTTTTTTATATTTATTATACCGAGACATTTGCATTTTCCAAAGTCAGGTCTGTGCATTGAACCACGGCTTTGAGGTGGGAAATCGAAAGACAAATCGTTTATCATCTTAAGAAGCGGCCCCTTTCCGCCCAAGATTCGCTAAGCTAGGCAAAGCCAATAAAGTTCCAAACGTGAAACTGTACTTGGTCACTAATAAATTGACTGCCAACTTTATTAGAGCAACTCAACTTGAAGGAGAAGGACGGGAAAATCTCGATGTGCGCATAATTTATTGTTGCGATTGTCTGGCCGCCCCGTTTTTGGGACACAGCAGATAACGAGCCACGTCAATGTTCGCTAATAAACTCAAGAAGGATTAATTTTGTGATTTATGATATGCACTGGCGACTGGACAATGAAGCAGATCAGGGGAAGCTTAGAAGCTGTCCAAAGTAAAATCCCTAGCATACTTTTCAGCTGTCGCTGGCTCGGAGAGCATTTAATTAATTATTTTGTATTTTATATTATTGGGAAAATGTAAAGTGTATATATTACTGAGAGATATACAAATTGTTTCTTGTTTTAGTCAAATTTAAAGCAAAAGAATGCGTAGGAAACGTTTTTGAATGCTTGTAGCCTTATCCATTCTTTGAATTATATATATTTTTTTTGTATATAAGGAAGTCCAATTATTTTCCCGTATCTTCACCTTAAAGATAGCCCATCATAGCTCCATATTTTAAATTGACTCTGACTTAAGTACGCATCAGCATGCCTGCAGAATGAAATCAACCTTTTCAGTTGCGTAATGTCAGGAGCACTCCCCAGTTTATTTATTTAGCATGAACATCTTGATGTTTTGTTTTGTGCCCCCAACCATTTTGAAGTCAATAACTTGCAGCGCACATACGCAGATACAGGCCATAACCGAAGAACCGGGAGAAGTGCGGCAGCTTGAAAGGGTCCCGATTCTGGTCCTGGTTCTGGTTCTGGTTCTGGTCTCAGTCCTGCTCCCCGGTTAGACTCCTTTGGCAGACAACTTTGCATTGAGCCATTTATGCTATCATGTATGAAATGGGCGCCCACATAAAATGTATTTCCACATATACGTATATGTAGGTACCGCACCATACCATATATATCCGCATATACGAAGCAGTATTTGTATTATGAAAGAGGCCACAAAACAAGCTGTTAAAACAGCTGCCAGCAGCTCAGAACTCTGACTGCAGCCAAGTCCTCTGACAGTTTGTGCCCCGACTATAAAAATTGTTTGCTGAGGCATTAAATTGAATGAAAATTTATGATCTTTTCATATTTGCCTATGCGGCCGAGGCTGCGGCACAGGCTGAGGAAGGGCAAAGGAGCCTTAGCAGCCAGTGGCTAAAAACCTGTATGTGGTCTACATGGCTCCGACATGTGTGGGGGTTATTTAAACAGTAGGCAACTTTAAATTCGCAGCCAGGAAACGTTTGCAAATCAAACAAATTCCGCCAAAGTCAACAGACCATCAATCAAAGTGAGCAGTGCGCATATTTGCAATATATCCAATAACTGACCTATGACCTGAGGCAGCAGCCGCCGGCGATTTATCATCGCAAATGGCAAACAAAATGGACCGTGTGACAAAGAGGCGATGAAAGCTAAGCCTCACTCTGGGCCACCAGTTTAGCCGCCCCGCCAATCATGGCTAACAACCAGCACGAGGGCTCTGTTTTGTATTTTTTTTTTAAGAACCATCTCCCTTCCCCAATCTCCTCCAGGTGACAAGAAGTTCTCCTGGAATGCCGAAGGAATTTTTCGGGCAGGTCGCGATGCCTAAACAACAGTGGCCACGTTCTTAGATTCCTTGCCTCCGGTACCAACTAAGAAAGATTAATGATCTAAAGGACTGTGGCGGCAGTCGAGAGCATTAATATCTAGACAATATGCAAAGAGAGTACCAAAGTCTATTTGTAGTTTGTCTTTCAGAACAATTTGAAGTCTATTAACGATGAAGTTGTGAAGTGCCATAAATGTATTTAAGGGATTCTTCAATGCTTCTTGAACTTGGCATTTAATTGAAATGTTCCAATATAGTGGTAAAATATTTCTATAAAGAGTTCCCAAGAGTTCCTTAAATCTACCACTCAATTTCGATTATTTTTCCTGTGCATCAGCCAGCCACTCGAATCCTTTTGATAGGATTTCCGGTTAACTGTTGCTTTTGATTATGCAAAGCAATATTGATTTGTGTGAGCAGGAAGAAAATGATTCTGCCCTCTCGCCCCCCATTGCCAAACCATCAACATGACATGAGATTGACTTTCAGAAGTGGGCATGGCATATAGTATACCATCCAGTGTATTCATTCATTTGGGGGGCGTGTTTAGAGCCGGGCACATGCATAAATTTTGAGTAATTTAAGCAGCAGCAGCAAATGTCTCAAGTTATCCCGGCCCACAGACAAGCAAATGGCTCCATAACTCTGCCGCTCCTTTGGCTTCTGCTCCGTGTGTGTCATGTCGGACATGTTGGTGGAAACAGCTCGCCCGCCCGCATATTGCATGAATGGCTGACTGTGGCTCAAACTCGGGCTCGGGCTCGGGCTCGGGCTCTAACTCTGTCTCTTCTTGGCCCTGTGCATGTTCACTTGTCAAAATACGTTTGTTGCTTGTAACTCAATGTCGGTTTAGGAGCAGCAGCGGCAGCAGCAAAAGCAAAGGCACCAGCAGCCAGCTGCCTTATGCGCTCGCTGACACAAATGCACTGGGACTCTGGCTAAAACTGGCACTGGGACATGCAAGACAAGCGCAATGTCAAGCGAAATAATAGCGAAAGACATGAGGCAGGGCAGCGGCAGCTCAGCCAAAGAAATGCCCCACAGTGATTTATTGTAGCACTCAGCCAGCTGGCGAAGGCATCGGCATCGGCTAGGGAACGGAGGAACCTGCAGCCGGAGCACCCGACACCCCGAACAAATGCGCGAGCTTGTAATCCTATCATCACCATCTGGGCGGAGCAGCAGCAAGTGCCCACCTCATCGGGGGTAATTGCAGCCATGCATGTTCGGTGTGATGGGATTCTGAATGCGAGGACTAACTGAATTGCCTACTTCAGGGGGTTCTTATAGTAACTGAGGATCTATGGCTCTCCTTACTACTTCCACTTACCCTCTTTAAGAATTCTCCCACATCCTAAGCTTTCTGCTTAGTTGCATAGACCAACTCTCAGATTTTCTCCTTTAAGCATAGCCAGAAATCCAACCATATTTTGCGGCAAAGGAACATTTTTAAGACTCAGCTTGCTTTGCATATGACATATGGAAAAGTTTCGGTCGCCATCTGCGCAGTCAGCAGATTTTGGGTAATAAGAGTGAAACATGAAAACTAAAACTTTATGGCTATTTCAGATGGTATTTTATGGTTTCCGGAGAAGCAAACAAGTAATTTTAGATTTACGCAGCGCCGCAGTTATACTTTTAGGACTTAAAGTGGTTGTAATATAAAAGAAGTGGCTTAAAGTGGGGGCTTATGGAAAATATTTCCAGATTTGTTTCATTAAAATATTATATACATATTAAAAACAGAAAAAACATGTAGCTATAGTTCTTTCTTCTTTAAAGGAATCCCAATAGTGCTGTCAAGAAATACGCCTCGCAATTTGTTGCTGTCTTTCCTTTTCCTCAGTCTGGAAGGTTCTTTCAAGTCTAATCAACACCATTTCATCAGCGTAAATTTTAATTAATATAAATTACATCAGCTGACGGACGGGAGGGAAGAAAAAATGTTTTTTGGACGCCCCGAGAAAGGGTTCTGTGCCGTGGCAGGTGGCGAATGGCGGCTAATCATATTTCAAGGCTTTTGGCCAAGACACAGGGCGGCGGCAGCAACGAAAGTGAGTAATACTTGGCCACGTCGGGAGGCTCTGTTATTAGCAATGTCATAATTTCATTACTGTCAACGACCGCGCCAGGGCTGCTGTATTCGCTCCACTCCTTTTTGGCCGTTCCCCCTGCAGTTTGGCCCGCTGTCTTCGGGCCCGGCTAAATTACACACGCGTGGCAGGTCTATTTATTACCGTTAGCGGTAATCCTAAGCCACGTCGGCGGCATCAGAAGACAAAAGGCATAAAGCAAGAAAACGTTGTGAAGGGAAAACACGAGGGTCTCGCTGATACCCTGTAAACATGGGAGTTATCATAAGCTTGGGTGGTATTTAGTTTGATAACGACATTTGTCTTATTCGCAATATCTATATACTTTATATCATTACATAGATCCGTTTGCTTTTATACCATTTTTATACGGATATATTTACACTTAGCCAGAGATTCTTAAAAATAATTATTTACTCTCAGCTTTTCTGCTAGATAAATTATCAAATAAATAGGCCACCAATTCTCAAATTGCATACTTGGCTTTCAAATGAATCGCATTTATCATTAGGAAGCAACAATCTGTAACTGACCCCCAGTTGGAACCAATATCCCACAGATATCCATCTTTTGTGTCCCCAGCTAAGCGGTAAGTTCTGGCTGAAAAGTTTCCCCAAAAACCATTCTAATTTTTTCTTTGCCTGGTAGCTGCTGTCGCGCAAATTTTTCACAGCCAATATATCATTATAATTTGCATATCCGGCGCTGTTGGAAAATTGAGTATCCTGGCGGAGGATGGGAGCAGACTGGAAGCGACGTGGGGATGGCAGTGCGAATGGGACTGGCACTGAGGACGAGAATGAGAACCAGAGGAATCCCTTTCGCTGGCAGCTGTTGCCACACAAATGTCTCAAGTGGCAATCAAGGCACTTCCATTCAAATTTACGTCGCAACAAATTACCGCTCATTTGTCAACTTGCCACGGCCCCCACACCCAAAACCTTCTTTTCTTTGAGATCCCACACTTCCGGAACCCCCCTATATGGTAGTGTGAAAAATCTATGTTTGGCAGCAAATGTGCCGCGAAATGTGACCAGAAAATGCTAAAAATAGAAGTCACCCCACAGCTAATTTGAAGATCTCTTTTTCAAAATTTAATAAATGTCTTATCTAAAAGACAAAATATAATATAAGCTTATATAGATAATCGGTCCTTTTTAAGATGTTTCGCTTTATAATAAAAGATAAATCTCTTTTAACTATCGAGCTCTAAGTTCTTAACCTAAGGTTCAAAATACTTGATATACTTTTCTCGTCTTCCCAACTTCGTTGACTACCAAAAGGCGGGATAAAAAGCTACAAAGTAAAAGAACGATCTTTAAGATAAGGTTGTGGTAAACTATTTAATCATTTGCGGCCAGTTTTAAGTATCTCAAAGAGCGGAGCAAGAAATATTAAGGAAAATTGAGTGAGGCAACAAAATTGCAGCCAAAGATGGAAGCTCAAAGAAAAGTTGCTACCTCGACGGAAGCTGGAAAACAAACACCGTAATTTCTCACCTATTTATGGGCGCAATAAACGTTTATGATGATACCCTGGGCGGAAGCCACTCCCCGCCCCCTCTAAACGTTAGATTATGGAGGCAACAATGTTGTCGAGCACAAAACTTAAGCATTTCTGGCCACTGCTCCGGCAACATATGTTAGTTCAATCCTGACTTTTATTGACCTTCATCATCCTGTTCCGCAGCCCTTGCCCTGTTTGGCGAGTGACGAAAGCTCATTGGGTGGGAACTTTTCATCGGTGTTTAAGCACCAGCTCAATGTGTTAAGACAGGAAGTCCTTTATCAAACAAAGTATACAAGAAAAAAATATGGAAAATCTCTTGCCAAACCAATATCTTATTCCTACAAAGGGCAGATACTTCCCAAATATTACCCTTACCATGGATTATTAGTTACGCTTCGATCTGATGTATGTTTGCCAAATATTAATACAGTTGTGATTAAAATCCAAGTTTAATTACAACAAAAACCCCAATTTTAATTATACAAAACCAGATACAAGACCGGATTCACCGCATATCCAAAGGAATCTGCCACCGACATACTTTCCTGCCGGAGACAAACTGATTAACTGCACTTTAGGCCACAAGCTGGAGATATTTCATGTGATTTTGCAGAAACCAATATTCCAAAATGTTGCAATTTCAAAATATGCCCCACCGCTGTTGGACAAACATTTGTCCTGGCCAGGGTTTCTGGCTCCAGGACCTCAGGGGCAATCGAAGGACGAGAGGGCCGTGCAGGAGGGCAAGTAGTAGTACTACGACATTGTGGTTAATGCACATTACGTGAGAGTTGGACACAAACAATCTTTAATTAATTAAAATTCATTGCAGTCTGTCTGGGGCAGCTCAAAATCACAACATTCAAATGGCATATTAACTTACTTAGGCAAGCATGAGGCGAGGCGCAGGAATCCTGCTGCTCAGTGTGCGGTCAGTTATTATTATTATTGCAATTATTATTGTTGTTGTGGCTCCTGGGCACTGTCAAACTGCTTGAAACAATGTTGATGTCCTAGCACAATGTTTGGCCAACCTCAGACTCCTCCGGACTACGGGCTCCGGACTCCGGACTCCGCAGTGGATTACTATTTGATTTGCCTTAAATTGCGTGCGTTAAACTGCAGGACACGTTGCACTTCGGTAGCATGGAAATGCGGCTCTGCATCCCCCTCCCAACGAAATGAGTCTAGTTATGAGGATCATGACAAATGCCTGCATTTGCCAGCGGAAGACAACGGGCCCCATTTCAATACGAACACTCTATTCAAATATGTGGGGGGAATCTATCAAAATTGGAAAGTGAAAGAACACGAGGGGCCGGGGGAAATGGGTGAGTTATTCATGAATCAAATGCAGAAGTGAAGCTGTTTGAGTTTCCAGTTGCCCGCCAGTCACCGAGATTTATGGTCTCGGTCATGTGTGTGCGAAAAAGAGGGGGCTAGTGGAGGAGAAAGAGACGGCCTGCATAGAGAGAGTATGCAAATTCCTGTTCTCGGTATTGGAATTCTGCCTGTGCCCCTAAATGGTTGAAATATTACTTGTAGCAATATTTTATGCGCAGATTTAAATAAGGAGAGGGCAGGATAAGGCGAAAAGGTTGAAGTCTTGTTTCGCCTTTAAGATACTCCTTAACTTTATTTTTGAAAATTTATTCATATTCGTAACAAAAAATGTTCAAGTTTATATTACTGTTAATATGAAAAACTACAAAAAAACATTTTTTTAATGATTATATATTTCATTTACCCGAAAAATTATGTGACAGCAGAATAAATGTCTTTGTATAAAGTTGAATTGGAACGTAGACTTTTTTTTTCAAATATACGTAAAATTCCAACATACCCTACCCAAGTGCAGGGTATTAAAACAGGGAATGGAATTCGTTGAGAGGCGAAGTAAAAGTAGTCAAAAACGAGGCTAAATAAAAACCAAATTTATGTGGCCTATATACGTTAACGGCACTGTGCGCTTCTTAAGTGCTTTTCAATGTTCTACAGAATTCGCAAAATTTTTGTATAAGTATAATTCAATCGGCGTTCTATTTGGAACTTTTTAATGCATTATTGATCTGATAAACATTTGCATTGTAAAAATAATGAATTTTACAATACCTTTTCGTCTTACAAGTCTGGTTATTTAATCAGGATCTCTTGGTCTTGTTCAATCACAACATTTGCAAGCCCCAAAATTGTACCTTAACAATGGCCAATAACCAAATCTGCACACAGCCAAAGGGAAACACAATTTTCGGGCCCACAACATAAAATTGATCAATCAAAATGTAAACATTATTTACGGTTTCTCGCCCATGGAAAGGATATTCAGGGGAATTCTCTGCCGAAATAGATTTTAACAATAATTAAAATTGAATATGCTAATCAATTGCCTGTGTCGGTGTGCGTAAATATGCCAGCTTGCGTGTGTGGCGTTGTATGTGAACTGGAAGTAAACAAAATTTTGCATTTGCGGTTTTCAACGCAATTTGCTACGTCGAACATTTTGACAACTCAGGACCCGCATACGCCCCCCTTGCATGGGGAAAAGGTAATTTTATTAAAGTACAAAAACAATGGTAATGGTAACAATAACAGGCAACATTCATTTCAATAATATCAACAACAGAAACAACAACAGCAGGGGCAACGAGAATAGGAACATTAGAGAAGACCCCCTCGAACCCTTGACATTTATTTTGATTGCGCTCAACCGTAAAATGACCCAAAAAACCAAACAAAACAGTGAGCCAAAATGGAAACAAAAACAGGACAACGGGAAAGAAATGAAAACCAAAACTAAATATCGACAGGACGTAAAGCAAATAGGCCAAAAATTGTTTTATTTCAACTCTAATTTGGGCCAAAATTTTAATGATGATTGGCCGCCCCAAAAGCTCGCACAAATAGAACCCTTAACCCTTTTTGCGGTGGGTTGTGTTGGTTATCCCCGGAACGAGAGAAATGGGCTCGAAACAAACCGATTTTCTGTGTGATTTTTAAGTGGAAAATTTTAATTATTTATGCAGCTGTTTTGTCAGCATGCTCTTGTCCCATCGCCCAGGCAATTAATAACTTGCCAAGCAAATCTTTTGGCATTCGTTCTTGGAGATGGTATGGTATGCTAGGGTTTGGTAGTACTGTAAGGGTCCCAAAAATACCTCAACCAGTTGATTGCGACACTTTGCCGAAGACTCGGGGTTATGTGGCTGGCACATAAATTGTGACAGGCGAAAGTTTTGCAGCATGCGGCTGCGGTTAACCAAAAGTGAAAGGGAGAAAGAGGGAGGGATAAGGGCACCGCTGCCGAGTATTCAACATTTATGAGCAATATGTGGCAACTGTTGAAAATGCCAGGGCTCAGAACGTGCCCCGAACTCGAACTCATCTCCCGACATCTCCCAACCTCACATCACATCACAGCACATCACCCAAATATAGCATATAGCACCCAAGTCAAGTCGGCGTTTGACATGTGATTGAAAACTTTGACTTTGTTGCATGTGGTTGAGCAGAACAAAGGCGGCGGGAACACAAAAAGTGGAAGTAAGGCGAGCAGTGGAGGTAAAACATTATATGAGGATGCCTGGTGACAGGCAGCAGCAAAAACAACAAGCCAAACCTATAGATTCCCTGTCACGAACAGTAAATACCCTTTGTTCATACGTAAGACATTAGATTTCATTTTACAATACTTATACATAACCTAATACAACATTTAGGTGTTGTAAAGTATGATAAATGCAGTCATGTAGAATATAATGCAAGGTTCAGTGTTGTAAAGATCTTATTAAAGCAGCAATGTAAAATATAATGCAAAGCTCATGAAAAAAAACCAAATCAATTTTAATTTTTTAAATTTCGTTTATCATTTTTTTTTTGCCCAAGAATATTTTGTGTATATGCACTTTTAATATTTTTTTATTTGTAAACGTTTTATTTAATAAAAGCCTTGGGTGTTCTTTCTGCAAATCCTCTATTCTCCAAATACACCCCGTATTTAAACTAAGAGCTGGGGGGAAAAAAGCGGAAAGCAGAGAGGTTCGCAAGTTGGGAAGATTTTAATAAAAACCCGCTCGTTCGCTCCCTTGTCTTATGACAAATTCCAGGTTAGTTGCTGCTGCCATACACAAAGCTCAAAGTTACGAGTATTGGGAGCCAACATGAGGAGCACTAGTGGCACCTGCTGCAAAGTGTAATAAGAGAAATATTTTTAAAATATTCCAACCCTCTTGGCTTGCCTTAGAAAGTGCAATAAAAACTAAAGCAATTAGTGGGAGGCGAACGCCGAACTTTTGAACTCACTTTATATGCTCGCTGTAAAAATCTCTCTTTATTTGCCTTTGTTTTTTTTTAGTCACATTCTACCCCAGCAATTTGTCCTAGATCACTCGAGTATTTAATTTGTTTTTCCACCACTATTTGTCAGATTTTTGTTGTCACTTGATCGTAAATTCCGACTTCCGAAAGGATGAATCAATTCATTACAATATAAAACCTATAAACAAAAGCCGATCAGAATGCATGTCAGCGACTTTAGTCCGATGGATTAAGGGGGAGCAAATTAATGAAAAGTCAAGACCAGTTATGTCCTTTAAATGTATTTGTTAAATTAAAGAAAACTTATTTCATTTTAGTAAAAAAAAATATATTTTTAGTAAAGGTACAAAAAAATTTAAATTAATACGTTTAATTATTCAAAGAATTAAGGTTTCCAAAGTAAGAAAAATAAATAATATTTATAATAAATCTTTTGTTGAATTTCTAATTGTAAGTTGTAAGAAATTTGTATAATTTATTTTCTGTTTATATGGACAACCATTTAAAAAAGTATTTTAAATTTTTTCAGTATTAAATAATATCTATTTTGTAGGTCACCCAAAGTGGCAAGATTTTCTTTATAAATCAACATACCCATTTGTCGGGGCATTAATAAATCCATATACAAAGTCAAATGGGTTTTCACGCATATCAAAAATGATTACAAAAAGGTTCCGTAAAAAACGAGATCCGTGGAGAGTGAGGTGGATACTGTGTAATTACAATAAATGCGACATTTAAATGCCTTGCTTATCGGACGCGCAATTACAATGACAGCGATGCTGACCGACACGGAAGCGAATCGAAATGGAAAGAAAGGATGAGGATGACGATGAGAGGATGAGGCGAGTGAAACCGGCCAAACCAAACCGATTCACATTAATGCGCATAAATATGAAATCATGCGTTAAGATCAACAATTCAACAATTAAAACTTAATTGCATTAACATGAAATGTGCATCATCAACAATGCGAATGGCTGACTGAATGGCAGCGAAGGATGCACAAGGACATGGCCACTGGCCATGTGACAGTTTTCGGTTTGCAGCTCGCAATTTCCAGCTTCAGCTTTCAATTCCCAGATATCCGCAGCAAAGTCCGATAATCTCGAGTGGCCAGACATCTGGAAAAGAAAACGCAACCAATAGCTGTTATCTTCACGGTTCTCCATCCTCAATTTATGGAAAATTGTTTTGAAGTAATGAGAAAGTTTGCGTTTTTATATTTTCGGTGTGTACCGTGCATTAAAAAGGGATCAGCCGAGGAGCTCACACATCCGAGGAGCTCTCCCCTGGAGTGTGGAGCCATTAAATGGTTAGGATCCCGCACCTACAAACCCCCTTCATATATTTGCCGCCGACCTCAAAATGCTTAAATGGCTTTTTTGTTACACGTAGCAAAATACTTTGTTGTCTGTCCGTGGCAGAGGGATGTGGATGTGGTCCTGGCTGTGGATGAGGATGTGGATGTGGATGTGCCGGGGTTGCTCTGGAAGTCTGCTGAGAGCAGAGGATGCTGCCTTTTGTGCGTTTTGGCGTTGGCATGCTGGTGTGAATTTATATTACAAACTATTACTGTCAAAAAACACGTTTACATAGCACAAATATACCAAAAGCCACACTCGTCGCACCAACACTCGTACAATCTCCCACACACTTGCACACCCAGCCACCGTCATATGAAGGTTCTTCCCCGCCTTAACCCTCTGCCAACCCCTGGGGTGTGCACCCCCTCAAAATGTCTTAGCCTTCCCCTTATAAGTGTGTGCATGTGCGTGGGTGGAAGGTTTTGGGGCGGGTGGAAACATCTTGCTTGGGGTCACACTCACACACCCCAAATGAAGGTAGCTTTCGGGAGAGGGTAAACTACAAAATACCCTGCATTTAATTACCCAAAAATAAAAATATACCTAAAAATAAGAAAAAACTTTCAATAAAAATAGTATTTTCATATTTATATACAATTTTATGTATATACCCTAGGTTTTACGTATCTACTCACCTTATTTTATTGATAAATAATTACATTTCATAAAATTCCTAATATATATGCAAATATTAATTAATGTTTAAAATTAAAGAATTTGTTTTTTTTTTTAGAAACCTTCATTCTATATTTAAAAAAAAAACATTTTTAATATGGAACTAAGATTCCTTATCTTTAATAAACATACATTTATGAAGATAATTATGTAATTATTTCATAAAAATGACTATTTCTTCTGCCAATCTACCCCATTTCCCAGCAAAATTCCCAGGGTATTAAAAATTGCTTTGCTGACACAGTTTGTAGCAATGGCTCTGAGCTTTGGCATT
This sequence comes from Drosophila biarmipes, assembly GCF_025231255.1. Lineage (NCBI taxonomy): Eukaryota > Metazoa > Arthropoda > Insecta > Diptera > Drosophilidae > Drosophila > Drosophila biarmipes. The sequence goes on along the minus strand of NC_066616.1, from coordinate 26,739,489 downwards.
AGGCAACTTGGACGTGGCTGCTGCTACAAGGTGTTAACGGTCGGCCTTATGGACTTGTCCATAAGCTCGTGTCTAAGACTGTCTGTCTGGCCCTCTCGCTCTCCCACTCGCCGTTCGAGCGCCGCATCAGCATTAGTTTTAATGCGTCGCCCGTCCGAGGGCAACAAACCGCTGCCAAGTTGCACCACCAATGCCCCACCGTGGCGCCACCAGCCCATGGACGACAGGCCACGCCCCTTTTTAGGCCGCCTATAGAGTAGAGCAATTATTTAGGAAAATTTCATTAGCACAGCTGGCAGCCAGAAATGCTGGAATGGCAGCAACAGTCGGCCCATATGCCGGGTATGAAATGAAATTTAATTTAATTTGCAAGTTGCTTAATTTATAGCATGTTTACAATTTGCAATTTGTACAATTCGATTTATCAACAAAAAGAAAACAAGGCGGTGGGGCTAGGGAGCTCGTTGAAAACGCACGAGTTGGCAAATGAAATTAAACGCTGAAACATTGGAGGAGGAGCCCGAAAAAAGCGAGGCGGCCCAACTTTTGTGCTCGTTGCGTGTCAACGCTCAACGCTTTCACTTAAATGTCTGTGTCGCTTTGGGGTCACGCCCCCGTTACCCATTTTTTTTGTGCCACCCAGCATGCCAGTGGTTGCACCACCCAACCGCCGAACCACCCGAAAGCTGTGCCCACTTGCCTTTTGCCTTTGTCTTTGGCTGTGGCCTTTGGCCTGTCGGCCAAACAGAAACAGAGGCAGAACCAACAGGCAACGCACTTTAACTAGTTTGTCTGTTTGTCCCCCTTGTTTGTTTGTTTGGCTCCCTTCTCCTCTCTCCTGCCTGTGACCCCTGACCCCTGCCCCGCCTTCAGCCGGTCTCATGCAATTTTTGTGCATGTCCTCTTTTATGGTAGCAGCACAACAAAAACGTATTTACCTCATATTTAATTAAACTGCCAGCGCAACTGAAATTTCAATGCTTTATTTGCATTGTTAAGTATTTTAGTGTACATTTTGTGGCATACCACGTGACACGCTATGGAAACTGTTGGGTTACTCTGGACTCCTCGGGATTTTTGTATGCCTATTGAAAGGCACATAGTTTTGGGATATTTGAATATTTTTTTAATATTAAAACATACTGAAGGAATTTAAATATTTCTTAAAAGAACTTAAGTTGGCCTATTTCCAACCAGAAAATGTTAGAGCATTTCCAGTTTTATTGTTACCCAAATAGAAAACTCACATCCCAAATTTGAACCACTCGATTTCCCCCACGCCTCCTATAAATCTTCCAACAATTTGGTTTGGGTTTATAAATTATAGCACACAGGTTATTTCTTGGTCTATGCGCCGATGCTATTTTACACAGATGAAAATTAAAAATTCTACTAACAGAGTTATTTAAGCCCAACCGGAAAATACCTTTCAACGCATTTAAAAACTCATGGCATCTCCTTTCGACGAGGATTCCCATTTCGCTGTAATTTGGCTAATTTAATGGTACATTCGGCACACAAAATAGATGCCAATCACCGAGCTCTTCGGCGCACACACACTCCTGCCTACACTTAATTATGCCTTGTGCTTTGAACTTTTGCCCCCTGACTCCTTGGATTTATGTGCACGTATACGTAATTTATTTATTAACCCTTGAACGCTGCGTGTGTGAGTTGTGGGCCAAAAAGTGTGCTCTGCCAGCTGCGCTGCGGCATCTTGAAATAAATTTAAATTAGTTTTAACACATTAAGCGCAAAGAGGCTGGGGCGGGGAGAGGGGCCCTAAAAGTCAGCAATCGACATTATTGTTGTCCTAACATCTAGGCAAACATAAACTTTAATGAATTTCACCAAATCCAAATATGCGTCGGTGAGCATATGAAGCTATTTTGCTAACCTTTTGCCGCCATTTCGTCGGTTGCCATGGCGAAGAGAGCACCCAGAGTCAACCCAAATATTTGCATGAGTGCGCGAGGAAAAAGCCGGAGGATAGGATGTAGGATGCGCCACCAAAAACATTTTAGTTTGGTGAGAAAATTAAACGCGCACACACAGATGGGTGCGAGCCCGGCTTCAGACTAGACAGTTATATTTTTTGGTTAGCAGCCTCAAATTGCAACTTTTCGCACTTGAATATGCTAAAAACTTCACACCCCACATCCGCGCAAAGAAAGAGACGGCAGGCGAGTGTTAGAACGGGAGAGGGACAGCGAGCGAACTAGGGATCCCGAGACCTCTTGAAACTTGTAAGCCGCACAGAAAGGGGGTCGCCTGCGTAACGCCCTCACATTACGCATAAATTTTGCACTTTACAAATTTGCCACGCACACGTTTGCGGCATTTTGTATAACATTTACACAGTCCGCCGGAGAGGTGGGGAATGGGAGGGGCAGTCGGTTGGGGGAGGCGGAAAATTAGGAGGGTTCGAGGTAACTACATATGTAAAACGTGCGCCATTTGTCAGGCTGACAGGCGGGCGCAAGGTGACACCGCTCGAGGGCCTTTCCAAACTACTGCGCCTCTAGGTTATCCTAACCAGCTTTGAATACCCTCTATAAACATATTTTAGAAAACTCATCAAAATTAAAAACGATTCCCGGAAAACCAAAAGATATACAAGCAAGTAAATCAAAAATGTGGTGATAAAATATTTTTAAAATGTAAAATAAGAGAGTAATATTAAAAATGTATAATAATTGATCTATTTTTTTCTTATTTTAACTTTATCTAAATGATATATGATATTCTTAACGAACTGTTTTCCTTACTTTTGCAGTGTTTTTCTTCCTAAAACTACCTTCTCCTAGAGTATTATGATTGGGAAGAACGAGCAACGCAATGTAAACAAGCACTACACTAGTAATCAACTTTCTTATGTGTGCCCCCAAACTAGAGACCCATCTCCTCCGCCGCATGGAGCATAATGAGCCGGGTCAAAATGCTCGAAGCGCCGAAAACTCCGCACGTTATAACATCACTTATACGGTTTTCTATCTAGCCCAAACGTCGGCACACACAGTTACATAACAAATTAGAATTGGGTCTCGCACTCACACACACACTAACAGCTCGTACTTTCCCCGGCCACGCTGCGTATGCGTAATGCGTTCCCATGTGCCGCCGTTGTTGCCAATGATGTTGCCTCTTGTAGCCTGCGGTGCTTGTAAACTTGTAGCCCTGTCAAAATGTCAAAAATTTTCGAGGGTAGTCAACGCCATTTCCCGCGCCTCCGCCCTCTTTTCTTCGCACACTCTCAACGATGAGAACGCGCAAAAAAAAAATAAGGTAGCCGAAAGTGTAATTGGGCGTCGCTCGGGTTAATAGAGGTTACGGCATGGGCGCGATACTTTCGACGATGTCCCGCCCCCGCCACTTAGTTTTAATTAGTGGCTTACATTTCAGGCAAAAGATATGACAAAATTGGTTTCCCGAAATGGAGCACCCTCAAGAGTGGGGATGCCTGCTAATGCCACCCTCAAATTATTTTCCCCCCCTTTCTTATCTGATGTTTAAAGTGGAATAGTGTTAAATAAAGGTAATATTGGTTTAGGAAGAAATACAGTTTTTTAAAGCAAGCCACTTAAAGATAGGTACTTATACCACAGGCTCATCCATTTAATAACTCTTTAAAGACCCTGATAATATTTAATGGATTCTTAAAAGTTTCTTTCCCCACATTGAGAAAGTCACTTCGCCTTCCCTCCTTTTCAAATCTCAGCCACAATGGCAGTGTTCCCTTCGCTGCTTTTGCTTTTGTTCCGCCACTCGACCTATTCCACTTCCCCATAAATTGAAGAGGGAAACCCCCAGCGAAGACTGCGAAAGCCGCGACAACAACAGCGCATACATTTGTAATTACATGCAATTCATTAAAGTGTAAATACAACATAAAAAAACTTGTTTATTAACAATTACGAGTGACGTAGGAGACTCGACTGAAAGTTGACGCGTTGAAGGGGCATTTAATGTATGTGAGATAAAATTAACTTTCTGGTTAGGAAAATTAAATGAAAAGGGTTTTGACAAATCACTAAATGGAAGACCGAAGCTTAGGGTAAACTATCATAATAGAAGTCAAATTAACTAATGGTAAACTATTTTTAAATGGTATAAAAAATAAGCAAAAGTAATTTTTACTTACTTGTTTTTGAAGGCGATTGTCATTTAATTTTTTCCAGATTTTAAGAAGACCTGGCATACCCTTCCTGCCACCCTTTATAAGATGGAAAATGATTCCAAAGGAACCGCAGCTAGAAGCCGCTATTACTTTCCCGCACCCCCACCTGCCAGCTCACCCCTTTTTCGCACAGGATGTGCGCAGACAACAGGCATTTAAATTGTCATGGCAAGCAGCCTAGACGACAGGCGACTACAAGGACACGCAGAAAGGCTTGTCGCTGGCCTAAGAGTGGGCTGGAAAATGGGCGAGGAGGCGGTATAGCTGGAAATGTCTGCTCGCCTGGCTGTGCTTTTTGTGCGAAATGGGGGGAAAAAAATATCACAGCCTGACGGAGTGGCAGTGGCAAACATATTTACACCTTGTTGCCATATGCTTAATGAGCAAAAAGGCAAGATGAGGGATAAAAATGGAGGCGGGCGGGCGGAAAACCCGAGCAGGATGCCTGGCTGTCTTGCAATTGTAATTTTTGTTAAATTAACACGTTGCCAACAGTTGCCAGACGGCAGATGGGGGCTGCTCCTCTTCGCTTGTAGCAGGAAGTTGTCAAGTGGCGTCGGCATAAATTCAATTAGCAAAGTGGCCTCGATGGCCGGGGGCAGTGGCTTTAAGAAGAGATCCGTATGCGAATCGGAATCCGAAAATCCCGCACAATCTATATTAGCTTCTGTGCATGGGCATTCGCATTTCGTTAGCCTTTTTCGACTCACAATCAGCGCAGTGAAGCGCACATCCTGTCAGCCTGAATGATTGTCCGGGGCTGTGTCCCGCTCTTGATTTAAACCGAAACTGAAATGCACACAAATGGATTCCGAACTTGACCTCGGCAGCCCCCTGTCCCTGCCTTACGGTTCAGCCAAGCCGGTTTCTATTATTTTGTGAGCTTTATTTATACACGACTGGGAAGGGGAAAAATCACTGAGGGAAAAGGTGGATTTAGCAGATTTTTATCGTTTTGGGTAAGGTTTTATACAATCTTTGTCTAAATATCTGTAGGTAACTTAGAGGATTTCTTAAAGACTTTCCTTTTACATTTTAAGTATATTTTATAGGTAACTTATCAGGTATATCATTTCTAACAGTGTCCTTTTCCCCATTTTCTTCCAGTCAATTTTGGTTTGCCTTGCCATGATTTGATGCGTGTGGCAGTGGCTTTGAGTGGGCGAACCCGGGTGGTGGTGGCGGTTAAGATTATGGCTCTGGGCCACTCACCATTTATGCGCGATCCGTTGGCCTGGCGACAACATCTTTCGATTTGCACCTGCAATTTGCTGCCGGCAACCACTAAAATGTGTCACTAAATGCTCAGCAGGCGAAACAGCTCGGCACTCGGTACACAACAATACAACCCACCATCCGAGCAGCCAGCAATCAACCAAACAAAACTCAACAATGCCGCGGGGTTTGCTTAGGATAGGGTATTAATGCAAGTGTTGGGGGGTCGCTTTGCTAGGGTAACTCCTTTTAAACAAAAATGAAAGTTCGTACTACACATATTATTATTATTTATTCCATAATATCAAGCTTCACATAAACATAACTTCTTTATTTGATACAAACAAAAAAAAGATCAATCAGAATTCAACCAAGTTAACACAAAACATTAAATTCACTGGGGGAAAAGGGAAAAATCATTAGATTTTTTCCATTTTATTTGGTTTTGGCTATTGTCAGTTAAGGCATCCATCAATCTTTGATCTCTTATTTAGGGAACTTCTGAATTCGTTGCTTTCCCAGGCTGCCCCGCTGCCTGCTTGTTCTTCTTAGTTGGTTATGCATTTGTTAAGCCCGCGAAAAGAAATTGCAACTCTGGCTTTCTCCCCTCGGTCTCTGGTTTTGAGCTCCTGCCTTACGACAACTGCTGCTGCTACACGCCCAGTAATTGCCATTGCACTTGTTGTAGTGGATGTAGTACTTGCAGTCCTTGTCCAACGCCTGCCACGCCCCCCTGTCGGGGGGCCAACCGCCCACTGGAAGCCCGCCTGCACCCGTGGAGCCACTAAAAACAACCGCAACACAAAACTATTTTGTTCACGCAATGCGAAAATGCATTGTAGTTGGCGCTCTCTTGCCGCTGGCATTTGGCGTTACGTATACGCAACGTATGCCAGGGCGCAATTTGCATTTGTATGCACATTGTTGTTCGAGGGGATGGGGGCAGGGGGAGGTGTAGGGGCGGAAAGGGGCAGTGGGCGTGGACTTTGGCTTGGTTTCCCTTGTAATTGCTTTAAACGTCATCATCACAGCCTCTTGCTCCGCAGCTGAATGCATTCATTGTTGTTATTGCTGGACGGCCAAACTCTGTTTGCCCCCCTTGCTAAAGTTTATTAAATTTGGTTTTGATTTAGCAATCAATATTGAATTTAGTTTGGGTATTGTTACAAAATTTCACTTGTAAGCCTATTAGATAATCCAATGAAATGAACAACCCATGGCGGGAAATCGGCTTTATCAGCAGGCCGAAGAAGCATGTAAAAATCATTCGGATCAAGAAACGCATTGCAAGGCGCAGGAAAATCTTTAAGCAGAGACAAAAGGACTTGATAGAACTTCATCTAAGAAATCGTATAAAGTATTTAATTATCGAACAGCTGGAGTACAGATTGGCAAATAATAAAAGCAAGAAGAAAGTGCAGATAAGCTTAAAGGAAAATAAGACCAAATGAGGCAACTAACTAAGGATTAACAAGGAATAATAAGTTAATTAAATTACAACATATTACTGGACAGAATTACCCAATTACCAGTAGCTGGATAATCTAGAATTTACCGCTTTCAGTATTCCTGAAAATATTTCACACCAAATTAGACAATTTTCAAATCAATGCCATAGATGAACGGCAAATCAATTTCCTTTGTTTGCCACTCCATTCAGATTACGAAAATTTGAAATAAACTTTTGCCGGCCAGCGACCACAAAATCATTTTCAATCCGAGCTCAATAAAAATCAAAGCCACTGAGGAAGCGTCGGCATTGGATACTGGGAATCCAAGCCAAATGGAAAGTTTCACAGCATTAATAAATATTTACAGGCACGTCGCGTCCCGTGCTCTTCAATGGAATGGCCTACTGGGCAGTTCCAGTCTCAGCTCTCAGTTCTCAGTTCTGGCAATGAAATCAAATCAAATATGCGCGCTGACGCTTTATATATCGCACCGAGGAGGCAGCGGGAGCATCGTTCGCTTTGGTGTGCTCACAAGAATTTAAATCATCCGACTTACATGCTACTTACAAGCCAAAGCGCCTATATGTATGCCCCATAAAAGGCGAGCAAGACCGAGTGCAGAATGGGCAAGTGGAAAAATGTCAGGCAGAGCACTGAGAAAAAATAGAAGGAAGTCTAATATTAAATTCTGGAAAAGTAATCGAGTTCTTAAGGATGAAATAATTAAACTAGAATTGGAAAACCATATTTTAAGAATATGATTTTAACAGTCTGTTGTAATTATTCCATCTAAAAGACGGTACAAATCTGGTATCTTAAAGAATGTACTAAAAAGATACTTAATATAATCCACAAAAAAAGCACAAGTAGTTGTTTTATTTTTATTTCAATTTATATAATGAAAATATTTGATTGCAACTATATATTTTTGAATCTTAAGATTTGTTGCATAAAAGATTTTAAAACATTCTTCTTATCTATAATAAGATATTTCTACAGATTTAAATTATGTTATTTTTTAAGATTGTAGATTAGTTTAGTGATTTTATCTCCCAGTGCACCAGAACCTAAGGAAGCCAGAGGACTGGGAAGCGGAACGGGGTGGCGAACGGTCTCTGGCGGGCAGTTTTTGGACAACGCAGCAGCCTGAGACTGACATCGCCCGGATAGACAGATAGATAGATGGCCGCCCCCAATGGCCACCCACTTGGCTTCCTCGGCGGGCTGCAACAAAAACAAAGTTATTATTCGGGTTTCGGACGGAGGGTTGCCTTCTTATGCACACGGAATTTTTATGAGTTAATTTAATTTATAGTTTTATTATTATGTTCGGGGCATAATAATGGGCAATGGCGCGAGTATCGGGCGCAGACCTCACTCCTTCGAGCAGTCGTTAAGCCCGGCCTTTCATGCACTCTTCAAGTGTGAATCGCCACACGAAGATTGCCTTCCGTTTCCCCCATTTTCTAGCCCGTTTTTGTCTTTGGCCTTCCCTCTTCTGGCCAAACAACTTGTAAACAAGTCGAAATGGCGCATAAATTTAATTTAAACGCCGGACTGCTGGCAAGTATGCTACGATTTTTGCACTGTTGATTTATACGCTAATAAAAGCAATTTCACTGAATGCCAAATGAAAGCAGCTCCACAATTGGAGTAGCTGACAGACAAAAAGGGGGGAGAGAGTGGAGAAAGTCTGGGTAGGGAGTGGAGTGAAAGCCGAAGGCCTGCCTTTGACATTGTAGACAAGCTGCTCAAGTGGTTTCCTGAGCTTCTGGCTCGCACATTTTTGGCCATTTTGGCGGCCACTCCAAGTTTTATTTACGCAGCAAATTTAATTATTTACTCTGACTTTTCGACTTGAGTTTGTGGGCCAAACTAATGGATTGACCGCACAGCCCTCTCCTTCGGTCTAGCATTATGATTAACTTTGCCCATTGCCCTTAAAGTCTAGCCCACTTTAAAATTGCTGCTTTAAAGCATTATTAATGCACAAGAAATCAACGAATTCAGGCGGCTTTCACATTTTTTCAGCTAATATTGTTTACAATTTAACAACTCGAATACCTACATGCATTTTACATGCACGATTTCGGCGCAATTTTATTCAATGTTCGCTGGGCAACAAAACATTTAAATTACAAATGTATTAATTTTGCAACATCGTTACTGTGGCGTTAACAATAAAATACACGCACGGGGACTAATTCTGGATGACTTTCAAATGTGCTTTAAGTCCGCCTAAAAACATTGTTTAACAAAAGAGGAAGTAACGAGAATAAAAAGGAACAAGGACTAAAAAAGTGAGAGCCAGTTGCTGAATATTTCACCTGATACACATGCATGAATAAAGCGAAAGCGTACACTCATGCCGTTGGGCATTAAGCTTTAATGAAGCAATAAATTTAAAATCCGCCTCTTTTATTATGAAAAAAGGACCCGCATTGTGCGTGGGAAGGAGAGGGCGAAAGTCCTGTCAGTTTGGCGTGTTCGTTTGTATAAATACATAAACCTTTTTAAGCTGTCAAGTGATATGTCAAAATTGATATCCGAGTCATTTAAAATGCATGCAAATGTGGCGCATCGACGAAAAAAAAAACTCGAACTCGGCGAAAGAAGGAGATGTGTAGTGAGTAGTTGGACCAGGAGAAAGGAGCAGCAGGACTCGAACACGTAGCGGGCAGGACGCGCAGCACATTTGCATAAATACGTTTACGTAATGTGAAATGTCAGCGAAAGCGTGAAGGACTTCACATGGCCCCGAATAGGAGCGAAAGACTTTCTTCCCTTCGCAAAAACGCACTCAATGCCGGTAAGCCTCGTTTACTCGCTTTTTCCCCCCCTTCTTTTCTCTCAGTGCACTTTTTCAGTTCGAATACGGTCTATATTTTTTTGGCCTGACGCTGCATTGAAATTCATAACACATCTGATGCATAAACGCCCCCAAGCTGGCTATGGAAATTTCACGCATTTTATTAACACTGCAGGGGGCGTGGCACTGCCTGTCCCCGACATGAGTGGAGTGGCAGTTCAAAAAATAAACAAAAGTCGGAAAAAGCTGCGGGATAGGCACTGCAGCGCCACGGGAGCTTAATGATGGATTTATTAATTATAATTTTATTTTCATGTCGCAGGACAAAATTACTATCGATTGTGTGTTAAATAACGAGTGATTTTATTTTTAGGGTTGAAGTTCGGTTTTTTTTGGCAGCAGAAGCATGATAACAAATCAGCAAAGCTATTTGGTTTCACCTATTAAAAAAAATAAACTACATAATCGTGTCTGAACTCGTTTTAAATCGTATATATAGAAATGATGTGTACTTTAACTTAAAAATCGATTCTTATTAACTTTTGCAAGCACATATCTGTTACCAATTAAGATACAATGAAAATAAATAATGAATAATCATATATTTACCAATTACATTTACTTTCGATGCCCATATACGCTTTACAGAAAGCAAACGGCACAGAAAACAATTAATTATTATTTTATTTTACTGGCCAAACGTTGTTAATTGGTTACATACCAATCAGGAATGTATCAAAACCGTGTCAGATTAATGTAAAGCTTCTTTAAAAACTTTCAAGTGTTAAGTATACTACAAATGATTTTATTTCCAGCTGCTCTTAAAGGTATACACACAGTTCCGCAGTTGCCCTACTTAAAATCTTATTTAATATTTGTGATGTCCTTATCCAATCGCCTGGAGCCTGGCTTTCTCATTTCTGAAGCACCTTTCACTTCTTAATCCGCAGATCGGTGGCAACTCCTTAAAGTCGCTGCCTGGCAAACATATTCACGTCTGCCTGCCTCGCACTTCACTTCATTTTCCCGGGCTGCATTTGGCTTCAGTTGCCACGTCCGCTGTTGCAACCTCATTTGCTCCTTCATCTTTCAAAAGCTTTGGCGCCCTCATCCAGTTGCCTATGTTCACTCCATCCTTGTCAGTCTGTCTGATGGCAACATATGGAGGCACATTCCCCGCATTGTTGCTGCTCGTGTGGCTGGTGTTCCTGCCACTGCACTGGGCTACAAGTTCCGGAGAAACTACGAAAAAACTCTTTCTTTATATTTCCAAATTCAAAATAATATTGTAATGTACAACATAAAAATATAATAATAAAGAACATATTCAAATATTTCTATCTATAATTCAATATTATTATTAAAATATAAGAAAACTTACAGAAGCGATTTTTTAAATTTTGTTTGTCTTTCGAGTATCTCCTTTTTTTTTATTTTATTTAAGTATTTACCTTACAAAAAATATTAAATGAACTCTATTATTTTAATATTTTTCCTTTGTAAGCCAGTGTTATTTCCGGCTGCATTTTGGGTGGCGCGCAAAACGTTGATGCATTACTTTCAACTTAACGCGTTTATTGTGCAATATAACGCGCCACACACACAAATTCGCGTGGGGCGCAAAAAAACAGAGTGAGGGGCCAGCGGAAAGGCTCCTCTGCCATCGCAAAATGTTGCTTATGAATTATTATGAGCCCCATGCACGCATTTTGCATTTGGCAACATTTTATGGCACCGAATTTCGTTGTTGTTGCCCTTGTCTGCCAGCCATTTGCCAGCCAGCCGAAAACTTTTCACCCATTTTGCAGTGTGCAGCCCGTGGTTGCAAGTTGCCAGTTTACCCGCTTGCCGGTTGCAAGTTGCAAGCTGCAGCCATGACCAGGGAGACAGAGCCCCAGTTTTGGGCCATTTATGAGTGATTTGCCAACTGGTTTTGTTTTGGCCACACCGCATCGTCGCGCGTTCCAATTTAGCCGCTTTCGCTGCCGACTGCCGAGCTCCAAACTTATTTCCAAGTGCATAATTCATTGTTTCGCCCACATTATTTTCATGTCATAAGTTTGTATCTCCTCTTGGATACTCCACTCCATGGTCCTGGGTCCTCTGTCCCCTGTCTCTTTGGCAATTGGCTACAAGGCATATGGAATTAGTTCTATTTTAGTTGCCAACTGCCACTGTCACTGGCAATACTCAACAAAAACTTCTCGCGGCCTGCAGTGGAAATATAATTTCGCTGAGCATTTAATTGAATTGTTCAGCTTTCGAAATGGCAGAGAAAAAAGTAGCAAATGCAGTAGTACACGGAAGACAGCTGACATTTTGCCATTAAAAGAGTTCTGTAAACAAGGCAGTGACGAGAGGTGAGTGGAAAAGCAGATGGGTAAGAAAAATCTTTATAGAAGCTATTCAAGTGGGAATAAGCCAACAAATTAATCTTTATTAATTTTAAATACTTATAGGTATATAAAGAATTTTTATAATAATAGAATTCCTTTAATTTAAACAATTTTCTGCCTTTATTTTATTTTCTTTTTGTTGATTTTAATTTTTATAATTTATTTTACCACAACACACAATCACACTTTTCTCCATATGTTTCTTGGAAAGAAGCACCTGAGCCAAATGTATTTTTTTCCGTTTCCGCTCACGCTTAATGCATTTGGCAAATCTAGTTAGTTGCTCCTGGCAAGAGCAGCTCCATTTGCTCCATTTCCACAGGAAACACGGGTGGGTCCAAGGGGCCAAGAGTCTGGGTTCTGGGCTCTGGTGCTGTGCACCTTTAAGCAAATTCAAACTCGATTTGCACTCAAACTAAATGTGTTTACTTTTCACTCGCAGGCAAAAACTATTTACGAGTGCCACACTACACGGCTTCAGTGGATCGGGGCAACCTTGCCGGCGGCTTAGTTATTTACATTTGGCGGAGGAGGAGATGCTTCACCGGGAGGGACACCTCCTGCACCTTCGGTTTCATCTGGGAATGTGCGCCATTTCGTGCACCTTTCAGCACAGCCAGGCAAAGATGCTCCATCAGCCGCTGAATGCTCCTTCTCTTCCCCATCGGACAGCATCAATCGCTTCCAAAATAACCGGCAGCTGATTGTTTTTTGCTGGGCATGTTAAATTATCTCACAGAGAGAAATACCTATGTAAAAAAATATATTACTTTATAAATAAAAATATAGTTTGTATTTTTAGCTATATCATTTCAGAATAGATCGTAGAAAACATAAAAAGTATTCCCTTCATAATTAATTCATTAAAAATCAATTGGTCGATGGCAATTTTTGTCTAAATACCATACAGATCACTTTCATAATAAAGAAACTGATTGGAAAATGCGTGAACTGATATTGTTTCGATTTTCTTCTGTGCACAACTCCTTCGTTCCTTTGGGAAAATTTCAATTGTAAATAAACTGAAATAACGTGGCAGAGTCGAGAACAAGTTTTCCTTACATCCCGTTGCAGTCTTCAATTAAATCGATTAATTTGAGATACAAAAAAGGAGAAGAGTCCGACGAGAACGATGAGAACGAGAACAAAACTTTGGCATCGCCCCGAAAAAAGGCTGAGATAAATGGCAGCCGTTTGGGTCTCTGGTCCTTGATTAGCAGTCCTTTCTGAGGAGAAAAGCTGAGCATTTTAAATGTTGTTCTTCCACCGGAGAAACTGCAGACGAACTGCAGCAGGAGGAGCACCTAGAACCGAGTACCGAGCACCGAGCAGTTTGCCATTGTCCGTCCGCCTGTCAATTTGTTTGTCTTGTGCAAAGTTTGTTTATTTAGCAAAATTGGAAGTTCCAATGCATAGTGGAGGAGTTGTTTAATTGCCATTGAGCTGTGACAAGGCAATTGCTCCAAGGAAACTGATAGCAAGATAACAGTTTGTCTTACTTCGATGAGAGAGATTTTAAATTTCAGTAGCCTGTGTTTAACTCCTCAAAACTAGTTACTGAGTAGCTAAAGGGTTTAAAGTTTAATCCTTAAAATAAATTTAAACGTAAATTATTATAGTTTTGAGGATCTACTGGGAATCTCTTGGAATTAGGGAAAATCGAACATGAAAATGGGCTGAAATATTGACCATCTGATAAAACAAATCTTTTTATGTAGAATATTAGAGAATTCCATTACAAACTCATAGAGATATCCCTCATCTAAATCGGTATAGAATAAGCCTAGTTATGAAAGTTGGAAGTGCAGTTTTGGGTACCCATTCTGAAGGCCCTCGGATTTACAAAAAAATCGAACATGAAAATGGGTTAAAATTTTGACCCTCGTGTAAAAGAGATATTTTGATGTAGATTTTTAGGGAATTCGATCACAAACTCAGAGAGGTATCCCACGTCCAAATCGGGATACAATTGGTCAAGTTATGCGGTCTAGAATTGCAGATTTGGGGTCCCATTCGGGGTTCCCTTATAACTATGGAAAAATCGAACATGAAAATCGCTTAAAATTTTGACCCTCGTGTAAATAATATATTTTGATGTAGATTTTTAGGGAATTCGATCACAAACTCAGAGAGGTATCCCACGTCCAAATCGGGATACAATTGGTCAAGTTATGGGGTCTATAGGTGCAGATTTGGGGTCCCATTCGGGGTTTCCTTGGAACTATGGAAAAATCGAACATGAAAATGGGTTAAAATTTTGACCCTCGTGTAAAAGAGATATTTTGATGTAGATTTTTAGGGAATTCGGTCACAAACTCAAAGAGGTCTCCCACGTACAAATCGGGATACAATTTCTCAGGCTATGGAGTCTAGTATTGCAGGAGACAGGACTAAGGTAAACCGAGGAGCTTAGAATGTGGATAATATAATAAATTGAATTTTCTGCACAAGTCAATTTAACCTTTTTAGATAATTTCCACATCAATTGAACCTTTAATTTGGATTCAATTAAACTGGCTGACCGATTTCATTTCATCTCCACGTGTTCAATGTCAATTTGGCTCAGATCTAAGTGAAAAACCGTGGGTGGGGAGGTGAAAATTGTGGGTCCATCGGGTGGTTATTGCAATCGCCCGTTTATGTTTGTCCTGACCAGGCAATAAATATTTTATGCATTGACACTTTTTTGGCACTAAGCCAATAATACGCACACGACAATGAGTCATTGTGTTGCCGTGGTGTTGCGATTGCGATTGCCGTTCGTGTTTGTGTTGTTTTTATTCCCGTATTTGTACTTGTGCCAGTGTTCTGTTGCACTGCAAATAAATTAAATGCAGTTGTTGTTGCTGGGGCGTGTAACAAATGACACTGTTGCAATTTGTAAAAGCTAATCAGAGATGGAATGGGCATGGAAATGGGAGTGTGAGTGTGAGCGCTCGAGAGGCGGTAGAGATTGGCGACTCACGATGGCGGCCATAATCAAAAGCTTTCATGCGCATTACCAATACAATTAGCCCTATTCAAAGCCGGTCATTGTGTGCTGTGCGCCGGAGTGGGGTTAAGGGGGCGCTTTAGGGGGTTAACGTGGGGAGGGGTTGGGAAAGTTTTAAGTGCCGCACGTTGCTCGCATTTCGCAGATAGGGTCAAATATCCTCTGTACACACACTCACTGGATGGCCGCTGCAAAATGCAGTTAATTTTGCATTTTGTTTGCCACAAATTGTTGTTTCGACAGTGGAGCAACAAGGGCCGGGGCACAGATAGCCTATTTCGACTGTTAATCTGCTGGGGCACTTGCAAATTTATGGCAATTGCTTTGATAAATGCCCCCGAGCAGCGAAAAATTCAGTCACAGAGGGAGAGCGACGCCAAGTGAAAGCAATATAAATTGACAAATGTGCCGAGGACACGACAACAACTTCCCATCCCTATAAAACATTTTCCCAGATAGATTACCCCACCATCCTCTCCCCACACAGACCATTGCCTTTGATTTCTTGGTACAAATTTTAATTAAAACGAAACCTTTTGCGGGTCATGCAGAAATGCTTTTAACCTAGGCATTTAATTAAAAAACGTTCATAATTAGAAGATGAAATAGAATACGACAAAGGCCTTTGACCGAAACACATGTGAGTCCACAGAAAAATGCCTGCATTTTCAATTTACTTAAATGGCACATACATCTGCAGAACAAATGAGACCCAGACCCCGAACAAGCAAACCGAAATAAAATGAAAATTTTAGCTCATGTGTAAGACCCAAAAATACTGAAAAGGTAAATAAAAGCCAACCGAAAATCGTGTAAGCAAACATAATTTAGATTCAAGGTCAAGGGATTGTGGAAGAACAAGCACTAATCCCATTTTTATCCCACAAATGAAAAAGAGATTGACTAAAAGTTGATCATAACTAAGGGATGGGAACGGCTTGCAGATGTCCTGCGACATAAATTATGTATTTACAGCTACATTTTTAAAGAAAATTACTTTTTTTTATAACATACTTAATAGGTTAGTATAAAATAGTTATGCGTGTTTTTACAAAAAACCCTTAATTTCCTAGCTTTTTGTTAAAAATCTGCAGCACTCCTTCACTTTTGACTCCACCTTTCCAATAAGCCGGAATAAATTCAATTGTTTCAGCTCGCACACAAGTAGTATATAAAATTTATGAAATAAGACCCATTAAAGCACCTCTGTAGAAACAACAACAGATATGGAAGAACCTTGTTTGTCAGACACACACTGGTCAGAAGAGGGAAAAAAAAGTATGCTAACATAAAAATCAACAAGAAGAAATCAGAGAGATGTATACGCACACATACAGGCAAACATATGACCAGCACACAGATACAAATCACTTGGCCACACATGCCAGACGTGCCACGCCCCCGGCGCCCCGCCTCCGCCCTTTTCCTGGTCCAAGGGAGCAAAGGAAAGGAGAATCTTTGGGCACACACACTCTGGCACACAGAAAATAAAACTAACTTGACCCGAAACTACAATGAACAAATAGCAAGGCCAGGGCTCAAAGCAACTCGGACACTCTGGTTATCCTTTTTTGGGGGGTGTGGGTGCAGAGTGTTGGATAATGCAAAAAAAAGCATAAAATGAAATACAAAAAAGGCAGGAAAAATCCAAGAGAAAGAGAGTTCATATTTTATGCGCATAGCGGCACATGTTTAAATTAACATAAAGCGAAATTGAGCTGCTGCCAGGGCGGTGCCCAAAAGTTGACATTAGGAACACACACTCACACACACTGCGACCTTCGCCACCCATCCTGCCCCCAGATGGACTCAAAAATTCCACACAAAAGTTGAATTTTATATGTCAAATTTTTCGGGCTAGGGCAGAACGCAAGTAAGAAAAAATGGTAAAGGATTTCGGCGCGGCCTTTTTACATATTTTTCCGTTCGGGTCAGGCACATAACTGTGCATGGCATAATAATGATGCCCCACTCAACCGCAGAGTGGATGGCCAACGGACCCGGGGGCGGCGGCGGTTGCTGGGGGCGTGGCACCAATGAAACACGATGCCAACTGTCTGGTCAATCCAATGCCGGACCGGCTCAAATAAAGTGGAAAGTCGATAAATGAGAAATCAAGGCGTGCGACAAAGCCAAACGGAAATCCGATTGAAAATGCATGTGCCCAGGAAAAGGGGAGGGATTAAGGATGGTATGGCATAAATGAATGATCAGGATTAATCAGCAGTAAGGCAGTCAGGAATTACACAAAAGGTATATGCTTTCAAAGGCCCAAAATTATTACATTAAAGGCTGAATACAGTAGAATATATTCCAAGGGGATTTGGTCGGTAGATTTAAAATATTGTTCTTATAATATTCAAGGGCTCTTCAACTTGCCTACTTATTTATTACTCAAAATCAATGTCATATCATGCAATTTTCATCATTCAAACGCCTCCAACACTCCACGTTCTTTGGCCCATCTAATGCCACTTGGCTCGTGATTTATTCACTGCCTCAATCATCGCCATGTTCTCATCCGATTCGGAGGCCAAAGCAGGTTTATGTGTGCGGAATGCCATAGACATATGATGCGGACGAAGCCTTATTACATTGCCAATCGACGACGAGCAACATTTGAAAATAGCCAAACGCAAATACTCGCACATGACCTAGGCCGGAATCGGACTTGGCCATATATAAGCTTGAGTATCTGTTATGGAATTTCTCCCTTTGATTAGGAGCGCTTCGATGGCGCTCAGCTGAAAGCCCTTGCACTGCAAATAATATTATACTGGTCTTAAAGAAGAATTTAAAATTTTAAAATAATATATTTAAAATGATAATCATTATAACTCAATTTGAGATGTTCCTTAAATGCTATATAAGCGCATATCTTTAAGAACGTTAGATCGTTTTGCAACTCTAAAATCTACAATGTAACTTTAAGTACTAGCTGCCAATATTAGAACAATGATTATTATATATATATATATTATATAAGCAACACGCAAAAATAGATACGTTTGTATCCCATGCGTTTCCCTTCCTCCTTATAATTCTTTATGCTGATTGATCACAGTGCAACACCCTTAGCTTCAGCCTGTTGGCAATTTCCTGGTCGGGGCAAAAAGGAGACAGCCCATAAATTTATGGTCCGCCCTTCTGGCCTCAATAATGAGTAAAAATTTTCGATAATTCCGGGGTTTGTCGACCGCTTTGGTGTCCCTTTTTTCGATGCGCCTCGCTGGACACGGCTCATTTGTAATTCACTTTCACTGTCTATTTATTTGCAATTTATTATGGACCGTTTGAGAGCGAACGGGAGGAGAAATCATTGGATTATCGAACCGACTTTGATTTTGTGTGGGATTGCTGAAGAGTTGGTCCGTATGAAAGGGGAGGGGGGCCTAAAAAATCCCATAAATGTTAATTGCATTGCTGGCCCTATTGTCTCCTGACAGCTGCCTGGAATGAGGCCGACAATTATGTGGCTCCCCCCCGCAGTCCCACACACTCGACCGAAAAGGGCAAGGAATTTTCGGCCAGGACATCAAATTCATTAGAAACGCTTCGCACCGAGAACGAATGGGATGTGTGGAGTGTCCTGGCACTCGGTCTTTCGGACTGCCGATGCTGCCCTGTGTTCCTGCATGCAAAACGATGTTTTAATATGAAATTAGTTGAGTCCTTTGCTTTTTGGCTTCGGTGCGTGCAGCAAGCTGGAGATCTGGCAAACCGGACAGGACTCAGCACTTGGCAAAAGTAAAACAAATACAAATTGCTTGCCATGTACTTATTTGGTCAACAAATGACAGGACATTCACTCACACGCACGAGGAGATGGAGATGGAGATGAAGCTGCGGATGGTATTGGTGGCGGGGGCAAAAACGTATAGCCAACATTAACACAACATTGCGACTGTTGACTTACGCAACAAGAAACAGTTAGGACCAACTGCCAAAGTGGAAGCAGGAATAGCCACAAAAGTGGAAATACAGTTGAAGCCGGAACGGAAGCCGTTGCCATTTAAGTCTCTAGCTAACGACAGGAGGGGTCCTTTCAAGATGGAAAGCCTGTTGGCCCAAACAATTAAGACAAAGTGTAAATGTTTGTTTCATTGACTTTTCAAATGGAAATGCGTTAACTCTGCTGCGTCTGGGATTTTTCGAAACATTTTTGGTTGAGTGGTGAAGCTCCATACATAAAATGGGGCCTTATAAAAATGCAGTACTTCTAAAATAAATTATAAAATATACTAAATATGAAAGCTTTATGGCATATTTTCAAGGCTCAGAATGTAACTTTTTGCTAAGAAAATCCTCTCGCATTACTCATTCATTTCTGCCATGTGAACTATAAAACTGAACCCAATTTCATTGAACCCCGGTAACAAACGACCCAGTAATTTTCGCACTCCTTCCCTTGCCAATTTGGAGTAGATTTCGCCGGCGAGCACTAATAGACGTGGGGCCCCCAACTCCCAGCACTGCCAGCCATCATCCGGCCCCTTCGATTTGACATGCGGCAGGCTGCCTGAACTTTTTCAACTGTCAATTAAAAGCGAAACTAATTAAACTTTGCAACACTGGCGCAGACGAGACGCGTAATTAATCGACACATATACCAGCCGCAAAAAACGCCCACGAAACGCTCAGGATGAATGGAAGTATGGCTGTTCGGAAAGCCGGCAAGGCAGTGCTAATGCAACAAACGCTTAAACTTTAATTAAACTTGGGTACAAACAAAGAGTCACGGCCGCCCATGACGATGACGACAATTATTAATCAATTTGGTGATTTAGTTAAGCAAAAAGGATTTAAGCGGGAGCAAAACAAAAAACTTCCGCGTGCAAACAAAATTATATCCGCTTTTCCCTATGTTAAGCCCAGTGGAACTCGCACCACAAGTCCGCAAACCCCACCCATAGGAAGGCCAAGAAGAAGAAAACACATTGTCATCGTGGGGGAACAACAGGCGGTAAATGACAAAAGCGAAAAATTTTTTGGAAATTAAGGATTGTTGGAATCGAAACTTATAATACACTACTAGAGTGCAACACAAGTCACTGCGTACTCTTTAGACACCTTACATTACATTCAAAATGTATTTTAAAATTCATTTTTAATTTAAATATGAATATATAAATTATACAAAATTAGAATGTATTTTTTCCAGAGGGATAATAAAATTTGAAAAGCAAAAGCCTTGGTCGTCGGATGTTGTCTACCCACGAGTCCTAATATTTTTCCCGAAAATAACAGATCCTTTGGCAAACAGGGCATACAAAGGGGAAAACACAGAAAGCAATATGGCCTCACTTCCGGTCGCGTTTTAACAGCAGGCAGCGCCACTGGGCGGAATTAGGGACTTGGGCGCAGGGACCTCATTGCATTGTCATGAAGCGTGCCGCAGCTTAGTGGGTGTCATTGTAGTTGTGTCCCATTGTCTGGGCGTCATCATCATTAACTGGTGGGCCGAACCGAATGTTTTGATCGATATAGTACACCTTCTGGGTCCCCTAAAAGGACGGTTGAGAAATCATTTTAAATTTTACCAGCCCGCCGGCGGCTTCAAGCATCAAATTAGATTAATGACCGGGGTGGCGCTGCAAAGTGGGGTAGCTTGGAACTCGGAAAGGGAAAAAAAACCCCAAACCCAAACCAATTCGAAGTGAACTGAACACTCATTATGCGCCGCACGAGTTCGATTTGATGCTCATTTACTTGTTTGTCTGCCCCATGATTTTTCTTTCAGCCGGGATTCCCTTTTTCACGATTTTTTTTTTCTTTGTCTCCGACTCCTTGCCGCTCGCAGCTCACCGCAATAATTGGAAAAGTTTTCATTTGAACGCCATCAACGACAGCGGCAACGGCAGCAACAAGAACAATGGGGCGTGTTACTACAACAAGAAAATTGCGGTTCCAGCAACAATATCTAGAGTAGCAGTAGCATCAACATCAGCAGGAGCAGCACCAACAACAACAACAAAAGCGGCAGCAGCAACGCCGGCAAAAAGTCATCAAAAGGCTACTAAAGGTTGACGCAGGCAATGGCCAGCCAGTGTCCCCACTGCCCTGCACTGCCTCCGACTTCTTGCTCCTCCACATCAGCATCATCGCCATGGCCCATCGCCAGTAGCCCTTCCCTTTTGCTGCGCTGCACTGGTAGAAAATTTGGGGGTAATTAATAAAAATTCTTTAAAAAATTTACTGTATTTTAAGGATAATTTCTTATTTAAAGAATATTATTTTTACATAAATATAAAAATATTCTTTTTTAAAATTAAAAGAATTTCGTTGTAATATAGAAAAGCGTCTCAAACAATCAAATTTCTCATTAAGTAGAAAACTTAGCTTTTCATATTTCAACATACATATATAACGGCATTTCTTAAAATTGTATTTTATAATTAACGTGACTTATAAATACCTTAGTTATTTTTTAGCAGTGCATGCCCATCTTCAGCCTGGCAAGCCCATTCTGTCCGGCAACTTTTTGCGGCCATCGCACGCTCTTATAGATTTGGCACGCAACGGACCACGAAAACGAAACGAAAACACTTTACACGCAGGCAGCGAAAGCGAGAAGGCGACAGTCCAGAAAGGGACAGGAATAATGTCCCCAGACGGAGTTCAGGGACCGATCATTTTGTGATTCGCCTGCATTTTGCACTTCTAATGCACTTCTTTATAAACGTCAAAATAAAATATTTCTAGCTAAAGGAAAAGTTGTTTGAAAAGGAAATAAGAACTCATTTCTTCTCACAAAAATATATATACTGATATTCATTGATTTCAAAAACATTTCTTTCAAAGTAAGGGCTTAGTTTGCTAATATGATACACTTTGGTAACTCATTTCTTTAGTTTTGCCCTGCAAGAACATTGCGCATTCGCCTAGAGGCCAGCATTTCGCTGACCGTCCGGGCACTGCAGTTTACCTACAATGATTCAAGTTTTCATTATCAAGCCTGGCACCTCTCACTCTTCACCGGCCAAGTTTACCAGCTGCCGGACCACCTCCCCAACTTTTCCCCCACCTTTGGAGCGGCAACGTGAGGGCATGGAAAAGCACAGAAGCAGCAGCAGTTAAATGTGAAAAGTTCCATTTCGTGTGGATTACGTCGTTTATCCTGGCAAACAGGCAGAGGGACACACACAGACGCGCACAAGCGAAAACAGCCGCACCCACACAGAGGCAGGCACACTTGCACAGGATAATCATCCAGGCAGGGAACCGCTTTCGATCGCTCGCTGGGCAAATGCATTTTCGACGCGCTTCAAATGCGCCGCCAACCAATGCGCTCCTTTTCCCACTCCCCCACCCACGGAAGGGAAAACCAATGAAAATGTTTGCCACGCTCACAATGCACTTGCCTTCCAGGACGCAGGACTCCCATCGTGAGCATGGGCGTACGCGTGTGGGAGTGGCATTCTTCAGGGGGAGGAGGGTTGGAGTTGCCAGAATTTGTTATAGCAAATGCTAATGAAAAGTTCCTCGTTACCAGTGGCTGTCTGTGGCTGCGGTTTTGGCATTCGGCATTAGTTTGCCGGCTTCATTTTCGGGTAACCAACTGAAGAAAAAACACTAAGCTTCCGCTTTAAAATTTTAACTCATTACTAATTTTCAACAGAATGAAATGATATTATGCAAAGGATCAGGGAATTATATTATATGTCGAACTTTTAATGAACATTGAGAGCCGTATGTAGCACAGAAAATTCAAGCGAAAGAGAAGCTAAGCTTTTATTATATATTAATAAATTATTTGGTTAAACTTTCGACAGAAGTTGACTCCTAAATCCCATAGATATCTAAGATCTAGATCTAAAAGAGCTGAAAAAAGCTAAATTTTGAAAATTTCAACGATTATAAGAGAGGTTTATGCCACCAATGCGTATATAGGTAATCCGTAAAACGATCAATAGCTCTATAAGTACTATCGATAGTGGTATCAATATAATATCGATCATATTTATAATATAACCATACGATCGATAGCACTTTCAATACTATCGATGGTTTTAGAATTAGGAAAAAATCGGCGTCTTGGGAACAGTATCGATATCAAAATTTTATTTCCTTTTAGTACTTAATTTAATTGTTTATTCACTAGAACCATTTTCTTTGCGAGCAACGAATCCGAACACTCCGGATCGTAGTGGATCAGGTCCCCGATCATAACCTATCAAAAAGAAAGACAAGCGTCATTTCCTTAAGCTTTTGTTCGACCTGGCCAAAGAGGCGAAAAACAATTGCCCAAAAGGTTTTAATCAGCTGCAGCAGAGGTCCTTTGTGGCATGCCCCGCAATATCCTGCCGGCCTCGGCCGAAAATCAAATGGAAGCCGAGACCACACAAGTAACACTACTCCTTCTTCACAATGCCCCATTCGAATTCCCTTCCGACTCATTTGTTGCCACTCGCTACCGCTGCCAGTTATCTTTCAGCACTCAACATCTACTTATATGCACTGCTGGCACCACCTACACGTCCACGTCCACGTCCGGCTGTGGCACACATAGCTGGAAATGTTGTACCAATAAGCCAGCCCGAATCCTGAATGAGAAGTCCTGAATGGAGGTGATGGAGGAGGAGCCACGGGAGGATGCTGGAGCTCTGCTCCGGTAGATTTGCTTACAGCTGCAATGCCATGCAATTTAGTTGAATTACCAAGTGAAACAATGGCGTCTGTTAATTGGTTTCCTTTGTCCTCGGCCCTCGGTAATGGGGTTGCATCCGCTTTGGACCCAAATCCTGTCCCCGATCTACTCCGCCCTGCCCCATCTCCGGCATCTCCGGCTGCCCTTGGGCTGTAGCTGTGGCTGTGGCTGTGGCTCTAGATGTGGGTCTGTAGCTGTGGCTGCTGTTTGCCAATTGCTAGAAGAATTTAAAATTGTCTTTGCCGAGGCAAATTTATTAAACAAACAAAAACCCCAAAGTCAAGAACTTTCGGAAGGAGACGGCAGACGGGTGACGGGACAGTGGATCTCGAGCCTTGAAGCTAGTGAAGTGCAGCCATGAAAATTTGCATTTCGCACTAACTAACCTAAGGACAGGAGCAGCCAGCTTGGACCACGGACCATGGGCGACAGCTGGCAGCTCGACCAGTGCTAATGAATGCCAAGTCTCGGCTGCCTTCGCATGCACTCAGAAGATTATCCCACTTTCAGAGCCAAGATGCGATTTTTAATTTTCATAGAAAAACCCGCCATTGCAAATATTTTTTCATATTTAAACAAGAATTTTAGGCTAGCTGTTTTAATATATTTTTTTACTAAGGTAAAAACATGGAAAATTAAAGAAAGATAACAAAGGGGCACCTTCAGGACGAACAAATTAATTAATTCACATTTTTTCTACCATCCTCTTAGTTTTTATCTAATATAAATAATTGTAAAGATATTTTTTTTAGTGTTCTTCCTTTGCGGTCCTTACCTTGGTGTCATTTTCCCCAGACTTTTCCGAATGTGTTTTGGACCAGCTTGCTTATCTTTATGAGGGCGCATAACTAAATGGCCAATCAGTGGGGCTGCAGCTGACAAATGATTGTCTTGGCCGGTCTTCACTGTCTCCCTTGATTTCTGCTCAGCCATTTTTGTAAGATAGTTTTGCAGAAATTAAACTCCAAAGTTCAGCGGTAAGAATCTCATTGTTAGGATGGTCCGTAAAGGCTTCATTTAATTCTTTAAAAATACGAAGATTCAATAAACTTATTTTTTTATTTATTATTATTTATTATTTTATTGTTTTATTTACAAATACCAACTCTTTTGGATGCTGATTTAAGAAATACGAAATACATATAGCAACAGAATCAGCAACCATCATCGATCTAACCCCATTTCGTACCGCAGCCCAATATATTTGAAAACAAGCTTAATAAGCTTTAGAGCCACGAACATCATTTCAATTTCCCTCACAAACTACATCTATCACCAAATCCGACGAGGCCATATCAATATTGCAATTGATTTTAACAGTTGTTAAGAGCACACAACGCCGAAAGACGAAGTGAAAACCCCGCATTTCCATTGTGAAAGTTTTCCCTGACTGGAAATATTTGCATACACTCGCGCTGAAAAGGAACGAAGTCGAAAACTTTTGGCTTTTGTGGCAGGCTTCGACTCCTTTTTCTTGTTCCTTTTTTTTTTTTGGGCCTCGGCTCTTAGCCGGGCTATAAGTCAATAAGCTAGTGTTGAGCTGCAAAGCGGAGCAACTTTTTGGCCGTTTGAAAAATGAACTCAACAGTCGGAGAAGAACAGGGCAGCTGGCCCAGCTCGCTGACTGTCGCCATAATTTGTCTGGCAAGTTCGGTACGGTTGGCATTGATGACAGGCAGGAGGCTGGCAGCAGGGCTCACACACTAAATCAATTATGATTAAAGCTCATTACACTTGCAGCACACGACTTGGGGTCCGCGGCAGCCACAAACTTGTGCGGAAATTGCATGGAAAGCGTCGGGTTGGGGTCTCCAGGATTTGGGGTTTACTCGGTCTGGGGTTTGCGTTGGGGTCTCTGGGGTCTGGGGTCTCTGGAAGGGGGCTGCCGTGTGTGGGTGTGTGTGTGTGGTTGCACCCTGCAATGACAATGATTTGCATTGCCATCGACTGCTCGAGCGCTCACTAATGCATGCGCTATGTCACTAATTTTCAATGCGTCCACCGGCCACACAAAGACTGCGGGGGCAAACGGGGCGGTGCAGCTGGAGATTCGGTTTATAATTGAGAGAATAATTAGATGAGTGTCATGAGTTTCGGGAGTAGTGGCTATAATAGTCCACGGACCAATCAATTGCAGGACACACTGGCGGAAATGTACCTGCAAGTACCCTTGAACCGTTGAGATGTGATTCTATAAGTCTGAACTAAAGTATTTTAGTTTTACTTGCTTAGATGCATTTGGGGAACACCAATTTTATTTACGTTCAAATAATTAAAGGTACAATTTGTTTTAATTACTTTCTAAAAACCACCTTACGCATTGTGCTGAAGAATTCGCGTTCTCTTAATTTTTTCAGTTTCTATCAAATGCTTTGAATTGTCTTAACTTTTTATGCTAAAATACTAGTCAGGAATTTATTAGAGGATGTATACAAAGAGAGAGTTAATCACTAATTTGAAAATCATTTGCATTCTAACGAACCCTTAAATACCATTTATTCTTCAGTGCATTGCATTGTAAGCCGACTCTGTAGTAACTTTCACGAAAATTTGCTTAGCCAACAGCCGCTGCTCGAAACAAAGCAACTTGCGATGCCCAAAGCTGGGCGAAAGATAAAATTCTATCGAAGTTAATGACGGCGTCAGCTTTCTTTAGACTCAACATTGCCAGGGCGGGGAACATTCTGTATTATTTAGCTTGCGTTTATTTCTCATTCAATATTTGTTTTGTGTGTCGAAAGACAAACTCCCACACACCGAGTCACACAGATACACACGCACACACACACGCTGACATGGCACAGAGATATGGCCTACCATGGGTGTGAGTGTTTCGCTTCATATAGCGACCGTCTTACTCTGTATATAAATGCCTACTTATAACGACATTTAATTTCAAAGCACGCACGCATGGGACGAGCCTGCAATATTGAATATTGGAGCGACTTCCACGGATACTCACTCGCAGGACAGGGTCGCAGTTGTTTGGGAAAAAGAGGGGATGGTTTTCGGGAAAGTTATAGTTGAACAAATCAAGGGTAGCCTGTAAATGAATCGCTTAACAAATCTTTAAATTCGGGTTTCAAACAATTTAATTTAACACACTTAGTAATTTTATTAGAATACACAACAGTTTTAAGGTTACTGATTCTTTATAAGAACCATTTAAAGCTAACCAGCCTAGAGCAAACATCTCTCGGTTCAACATCAACTGACCGAGCTCGACAAACGACAGAAGCCAAACAGCGATAAACTCTTCATCAGGCAATGAATGCGAAATCAATGTAGAGCCTGCCAGAGAGCTGCCCCCTTAGAGCTGCGCCCCTGGCACGCATACCAAATACCGTCGCACATCCATTTGCACCTACACGATCCTGCTTATTTAGTGGCCATGGCCGATGGACAGGACCTGGTAGTGGGTCGTTGGTTTTGGGCCTGGTCCGCTTTGTTTGCTCATCGCCACAGACAGTCAATTTATTTGCAACACATGCAGCAGCAGCAGCAGCAGCAGTGGCGGCGGCAATGGCGGCGGCTTCCATCCGAAAATGGCGTCTTTGCACCTCCTAATCCTGGGCGGGCTTACGCTTTTTGGGCCACGAACTCCGTGTTTTTCGAGGTCCTCGGGGGGTCTGCGCATAAATCTCGCACGCACAACATAATTATCCAGCCAACAAACGCTGAATGGCCAAGCGAATGAAAGGAGGGGGGCATGCTGACCCCCCCCAGCGCCCAGGCCCCCAACCCCCTTGGCGAGTCAGTAAGTTAGTGGCGCCCAGTGGCTGGCGACTACTTAGTGGCAGGACCATCCAGCTAAGGCCGCATTTAAGCCCCAAGCGGCTGGCAGTCACTGGAGCCAATAAAGGCTTAAAGTTGCAAAAAACCAGGCACTTGATTCGGTAAATCCAACAAGTTCTTAGCGCTGGTAAGTTAAAGTAATATATTTATTCGTTCTGTAGTAAAATTTATTACTTTCCAAAATTTCTAAAGGTGTTCAGATTAATTTTACTATTTAGATTTTCCTTAACTATCTCAAGAAAATGGAAAAAATTAGAATTATAAAAATTTAAAAACCATTTATTTGTATTTGATAACCCTAAAAAAACAAAAGTGACACCAGTGTACTTAGCATTTTTGAAAATCAAGCAAAACGGTCACTTGACATTGGACCTTGCACAAAAACACCGCCATATCCTTAACCCCCTCCTGACCCTTAGACATTCTGCATTAACATAAAAATAAAGCAGCAAACAAGGCTACAAAAAAGTTCACACGAAAGTGGATGGAAGTGGTTTTTGGGCTGGCTTAATACGGCTTGTCGACAGAGAGTTTAATTCTTTTTTTCGCCGGCATTATTATTATTATTATTATTGTAATGTAGTTTTTTATTGTTGGGTAAGCCTTTCTCTCTACTTAAAGTTATTAGAGCAGAAAATCACATAAACGCAAATGAAGTAAGTTTCATGCCCGCGCAATGCTTAAGAGCGTGCAAAAAGCAGCCAAACAACTGTGTAAAGTACAGTAGCAACAACTACAACTAAAACTAACAACTGTTAACAACGCAAAAATAAAAACAAAAAAATGGGAAAAACCATTGTGACCGAGGGTCTCGAAACGGGGAATACCCGGGCCTCCTTTTGTGCAAAAACTTAGCATACTTTTTGGGGCATACTTTGCAATGCAATTAAGTAGGTGTGTGGAAAGTGGCTATTAGTTTGGGTTTTATTTGAGAGATACCTAACAATTAAATTTTTTATAATGAATATAATATACCCTTGGGGGCTACGATTACTGGGTACTGCAAGTGGGGATTCTGCGAGAGGAGGAACAATGGGAAATGCGCGCAAGGTGCAGGAGAGAGGCTTGGAAGAGAGAGTTTTTGCCATTGCCAAAGCAAATATGCAAATTGTTGATTACAAACTTTTGTTGCTGCAGCTTCGCCCCGCTTTCTCTTTGCCACGCCCCCCCCCCTTCTCTCACTCCCCCCGCTCCCTTTGGTTATATAAATATTTAAGTATCTGCGCATTGTTGCTGCCGTCCTTCTTGTTCTTCGCTTTCCCGGACGGCATTGAGAATTGTCTAAATTAGACTTTTGAGTATTTTGCATATTTAATTGAAATTGCATTTCTTAAATAACTCACTGTCATTTGCACACAGCTCACACACACACACAGAGAGGGAGCAGTACATGTGCCGTTTATTTGTGCATTTAACTACAGCTTGCCTCGCTCCATTCTGTTTGTTTAGTTTTATAAGAGTTTATTCAAGTGCATGTCTTACCCAATTCTTTGTTTATTTACATTTACCCAGAACAAAAACGGAAACTACAACATCACCCGAAAAAAAAATCCGAAACTCATTTGCAATTTGTTTAATCAACACTCGACGCACAAGCAGCTGCTCCGCCCACACACTCACACTCGCTCATGACCCGAAACTCACATTACACATACGGCACGTGTGCCCGGGACGGAGGCTCAGCCCTTAGTCCCCTAGAAAACTTTCCGCTTGCCAGCAAAGTCAAATAAACATGCTAATTAAAAGGCGTCCAAATAAGGAAAGACCGAGGAGCGCAGCACTAGAGTGATAGTCGGGCAAATGTGGTGCTGTTTGACCCAATTTAATTGGATATCCACTGAAAGAACTTAAATCCTACTCAATCGGGCCAAAAAAGAAGCCTGAAATAGGTGTGAGAACTATTTTAAACTTTATTTAGTAATTATAAAAAAACTTCATTCATACATAAAACAACTTACATTTTTATAAATACAATTCCAACTTGGTTAATACCTTATTAACTACTGAAAAACATAGATTCTGCTCAATCAGGCCAAGATAATAGCATAAAAACGTGAGAGAAAATGAAATCTTAGGGGATTTTTAAGTATTAAAATTAGTTATTATTTTCCTTCCATTGTTTTCTTTTTCCCCGTTTAAAGATGATATTAACCCCACACCAACTTGGTAACAACCTCATAAAGTGCAATTAAAGACAAGCAGAAAAAATTCTCTACAACTGCAGTTTTATTTCGCATTTCTTAGCTTAGCTTTCGTTTTCAGTTTCGTTTCAATTTCGTTTTGATGGCTATCTAAATGCGGCTAATGAATGCCATTAATTCTTTGAGGCGACTGCAATGTCCCCCAGCTGGGTGTTTTGGGGATTTCTGTGCCGATTGAAATCGGATTAATAAATGAGCGTTGCGCAGAAAAATTCAATTAGACAGGCGTTGCACTGGGCATGGGGTGGATGAGAAGAAGGACGAGTTGCGCCAGCAGGGGGCAGTCGTATCCTGGCTTAACTACCTGTAATTTTTTCTACCTTTAATACAATTACACAGCCCGGACACGACGGCCACCTTAATGGCCAACGGAAGTCGCAGCTGCAGCGAATCATTTTTAAGGCTGACATTTTGTGGCTTCCCCGGCGGCAGCTGCAAATACTGCAGAAGCCTGTGGCTCGTCTGATTTATGTCTGCAGTAGTTCAATTGGCAATGACAAAGCTGACAATCATTGCAGCCAAAATCAATAAGGGAAAAGGAAAAACAATCACTACTTCTGCCTAAAAATCATAGACCAGCTGGGAAATTAGTGATGTAAGCTACCAATAGAGAAATATCAATTAAATCAACAATAAGTCAAAATGATTTACCAATTTTGCTTTAAGAAATAGAAATTTAATATTTCAAATAAATTTGATGTAATATAATAAAATTTAATATAAATAACTTATCCCAAAACCTTCCCAGCTTAGGGCACTTTAACCCTAGACCCTCGAGTCAAGGGAAGCTCTTGCTGCTTGATTATTTATTTCAAAATACAGACATCGCTTAATCCCTGACTGTCATAAATCACACATGTGTGTAAGAACAAAACCCCGAGCAAGCACTCCGTCCAAACTTATCGTTTATTCTGGCTTTTAATTAAAATTTAAAAAACCAATTACAACTGCGACAAGATTTAATAACAGCAGCAGCAGCAGCAGCGGCAGCATGGCAGGGTGCGAAAAAATGGGTTAAAATTACATAAATTTTGCAGAAAATATGAAGCAGCACGGGGAAAAAAAAGTGCAAAGAGTGTCAGAGCTGAAGGATCCCAGAGATAGAGAGAGAAGGAGACGCCGAATGGACATGGTCGTGAACGTGAAGGGGAAAAGGACAAGTCCAGCTCACACATACTCGGAAATGTATGAAGGATGAAATTTTTGCGGTTACGCACACACAACACACATGCACATCAATGTCAGCGAAAGAGCTGAATAGGAAATGGTTCCTGGTTCCTCGCCATCCGGGGGATCCTGGCCATCCTGGGGATGCCAAGATTGGTTGGCTGCTGGCTTCTAGGACCGCTTGTCAGATGTTGGCACCAGTTTGAGCTTTTCGTTTTGGCGTTTTCCTGCACTCACTCGACTGATTTAAAATGTTACCCTTATTTATACACGTAGACCGGGCTATATAAACAGCGGGAACAGGAACAGCAGGACATACCTTTTCCCCCAAGAGAGAGAGCGAGCATATCGCGTATATTTCTACTTCTACCCATTTTTCATCGTTTACGGCGGCGCTAGTGTGCGTGTGCTGCTGTTTTGTGTGTGTGAACTCATATTGGTGTATGGCTGCAGGACGAGAGCATCCTGCAAGTGACTGACTTGCGACTCGGGAGCAACAGCAAAGGCAGCAGGGGCAGCAAATAGAACCGAGGAGCTGTAACAACACCTCGCATCCCTGGCTCCTCTTGCCGCTCGCTACTCGCTGTCAAAAGAGATTTTTTCAAATTAACTTTTTATATATTTATGTGCGTTTACATTTTTCAGCTCAACCCCCATTTGGCCAGAAATAACATACATTTAGGTAAAGCAACTTAATGCAAAACGAAACTGATCAACATTAAAATAAATATTTACTTGATAAATAAATATGCTTTGAAATAATATCAAATATATATTTTCATAAGGAAAAATTTAACCTAATTAGATTTATTAGGTAAATCCAGGAGTCTATTCTATAGGCCTCATATTGTTTTAACTAAATAAAATGTTATATTAAATGTATTTTATAATTTTTAAGATTTTCACATATGGTTGAGACTTTTTACAAAGCTAGGGAAAACTAACGTTAAAAATTTGGCCATGCAAATAGTCAACATTTCAGTTCTTGTTTCTGCTGCTGCCTTTGTGTACAATGCATTTTTCAAGGGATAAACAACAGTTCGCCCTTAAATATTTAATATAACGCCAAAAGTTATCTTTGGTAGAAAATGTGAAATAATCTTGCACAGAAAAAATGATTTCCTTTTTTCCAGAGCGATTTAAAATCAAGGGAAAAATGTAAAACACTGAAACAGAAAAGGAAAGCAAAAATGCACATTCGCATTAACATGGAACATCAATTACAAAATTAAACCTAATTTTTTTGTTTCCTTTTGGCATCGAAAGTGACCTCTTCCTGAATTAATTTCAATGTTTGTGATGTATATTGTCAGTCCTTGCTTCAAATTCCCTTGACGAGGGCATTAAACGCGTCACATCGCGCTACACCTCATTTGCGACAAATGCAAAATTATGAAGAAAATTAAAAAACGGAAAGCGAGGGCACCGAAAACATTAACAAAGAAGTAGAAATATAAGCGAGGCTATAAATAGGGAAAAAGAGCTCACAGCTCATTGGACCCTGGGCCGCTGTCTTTGCGGAATCCATTAACTTTATTAAGGATCTTTAATTAGTTACCCCCAACTGTCGCAGTGCCTACTTTTCATTAATTACCGCTGCGACCTGGTCTCTCCTCCGAGGGCGGAAAAGTCCTGTCTAAGCCATCAGATGAGCCGAAATGACTCGAGCTTCGGCCTGGCAACCACTTAAGGACACTTCTTACCTTTTGATGGCCGCCTGCGGCCAAATAAATTACAAACAGCGAACACAATGGCTGGAGACCGGGCTGACTGGCACTCCAGAGTTTTGATTGAACTCTCGCATCCCAACTTTTGACGTTAATCTTTGATTGAAGGGGGCGACGGCGAAGGCGATGGCGACGGCAACGTCTTCGTTTTCGCTGACACTTCATTATGTGATTTTAATATGAATACACACACAACAATGGCCACCGAAATGGAGGGTAGTTTCGGGCCGATGGCATCTCATTTGGACCCCCCAAAAACGTTTGATCTTAATTAGTGTACTTGAACGTTCTTCGGCCCGCCTCCGCTGCTGCGATTTCGAGTGTCGGCTTTGCATCAGCGAAAATGACAAAATGTCGCAAATCACTCGGGTTTGCGAATGGGAATGGGAGGTCCTTGATTGGCATCGTTTTCCTCCCGGTCTCGCTCCTGCCTCGCCTTTTGTTTAAGCGGATTTCATTCGCATATTAATTGAACTTTACACAGCAAAAAGTTGGCAACCGTCCAAGCACTAATTAACGACAGAATAATTTAGACTACAAAATAAGCAAAAAATTTATCTTGAAGCCATTAGATCTTAACTTATGGGCACTGCAGTGTTCACGAAGGTTTTTTATCAAATAAATAATATCTTAAGCATCGTCCGTCAAGACTTCTTCTTAAAATAAATTTAAAAATTTTTTTCTCAGTGCCTAGTCATTGAAATACCTAATAGACGGCGATGGGGTCATTGAGTTCCGCGTCAAAATGTCAAGCACGCCGGGAAGCTTAGTGTGGGTAAAAATTTTTCAATTAAAATCGCTGCCTGGCTATTTGCTCAGCACTTTAGTGACACGCATAAAAATTTAGTGGACTCATAGTCGAAGGTATTTTGATACCGACAATGGAGGAGGTGACGCGGGATTTAATTAACGCATTTCGAGGAGGAATGAGTATTCATTCAAACCCTTAACAATGGTAATAGGGAAAATAATTAAAAATCTCTATGGATCTGTAGCTAATTAAATTGTTGGTTAGAAGATAGTGATTAGGCAAATTTGGAAAAGACAAATAAAACAATTTGAAAACCTTCCTTCCGTTTCCTTTCACTAAGAGCTTAATACGCTTTTGATTTAAATTAAAACAATAAATTACTCACAGCCAGTTTTTTAAAAAACTCACAATAATCATGGCCTTTGGGAGCAAAAACTTTCGACCAAACTAAACTTTGCATAACTCATTTTGCAGTTGAGCGAGTTCAAGTGGCCACCTCCCAGCAGACACAACATCAAGCATACGCCATGTTATCAACGCTTAAAGCATATTTTAGCCACACACTTAATTACCCGAAAAGTCAAGTCGGAAAAAGCTGGCAGCGCTCGTTCCCTATGTTCCGCAAAATTTTGTGTGAGGGGGGAACCAGCCCCCCGGAATGCGGTGCTTAACTTTTCAACTGCAGCGGCAAATGGAAACCTCGGTGGCAACAAGAACAACGATCAAGCAGCAAATGCCCTGCAAAGTGTCGATAATTACCTGTAAAAGTTTGAGCCAAACCATTAGCAGCATAATGAGGCCTGTCTAGCATAGATTTCCCAGCCGGACCCAAGCAGCCGTTTCTATCGTGTGGCGCATTTCGAAAATCCCTCTGTCCCTCACCTCAAATGAAACAAAAACGAAGGCTAAGCGAGTTGAAGAGGGGCAAAAAAAAAAAAAGGAAACAAAGCCAAATACAGAAACAAAACTAAAACTTTCACCCATTTGAACTTGGGGCCAAAGGCGGGGGAAAGTGGCCGGAGCAAGGCAGGAGCCAGAGTTAAAATAATGGCAACAACCACACTTGACTGGCGTTGAGTGGTTCATAATTAAAGGGGAAAACCCCGAAAAAGCCTTGAACTCATTCAACTGGCTGTGGCTGCATTGCGTGCAGTTTGGCCCCAAAGTTGGCCAAGTTGCCCAGGCCGCACAATTGTTGCACGCACGCAGTACGACCGCCGTCAAGTGGAGTGCAAAAATGCCTATGGGCGTGTCCCCACTCGAAGGCCAACTGCACCTGCAACATTAAATGAAAATCTTGGAAAATACTAGAGTACTCACTAAAATATAAAACTGATTAAAAAAATATAGAACTCATCAGAATAAAAAGTATGCAACTATCTTTCGAGTATTTTTGACAGGCATAAAAATACTCGAAAGATAGCTATATTCAAATTAATATTACAGATAACTATAATTTCTTTAGGTGTACAAATTTGCTTGATTACATATGCACTTAGAGACACACACCTCAACACATATTCATATTTTGTTTGAGGCCTGGACAAGTTTTCCATGGACTCTAATTACCATCTTTGACTTGAAGTTGGCGTGGTCGAAGCAACTTTCTGCCTGGGTTAATTTCTTAATACTGCACTTGATTGCTGTTGCCTACTTTAGAGTGAAATTTGAGCGCAGAATGATTTTGTGGCGTTGTTGAACTTGAAAGTGGTAAGCAAATGACAGCTGACTTGTCTTTATGTAGTAATATGTTTAAAGCTTTAATACATTAAAATTTTGAATTCACATTTAATAAACATTGCAATTTCCCTTTCAGATCTGCTGTTCTTCAGAGTAACATCAATGAGTTCGTTATTTGATAATAAAATTAATTTTTCTTATGATCATTTCTTGCTTTC
The DNA here is from genome assembly GCF_025231255.1 of Drosophila biarmipes. Lineage (NCBI taxonomy): Eukaryota > Metazoa > Arthropoda > Insecta > Diptera > Drosophilidae > Drosophila > Drosophila biarmipes. Next base: position 26,704,263 of record NC_066616.1, on the reverse strand, counting down.
GTCTTCTTTCTTTTTGCCCTTGGCATCCTTCGCATCCTTCTTGGCGTCTTTCTTGGCATCCTTTTTCTCATCCTTTTTAGGCGAGGCCTTTTGTCCTTTTTTCGGTGACTTGCTGAGATCCACCACCTCCTCCTTGGCCTTTTCGCCGACATTCACGGCTAACAATCCTGCAGCCAGTGCAAGAGACAGCACCACAGCCACATAGCCGGTAGCATAAATCTCTGGGATCGTAAGAAATTTGTTTAAGTACCAGATCAAATGTCTGGTGCCTGCAACCAAGTGGTAGGCAAACGGCATCACCACCATCACCTTGGTCATCGTCACAAGACCGTGACAGTCGCATTTCTCGACCTTCTTCACAAATCCCTCCATATCGCCCTGCAGACAGAGTCCTCCAATGCCCAGGACCCAAACGAAGACGGCCAGGACAAAGCCGCTAATACGCAAGAAGGCCGACAAGGTCGAAGTCAGTTGGATCTTGTAGATGGTCAAGTGGGGCGACAGCACGCGTCCCAGCAACATATTGCGGTCGTCATAGGGCAAGTCGGGAGGTGGACGAAAGGGTATCACTTTCAGGATGACTGGCGGCACCAGGATATTACCACCAGGGCCAATGGTTGTGGGTCCACTCGCCTTCACATCCTTCGATCCTTGGCTGGCCAGCAGGCGAGCCGAGACCAGCGGTTTCTGGATGAGCAGCTGCCTCAGGATCAGACTGCTTCCATTCAGACTTCGAGCCATTGGGCGACTAGGAAGGCATTTATAAGAAATTATATAAGAGGTTTCCTGTTTGCTTACTCACCAAGCGTACATTTCAAATACAAATTTACTGTGTTATATGTACTTTAAAAAATAGTGTTTCTGTCAACAAAGTGTCAACAGATTTTATAAAATATTTGGAGAAGAAAATTTGTGACGTTTATATCTTTAAATAGAATTTTTTAACTATTGTTAGCTAAAAGCTCCATAAATGTCAAGAAAATTATCACAGTTTCTTTTCACTTATCTTTTTCACATATGCAGAGACTAATACATTTTTTTTCAATTCAGATGGACTGATGGAAATTCGATTGACGCTGTAATTGTATTATGCGGCCAAGGACCTGAGGACCTCATAAATATCCTGTGCATATGCCATCAATTTATGCGACGATTGGATGAGCTAAAATTCGATTTGGCGATGGCCAGGCTGCTTTATTAGATTTCTTTGGATTTACCTTCCCACCGTCGATAATCCACCGCTCGTTATTTTCCTTTTACACAGCAGCCAATTGAAGCCGGGGCTTTCCGCCTTAAAAGCATTCCCTCAACCGCTGAAATTTCATTTGCAGCTCCTTGCAATCATTTGCCTAAATAAATACGTGGCACACAACAAAGAAACCCAGAGAAGCGTCTATACACACTCTCAAAATCATTTCAATTTAATAAAATTCATTTGAGTTTTGCGTGGCTGCGGTTTTCCTTTGCCGGCTTGACACATTTCCTCCGTTGCTCCATTTACAAAGCGGGGAAAGCTCGGAAAACTTCACGCTCAATTAGCATCTGTTATCGTTTGCCTTCGTCGCAAACCGAAATTTATTCTATACCGCACATCAAAGACATGCACTCAGTCACTCTTTCGCCCATCGATCAATCAATCAATCAATCATTTGCTGTGAAAACATTTCATAAATCAAACGCATACACAAACGAGAGAGCCAAGCCAACAAAGCACACAAATTCACGCGGTCAGGGGGCAGGTTAATAAAATTAAAATTAATCGAATCAGAAGAATTGTAAAATGAATTAAGGCTTAAAAGAAGCCGAACAAAGTTGGCCTTGGCCAGTGCCGGGAAAAGTTTCCATGCCGCTTCGAGTGTGTGGAAAAGTTCGTATGAATACGTGTGTGGAAAAGCATGCCAAGGAGTCATTAAGCTTATATGGGTATACTCAATGTAATGATAAGGCACAGGCGAACAAAGTTTCCTTGTAGTGAACCTTATATCCTTACAAAAATAAAAATGAAATATTATTAAAAAATATTTTTAAATTTTTTATGGTAATTTAAGCATAACAAATTATTTTTAATGACAATGTAGGAAACGATTTTCGTTCCAAACTAACAATATGTTTTAAAATATATTTTTTTAATAATCTAATAATATTTTTTTTTGTATTTTTATCAATTTGGCAATACAAATTCCAAAACCTTTGCCGCCTTTCATATTCTCACATATTGTGAATAAGTTGAATATACTTTGTTCATATATGAATGAAAAAATGTTTTCAGCTGAAAGGCAAAATCGTAAAAGCAAAGCATGCTCTTCTCTTTCCCTGAACCTCTGCTGCTTTCTCCTTTCTTTTTCGCACTCACCCAGACGGAGAAGTCAGGCGATTGCTTTTGCCTTTCAAGGAACTCAATATGCGTATCCGTGTTTAATTAAGATTCGAGTTCGTGTCAGTGTGTGAGTGCCGGTGCCGTTGTGTGCGTCTGCGTCTGAGGCATATGAATAAATGTATGAGCGCATGCATTTAATTTAATTTTCATTTCAATTGATTCGATGACTTTACGTTTCATTTCACGTCTCGATGCGATTTCAATTACAACACTCCTCAGCTCACGAGCACAAACACGAAGGGAAAGCTCTCACCTATGCGCGGATAGAGGCGAATGTGTGTGGCAAGTTGAGACTCAGAACCATTGACGGATTCCAATATTTATTTGCATATTCAGCAATTTCAGCCAAGGACACGCAAAAGGTATTTTAATTGCGGAAAACTTTGATATAGTTATGAGATGTAGCATTTTTGGTAGCCTTATATTTGAAATCACTTTAAATTACTTTAAAATACCTTTTTTAAGTGTCTAAAAGTATGCAACAATATATTTTAAGCTCCAAACTTTAATGATTTATTTACTGCATACTTTTAGACAGACATTTAAAAGACTATTTCATAACCAAAACAAATTGGATTTAAAACATATGTTATACTTAATATAAAATTATTATATATTTTGCAGTTACAGTAACATTTAATTTTTATTCCTTTTAATTACAATAACTTCTTTAATAACAACTCTAAAAATAGTCTATAACTTTCTCCTACTCTCCCTAACTTTTTTTTGGTTCTTTTTTGGCCTCAATGGCCATGGATTCACACATAGTCTGGCTTAAAAGTTTACTATGCAGCATTTTCCAGCTAAGCCGAAAGCTAAAAGTAAAAGCCAGCCGCAAAACTAAGCGCCTGCCTTTTTAGCCACATGATTTGGTTTTGGCCCAATAAGGCGGCATACTTTCAGGTGCCATTGTTACGCATTTTTTTGTGGTACTATGTAGCTGCTGGTTGCAAGGTTGCGACGTGATTTTCTTTCCACATTTGGCAGCCTAAGCTTTGGTTTTTGGAACTGCTGCAACACAAAGCCATTTTTTGTCCGCCTCCAGTTGGCTTTTCCCTTTCTCCCTCGACTTTTTCTGGCTCTCGGTGTCTGTATGTGTGTGCTCTCTCTTTTTTCTGTAACAAATGCAACGGAAAACCTATTTCCTTTGTGGATATGAGTAGGAAAATGCTTGTTAGCGCCGCATTTGCCACAATCCCTTGTGGGTGTGTGTGCAGAACCTTGAACTTGTTGCAATGGATACGAAAACTGTTAGTTCTCCTCCACTTTGCCCCTTTTGTGCCCCTTTCTAACAATGCTAATTTCATTAGAGCAACTAAAAAGCACACATACTGGCACGTAAATGAGCGCAAGGACAGATCGTGGCTAACAACGTTCAACGTTTCCTATAAAATGACAATTACAATTTCGACAGCAGGGCAAAATAAAAAGGAAACCAAGGAACATCGAAGTGAAAGCAAACTTTTAATTGCGCATACGACAGGTGTGACATGGCCAACGCAGCAGCTCAAGTTGTGAGAGTGTGTGCGGGTGTGTGGGTGTGCAGGTGTGCAGGTGTGCGGGTGTACCTGTGTGAGTTTCGGTGAAAGTTTTTCCAACGCTTCCATCCCAATTAGTGGGCCACAGAAAACACAGAAAAACATTTGCAACTGACAAGCATTTTGACAAACGTCTCTGGACTAATTATAAACATTATTTTATAAAACTGAAAAATGTTCCCAAGGTACTCGACTTTTTAAATGAATTAAAAGAGAGTTCCATACAGTGGTTAATAAATGCATACGTTGGGAACTAAGAAGAACAGAAAAACAAATAAATAATAATTTTAATTACTTATTGAATTATTGGAATTTCTAACGACATTTGATGGTACACAAATAATAATTATCACCTATAAAACTGTATAATTACAATTATATTTTACTATTTTAGTTAAGAAGAAGGAAATTTTATTTGAAAATTGATAGACATATGATGATTATATTTGTATTTACTTTTAAAGTGCTTAAAATACTGTTTTCAACATAAATATTTTATCCCTGTTTTTAAAAATAATATTTTTTTAAGTTCTTAACCAACTTGTATTTGAACCTCAATCGGCACCTTGGACGTCGAGTTCCCTTGCGGTCTGTGCCTTGTCTTAGTTGTCAGTTTGTAAAATTGAATTCTTGCCCGGTTTGTTTGGCTTTTGAGAGATTTATAACATGACCAAGGGGTTGGGGGTGGAGTGGGCGAGGTCCGAATGGCAATGGCCGCGTATCGATAAGCACAATGGCCGGCAGAGTGTGTGTCTGTGACAGTTACACACACAGACGGGCGCACACATACACGCGCAGGCCGGAGCACACCAATACCAACGCCCATCGGCGACAAACTTTTTAATCAAATTTTTTAACGCAATTTCTTTGACTACTTTTTGCTCGGCTCTGCTCTGCTCTACTCGGTCCTTTCTCTCGCTTTCTCCGGCTGCTGTTGCATATGCATGCTCAATTGTGTTTGTATTGGCAAAGGACATGCTTTGTGATTTATACACACATCACACAAACACACCCAACAAAGGGGCTACCGGGCGGTTTGCTGCCTGTGAGCAAACAACAGCTTTTTTTGATTTATGAGCGCTTTGGGTGCCGCCATCGTCAGCGGCACACACAAAAAATATAAGGAACCGACCAAAAACAGCGAAGAATCGACAGCTGAATATATTGAAGGCAAAACTTTCGCATAAGTTCAAGCCAGCAAGTTAATAAAACTTAAAAAAAGGCTGCAACTTTCATTAAATGAACGATTTTTGCAGGCAAATTGTAACTGCTTTAAATAGTTTTTAAGATACTTAATTGCTTATTAAAATAAAAATAAATTTAATGTTAGTTTCATCATTATTAACAAATAATAAATTATTATGAGAGCAAATATCAGTTTTTTCTTAAGCCAAAGGAAACCATAGGTTTAAAAGTTTGAGAAAAAGTGAAATATTTACTTGTGAATTTACTGGTAAAATTAAGTACTCATGTGACCAGCGGAAGTTTTACAGAACCTTTAATTAAAGTTCAATTTCAAGCCAATAACCACCTATCAAATTTTAATAAACGCTTAAATTAAGGCTTTTTTCAAATTATTATTTATTTTACGGTCGCATATCTTCGGCATAAGCGCGATTTTTCAGAATGTTACTTTGCCAGGTCAGTATTTTTTTTCCAATATCCTATTCGGCGTTCTGCCCTATCGCCCATCGATTTTTATTAATCCCTATTGACAGCGGCAAAATGTTGTTTTTAAATACGAAGCGCATGAATTTTAATTAAGCGCAGCCCGCAATTGCCTTGCCCAGCCGACTCTGGTTTTTGGTTTTTGGATCGTCGGCTCGTTTTTGTGTGCGGCTTGAGCCTGGTATCGGGCAGGTCCATTGTCCATATGAAATTTTGATTGATTACTCCCCGAACAGCAGGGCCTTACCCTCTAACTATCGATTGTCGCTGCCATAAAAAGTGAGGGGCCAAAAGCGCACATGTATGCATAAAGAGGGAATGAGTATGCAACGCCGAAGCTTATGCAAATCAAGACATGCCGCACACATCACTTTGTTTTACCAGTAACTCCCCTTTTCCTGTTTTTTTTTTTACAACCAACCCCCAACCTCCTCCCACCGGCGAGCTGGGGAGCTTGTCAAAACTTGGTTTCCCGTTTTTGTTAAGAATCTGCTGTAAAAAACGAGCTGGGATTTCGGTTGCATAAAGCAAACCATTGAATACACTTAACAACTTTTTCTTAAAGAAATATATTTCATGCTAAATTAATTGTGAATAAAAAATCAAAGCATAAACAATGGATTTAAATTCTGTATTTAAAAAAATTCAGTGTTGGATAGCTTACGTATTCTGAAAAATAAAAATGTAGTGTTGGAAAATAAAATTGAAAGCGTATAATTTTCTATACCCATCATATCATATCATAAAATGATTTGTACACACAGGAACACAAGAGTATCGAAAGCGAGTCCGAAAAAAATGTTCTGCCACTGCATATTGTTTCCCCTTGTTTGGGAGCCCAAAAAGCAGGATCCGAGAGCGAAAATCGTGGCGAGACCTACTCGGGGTTACAGGCGGAGGCAGACTCCGCCGGCGATGGTGCAACACTTGCCCGAGTTGATTTTTGCATATTCCTGATAGCGATGGCATTAGTCTCCAGTGAACTGGCACATAAAAGCACAGTTATGGACTGATTGTCGGGGCCGCTATCCGACGTACGTGTAAATTGCCAGCCATCTTCCCTGCGCCGCCTCGAATTCCTCCAGCCGCCCCGTGTGTCCGATCCCGTCTAGTGCAGGCAGCAAGTGTTAGTATTTCAAACTTTTGTTCAATAAGATTTATATGACTGACAGTCCGGGGTGGCAACGAGACCCGGCACAGTGCGGCAAAAAACAAGTTTTGATTTTCGATTCAATTTTTTGTTTTTTTTTCCACCCTCCCTAGCTTTTCTCTGATGTGTAGTTTTCCTCTTTTGATTTTTTGGGTTGGGTTTTTTCTTGTTCACAGCTTAACTGCGCGACGTTTGAAATCCTAGTTGGACCGCTGCAAAAAGAGCCGGCTGAAATGCTGAATTTTTGACTAACGTTTCTATTCAGTTGGGGTAGAATTTAACACTAGTATTTTTGATTGATGCCTTAAAAAATAAAACACCTTATGAGTGCTGAAAATCAAGAATAATTGACTCGGATTTAGTATATACTTTTATATATTTTTAAATCCCTTTATTATTATGGATAGTTGAAACGGCAAGCCAGCGAAAGCGAATGGTAACCATCTCTCAGATATAATCCACTACAGATACTGTAGAGAGATACGCAGATACTTGAGTAGTAACGCGCAATTTTCATTGTTGGCTTACGCCGCTGAGATGTTATTTTGCCCGGTGGCATATTAACTGCATCACGAGCCACTCGAAGCGCAGCAAAACCATCCATTCAACGACGGCCTCTTCAGCGAACCACACACGGATATAAACGCACACCGACGATGAGGATGATGCCAGGACACACAGCCACCACAGTGGCAACAATGCAGGAAGGACGAGGGACGAAGGACGAAGGACTAGACAAGAGAGGACAGCCAAGCGAATACATAGAAATTCCTCGACTAGGCGCTGTTATTGAAACCACTCGAGCGCGAACTGTGAGTGCTAAAAGCGGCAGGATCTGTAGTGGGATATAGGGATATATTGAAGGAGTGCTTCGGGATCGGGATCGGAATGGGGTGTGGTGGGGTGTTAGCGCGGGGAATAGCTGGTGCAAGTGCACACCTTGTCCGCATAGGTCTACAATAATTGCCTGCACTTTAAGTGCGCCATTAGTACTAAATTACAGACAGCCAGCCAACCAAGCGGCAGCTAACGGCGCGGTCTAATTACGCGCTCACCTGCAACTCCCCCATTTTTGCAGCCCACAACCACCCACAGGCCACCCAAAGGCCGCCCACAAGCCACCCATCGAAGCAGCAAATGCAGGAAAAAGTAAAGTGCGCTAATGGCAATTAGAAGTTTACCCGAGTGCAGTCAAAAATTTTGTAACGGCTGCGCAGCTGAAACTGGGAAATGGAAAATGGTACCGATGCTGAAGCCTGAGCTGCATTATTGAACATTTGGCTAATTGCCGTATAATTATTGCAGTTAAAAAATTTAGCACATTCGAGTGTTGGGCGTTGGGTGCTGAGTGCTGGGTGCTGGCAATCCTTGACCGTAGCCGAAACTCCCAGTTGGCCAGGTCATTGTTACACTTGAATATGCTAAATTACGTATACGCAACGTTTGCCCCCGTAAAGTTTGAGCAAAAGCCACAAACATTTGCATTGCAACGGCCAAGACAGACAAGCACAGGAGTTTGTACACTAAAACTGTTCAGAATACAACTGGAGATTGTTTTTAAATTAAACATTTTCATATTTCTAAATTATATAGTGGTGTTTAAAAATAGAAAATTAAATATATAAATCATTTTCTGCATATTTTCTGGCATTATTAACTGATTTGCACTCTATTTAAATTTATATTCAACACATTATTCAAGATATTATAAAAAAACGTTAGCCAAACCTTTTTCACATTTTGACTGCATGCATTTTTACTTACTTTTTTACTTCAAAGTATTTTTTTCAGTGCCAAGATGAGGTACGTTTGGTTGTACTTTAGCAGCTGAGATGCATTGCCGCATTATGCAGTTGCAGTTGCTGTTTAGCAGTTGCATTGGCTCCCATCTAATGCAAATATTATGGCAAAATCTCATAATTAAGATAAGCAACTCGGTTGAGTGGTTTTAATGAAAATCAAACAATTGCCAAATGCAACAATAACAGTGACATAACAAGGGGCAAGTGGCTGTGGTATGGCTATGAGAGGGCCAACCGATGCACCCAGCACAATGGCCACCGAGGCCTTCATGTCTGCTCTGGTTAATATTTAATTAATGCTTAGACCGTGTTTGCTAATGGCTGGTCACTGCTGCATCCATTGCCGTGGCGACCAGCATAATCATTTTGCCTGTATTCCGGAACGGTCACAGCCCGAATTGTATTCCTCGATCCTGACGACGACCTGCAACAATGTGCGCCACTCCAAGTTCGAAGGCAATTTGTAGGGCCAGAACCTGAAAATGTTTATCCTGCCACAGATGGACTAATGAACCCTGTTGTTAGCCAATTAAATGCATTAAATGTTTTAGCCCTGTTGCAGCCTTAACGGTTTTAGGCTATTATTTTTGTATTAATAAATGTATAGACTTGAGAAATTTGGCTTAGACTAATTTTTTGATTAGTTCTTAATAAGACTTTTAAGTAAAATAGGTTAGTAACGTTGTCCAAACATCGCCTAAAAATTCTTTTTATTAAATTAATTATATTAACTCGTGTTTAAACAATCTTATTTTAATATAATAAAGGGAAAGTTGTAAGTTTCTTTTCCACTTTGCTAAAATTTAAGCAATAAAATAGGTGTATTTATCAATGAGTTCAAGGTAGCTAAAAACTCAAAAAATTCTTAAAGACGTAAGCGCTAAATCTCCCATGCGTAATCGAGTCGTGAAACTGCGACTCGATAATTGGGCTAGGAAAACTGTGCCGTAGCCGAAAGTAGGCAACTAGGACCTCGACGGGGAGTGCTTATAATTAAGGCTTAATTGAACGCAGCAGTCGGCACGTAAGCCAGTTAATGATGCACACGTTACTCGCCTTTGACACGTCATGATTCCGCCGCAAACAGCTCGCCGAACTCACCGATTTCGTAACCCTCTCAAGACCGACTTTAGTTTTGCGGTGTGCTCGTTGTACTATTAAGCGGGATTTTCGCCTAACTCCATTACAGCATTTGCATTGCGGACTTTTCGAGGGCCAAGCTCTTGTTTGAGGTCCTTTTGTGTCGCCTCGCCCGCAGACAGAGCATTGTTTGAGATCTACTTTATTACATGCCCGAAAAGTTGAATATGCAATTCGGTGTGCATATTAACCCGCAAATGCTGGACGGTAAGGGATGGGCGGAAAAAGTTGCCATTTTTTGGACCAAACTATTTAGCATAACGACGGGCACTCATTATGAGGCAATGCCCGCGCGCCCCCTCTCAACTTTATTTGCCCAGTGTATTTGACCCCTGCTATTCGGAGGAAGGTAACCAGGGAGGAGCTGGCCGGACCAGGAGGCAGGAACATCAGGACCAGGAACAGGACAAGACGGCAGTTAGCAGAAAGCAGCTAGCAAGGCTACCAAAGCACCGGGCACGTAAAATATGCGCAGTTGTACACCGGGAGTGTATGCCAGAGATCACTTGACTATAAACGAGATTAAAAATTCAATTACGTTGGAGTTGGAAGCTGCATCGAGTAGCAGCAAAGAGCGCAAAAAACACCCAACGAGGGCCAGGCAAGGTAAAAAACATGGACAGCCAAAGTTGGCCCAAGCTGAACTAAGGGACACAAAAAAAGACAATCATGACGGAAATTGTATACTTTCTATGGCGAATCTAAAAACACCCTAAGCAATCTTTTGAAATGGTGTTTTGGTTCTTATAACCATAAATGTTTATCACCACTTTCTTGAATTTTCCAACTTAAGTTTTTAAGTATTTTCTTATAAATTTACCCTTAGATAATTTTTCTAATTCTGGAACAATTCGATCATTTTCAACAATGATATCATTTCGTAAATATCACGGAAAATGGTATTTTTTTATTAGTTTTTAATGAATCTTAAGCTACAAAAATGTGGAGATGGTATTTTCCTAGTTTCTTTATCTCTATAAATGTGGAATTAGTACATTTGTAGCCATGGGCTTGGGTTTGTTTATTAAAAAACTTTATAAGTAATTCCAATAAATATTTTTATACTTACATGTTCCCCTACATTATACTATTTTTAATAATTTGTATTCCATCTATAGCTCCACAAATGTGTCGATAAATTCGCAATGCCCCAATCATGGTCTCTAAAAATCGTAGAAGACAAACGCCATGGCCCTGGCGTATGCTCTCAAGTCAAAGCTGGCCATACGCTGGCGTAACCAGTTCGGCCAAAGGGGTTCCTGTGGGGTCGTCGGCTCCCCCGGCGGAGTGGAGCAGGTGAATCGCTGGACACAGAAGTGGTCAGTGGCGGCGACGTTGTCGCAGCCAACGGAAGTTGACAACAATTTATGTGCCTGAAACGGATACAATTTACAAGCCGAGCAGCGATGGCCCGCTGACTGTGCACGTGTAGCCCAGTATTCGTGTGGAAGAGGTGAGTCCTGAAGGCCGGGTGTCCACTGTACAGGTGCTGCCATGGCCGAGAGCCCAGGAACCCGGGCACCCAGGCACCGGCACCCAAAAACTTCAAACGGAATTTTGTGTGAGTACTTAGTGCAAAGTGGCTGGGAGGGGGTTTCCTTTTTGCGTATGTGTGGCTGCACTAGGAGAAATTTGAACAGTTTAGATTTTTTAATTTTATTTAAAAGGTTCTTTGAGGTCGTGCCACATATTTTAGGGAACAGAGGGAAAGAGAATACCCGTTTTTAATTAGAAACAAATATGCATTTAGGGGAGGAAATAATATTAAGAGATGCTAAAAGATACAATTAGTTCAGGGGCGGACTATGTGTTTAGAGGGTATTACTTTTCAATTTGGGAGGAAGACTTTTTGTAAGATTAGTTTGGTGAATTGTTTTTGCTTTATAAATAAATTGATACTGATAAGAAATTAAAAACTATGGCCAAGAGCTACTTGTAGACTGCCAAGAATTCTAAAAATATTTATTGCATTTCTAAAAACATATTATTTTCCTGAGTGCCTATGTGAATCGCATTTTTTCACTCCAGTTTTCACCCATTTGCCCAGTTGTTAGGGGCAACAGCCGGAGCCGAATCGCATTTGCAGGCCGAGAAAAACGAGCGAAACATTTGAATTTCGTTTCAAGTTGAAGTTGATAAAAAGCCAGAGATTTAGGGCGTGTCCTGGTGCTAGCAACGGACACAAATTTGGGTTCACTTTTCCGCCGGACTCCCCTCGTCCGGCCCGGCAGACCCTCTCCTTTATTCCGACCAGGTAGCTTGGACTGCAAGTCGAAAAAAGCAGCCCGCAATTAAGATAAAGTTTTTTTCCCAGCGATATTTTTAACTCGGTAATTTTTGTGTACTTTGGCCAAAGTTCTTGGGAGTGGGCGTGGCTGGGGAAAAGGGCTCCGGGGGCGGCGTCAGCGTTTCAAAAAATAAATTCACTTAAATGCCTTTCATTTAATCAAGCACCGAGAGGGTGTTAATAAACTGAAAGCGACGCGAGCGGAATAGAAAAAAAATGTTCAATGCCAGTTTGATTAATGTCTCATATAAGTATGTCGTGTGGGACGCGTTACACTAAATTTCCATTTTAATAAAAATGGTATAATTTGTATGCAAAGCAAAAATAATAACAATTGCTTACATGACGGGAATAATTAAAAGAAAGATTTACGTGTAATGCATAAAGACTAAATTCTTTAGTTTAAAAGAAAAAACAATATAGATATGTTTGATTACCGCTTGTGGTTAAAAGTTTGACCTACATAGAAATGATTAATGAACTCACAGGTTTTATAAATCTTTTCAGTAATATAAAAACATTTAACAACAAAATTGTTCAGTCGATTAACGCGATCGAGTATCTTATCACATTAATTAGACAATACAATATTTTCCATTCCCACTGTGTAAATAAAAACCTGTTTTCAGCTGAGTGTTATCGGAGGCAAACTCAAACAAAAGCACTCACACAGCTGATGTTGATAACGAACGACCCACCGAGAGTGGTGTTCCCCGCTATTCGTTCACAAAACGTCACACCCTTGAAAGAACAAACATCATATGAACAATAGGAAATATAATTTCAGCGATTGTATTACCAGATAAGCTTGATAAGACCACTAGGTACTTAGGATTGTAAACAACAAACAAACAGACAGGGGAATCTACTGTTTCTTAACCTTATCAGCATGCGGGCACTTTTGTTTCTTGGCCCTCAGAAATTTGCAAGATAGCTTCAGGAGAACCAAGATGACTAGAATGGGTACTCCCAGGAGCACAGCGAATGTGTCCAGGCTGTGGAGCTGAATAAAGTTAAGATCTCGGGAGGCGGCTCGCAGGTGGGGAGCACCCTTATGCCGGATAATGTATTCCGTCCACCAGACAGCTCGATCCAGAGCCGATTGCGGCTGATCGCGGTACCGCTCGGAGATGGCACTCGATGTCTTGGCGTAACTGGGATCGTTGATCAGCGTGTGGATGGCCTTCTCCAGTTCCTCCTGCTTCAGGCTATTCAGATCCAAGCCCAAGCCGTAGCCCACTCGCTGGGCCCGCTCCACATTCATGTACTGATCGTAGAAGCACGGCAATCCCAGCACGGGCTTGCCAAAGTAAATGCTCTCCGTGGTGCTCAGCAGGCCACCATGGGTGATGAACATCTTGACATTCGGATGGGCTAGAATATCCGGCTGGGGATACCACTTCTTGATCAGCACATTCGCTGGCCTTCCCGGCATCTCGTCGTCTTCGAATTTCCACAGCACTCGCTGCTTCAGCTTGGCAAAGGTTTTCAGGAGGGTATCGCGGGTTTCCTGGGGCAGATCTTTGCTTTTCACATTGGAACCCATGGAGAAGTAGATCACACCATCTGGGGAACCCTCAATGAACTGCTTAATGTCCTCGGGCAGGGGTTTCGGTTTGTGCGAGATCTGCATTCCACCGACCTCGATCATATTGGGCAGATAGGGTCGCGGATAGCTCAAGGAGAAGTGCTGACCCAGCAAAATCAAAGAAAAACTGTCCATAACCTCCTCTATTGTTTTCTTGGCGTTCGGGAAATACTTCTTGAAAACCTTCTTCATAAGTGGCAGGTGAACAAAGTGCCGGTGCAAATCCTCCACAAGGACTTCGTAGTGATTTTCCAAGCGTTCCAAAAAGGTCATTCTATCAGTGCGTGGCGAGGTCACCAGTGGGTTGTACGAAATGGGTGAAATATTGCCAACAGCCTCATCAACCTTTCTGTCGGTTCCGAAGCTCGAGAAACCAATGAGAGTGGCATTGAAGTGCTGGGCCAAGCCATATAGCGGTTCCATTTGAAGCATCTCGGACAGGACCACATCGAAGGTTTCCCCTGACTTTATCAGCTTCTGGACACCCTCATCTTCCATCGTGACCTCGATGAATCTTACCAAAATGAAATCCATTGCATTAAGTTGCTGCCACAACAAGGGGAAGTTCAGAAGACCCAACATTTCTGAAAGTAAAATTTTTAAAATTAAAATGCTTGTGATTTTGTAATATGATTTTGTGATTTTGTATTTTTTTTTGTTTTAGTAATAAATTAACTAAATCGTAATACACACCATCAGAGAACTCCTGTGCCCTGGGAATCTCGATGAAGCGCATGTTTGGCGTTGGCTTGTTCTTGAAAGCGTTGATCACGGTCACCTGGTGACCCTTGGCGGCCAAGGCCTTCAGATAGCTCTCCACGAATATGTACTGGGAGCGACCCGGAAACGGCAGAGTGGCCAAGATCTTGGCACTTTCCGTTTCGAGCGGTTTGGCGCTCAAAGCGCACAGCACGAACGCGATCGCAGCGAATAATCTCATGCTCACTATGTTTACTAAACGAGTCTCTAGCAACGACTAATTGAGAAGATCGCTTGGGATTCCATATATATATGCTGAGCTTTTTCTGATAGCGAACCAGCGAGCAAGTGTGCGAGCAAATAGCGCTCAATCATGCTGATGAGGGGCTTTGGCTTTTGCTTTTCATCGTCACTGCCCGCTGGAGAGGAGAGATTAGAATTACGATGGCGATTCTTAGGTTAGGGTTGTCCAGGTTAGACTTTTTATTCCTAGGGGCGCTTGCACCTCAGCTATATTATCTTTATAGGTTCTTTAGGTTGGCTGATATAATAGTAATTTCCAGCAGGGCCAGCAAACTATTTCACATTGCTGATCAAATTGCCAAATGTGTTTGGGGCTAGATTTCGTGAATACGCTCCTGGTACGCGATGGAACCAACGTGTTGGTAAAAGTTTTTCGGCTTGGTCTCTACGGTTCCGGTACGTACCGGTACCATAATCAGGTCGTCGAACATCTTATGCTAGCTTGTGGAATATTTATAAACAAATATAATGAGGTGAGTATACCACTTCAGATACTACTTACTGGTATTATCTATCTACAAATATGATCTTTATACTTATGTTATATATCAACTGACACAGTCTACCTAGTAATATTTCCTTTCTACTGAGATTATCCATTTTTGATTTCAAATATATGGGCATCTACTTATATTAAAAAACATTTTGCATTTCAAATATATGGGTGTTTCTCAAATATGATGGTCAATCAAAGCTTAACATATGATTGATGAAATGTTATAACAACAAATTTGGAGGTAAAAAATTAAAGATGTAACAAAGAAATCCCCATAGTCCTACAACTTTAGTATCTGTCTCGATATTATTCCCTCTTTTGTGCAAACTACTTTAAGTTGTCCAGCTCCCAAGAGGCTTTTAAAGATCTTCCCGTGGAGCGGGGTCCGTTGGACTGAGTGCTAGGCAAATTCCCCGAAGAATGTGCGTGAGAAGTGCAGGCCAAACAAGCGGCGGAGGCAACTAAAAACAAAACGCACAACAGGGAGCAGAAGCAAAGGACGAGGACCCGGACGAGGACCCAATGCAGCTGGCCAGTTGGGAATTTTCGCCGGTGGAGGCGGAACTCGGCGGAGCATAAAAGCCAAAGCAATGCCTAAGAAAAGAAATTATTTGCTTAAGCGACGGCAAAGGACCTTGTCCGGAGCTTCCTTTTTTCCCGGAACAAAGAACACACACACAGCCAGACAAGAAACAACAAGAATGGAAATAAGCTGAATGAAAACAGCAGGAAAGTAAGAAAAAAAAGTGGCCAGAAAAGGAAACTGAGTGGGCAAAAAATATTAAACTTTTATGCACGAAAATGTTTAAGTGTATGTCCGGCGGGAAAAATTGTTACTGTTAATTTATAAATAAGGTGAAGTTGTTATTGTGGCCCTCTGACGGACCATCCGCCGGTCCCTTCCGAAACCTCTCAACCACCTCGGCGGCGGGAAAACCCCTTTTTTAACCCACCACCAGCACCGCCACCACATCCCGGGCTATTTGTTTTCACTTCAATTTATTTGCTCTCCTGCGCACATATTCACTCCTTAGCCCTTGTTTACTCCTTTCATCCCACCCAATACCATCTTTTCTTCATTTTTTCTCCATTTTTTTGGTGGGTTCTGCCTCCAAGCCCCTCTTTTCTGTGGCCTTTTCTTTGGCCGTTTATTATGGGGCTTTTCGTTTGCTCGGCCCCGGATCGCCTTGCAACTTGATTCAATTAAGTTGCCTGATTATTTTAGCTGCAAAAAAATGATATCAAAAAGGGCACCAGATAGGGAAAACGAAACTCCCACCTTTTTTGGTTGCTTTCTTGGGTTAGCAATTTTAATTTTTTAATAAAAGGCATGTGTAAGGCAAGAGCTCCACAAGTGGGTTATCTTGAGGTTTTCGGGCACCCTATTGTATTGGTTCATCGTCTCAACTTGGAGTGGAAGGGGTCGGCTCAAGTTCGTTGCGGGTCAACAACAGATCCGGGGTTAAGAAAAGGTCAACTGGCTGCTCACTTTCCGAAGGATTTACTCCGAGAAGTGCTCCTAACTTAATGGTCAAGTGTAATGCAAACAACTATGTATACAAAACTCAAGAGCGTTTCCAGTTTGTCAAGCATTTCCTTATAGGATTTTTATATTTCCTTAGGAGTATTTAATTAAGAGATTTTTTTACACTGGCTCTTTGTATAAACATTTATAGCTTACATTTTATTTCTTATAACAAATAAACTTTTATTCAATGCATTTCTTGTCAAACAAATCACTGAGAAAATTTCTGAAATGCATTGACGTTTTCCGATCTCAGAAAGCGATAAATTAGTACTTAAGCTGTCACACTAAAAAACAAAATCTTAACTGCCTGGATGCTGGCTGAAAAAACCAGGCCTTATCTCTTTTGTGCACTAAATGCTCTTGGCCTTTATTCGACTCGTCTCGTCAGTGGAGCACAGCCTGAACAACATTAATCAGGATTACCTTGTCGTGTATTTTTGCCCACCTACAAACAACCCACACACATGTCTGAATACCAAGGATGAAAGGAATTATCCGGAGAGCTGGAAAACTGCAGAGCTGAAGTACGAGTAGCAACAGCTGCCACATTGACGATGCTTAAAGTGCAAATGCAATTTATTCGCAACAAGCACTTGGTGCACGTGCAACAATGGCAGGCCCAGGCATTGGGATTGCCTGGGCTGCGGAACAATTTGCCCATAAGTAAAAATCATTTTTCATTTGTTTTCATTTCCGTTTTTATGAAGCATTTTGATTTCTGCATAGTTTCCGACTTCCCCTCGGCTATCTGCTATCTCCATTCTCTCTTGCAGACTGGGGACATTAGAGAATGTTAAGTGATGGGCAGCAGAACTGGAGTTTGGCATACGGACCTCGGACATACCTGAAAACCAGTCGACCAGGAGCAAGCTGAATCCATGCAGGATGCAAGGTTGGACGCTCGCTACACACTCACTCGCTCCAAGAATGCCAGTCAACGTTGACAATCGACTTTTATTGCTGTTGAAAAGGACCAAGAGCAGGGCAAAAAACAAGAGATCGGAAAAATCCGGAACGAGGCGAAAAAGAAACGCATGGATGCGCTGCAAGAAAACTTTCCAGCTCTATAAATTAAAAAGACAAAAAGATTATTTCTTTACAGATACAAAAATATTCGTAATAATGTTTTAGAACTTAAACTTATAAAAATGAATATCATATACTTAATTTCCGCATTCTGTATCATTTTTTCTCTCTCTGCACCATCGACTTTGTCAACTTCCAGTTATTACGTTTTGTTTAACATTTCAGCAAATTACACTGCATTGTCTAGAGCTCAGCTCCAGAGTGAAGTTGAAGTCCCCGTTTTCTGTGGGGCTTTCCCCCATTCGACAAGTTTTTCACATCCATTTTTTCACTTCCTTTTTCGACGTACTGACCTCGTCCGGATTTCGATGAGAACTTGTGCAATTGCATAAGCACAATTTCCGGTTGGCACTAAGAAAATATCTGCAGCAGAAAAGCAAATGGCGACGTTATGAGTTTTGGATTCGAAGTTAGCTTGCTCTATGCGAAATAAATATGTAATGAAGAGGGCATTAAAGTGGACTTAAAAGATTTCAAAGAAAATTTGTTAAGTTATTCAGAAGTTGAATCTAATGTATGATCTTTTTATTGCATTATTTTAAGAGATTATCAGTTTATAGATCTTATCTAAGGAACGTTAATACAATATTATATAATAATATTATACTACATAATATCCATAATTTTATTATGGTTATTTCTTATCAACGTACCTCTCTCTTTCAACTCTTTTCGCTTTCATCTCTCACTTAAAATATTATGGTATCTGTTGCTGGCAAGGGCGCCTAAAAGTATGCTACACTATTTTTGAAGTCAGTGACAGGAAATTGAAAAAGTGTGGGGCGTGAACTGAAAGTTCAGAATCAGGAAATAAAGGAAAAGAAATAGTTTTCCCTTAATTAAGTGCGTGTGTTTGGCTGGCCAGAGCGCCCAGCGCCCACAAGTAAACAATGAATGCATGAATTCTACGGTCTCAAGGTAAAAAAGCGAGGTCTAAGTAGTACATAAAACCACCGAGGTGGTTTGCCGACCAGTGGGTCAGATGGTCAGTGGCCAGGCATTGTTTCGTGTCCATTTCGCTGCGCTTGACTGCCCCTGCCCGACGACCTCCGACCCCCTGGAGGCAAGCTACTATTTCAAACCTCTCGGGGAGTTCAACAACATTACGCCACACAGTTCAACAATTTTTATCCGTTTTCCGTTTGCTTTGCGTTTCCAGCTGCTGCTCCCGGCCAAGTTCACAATGTAATCCATCCGGGGAATAATTATTGTGTACATATTAATATAGAAGCCCAGGAAGCCAAGAGGGTTTTATCGTTTAGCCGCGATGGACGGCATTATGATGCCCTCTAAATTAAATGGAAAATGGATGGTCTATAAATTCTCACTCTGGGCTTTAAAGCGGGGAAAAAGGTTGTTTAAGTGAGTCGTTAGGAGTGCTACGAATGGGGTTTCTTTATGGATTTGGTTATGGTTGAGTGGGGCTTAAGTAATCGCGATGATTTTTACTGATTTATGCAGCTGGCAGTGAAACAAAGAAAGGAAAAATGCATTAAAGCTTGAGGTCTTTAGAACATTTTTATAGAGACCCATAGGTATAGGCATACTTAGAATGTTATGCAAAGAAAGCTTTGTATATCATGAATATGCAATGCCAGTTATATGTGCCATCTTTCTCTTTAAAGTTAATCCAAATACCCTCAAATCCGTAAGCCAAAGCCAAGGATGATGGCTGTAATCCATTGTAAACTACAACTCATTAACCATAATTTAAAGGTCCAACTTTATGCACACACGCACACTTAGCAGCGGATTAAGCTGCCAGGTTTATGCCACTAAATTGCGTCGTTGTTGAGCATAATTTATGCATTAAAATTGCATGCAAAGGAGAAGTTGACTCTAAACTCGGATCGTACCGTGCTGCAAATTAAATCTAATTATGTGCGGCCAGCAAACTCCAGGGCAAAAAAAAGCAAACGAGCTCAGAGGGGCCCGGCGATGGAGGGGTTTTTGGTTGGGCTCTCGGACATGGCTTTCTTTTTGCCAAACTGACCCGCACAAATGCGTCTATTGACTGAAACAATGCAGACAAAAGCGACGCAGTAACCGAGCCGGGATCATAACGCGGGCGGTGGGCACGGGAAGCTGTTGCACCTGGAGGTAAACCAGGTGAGCCAGGTGAGCCAGGTGCAGCACGCTGGCTCCCAATGGAAGCGCCATCATTGAGCGATGAAGACGGCGGCGGCGGCGGCGGTGGTGCGGCGGGATAAAAGGCAAATAACGTGCAGTAAATGAGAAACAAAAGAGCTAAGCTACACTGCAAGAAAAATATTTATTCAGTCTTAAAGATTAATTACTTTAAAATAGTTTTATTTAAATATTTAATTTTGTTTTTGGTTCGTCTATTGTTCCCAAGCGCAAACACCTCTCTTAATATTGTATGATTATATACTAGTTAAATGATCCTAAGTCTCTAAAAAGTTTTTCATCATGACAAATTTATAAAATTTCCATAAGAAAAATCTTTATAAAAAGTATCTATTTCACTTGCCCCATATAACTTTTATAACTAAAACTCCTAATAATATTAAAAACCCAAGAACAAATATATTTTCTTATAAATAATTTATGTATTCAAGCATTTACAATTGCAATTTTCTATATAAACTTAAGCTTTTAAGTTATCTATTCTCATTGCAAATACAGAAAGCTAATACTAAAAGGATTCAGCATATTTTAAAACCCCATTTTATTCCCAGTGCGACTGCAGGAGCAAAAAATTGCCTGAGCTCGGCTTGCGCCTGAATTGAGCTTATGAATGGATGGCCAAGAGGGCTTATAAGAGGGGGCGAGGCGAGCGGAAAAGCGGTCAACTTATGGCTTAGACGCACGACAAAAATCCATATTTATATATATGAATGGCGCTTGGACGGGGCGGCCCATTCATTGAAGTGGTCAAGGGGTTTTGGGTCCTGGGACCTGGGACCTAGGTCCTGGTGACAGGGGAACCAGACCGGATCGCGTTCGGAAACTGGGGACTGGGGACTGGGACTCGGTTACTTATGCCTCAATGGCGCCCTGAAACTCGGTGCACGAGTATGTGCCGCAATTGCGGTAAAATATGTTTGCACAAAAGGAAATCGCCAAAGCCACGTGTGCAGGAAATGCTGAATTTGTCTGCTTGGCGCGCTAAAACAAAGCCGGAGTCGAATGGTCGGCTAGGCTTTTCCCGGAAACGCATTCAATTGGATAGGCGGTTTCTTTTATTGGCTAAGGGCAGGAATTTCAGGGTTTAGTAAATGTAAAAGAGTACTAAGGAGAGGAAAAGGATACTAAGCATAAAAGCAGATAGTCAAGTGGTTTATCATATCATGGAGACTATTTGTATAAAAATCAATTTTATTGACAATATAATATTTTCTAATATAAAAAAAATTGTTTAGGGTCTGTTAAGGACTAACATTTTTTTTTAAAAAGGCCTAAAATAATAACAAATATTTGTAATACAAATAGCGTTTTTTTGATGTATTAAAATTTTTCAATGTCAATATTTCAATTAATTTTATTTTCAAAATTTTTATAATTTTGTGATGACTAATTTTTTAAGATAAATTACCGAAAGTCTTAAAAGAAATGTATTTTCATAATATACTTGCTCAATATAAAGGCAATAGTATTACAACCTGTATATAGATTAATTAGGAATATACTTACGGGTACTTATTATTAAAATATTATATTATGGCTAATTTATTTTTTTAAAACATTCCCGTTTTTAACACTTTATATAGTAAGAAATTGTGGCTGAACTAAGTGAATTGCCGCCCATTAAGCATCATTTGAAAAATGTTAATAAATGTCGAATTGAAGCTAACCAAGTGGAACCAGTTCTGGGAACCGGCTGCCAAAAGGGCACCGCTTTTTTCGGGTATTATTGCAATATTGCTGCCAGTGCGCCAAGAGCCGGGCTATGTGCCATCCCGGGCTAGATGGCGAACTACGGCGGCACTTCCGCTGCCACTGCCAGTGGCACTCCGGTGTCTCTCGCCTTCCTGTTCATCGGCGTCTGGACTGGACTTTTGGGAATATTATTGAAAAGTTTTACCGCAAGCTGTGCCGAAGCGGAGCTCACTGCAAAAACAACCAACGTATTGTTCGCCAGTGGATGGTAAAACCCATACCAGCCACCCACAGCCACACCCACACCAGGGCCAAAAGATTCGGACAAAAAATCTGGAAAAAGTGGGGAATAATAAAAGGAGAAGAAGCAAGCGAGGATTAAAAATTTTTGCCAGTCCAAAGTTTCAGTTTTGTTGCAACTTTGGCCACCGACACCACAGCGGCCACACCTACTGCTACTGCACCACCATCGCCCGATTCCCCAGATCAGTCCTGAATATATACACGTACATACGGCCATAGTTCGTTCGCCCACAGTTTGCCCCTTTCCCCGGGCAGTACATAAATTTAGCCGGCAATTTTCGGGCGTTCGCCCAATCAGACATCAAGTCGCTAAAGTACGAAAAAGCAGCAGCAGCTAAACTTCGAAGCGTGCCGGTTATGTGGAATGCTTTTCAATGCAAAGCGTCTATTGCCCTGAAGAATAAATTATTATGAGGTTTATTTAAAAGATACACATTTAAGATTGTTTAAGATGTGCGCGTTAAATATGTACTAAACCAGATCTTAAACCAAAAAATATCTTCTACAAAGACAATTCCTTAAGAAAAATAGTTTAGGTGTTTTCGAAAGTAACCACAAATGTTTTGAAAAGTTTAAAT
This sequence comes from Drosophila biarmipes, assembly GCF_025231255.1. Lineage (NCBI taxonomy): Eukaryota > Metazoa > Arthropoda > Insecta > Diptera > Drosophilidae > Drosophila > Drosophila biarmipes. The sequence goes on along the minus strand of NC_066616.1, from coordinate 26,681,880 downwards.
GAAAATAAAATTTTAAATAGCTAACTCATAATTTTGGGCTTAATTTTTTTGCACATTTTCTCTATGTAAAATTTCAAAATAAAGTTAGATATTTTTATTTTATAAAAATACCTTTAATCAGCTATCTAAAGAGAAGATAAATCCAATAAATGGTTAGGGTACTCCTCGATTTTTTTTCAAGAATAGCTTAGGCGCTATTATATTTTCTTCCCAATCGCTGGCAATAAGATTCCATTATTTATGGCCAAAGTTTAATACTTCAAATGCTATAACTTAGGCGCCAGCGAATGAAAATTGTCAGGGCAAACACTTTCGCCGGGACTCGTTTCCGGCCAAGGCCAGTGGACCAACTCAAATATATTTAAGCTAATTGCATTTTTCCTTTCTGGGAGAGAGGCAAATGATGACCAGCGGGCAACGGTGGCACGAGATTGCGAATCTAATATGCGATGGCAAATGACAGCGCACAAAACTGAATGGCCATGTGTTTGGGATGAAATTTGCACAACCTTGACATTTTCCGCACACCGCCCCAATCAAATTGACCCAACACGCTCCAGCGGAGAGAAAGAGGACGCCGAGCTAAATGGATGGTTGGATGGTATAGTTTCGAAATGCAATTCGATGTTGCTGAAAGCGGAACAAGCAGCAATCCATCAATTATACAGATTAATAATCAACGTTCGCTCGGCCCACAATCTATGGAAAGTGCCTGCACTCTGGGAAAAATAGAAAAGTTTTTGAATTGTATGTGAACAGAGCCTTAGAGAACTCGGGACATGTTAAGAATAATAATATTTCCTGAAAAAAATGCTTACAAATACGTCAATATTTAGTTGTAGTTGCTGAATTAATAGATCTCGTCATACATTTTTATAAATATATCTTTAAAGAAAAAGGTAGATAACATTATAAGCGACCTGCGTAAACGTTAAGCACCATTTTAATGGTAAAGAAATTGTTAATTTTTGTGTCAAGTGCAAGTGACAGTGGAGAAAAAGTTTTGCGGTCGAGAGTGTGTGCCAAGTAGTTGCCAATCAATTTTTGGCATCGTTACGCCGCCTACTTATGTGGGCGAAATGGGGGAGGGGATTGGGTGGGTGGGTGAGAGCCAGGACACTACCATAGGGCATGGCCAGGAGCCATCGGTAGCGAGGAACCACCCTGAGCAGCGGCAGGATCGTCAATGGCATTGTGGCCAACAGGCACGTCGATTTCAATTGAATGTGGTGCGACCAACTACCAATGTCTCCTGTCTAACGTCGCTCGGCTCCTGTCCCCTGGCCCACATCCGCAACCCCCATCACCCATTATGACACGCTGCCAGCAAACCAAACACAATCGCAGGAGGATGCAGTGGGCACCGTCACACTCACTTGCAGTTGACACTTTTGTAGCCAGCTCGCATCCCGGCAGCCCGGCATCCAGGCATCCTGGCTTGTCCTTCTGTTTGTCAGCCGTCCAGTTTGCTGGTCCTCGTCGTCTCGTCTCTAGTTGTCTGTCACTTGGCCTATGCCATCGATGGCTCCTCCTTTCAGCCTCCAACCGACAAGCTCCTCTTTTCCCCATCCCAAGAGCCAGCTGACTCACTTGCAACATCAATTCCGTTGACGTGCCCACTCACCTCGCCCTTTGGTTGCCACTTTGCATCTGCAACTGTTGGCTCGCATCAAATACGCTCGGAACAATGAGCTAACCCAATAAATATGAGTATAGGGCTGCCAAAGGTGTGGAGGTCTGTTTAATTAATATCTAGGATTAGGCCTGTCGAGGCAGGCAGTTAGATGGATTCCATTTTATTGCAATAAGTAATTAAATCGTAAGTACCTTGATTACAGTATAAATGTTCTGTTTAAACAGATGTGCGAGATGTAATAAGTAGGCAATAGTTAAGAAATGATTAAAGTATTAAGATATATATATTAAATGGACCAACGTTTCTTATTCTACCCAAAACAATCGTTTTCCTAATATTAGTCAAAAATATCAATCAAAGCAGTCGACTTTTAACACTCGACAACAATACACCCTAATTTCAACCCCACACATAAGAAATTAATTACAAAGATACTTTAAAATGTCTAAACAAACTCAAAGATACATTTGTTTGGCGGGATCCATGATGCGAAGGTTTCACACGGCGCAATTTCCGCGATGTGATAAAGTATCTATGTCGAATTTCGACTGTGGTATTCCATTGCCCTATAAGAAGCTGAAGGAGACTCTGGAATGCGTCAAGGCCAAGCTTAAAGGACCGCTGACCTTATCCGAAAAGGTGTTGTACTCACATTTGGATCAGCCGGATACACAGGAAATCGTTCGAGGCAAGTCCTATCTGAGATTGCGTCCCGACCGCGTTGCTCTTCAAGATGCCACTGCCCAGATGACCCTTCTCCAGTTCATCTCGTCGGGCTTGAAAAAGGTGGCAGTTCCATCCACGGTGCACTGCGACCACTTGATCGAGGCCCAAATAGATGGCAAAAAGGATTTGGCCAGGGCAAAGGATCTCAACAAGGAGGTGTTTGATTTCCTATCCTCGGCGTGCGCGAAATATAACTTGGGTTTCTGGAAGCCTGGTAGTGGTATTATACACCAGATAATTTTAGAGAACTATGCCTTTCCGGGTCTGCTGATGATTGGAACCGATTCGCACACACCAAATGGCGGTGGTTTGGGTTGTCTTTGCATTGGAGTCGGCGGTGCCGATGCCGTCGATGTGATGGCCAACATTCCCTGGGAACTCAAGTGCCCTACGGTGATTGGATGTCATCTCACGGGTAAGATCAGTGGCTGGACCTCCCCCAAGGACATCATTCTAAAGGTGGCGGAGATCCTGACTGTCAAAGGAGGCACTGGTGCCATTGTGGAGTACCATGGACCTGGCGTGGAGTCCATTTCCTGCACTGGCATGGCCACCATTACCAATATGGGCGCTGAGATCGGAGCTACTACCTCGATCTTTCCCTTCAACGATCGCATGGTTTCCTATTTGTGTGCCACAGGTCGTGGTAAAATCGCAGCAGAGGCCTTGAAGAATAAAGATCTCCTCACGCCGGATAAGGGTTGCAAGTACGACAAGGTGATTGAGATCAATTTGGACACACTGGAACCCCTGGTTAATGGTCCATTCACACCCGATTTGGCCCATCCCATTAGCAAACTGGGCGAGAACTCCGAGAAGAATGGCTATCCAATGGATATCAAAGTGGCTCTGATTGGTTCCTGCACGAACTCCTCGTACGAGGATATGGGACGATGTGCCAGCATTGCCAACGATGCCCTGAGTCATGGCTTGGGGGCCTGTGTTCCATTCAATGTTACCCCGGGATCGGAACAAGTTCGAGCCACCATAGCGAGAGATGGCTTCATAGATGTCCTGGAAAAGTTTGGTGGCACTGTGCTGGCAAATGCCTGTGGTCCCTGCATTGGACAATGGGATCGCAAGGATGTGAAAATGGGCGAAAAGAACACCATTGTCACTTCCTACAACCGCAATTTCACCGGGCGCAATGATGCCAATCCGGCCACACACTGTTTTGTTACCAGCCCGGAAATGGTTACGGCTTTAGCCATCGCCGGACGTTTGGATTTCAATCCCCTGACGGACGAACTTGAGGGCAAGGATGGCAAGTTGTTCAAACTAAAGGCTCCAACTGCTGAAGAGCTGCCTGCCAAGGGATTCGATCCCGGCGAGGACACCTACCAGGCTCCGCCCGAGAAAGGTGATGACATCAAGGTCAATGTGGATCCCAAGTCGGACCGTCTGCAAATGCTGGCACCCTTCGAGAAATGGGATGGCAAGGACTACATTGATCTATACGTTCTGATCAAAATCAAGGGCAAGTGCACCACGGATCATATAAGTGCCGCTGGTCCTTGGCTGAAGTATCGCGGTCATTTGGATAATATATCCAATAACATGTTCATTGGGGCCACCAATGCCGAGAACAACGAGATGAACAAGGTGAAGAACCAGAAGACTGGAAATTTTGATACCGTTCCAGCTGTAGCTAGGGACTACAAGGCCAACAAGCTGAGGTGGTGCGCTGTGGGTGAGGAGAACTACGGCGAAGGATCCTCCAGGGAGCACGCCGCCTTGGAGCCCCGTCACTTGGGTGGTGTGGCCATTATTGTGAAGTCATTTGCCAGAATTCACGAGACCAATCTCAAGAAACAGGGCATGCTAGCCCTGACATTCGCCACTCCCGGGGACTACGATAAAATCCAGCCTTCGAGCAAGATCTCGCTGCTGAACCTCAAGGATCTGGCTCCAGGCAAGCCTGTGGAGTGTGAGATCAAGAATAATGGCAGTTCTAATAAGATCCAGTTGAACCACACCCTCAACGAGCAGCAGATAAAGTGGTTCCAGGCCGGCAGTGCCTTGAATCTCATGAAGGAGCTGGCTGCCAAAGGTGGTGAGAAGAAGTAATTTCCATCTGCCTATTTCAACTAAATTTATACGTTATTTTAACTTATGATATGAGCATGAGTAATTTTTAAACATTAAAGTAATTTTCAAAAATTTTAAATTGAATTATTTCAATATTTTATTTTGAGATGTATTTATATATTTATATATATTTTTTTCCATCAGTATCTGTTCAAAACCTTTTTACAACTTAAAAGCGTAATTACCAGATAAAAGTTGGCATATATTTCTCAGTGATACACATTTTGTTCAAACTCCAATAATTCTTCTCGGCCCAAAAAGTATCCACTTAAACAATTATACCAACAATAACTCGACTTTACATAAACCACAGGATACCATAATGGGCCAAACTTAAATGCCAAAATGGCACATGAAATGCCGAAAAACTAAACCGAAAGCCGAAATAATTCAAAACTAATTAAAATCCATTTAAAATTGCACCCAGCCTGCAATGCAGAAAAATAATAATAAATTTTCCGACTTAAGCTGGCCAACTTTTTTGTCAAACGAGTTTGGATGGGTGGGTGGCGTCGGGTGCTCCAAATGAGTCGGTTTGGGTGCAAAGTGGGGCGGTGGCACAATAAGCGCCGCTTATCAACGGTGCCAACCGAAACTGTCACATGCATTGTCATTGTCACAGGGGCCGGGTGGCTCAAGGGGCCTTAAAAGGGGGTTTTCCGAGCAGAGGCCGTGCCATATTTGCATTTTCTCTCTCCTTCCTGCTTGTGCGTGTGTGGGCGGGCGTATGGGAGTTGGCATAGAAAATTATTTGCTACTTTTAATTAGTGCCAAAAAGTCATTCACAAAATCCTGAAAGAGGGAGACAGAGCCTGCACCCAGGGAAGGAGACATAAGAGGAGAGTTGGCCACGGAGCGAAAGGGACCGATATGGGGAGGGCGAAAGAGACAGCCAGAGGAGATATAGGAGCCACAGTGCACAAGTTCAACGAGCAAATACAAAAATGTCTATATATATCTCTGTGTTCGTCTCGCTCTGCGAACTGCCACTGCTTTTTGCGGCAATATTTGCACAGCCTCCGACTGAATGAGCGGGTCATGAATGTGGTGCATGTGGCAAGACAGTGCGTTTCGGCAGTATATGGCAGCAGTCGAGGTGTCTGCTTACATTGCACTATACAAAGTAAACTTAATATTCAAATAAACAATGCAAGTCCCAAGAATATTAAATAAAAAATACCATACAATTAATTGATTAAATAAAAACTGCTACCAAAGTGCAACTATTTGCAATAGATTTAAAACATCGCGTGTTTTGAATAAGAATAACCAGTCTTTTTAGTCTAATAACTAACATTTTAACAAGAATCAGATACGAACCCATAATCGCTGAGACCTATCATGAAATAATATTAAAATAAAAAAATCATTATAATAAAGTATTTTAATAAAACTAAGGTTACATATGCTTTGCTGATCTGCTAATAATTCGAATTTTATTATAAAACTGCATTGTTATAATAAAACGCACTGTGCACCTAAAAGAAGCCACAAGCCCAATCAAAAAGGCCAACAAAAAATGATAGCAATTTAGCCCGGCCTAAAACCGAAAATGTTCAATTATTAACTCGTAATGGTAGTATGTGTATGTGAATAGGATGTGTATGGCATGGGAGAAGAGGCCCAGAGACAGAGTCCAGTTGGTAAGAAGTCAGCTAAGCTGGCGGCCCGAAATTATAGACTATGATTTTTGTCAAATTGCATTCAATTTTGCCAGAACTGGGGACACAGGACTCCTTTGTATCTCGGCTGCCACAAGCATTTGTATCTCTGTATCGGCTGGATCTCCTTCCTCCCGGTCCCTCTGTCTCTGTCTCTTTCGCCCTCAACGCTACCCATCTCTTTCTGTGCGGGCCAGTGCATGGCAAATGTCACACATGCATTTCAATTTGAATTTACAATATTTCTAGCTTCAAATGCAGGCATGCGGTTGCGTGTGCTCGGCTTGCCAGGCACTTCATATATGTCTTGGTCTGTTCCCGTCTCTCTCTGGCCCCCCATAGCCATCTCTTTCGCACAGTTTGTCATTTGCATACTTTGCACTTAAGTGAATTTAATCTTTTCTGCATGCTCTCCTCTTCGATATTTGTCAGCTATATGTGTGCCAGTCTATGTGCTGCCCTGAGCTATCTGAAAAATGTGTTTATCTTTTGTATGGATTTTTAATGCCATCTATTGCAGCGTGGCTTCCCTCCTCCAACCAGCATATTTCGCACTCCCTCTTCTTGTTATTCCGGTTCCTTGCTTAGTTTATTTTATTAAAATTTTAATTGCTTTTTCGAAAATGTTTTGTCAATGCGTAGACACAGCAACAACGGGTTCATTGATATACAGCGACGAAAACGGAGACATTCTAGATATTTTTATGATGATGCACAAACATGTATTTTTCCATTTTCCTTTTGCTTGGCTGGGTAATAATGGATTTTTCAATTGAACCGACATTTTTTGCAAGTTTGTCAGTTTGCAAGAATGATGGGGAAAATTGTAAATGGAAGGAAAATGTTTAAGATTTTGAAAATGTATAAGAAAGCTTGCAAAAATGTAAATTCATAATAATATTTGTTTTTATTGATTGCTTTTAGGAATCAATTGCATTGTATTCTTTAGTTTGGGAATGGTAAAACTGAAATATTTTTAAGGATTTATTATTTTTGTTTATTGCTTCCCTTGGTTATGTTATTTCTAAACTATTTTTTTAATAAATTCTTCGATTGATTTGTTGTTTAACTTTAAACGCTTTGGGTTCTTCAATCAAATTGTGTTTTTAATTGTTGTATACTTCCAAACTCCCCAAGAGCACAGAAATATCCCTCAGATGTCAACACCTCATGCCGCAGATTAGGTCCCCATTTGCCAGCTGCAATAAGAAAATTACACGCTTGACTCGAACCGATAAACGTAAATCACACACAAATGACAACTGCCAATAACCTCACACGAGCATCCAAAATAAAAGCAAACCGCAGAAAATAAAGAAAAATTGAAAGCAGAAACACAAACAAGCAAAAATCGAACGAAAATAAAATGAAACTCGCTCTCAACAAATAAATTGCATTTTGGCCGCTGGCGAGGTAAACAGCCACAAATGCCACACGAAAATAGGAGAGGACCCCAGCAATAGAGCGGGCGGGAAAATAAAGCAAAACTTGACAATAATCGAAAAATTATTTCCACACATTGTGTGGAAATGCTGGGCGGCGGCGATGGTGGTTTGCGGGGGGTGGGGCGTGTCAAATCAAAGAAACAAATAAAATGAGGAAAAACAAGCGGAAAATCCACAGTGCACATAAAAGCGGGAGAAAAAGAAAAGAGTAGGAATTAAGTTAAGCACTTTTATTTATTATTAAAAAAGTTTTCATATGCATGGGGGCGAAATGGAAGTGGAGAGAGCGAGGGAGGTGGGTGTGGCAAAGGAAAATCAGCAAAATCTGCACATAATGCAAAGAAAATCCCGAATTTATCGTATCACTTAGATGGAGTGTCATGTGTGCGAGAGTGTTGGACTGTGTTGGAGTTTTTCCCCTTTCAAAGGGGTTAGAATGCGCATTATGAAAGGCACAACTGTGGTCAAGGTTTTTATACTTCAGATATTGTATCTTAGAGATACAGAATTAATATTTTTATATTTGAAAATATATTAAGTTACTAAAAGCTAAGTTAGGTTACTTACCAAAATACCTTTCTGAAAAAAATGAAAAAACACATCTTTATGTATTTATTTATTCAATTAACTGGTACTTACCATTTCCCATCTGAATTTGTGGAAAATAAATGTCCTATCAAACGAGTACCTATAGTTTTGTCCTGGACTGTCCACACCGTGTTTGTGCATTCATAATATAACTGTTGATTATTGCGCCAACACGCACTCGACGTAAGTGAACCAGCAGCAACAGCTTCAGCAGCTTCGACTGTGAAATCTGCGAACTGGAATCTGGCAACGTGGCGTATGCGCAATATTATTAAATATTGAAAGCAGCCATCGATGATGATGGCCAAAACGCCGCCCCTCCACCCGCGCTTTCCCCATTCGCCCCGCCAAAAACCGAAAAGCAAGAGCCAAAAGCAATTGAAAGCAGCCACAGCAGCAGACATATGAATTTTTTCCTGGCTCCCTTTAGCACTCGGAATCGGAATAAACCTCTTTTAGCCCTGGCATCTCCTCCAGAACTCCCCGCATTTATATGGGGCATGTGTGATGGGGTGGGGGTTATGCGATTTGGTTTCGGATTTGTCTGTGGGCGTGTCTTTAGCGGAGAGCTCTCTGCGGCTCCAGGGCTCCACGGCTCCATGGATCCTGCAGATGAAGCTGAAGCTGTATTAAATCGATGGCAATGTGCCAAATTTGTGGCAGATTATTTATTAGTGTAATGGCTTTAAATTTGCCAGCACAGATGCTCAAATCGTGGCTGCTTTTCTCTGCGAGATTTATGTTTGTGCTTTGGGTATGGCTATTTAAATATTACGTATAGATGGAATTTTTATACGATGCGATGAACGCAAAATGATTGAGTCGAGATTTAACGCGTTTTTTATGCGGTTCCGTCGGAATTTATAGTAATTTTCCAGGGGCTTAACTGGGGTATTTATAAAATAAGCTCTGATGTAAGCTTGACGGAAATTTAACAAATAGTATTTAATTATAGTAGTATTTGTAAATGAAGGATAGAAGAGATAAACATTTTTAAAATTCGTCATAGATAGTTTAATGCAAAAGTCATTCCTATAAGTAATAATATTATCCTAGTTATGTCGGTACCTTAGTTCACATTCTACTCTAATTTCGTCCATAACGCTATCTTTTAAGTAGTCCCCATGTTTCTTGAACAATGTGCAAAGTCTTTGACAACTTGAAATTACCGTCTCGAGCGGTATTGTTATATAGTGTTGGTATTATAGTGCTCATCGTCAAAACCCGCATAAATTTTAAAGGTTCCATACAAAATGCGCTCTCGGCCAATCAGTCGAAGCTGGGTGATGACAAAGGGTAGTGAGTTCGGTGCCCCCTCAATGGACACAAAGCTTGTCTCCTACGACTTTGGCATCTGCAACTTAAATATATAAAATTTGTAAAGAAAGGGGTTCTGCTATTAACAATCTTTTTGTATATACCATGAGAATAACGAAAACTATGAATATCAACATCACGCGAAGAGAAAAATTCAACAATTGGAACTCAAACCCAATTTTGCTCGTCATATTTATAATCAAGTTTTTAGTTTAATCCCTGTTATCTTACATGTTTAAATCTTTTTTATTATTTTAGATTATTTTCAACACCAAATTTTACACGAATTTCATATGTTTAGGAGACGATAAAAAAGTTACAAAACACTCGAAAAAAATATCATGAATCTATTTATTTTCATCACGGTGATAATTTTAAAGTTTTAAAAACAACGAATTCAAGCCAAACTTATCTGCCAACTTATCGAAAACTTCAGGATGCCCTGCCCATAACCCTTTAGCATCAACTTATCTGTCACACTCCATCTCCAAAGCGGAATTGCTTCCATTTCCCCCAACTCATTCACCCCTCGCAGCTTCTAATCTTTCTAACCATTTGGCCATTTTCAATTCGTTTTACCCCGTTCCGTCGCTGTTTTTTTATCTGGCCACTTTCAAAATCAAATCTTACAAATTCACAACTGACAAACAAAAAAGAAGAAAAAACCCGAGGAAAATAAGTGCGAAAAACCAGCAGAAGCCGACAGAGGAGGAGGAGCAAAAAAAAAAGCCAACACGAAAAATCTAATAAAAGAATAGCTCAAAATCGGTGTGTAAAAATCAAATAAACGCTGCAACTGCAACGGCAGCCACCAAAGGGAAAGCTTGCCCCCAGCTGAGTTTTCTCTGGTCGGTAAAAAGTTTGTTTTTCGCCTTGCGCCAAGTTTTGTGCGTTTTTAAATGGCCCGAGCTGTGCGGCGCTGTGCTGTGCTGGCCCAAACAAAAAGCGAACAAGAAAAGCTGGGAAAACCATTGGAAACACATGTCCAGCCAGCGGACAAGGACAAGAGCCATGGATCCATGGATCCATGGACCCCGGGAGCTGTGCAAATGTTTGTGAGCTTGGATTTCTTTTCGGTCATTACATTAAGTTGGCTATCTGTGGAGATTCGTAGCCAAGCACAAGCACAAGCACAAGAACACAAACCCCCCGATATCCGCATAAGTGGTATTTGTGCTTGTGCTTCTTGCTTTCTGCTTTTGTTCGGACCCCCAGATGGGGAGCAACGGCTGCTCCTAATGGTCAACGATTCGTAATATTTTTAATATTTGCTCAATAAAATGTCAGACAATTTCTGTCTCTGCCACTTAGACTCATTACATTTATTTGTACGGTTGTTGCTTTGTTTGTGCTTAGCAAGTTCTCCATGGCCAAGTAACTCGAGACCAAGCGAATTTGATCATACTCTTTAAATTGGTTTTCTAGCAGAAAAATAATCAAAGGCAGGAAATTAGATTAAAAAAATGTTTATTAGATCATAAGCCATACAGCTATAAGTAACTTCATAAATATTTTAAATATTTTACTATATAGTTTTCATCAGAAAGAAGCTTAAAAAAAACGCAAAACAAAACAATAGGAATATTTAACTATTTAAGTATTTTATTATTTTACAAAAATTAACCATTTATACCATTACATATGTACAGAAGATCCATGCTTACTTACCCACTAGATTTCTTAAAAACAAATGTTATCCCTGCCATTTTATTCCGTTGGAGTATCCTTTAGAGTATATATTGATCCCCTTAAGGAAAGCCGAGACATTACTCTTCATATGCGTTGGCCAGGAAAAGCAGAGATTTCCAAGAGGGCGGCATCGTGTAATCCTTTTTGTAGTTGACGCAAATCCTGTTGCTCTTTGCCAAGTCATAAAGTTTAATTTAGTTTTAAGCCTTTCAACTGGAAAATTGCATGGCTGAGGGAGCGAGACGGCCAGAGAGAGGGAGTGAGAAGGAGATCAACCGTGGCACACCACTTATCCCGCTCCCTCCCAGCAACAAAAGCAAATGGCGTTGACCGCAGCCTGTCATTTCCTGTGGGAGAGAGGGGGACGAATAGCCTGACACCCAACTCAGGGAGTGACAGAGACAGCTGACGACTTGCTGCACTGCTCTAAAATTAACACACGTTTAATATGCAAGTCGTGCATAAATTGCATTGTTGTTTTTGCTCTTGCTGCCTGCCAGTGGAAAGAAGAATTTTCCCATCTTCTTCTTTACGCTTTTTAATTTGCCATCTGACGTCAGAGTGCAGCACCGACAATGACCACATGTCAGCGCCCTGCGAGAAAAATCCTGTGTGCAGCTTTTATTTTCCCTCTGACACTTTTCGCCAAAGGGAAAATACGTGCCCGTCGTCTCGTTATCATCATTATTATTATCATCGCCAGGGCGGCCGGACATTAATGTTGATGCGCTTTAATTGCCAATTGAGGCGATGCCCAGGTCCTTGCATTCGATCCAATCAGAAAACAGGCACTTAAAGCACCGCCGCCGACGTAATTTCATTATGTATGGCCCACCGTTTACTCGGACATTTGGCTCTGCACTTTTTCCCTGTTTGCTTACAATATTCAGTAAGTAAACGCCATTTACAATATGCATTGCATTGAAAGCACAGGGTTGCATTTTCTTATCTTGCCAGAGGCGTTAGATGATTTTTGCAATACTCAAGTTCGTTATTAGCAAGACGCCTTAGTACGTTTTCCCCAAACAGTGTTGAAAAGGCCTTTAACCTTCTGAAATGCTTGTTAGCTGAAATCCAATTTTTTATCGACGAATAACTTTGGAAAACACATTCTTATCAGTGGAAATAACAAATTTTCCATTTCTACTTTGGCCAATCTATTCACCCTAATTTATGTATTTTCGCCCAATTATGCCTGTTTTTGGAACTGTGACTAGCAGACGCGATTTCCGCATTTTTGAGACAGTGCCAAATTTCTTGGCAGCCGCATTAACGACAAATGTTGCCAAGTAAACTGGCGTAAAACAAATCGCCGTCGTCATCGTTATTATCGCTCCTCTTCTTCCGCAGCCTAATTAGATTGTTCTGGCAGCTCAAAAACAACCGGCGAATAGCAGTCGAAAATTGTTAAATAATTTAAAAAGAAATTAGCGGCCATTTTGGGGGCTGCGTGTGTGCAGACAAAATAGCATGAACATAAAAATTGTAACCAATTTCATGCATAACAGTTAAATAAAATTTAATTTAGCAGAAAAACGAAGCAAATGCGAGTTAAAACGGGGAAAAAGCGAAAAAGGAACAGCAACTGCACAAATTGCCGAAAGAAATAAAAATCACAACCAGATGAAAAGAGAGGAGCACACAATCGCGGCCACATAAATAACAGAAAATATTTTGTAAAATAAAATATTTAAATGTTTGATTCTAATAATATACATTAAATTGCAATTCCAAATTTAAACATTTAATGGTTCTTAATTTGTATCTTATAAATCGCATTATAAATCCTATACTTTATAAAATATGTTCACATTGTTTTTCGTTTTAAAATGCTATAAAAAACAATATGTTTTTATCACAAAACAGGCTCAATTTATCTATTTTTTACCTCACCTGTGAGTAAGAGAGTTTCAGAAAATAGACAACAAAAAACGCGTCGGCCATAATGAAGACTTCATATTTGTGTAGCAGCAGCAACAAATGAATGCCGTCAACATTTATTATTAATTTTAATATTTCAAAGAGCTCCGTCCAGCCAAATAAAAAACAAGGCACAAGAACAGTTGAAAAGAGAACGCCACTTTACGCTTTGTCCACCGATAGCTGCTGGGCTTAAAGGCAAAGCAAAGAAGTTGGCAGCTTGAATGTTTTGGCAACGAGCCGACACACAAATTTGATGGCTTTTGTTGTTCACCAAGCGAAAATGGCCGCTTTTAAAACGCAAATTCAATTTTTGACACATTATTTTGAAATTTACTCGCCACTCTTTACACCTCTTATTTTGCCGCCAGCGACAATAATTAACTTTTAAACCATCGCCAATAGCTAAGCAAATTTAATCAATTAATTTTATGCCCTAAAAAACAGAAATAAATGGCACTAAACGCGTATGAAAATGAAAATTTCATCAACTGAAAACATTTGGCTGCGGGCCTAGCCTAAAGTTTTAGACAAACAGTTGATTGTTTGACGAAATTAAAATTTGTTAATTTATTAATAACAAATAGTTTGAGGAGCTTGAGCTAGAAGTTGAACTATAAAATAAGTCACCCAATGAATATTTCCTTTTTCTAAGCTCTGCCCTAAACTATCTGTCAACTTGTAAATTGAGCGTGTTAAAAATGCCAGAAAAAGAAGTCAAAGCCAAAAATCAAAAGACAAAACGAACTTAATTTCGACGACAACCGGAAAATAAATGGGTGCTAAAAAGGAGCTTTAACAAGGAGAAAGGAGCGAAACGCAAAAGGACCAAAAAGGCATCAACAATGAAAACCACAAAGCGGCGCTTTTGTTTGCCAGTGTCGCATGCAGTCAATCTATATACGTATATATATGAGAATATATGTGTGTGTCGCCTGCCAATCAACTCAACAATCGCAATCAATTTGCCCCGCTGCATAGCCCCTCTGACCATCCCGTCGCCTGATTTTCCCCACCCCGTTTTCCATTTCGGGCGCATTGTCATGGTGCAAGTGCAACTGTCATTTCGAGCGCAATCTCTGCATATGCTGAAGGGGCGGCGGAAAACGCGTGATATATCAGGGAAAACAACAAAAATGGCACAAAAAATAATGCCCATGGCGCCGCAGTGCTCTTTTTAATTACGATACTGCGACATTAAGGACCGCAGACATTACATGCATGAATCATAGCCCCAAGATGTTTAAAAAACAAGGAAAAGAAAAGGCTTTTCCCATATAGGTTGCCCCTGAAGGGAAAATGCAGTCGAGAGTTGTAAAAACATTGCCTCCTTATTAGCTAGAATATTGTAGCACCGATTGCAATTTCTTAAAAATATTCATTACCCATAGATTGTTTGTTCTTTACAGTCAAGAGTTTCGATCAAAAACTTAATTGGCCTCTTATTAGCTTTTTGTTTAATTAAAACAAACATTGTAGTACCAAATGTAATTGATCTAGCTTTTATTATTCTCACAAAAATCTCACCAAAATTGGCTTTAAAATTACAAAATGTACCCCCATTATATGTGAATCAAAATCATAATCATAATACGCATACGCAGCGTTGTACACACACAGTCGGAAATTTACCCAGCATTGTTATGCTAAATTTATTTGGCCTCGCAGCCATCTGTTGTTGTTGCTGTTCCCAGTGTTGTTGTTAACTTCATCAGAAGTGCGATTGAAACGCAGCTTCCGTTTCCGCAAAATGGCTGTCAATGTGTGAGAGGTGGGGGAAAAGAAAAAAAAAAGAAAGGAACGGGGAAATTCCACTTTGCCTGCAAACAAATCAACTTGAACTTCCGTTTCATTTCGCTTTTTCTTGCCATTTCATATTCTTTTGCAAGTTCACCCTGCTGCTCGCCGCTTTTCCGCCCTGTGGAAAACTCAATCCCACTCAACTCTCAATTTTTATTTTCCCTTTACTGTGCATTTCGGCGACTTTAGCGTAAATTTACTTTTCACTTTCAGCGCGCCATCAAAAAAGTTTTTGTGCATAGCTAACTTTTTGGCTCACATTACGTATATTTTCCATATTTTTCCCTGCTCCACTTGCCTTGCCTCTCGCTCAATGTGTCTTTTCAATGTCATTGCACACACTCGTATACTGAAAGAAAAATTAGGGATTTGTACAATTTAATAATATAACGCATAGGAAGAAAAATAAAAATAATACGAATAAAAAGTTTAACAAAAATCTTTTATTCAAAAATTCATTATTAAAAAATATTATATTTAAAATTAAAACTAACGTGCACAAAAATTCTACAAATAATGAAAAATTGTATTTATAAATTTTATTTATATATATTATAAAGATTTTATATTTTTCCCAGTGTACTGGCACACTCGGAAAAGCTTTCGTGTGTGTTGCGCAAGGGGAAACTCTGTCTTTTTGGCATTTCATTTCCTTCATTTCAGCCGTTTTGCACCTCGGAGCGGTTTCCTTTCTTTTCCTTTTTTTTGGGGCGTGGACGTGGGCGGATGGTACAGTGGTACTCCTTGTGTTTTTCTATCCCGGACTCACTCTTTTTGACTGATTTTCCTCGACCTAAGTTGTTGGTGCTTAATTTAATGCTCGAGTGCCTATTTAAATTTTCGTCCCTCATCGTCTGCATTTCCAATTTTGTTTTGTCATTCGCGTTTGGTTTATATTTCCCTCTCGTTTCCCAGCGAAATCAATCAGCGACCGGCACGTGTGTGCATTGATAACGTGGCCAATAATAGAAAAGCGAAATGTATTTTTGGCAGCCCATGAAAATACGCCTCAACTTTTCGTTGCGAGTTAGCAATTGTTTGTGCGATGGGTGGAAAAGATGAAAACAATTTTGTGCAGCATGCTGTTAGGCAGTAATTTGCTTTTGGCATCGGAAATGGATGTAGGACAATGGAAATGAACACGGGGCTTGGTATTCAAATGTTTGGCAATTAGAACTGTTTGTTCGAGATAATTAAATACATTGGGTGAACTCAATCTGCAGGGATTATATTCTCTTAAAGGTTTTACAATGCTACGAAACGCAAATAGGGGAACAATGGGTAAGCTTACCAATTTACTCTACTTTAAGTGAAAAAAATGGTCAAATAGAAATATCTTTAAATCTTGTAATTATTTGTATACCTTCTTCTTTACAGAAATAAATGAAAACATATATATATTTAGCTTTTATGATTTTTATAAGGATTTTCAAAGATCTTTATTTTTATTTGAATACTAGTTTCTTTAAAATAAAGAAGACTACATTTTTAGTTTTCTATTCTCGGTTTTCTTTCCCCCAGATAATACTTTTTTAAGTAGTTGCAATATGGCAAAGGGTAGTCCAATTAGCAAAAATATAACTACCCCAAAAATGATCAGTAGGACATCCCATTATGATACTGCCACCAATTCAGTCTTTGGGCCAAGATCAAGGTAAATAAACGCATAGTGATGAAAATCAATCGAGGAACTTATAACAGAACCGAACTGAGCGCGTTGCTAAAACAGACTGAGAATGTTTGGTGAGTAAAAGCATAAAGATAGATATCTGGGTATATATACACTTGATTATTGTGAAATACTACTTTTGCGTGAGGCTCAGCATGGAATGGTCTCAAGCCAAATGGTAAACAAAAAATTTTGATTGTGGAAAATCAAGTGGGTCAATTCGACCGTCGAATGAGCTACACAAATAAATAAAGATAGTACTTTAGTCTAATAAATATACATTTTTCTGTTTAATTTTTAATACTCATGCAATCAAAACTTACTTTCTTACTGCAGGGTTTAGTTTTTGTATAGTTATGGATATCAAAAACTTTGTAGTGTAGTGTTAAGAGCCAAAACTGTGCTGATCAATCAGCATTTGAATTAAAGCACTTAAGTTCTCGAGAGAGCTCACACAAACAAAACTTTTTTGACTCAATTTAAAGCTTTTGAGATAAGAGAAAATTGGTAAAGCATTAAAGAGCTTATATTTTTAAGAGAACTAACATTAATCTTATCAAACAAAATGTAAAAGAAAGTAATACTTTTGGGAGAAATGAAAACAAATGATTAGGATATTTGGGAATTAGACTTAGGATTTAATTTAATAATTATTATTTTTTCTTATAAATGGAACAATGCGTTGATTTTAATAATATAACCTTGCTTTAAATGAATTTTAATACGTAGTCTTCTTAAAATAAATAAAACAAATGCAGACTATGCTGGGATTTTTTTCTCATCAGTACACTTACCATTGTTTGGGCAGCCACTTCAAGCGTATCTATATCTTTTCTTATCAAATACTATAACTAACAGTGAAAGAAGTAAACTATTCTCAGTCTACGTAGAACTCCCAAAAGTACTGCCACAATGCGTTGGCTTCTCACAACTTGGCTTCTTCTGTTGGCCACCTTTTTGGGCCAAACATGGGGATATTCCTACCTGATGGTGAGCCATACTGCCTCGAAATCTCATCATGCAGTGGGTTTTGCGTTGGCCAAAGGTTTGGCTGACGCCGGCCATGAAGTCACTTTGGTATCACCATTTCCCCAGAAGAAGCCCCTCAAGAACCTAGTCGATGTAGACACGCCGAATATTATCACCGTAATGGGAGGTAAGTCCAAACCTTTCATTAGATTAGTTTCACGATCTGGCACGTATTGCTTATCGTCTGGAACATGCTTCACGTCATATGATAAGAAGCACATGTAAATTTGGGTTAATTCCCAGTGGGTCAACAACAAATTGGTTGATTTCAAAATAGTTTGAAATAACTAAATATTTTCCATTTCCCTAGTTCATAAGGCGCGGATTCTGGAAAATGCCAAAAAGTCGGTGATTTGGCGGTACCCCACCCTTAATGCCATGGGATTGGATTTGACCCAGGCTCTTTTTAAGGCTCCGGCAGTGCAGGAGTTGCTGGCTCAAAACCGCACCTTCGATGGCGTCATCTGTGAGACCTTCATGAACGATGCCCACTACGGATTCGCCGAACACTTCGGAGCTCCCTTAATCACATTCAGCAGCTTGGGAGCCACTGGCTGGACCTCTGACCTGGTGGGCACTCCATCACCAGCCTCGTATGTGCCGCATAGTTTACTGCGATTCGGAGATCGCATGAACTTCTGGGAGCGAGCGCAGAACTTGGGATTCCAGGTGTACGAGTTTATCTACCAGAACTTGGTTAATCTGCCCAGACATGAGGTGCTGTATAAGAAATACTTTCCCAACAACAAGCAGGACTTTTATGAGATGCGCAAGAATACCGCCTTGGTGCTGCTAAACAATCATGTTTCGCTCAGTAATCCACGTCCTTATTCTCCAAATATGATCGAAGTGGGCGGTATGCACGTGAATCGAAAGGCCCCAAAGCCCCTGCCCAAGAGTATCCGGGAATTCGTCGAGGGAGCCGAACATGGTGTTATATATTTCTCATTGGGCTCCAATCTGAACAGCAAGGATCTGCCCAAGAAGCAGCGCAAGGCCATTGTAGAGACCTTAAGGAGCCTCAAGTACCGAGTACTGTGGAAATACGAGGAGGAAACCTTTCCCGAGAAACCCGAAAATGTTTTTGTAGCCAAGTGGTTCCCCCAGGATGATATCCTGGCGCACGAGAAAGTGATTGCCTTTATAACTCATGGCGGGCTTCTGAGCACCATGGAGTCGATTTACCATGGCAAGCCCGTGGTGGGAATTCCCTTCTTTGGTGATCAGTTCATGAATATGGCGAGAGCTGAGCAGTCGGGCTATGGAATCACTGTAAAGTACGCCGAATTAACTGCTCCTCTGTTCCGATCCGCCATCGATAGGATTACCAGTGACCCCAGCTACCTTGAACGGGTCAAGGTCATGTCCCATCAATTTAGGGACCAGAAGGAGACGCCTCTGGAGCGCGCCGTTTACTGGGTGGAGCATGTGACTCGGCAGAAGGGAGCCAAGTACCTGAGAAGTGCCTGTCAGGACCTGAACTTTATTCAGTACTTTAACCTGGATGTCTTGGCCGCCTTCTTTTCCGCACTTGGCCTAGTTCTTATTTTGGCTATTCTGTTAATAAGATTTGTGGTAAATAAAGTAAGAAGTAGTCTTTCCAAGGCAAAGAGTTCAAAAAAGAAAACTAACTAAGTTAAGATTATAATATGATGTTAGTTTAAAGCTACAATAGTGTGTACTATTAGAATATCGTAAAAATGTTTAATGCACTTTATGACAAGCATGTAAAGTTTTCAAAAAACCTTATATTTAATAAAAAAAAACATTGATTTTGTATATAATATTGCATTTTATCCTTTGATAGTAAATATATACTTATTCGACCTTTTAAAACGCTAATTAAATTTTACAACCATTGTACAAGGTAATGGTAAAGATGATTCTAATATTATATGAGGCTGTTTTGATGAAGTTCATATTATTTTTTTAGATTTTTAAGATGGATCACTGAGTCATTTTTTTATGAAAAAGGTTCACTCTAAGCGAAGAGAACTACCTAGAGGGCCCCTTATGTATACATATAGTTCTTAGTTATCAGCTAAACGTTTTTTGTTAAATCGTGATTCAGTACCAACAGTCAACAGAAAGAGAGGAGAAAGCCGAAAACAAAAAAGATTGTATACCTACCCTATAAAGCCGGTAAACAAAAGAAAACGAGAATAGAGAGCAACACCATAACCAGAACTGATTGTGGAGGCGGTGGAGAGCGAGAGAGTACCGCGGAGTTTTGGAGATATTGATCGTGAGAGGCCTACAAAATATTGAAAAACGTTTTCGGCGGCGTAACCGTGATGAGAGATCATGTGAATTTTATTGCTGGTCATCTCAGATATACTTGCCTGAGAGAGGTAATAGATTGAGGCTCCCTCTCTTCAAATGTCATCGCAACCTAGCCCAACCGCTTATAATTACCTCATCGCGGACCCATGTTAGCTCAGTTTATTGCGAGGCGCCAAGGCGTCCGTACCCCTATATCAGCCGCATAGAACCCGATCGCCGGTCGATAAGAACGCATTTCACAACTGGCGACGATTAAGTCGAATTAATTGTTTTAAATAGTTTGGTAGTTTGGAGAACTGAAAATGAAACCAACATCTGGGCAAACGAGTTTTCTGGCCCTGCTGTTGCTCGGCCTGCTGAGCTGCGTGTCTGCCTACAACTACCTGATGGTGCTCCACACCGCCGCCCGATCCCATTACCATGTGGGATCCGCCCTGGCCAAGGGATTAGCCAGCGCGGGACATCAGGTGACCATTGTCTCGCCATTCGAGTTGAAGAAACCCATCAAGAACATCAAAGATGTGACGGCCAAGAGTATCACAGCATATATGCAAGGTGAGTCCAACTATTAAATTGGTTTGTGTCTTACTCAATCTGATGTGAAATTGCTGTAATTCTGAAGTAATTAGCACCTATACAAATGAAATTTTTTCCATCCATCATAATGTCTTATCGTAGTGCAAAAATTAGCTAGATCATTATACAATCTGAAGTAAGAAGGTGCCAAATACCCGTAAATATAAATTTAAGAAATTCTAATGAAATTTCAACTTTTGTCAATGAAATCTCTTGTTCTGAACAACAATAATGTATTCTTACAAATATTTGTATTCTAGTCTATTAAAAAGATTATTTTAAAGACATAATATTTAATAAAAATATTGTTTTTATTGAGATTTCGTAGGCCTATATATTATGTTAATATACATCTAGAAAATATACGGTTGGATATGGGACTAAACCGGTTAGGTTACATGGGAGAATGTTCAGAATGTGTATTTTGGACTTATACAAAAGCTATTTGTTGATTAACTAAGTATTATTATTGTGTTTCACCAATTTCACCAGCAAAAAGTATGTTGCACAAATGTTCTAAAAAATAGTTTGTCACTCCCCCACTTAAGGTTTATACATTAATCTTTTCTTCGTTATCACGAATTTGATAACGATGTAATAAATTTCGTTTGAATAGGTTATCAGGTAAATGTATTCGTCGATATATGATATATGTCAACGTAATAGAGCATTCAGTAAAAGACTTATTTGGCATACACTTTTTAGGAAGAATGAACAACTTGCTCGACTCCTCCAAGCAACCCATTATAAAGCAGATTGTTGACTTCCATGAGATGGGCATAGTAATAACCGAGTTGCTGCTGACGGAACCCTCTGTGCTGGAGCTGATGAAATCGAATCAGACCTTCGACGCGGTGATATCCGAGGTTTTCCTCAACGAAGCCCACTTCGGACTGGCAGAGCACTTCAAGGCCCCGCTTATAGGTGTGGGTACTTTTGGCGCCATCAGCTGGAACACAGATCTGGTGGGTTATTAATTGCATAAGTTATTTGGGATTTGTTTAACTAATTTATATTATATTAAATACTTAAAGGTGGGATCTCCTTCACCTCCATCGTATGTTCCCAGTGCGCTGCTCAAGTTTAATGACCACATGACCCTCGTAGAGCGAGTGGGCAATCTGGCCTTCCTGACCTACGAATATATCTTCCTAAACTACTTCTATCTGCCAAGGCAGGAGCTTCTCTACCACAAGTACTTCCCCAACAACAAGCAGGACTTTTACGAGATGCGCAAGAACACGGCTTTGGTATTGCTCAACCAACATGTATCGCTCAGTTTTCCCCGACCCTACTCACCCAATATGATCGAAGTGGGCGGTATGCACATCAACCGCAAGCGCCAACCTCTGCCCAAGGACATTCAGGAGTTCATTGAGGGCGCCGAGCATGGCGTTATATACTTCTCCATGGGTTCCAATCTGAAGAGCAAAACACTTCCCCTGGAGAAACGTCAGGCACTGATCGACACCTTCGCCCAGCTGAAACAGCGGGTTCTGTGGAAATTCGAGGACACTAACCTGCCCGGAAAACCTGCTAATGTCTTCATTTCGGACTGGTTCCCCCAGGACGACATTCTGGCCCATGATAATGTGATAGCCTTTATTACCCATGGCGGTCTGCTGAGCACCACGGAATCGATTTACCACCGCAAACCCTTCGTGGGCATTCCCATCTTTGGCGATCAGTTCTTGAATATGGCACGCGCCGAACAGAATGGTTATGGAGTGACGGTTCATTACGCGGAATTGACAGCTCCCAAACTTTTGGAGGCCATTCAGCGATTAATTAACGATCCGGAGGCCACCAAGAAGGTGCGCGACATGTCCGACAGATACCGCGATCAGCAGCAGACCCCCTTGGAGCGCGCTGTTTTCTGGGTGGAGCACGTTACCCGGCACAAGGGTGCCAGGTATCTGAGGAGCGCCTCTCAGGATCTGAACTTCATTCAGTACCACAATCTGGATGCCATGCTAATCCTTTATGGAGGCATTATCTTCGTTCTATATTGCATTTTCAAGCTGATCCGTTTAGTGTTTCGATTATTGCAGGAATTGTTTATTAAGAAAGAAAGCCCCAAGCAGAAAAAGAAAGCTAAGCAGAATTAAACTCAAGTGATATTTATGTTTAATATCCATGACCAGTTTACAATTAGGGTGCTTAGTGGTGCAGTTTCGTAAGAAAACCCTACTTTTGTTTGCAATAGTCTAGTTAATTAGAAAAGTCCGAAAAGCATTAAATTTCCACAGTTAAAACGTACATTTACATTTCCCCATTGTAAAAGCTCACAATAAAATACAGCACATTTTTTGCAAGTATCTAAGGTTTTTTTTATAAACTGTCTTCGAATTTGCAGCCATTTGGTGTTGGTGGAAAAGCTCGTGAAAATTTTATTTGATTTTACAAAGGGGTTGTGCGGTTGGTTTCTGCCTGCGGCTCGAAACTTGTAAACTAAAATGGAAAATATTGTGAACTTCTATCGAAAAAATTCTCAGTTGCCTGTCCATTTTCCTCGATTTCCCTTTTTATTCTCTACCGTACACCCTTTTAGGAAGCAACAAAGGAGTCTTCATGAGTATATTAATGCAAATCAAGTGAACTTGGAAATAGATAAGAAAAAAAAATACTTATATAAAACCAAATAGGTGCAAAAATTTAGCTTACTTTATAAATAATCATTTGTTTATTATTTTTACTCAGGGTATTTGTAGTTTCAATCTGATGATGATAATTTTTCTTTGTTGGGTCCTATTTTCAACCACTCTTTTCTTTCCCCCTACTGCAACTTGCACATAGTTAACGCTTCAGTTGTAAAAATGCCCATCAGCGCGTTCAAATTTTTAACAGCAACCAACTGAGTGCCACGCCCACTCCCATTGCCCTCCCTGCCACTCCCACTAACGCCTCCGGCTAAATGCTTTTATTTTCCTTGCCGTACATCTTCCCCTTCTCGCTTTTTTCCCAGGCAAAAGGCGTGTAAAACTTTTAGCCCAACTTATTGAAACTGTTTTGGGCCATGGCCGTGCTGCTGGAAAATCAGCGTCCGTCGCGGAAATGTTGGCGGCTTTAATGCCGATCCGGCTTAAAAGTGAAGCCAAAGATGTATTGTTTTCGTGGTAACATTTCGGATTGTTGAGAAAGTCTTAAAAATAATTTTAGCCGCAAGCAATCCTCAAAAACTATAGATTTTAATATACAACTGCACCTAAGATTCCATAACTTGAGTTATATGATACCGAATTAGTCGTGGGATAACTACATGAGTTTGTGGTGACATTCTCTAACAATCTACATTTAAATTTCTAGTTTAATCGGCAGTCAAAATTTTAACCCATTTTCATGTTCGTATTTTTCGTAATTCCAATGGATGTCGGTATCAGACTTTAAAACTATACTTCTAAATTCCATAACTTGCGTCATAGTATCCCGAATTAGACGTGGGATACCTCTATGAGTTTGTGGTGACATCCTCTATTAATATACGTTTAAATATTCCTTTTAATCGAGGGTCGAAATTTTAACCCATTTTCAAGTTCGTTTTTTCCGTATTTTCAATGGATCTCGGTATCAGACCTCAAAACTGCACTTCTAAATTCCATAACTTGAGTTACAGTATCCCGATTTAAACGTGGGATACCTCTATGAGTTTGTGGTGACATCCTCTATTAGTATACGTTTAAATATTCCTTTTAATCGAGGGTCGAAATTTTAACCCATTTTCAAGTTCGTTTTTTCCGTATTTCCAATGGATCTCGCTATCAGACCCCAAAACAGCACTTCTAAATTTCATAACTTGAGTTACAGTATCCCGATTTAAACGTGAGATACCTCTATGAGTTTGTGGTGACATCCTCTATTAATATACGTTTAAATATTCCTTTTAATCGAGGGTCGCAATTTTAACCCATTTTCATGTTCGGATTTGTTCTGTTTTTAAATAGATGTCGGTATCAGACCTCAAAACTGCACTTCTAAATTCCATAACTTGAGTTACAGTATCCCGATTTAAACGAGGTATACCTCTATGAGTTTGTGGTGACATCCTCTGTTAATATACGTTTAAATATTCCTTTTAATCGAGGGTCGAAATTTTAACCCATTTTCAAGTTCGTTTTTTCCGTATTTCCAATGGATCTCGGTATCAGACCTCAAAACTGCACTTCCAAATTCCATAACTTGAGTTACAGTATCCCGATTTAAACGTGGGATACATCTATGAGTTTGTGGTGACATCCTCTATTAGTATACGTTTAAATATTCCTTTTAATCGAGGGTCGAAATTTTAACCCATTTTCAAGTTCGTTTTTTCCGTATTTCCAATGGATCTCGCTATCAGACCCCAAAACAGCACTTCTAAATTTCATAACTTGAGTTACAGTATCCCGATTTAAACGTGGGATACCTCTATGAGTTTGTGGTGACATCCTCTATTAGTATACGTTTAAATATTCCTTTTAATCGAGGGTCGAAATTTTAACCCATTTTCAAGTTCGTTTTTTCCGTATTTTCAATGGATCTCGGTATCAGACCTCAAAACTGCACTTCTAAATTCCATAACTTGAGTTACAGTATCCCGATTTAAACGTGGGATACCTCTATGAGTTTGTGGTGACATCCTCTATTAGTATACGTTTAAATATTCCTTTTAATCGAGGGTCGAAATTTTAACCCATTTTCAAGTTCGTTTTTTCCGTATTTCCAATGGATCTCGCTATCAGACCCCAAAACAGCACTTCTAAATTTCATAACTTGAGTTACAGTATCCCGATTTAAACGTGAGATACCTCTATGAGTTTGTGGTGACATCCTCTATTAATATACGTTTAAATATTCCTTTTAATCGAGGGTCGCAATTTTAACCCATTTTCATGTTCGGATTTGTTCTGTTTTTAAATAGATGTCGGTATCAGACCTCAAAACTGCACTTCCAAATTCCATAACTTGAGTTACAGTATCCCGATTTAAACGTGGGATACCTCTATGAGTTTGTGGTGACATCCTCTATTAGTATACGTTTAAATATTCCTTTTAATCGAGGGTCGAAATTTTAAACCATTTTCATGTTCGGATTTGTTCTGTTTTTTAATAGATGTCGGTATTAGACCTCAAAACTGCACTTCTAAATTCCATAACTTGAGTTACAGTATCCCGATTTAAACGTGGGATACCTCTATGAGTTTGTGGTGACATCCTCTATTAGTATACGTTTAAATATTCCTTTTAATCGAGGGTCGAAATTTTAACCCATTTTCAAGTTCGTTTTTTCCGTATTTCCAATGGATCTCGCTATCAGACCCCAAAACAGCACTTCTAAATTTCATAACTTGAGTTACAGTATCCCGATTTAAACGTGAGATACCTCTATGAGTTTGTGGTGACATCCTCTATTAATATACGTTTAAATATTCCTTTTAATCGAGGGTCGCAATTTTAACCCATTTTCATGTTCGGATTTGTTCTGTTTTTAAATAGATGTCGGTATCAGACCTCAAAACTGCACTTCTAAATTCCATAACTTGAGTTACAGTATCCCGATTTAAACGTGGTATACCTCTATGAGTTTGTGGTGACATCCTCTGTTAATATACGTTTAAATATTCCTTTTAATCGAGGGTCGAAATTTTAACCCATTTTCAAGTTCGTTTTTTCCGTATTTCCAATGGATCTCGGTATCAGACCTCAAAACTGCACTTCCAAATTCCATAACTTGAGTTACAGTATCCCGATTTAAACGTGGGATACATCTATGAGTTTGTGGTGACATCCTCTATTAGTATACGTTTAAATATTCCTTTTAATCGAGGGTCGAAATTTTAACCCATTTTCAAGTTCGTTTTTTCCGTATTTCCAATGGATCTCGCTATCAGACCCCAAAACAGCACTTCTAAATTTCATAACTTGAGTTACAGTATCCCGATTTAAACGTGGGATACCTCTATGAGTTTGTGGTGACATCCTCTATTAGTATACGTTTAAATATTCCTTTTAATCGAGGGTCGAAATTTTAACCCATTTTCAAGTTCGTTTTTTCCGTATTTTCAATGGATCTCGGTATCAGACCTCAAAACTGCACTTCTAAATTCCATAACTTGAGTTACAGTATCCCGATTTAAACGTGGGATACCTCTATGAGTTTGTGGTGACATCCTCTATTAGTATACGTTTAAATATTCCTTTTAATCGAGGGTCGAAATTTTAACCCATTTTCAAGTTCGTTTTTTCCGTATTTCCAATGGATCTCGCTATCAGACCCCAAAACAGCACTTCTAAATTTCATAACTTGAGTTACAGTATCCCGATTTAAACGTGAGATACCTCTATGAGTTTGTGGTGACATCCTCTATTAATATACGTTTAAATATTCCTTTTAATCGAGGGTCGCAATTTTAACCCATTTTCATGTTCGGATTTGTTCTGTTTTTAAATAGATGTCGGTATCAGACCTCAAAACTGCACTTCCAAATTCCATAACTTGAGTTACAGTATCCCGATTTAAACGTGGGATACCTCTATGAGTTTGTGGTGACATCCTCTATTAGTATACGTTTAAATATTCCTTTTAATCGAGGGTCGAAATTTTAAACCATTTTCATGTTCGGATTTGTTCTGTTTTTTAATAGATGTCGGTATTAGACCTCAAAACTGCACTTCTAAATTCCATAACTTGAGTTACAGTATCCCGATTTAAACGTGGGATATCTCTATGAGTTTGTGGTGACATCCTCTGTTAATATACGTTTAAATATTCCTTTTAATCGAGGGTCGAAATTTTAACCCATTTTCAAGTTCGTTTTTTCCGTATTTCCAATGGATCTCGGTATCAGACCTCAAAACTGCACTTCCAAATTCCATAACTTGAGTTACAGTATCCCGATTTAAACGTGGGATACCTCTATGAGTTTGTGGTGACATCCTCTGTTAATATACGTTTAAATATTTCTTTTTATCGAGGGTCGAAATTTTAACCCATTTTCATGTTCGGATTTGTTCTGTTTTTTAATAGATGTCGGTATCAGACCTCAAAACTGCACTTCCAAATTCCATAACTTGAGTTACAGTATCCCGATTTAAACGTGGGATACCTCTATGAGTTTGTGGTGACATCCTCTATTAGTATACGTTTAAATTTTCCTTTTAATCGAGGGTCGAAATTTTAACACATTTTCAAGTTCGTTTTTTCCGTATTTCCAATGTAGGTATCAGACCAAAAAATTTAAACTCGAAAAGTAATGTAAGTAAACTTATAAAAATGGTTCCTTACATAAAAAAATTAGCCTTGTGTTTTTTCAATTTTTTTATTATATTGTCAGGGGATTTCCTAAGATTGACATAGAAATGAAGTCAACAGAGCGCTGAAAATTCCGTGATGCAGTCCAAGTCGGTTGTTTAGAGCCAATATTGTCTTTTAACTTAATTTAAAACCAATTTTACGACAAATGTGTTTTGACAATATTAAATTGTTGTTACACACTTATGTCAATATCGGTTATTATTTTTATTAAATGTTGGTGCAGTTGGTTCACTCATTTCTTTGTTCTCATCTGAAGCAACTATGCAGCTGTTCCCCATCGTCCTCTGTACGTATGAATCAGTACATATAGAGACGATCTTGTTATTCAGATCAGTTTCAATCACTGCTGGGTAAAGCCCCACAGCAATTTCAGCCGCAAAGTTTTGTATAAAAACGGCGTCGGAAACTTTTGCAACTCAGTTTAAGGCAGGCGTCAAGATGCTGAGGTTATACATAGTAGAACTGCTGGTTCTACTGGCCAGTTCATCGGTTTTGTCCATCGAAGTGGACACTGATTTGGGACGAGTGCGCGGTGCTAATCTGACCTCCAGATTGGGTTCGACCTTCCATGCCTTTCGCGGCATTCGCTATGCCGAGCCGCCCTTGGGAGATCTGCGATTTTTGAATCCCCTGCCCGTTAAACCCTGGTCCCCGAAAACCTTTGATGCCACTGAAGATGGACCGATGTGCCCGCAACCGTGGGATAATATGACCGATGTATCCGAGGACTGTTTGCGGCTGAATGTGTATACAAAGGACTTGAAGGCCCGTCGTCCGGTAATAGTGTTCCTGCATCCTGGAGGCTTCTATGTCTTCTCCGGGCAGAGTAAGTATCTAGCCGGACCTGAGCATTTTATGGATCGCGATTGTGTGCTGGTGGCGCTTAATTACCGCCTGGGTAGCTTGGGTTTCCTGGCCACTGGAACTAAGGAGGCCCCTGGCAATGCGGGGATGAAGGATCAGGTCCAGGCATTGCGCTGGATCCAGCAGCACATCCATCGATTTGGTGGTGACCCCGGAAGTGTTACCCTTTTGGGTTACAGTGCGGGTAGCATCAGCGTAGCTCTCCACATGCTGTCGCCCATGTCGCGGGGTCTCTTCCATCGAGGCATCTGCATGAGTGCTGCGCCATATGGACCAGTTCAGTATCAGAGCAATGATCTTCGACTGGCCAAACGACAGGCTGTATTGTTGAAGTGTCCCCAGGAACCGGTCAGGGAAATGGTCAACTGTATGAGACAAAAACCATACCTGGATTATGTGAGCACCTACAATGGCATGTTCGAGTTTGGCTGGAATCCCGTTCTCAACTGGAGAATCGTTGTCGAGGAGGATTTCGGCCAGGAACGCTACCTTATCGAGAGTCCCTTCAAAACAGTTCGAAAAGGCGACTTTTACAAGGTTCCTATTATCACCGGCATTACTGAGTTTGAATTCCTGTCTGGAGCATTTTGTAAGTGATAAGAAAGATTTAAGTAGAATTTTTTAACAATTTCTTTACCCTTTCAGTTGATCTGCGAAATGAAAGCATTGTCAGCAAGTACAATCAGGAGTGGGAACAATACGCTCCTATTTCCCTGATTTTCGAACGCAACTCTTCTCAATCGCGAGTTGCCAGTCGAGTTTTAAGGGAAAAATATATGCCAGAGAGTAAGAACAAACTGGAGTACCCGAAATCCCTCAAGGGTATGGGAGAACTGTACAGTGATGCCTTGATTGGGGTGTCCTTCCATCGGTTTCTGGAGTTGATGGCTCCCCACACACCTATTTACACCTATCTGTTTCGGTACAAGGGTAGATATAGCTTTTTGAAAAATCCAGATAACCAGGAAGCCATGGGTAAGAAGCTTTTTAATAATTTTACGTCATAAAAACGTAAATTTCTTAAATCTTATAGGCCCCGTTCATCATGATGAGCTCCTATATCTATTCCACGTGGGACTTTTGACTCCTCTATTAAAACGAGAGGAACCCGAAAACTTCATGATTGAGCTATTGACTCGCATGTGGTTTGAATTTGCTCAAAAAGGGTGAGGTTTATATTTTTACATTTTTTATATAAAGTGATTAATTTTTTGTTTCTAGTAATCCCCACAATAAGAACGATGCATACCTGAAAGATCTGAACTGGCCCCTGTACAATTCGCAAAATAAACCTTATTTGGAAATCGGTACCAATCTTACCGCAAAAACTGGAGGCTTCTTTCTGGATCGCTATCATATCTGGGAAGAATTATTCCCTCTGTCTAGTTTTTTCTGAGAGTTTAACTATACATAATCGAAAATTTATTATACTTCAACACAAGCATTCAAAAATTGCTAATGCAGATAGTTGTTCTTCATTTCTTCGATTAAGCTAAATTGAACTACACTTAAACTTCCATGTTTAGAAGCTAAATGGAAAAAAGGCACATGACACACTCGTATCTTTGGCAAAGAGCTCACGAAAATTAACAAACAAAAATGACAGAATGGTTGAGCGCATAACTATCGCCAGGTGAACGAGCATTGAGCATATTTTCAGCAATTTCCATCTGCAATTCGGATTTTCTCGACTTTCTGCCTGCACAAATTGTTGTAAAAACACGAGAGGAAAAGCGAGCGAAAAAGAGGAATGCAGTGAAGCGACCCATTTGCTTGGACAAGTTACCGATTAGATGCAGTCAAGAAGTGAGCTGATATGCCGAAGAGTCCCTGAGAATGCAAATTGGAATTGCTGACATTGCGTAAATAATAACTTCAGCTCGAACAAAAAACCCAGGTGTGTGTCTGTTTTTTCGAGAGTGACAATTAGGCGGCAAATCCTTTGCCTAGGATAGGGACAAATAATCATTTTTGCCGTTTCCGTTGATGATAATCAACAGCTCATTAAAAACGCGTCGAACCACAAAACAGGACATCATTAAATAGCCTCCTCGCCACTGCCGACCACTCGGGGGACATTTAAAGGGTTAAGAGACGCAGCTTCGGGGGGTCGCCAGATGCAACCCTAAATCGCATGAAATTATCTACATTTGCATGCCAACACAAAACACACAGAGCTAATGGCAATTCCAGCCACACCACATTTATATAGCTCATGAATTTTTGATTACGCATTTGGCAATGCGGCCAAAAACGGCCAAAAGCACCAGCCGTACCCAAATGAACCAAACCAATCCAACGGAAGTGACTCCGTGCAATTTAATATTACGCATACGCAGCGAATGCAACTGATTGGCAGCGGTTAATAAATGCGCTCAAACTGGCGCACATACTATATACCTATACCCGGCCTCGCAAATATTTGAATGCGTATTCCATAATTCACTGGACGCCAATCGAGCAGCTTTGCGTGTGACCAGAAAAGCATCGTTAAAATATAAATACGCGCATCATAATATCCCATCATTTTGGGGCGCTATCTGCGGTGGAGCAAACTGGAAATCGTGTTGCCGCTCTCAGTTGAATTTCTCAATAGATGCTTATTTGTCTGCCATTATCTGGGGCTTGCTACCTGGAATTACCTGGCGTGGAACTGAGTAGAAAGGTAAATCAATAAATTAAAGACGACCCTCTAAAGAAGCTGAAATACATACTTTTAAAGTTTATTTGTTTAATTTTCAACTTTCAGTATTACAATAAATATAATATATATAATAAAGCGAATTTATTGGCTTAGCAAACTTTGTGCTTTCTTTTTCCTATCTTAACAGCACGTTGGAATATTATCTTTAAAATCTTAACCAAGCAAAGGGAAATCATAATAGGAACCACTAAAAAAGTAGCCAAGACATCTAGGCTGTGGTAAGTGAAGAAGTCCAGCTCTCTTCCTGCCACCCTCATATGAGGCGCTCCCTGGTGACGCAGGACGTAGTGAGTCCACCAAATGGCCTTCTCCAGAGGTCTCATGGATTGATCCCGAAATCGAGCTGATTGTATTTTTGCCTTGACATCAAAACTCTTTTCCGTCAGCAATCGGAGAATTGTGACCCTGAAGCCACCGCTGGTCATATCCCTGTAGCTCAAAGCCAAACCTAGCCCCTGTTTTTTGATATGTTCCATATTACCAAGCTGATCGTAAAAGAAGGGCAACCCGAGCATAGGTTTACCATGGTAAACGCTTTCTATGGTGCTCTGCATTCCTCCGTGGGTTATAAAGAGTTTTACTTTTGGATGGGCCAGGATGTCCTCTTGAGGGAACCATTTGCTAATTAAGACATTTGGTGGTTTGTCAGGTAAGTCCTCATCTTCAAATTTCCACAGGATACGCTGTGGCAGAGTGGCAAGGGTTTCAATCAATATTTTCCTGCGATCCTCTGCCAGATTTTTGCTCCTTACATTGGTGCCAAGAGAGAAATATATTACTCCGTGCTCACCAGAGCCCTGGATAAAGTCCTCCAAGTCCTTGGGCAAAGTTCTTGGTTCCTGATTAATATGCATACCTCCCACATCTATTATATTCGGAACATATGGCCTGGGAGGACCCAATGTAAAATGTTGATTTACCAAAATCAAAGCAAAGCTTTGGGATATCTCAGACAGTGGCTGCTTGTCAGCTATTCTCGGAAAATATTTCTTATAGAGGGCCTCATGTTTGTTTTTATACCGCCAATGCCAGTTTATCCAAGAAACGGAGCGTTCTGCAAAGTGTCCTAGACGACCCACATAAGAATCCAAGTCATAGAAGTCAGTGGAAGGAGACTGGAGGTACGACATTGGTGAGGGATTGCCGACCATTTCATCGATCTTCCAGTCAGTTCCGCAAGGGGCCATTCCGATGATTGGTGTCTCCAAATAGGCGGCCAAGCCATATAGAGCATCATACTTCCACATATCCACAATGACCAAATCAAACTGACCCCTTCCTGGGCTGAGTATCTTTCGACGCACTTCCTCGTTATCAAATACCACCTTTGTAATGTTGTACACGAATTCATTGGTTACCTCGAAAAATTCCCAAGTATTTTTTGGTGTTGTCATAGCTTTTAATAACTCTGTAATAAATCTTATAGAGCATATATATTTTTTTAAACAAAATCTTTCTTACCATCAAAACTGTGAAATACCTCCGGAACGGGAATATCGTGTAGATTATTTATTGGTTCTTTTGATGGAAACGGTGTTACAGAAGTTATGTCATGCCCTAAGGAGCCCAAACGTTTCAGATACGGTAAGGCATGATAATAATGCGATTGACTTGGTATGGGAAACAAGGCAAGAATACGAGCTGCTTCCAACAAACCAGGTAGTAGAAAAAGCAGTACAAAGAACAACATCATTCTCAGACTGAAAAACATTTTTAGAAAAATCCAAGGAAAGCTTAAGTATCAACGCCAAACAAAAATCGTATGGTGTGCAAATTGATAAGATTATACTGATAAGGCCGTTAAGAAACTAAACTGAAAAAAATATTAACTAGTTATTTTTGATGAAAAATGTATTATTTAAAAAATAAATTAAATTCGAAAAGTCCTTTAAAGAAGCAGAATAGTTTTATTGTTTTTAAATTGTATATAAATGTTTGTCATATTCAATATCCACGTCCTTATGTAGGGAAATGTAACTATAACTTATAGAGCCATAGCTCCAAACAACATTTTAATTAGCCTTCTGCTTTCGTTTTTTTGTATTATTATTTTTTCGCAGGACAATCTTCACTAACTTAATCACACAAAAGACAACTATGGCAAGGACCAGCAAAAAGCCTAGTAGAAAAGTGCCCAAGACATCCAGGCTGTGATAGGTGAAGAAGTCCAATTCCCTGCCAGCAACCCGCATATATTTCGCACCCTTGTGACGCAGGACGTAGTGAGTCCACCAGATTGCCGTTTCCAAAGGACTCACGGGTTGGTCCCGGTATCGGGCAGCAGTTGTTCTCGCCGAAATATCGAAACTCCTTTCTGTCAGCAGGCGCAGGATGGCGTCCTTGAACTCCTCGCCTGTCATATCCCTGTAGTTCAGCACCAAACCTTGACCCTGTCGTTTGATATGCTCCATATTCCTGAACTGATCATAGAAGAATGGCAGTCCCAGCATAGGTTTACCATGGTGAATACATTCCACGGTGCTCTGCAAGCCTCCGTGTGTTATGAATAGCTTCACTTTCGGGTGGGCCAGGATGTCCTGTTGCGAGAACCATTTGCTAATTAAAACATTCGATGGTTTCTCTGGCAACTCCTCATCCTCGAATTTCCACAGGATACGCTGTGGCAGACTGGCGAAGGTTTCAATCAATATTTTCTTGCGATCCTCTGCCAGATTATTGCTCCTAACATTCGAGCCGAGGGAAAAGTATATTACTCCCTCCTCGCCAGCTCCTTGGATAAAGTCCTCTATGTCCTTGGCTAAAGCTTTCGGTTCCTGATTAATGTGCATACCTCCCACCTCGATTACGTTCGGTGCATAAGGCCGTGGTGGAGCCAATGTAAAATGTTGATTTACCAAAATCAAGGCGAAATTTTTGGATATCTCCGACAAAGGCCGCTTGTCGGCAATTTTCGGGAAGTACTTCCTGTACAGGGCCTGATGTTTCTGCTCATGACGCCACTTCCAATTAATCCAGGCAATTGAGCGATCCACAAAGTGCGCCAGACGACCGCCGTAGGTTTGAAGATCGTGCCAGTAAATGGACGGGGACTGGAGGTATGACATCGGTGATACATTACCCACTAGCTCGTCAATCTTCCAGTCGGTTCCATATGAAGCGATTCCAATTATTGGGGCATCGAAGTAGGCTGCCAAGCCAAAGAGAGCATCTAGTCGCCAAAGATCCGCAATTATCAGGTCGAACTGAGCCTTTCCTGGCTTCAGAATCTCTCGACGCACTCCGTCATTGTTCAGCACTTTTTTTACAAGTTCAAGATTGTAGTTGTTGATGTATTCATTGTCTGCCCACGTGCTCTTGGCCGTGCTTAAAGAATGTATAAGTTCTGAAAGAAATTTTAAGATAAGTACTTCAGACGAACAATAACGATGACATGGGGTTTTTAAGCCATTATATGAGCTTTTACTAATGATGTGGGCAGTTTTTAGTCAAAAAAGACCAGAATGATTACAGTAAACGGTAATACTTACCCTCAATGTTTTCGAATAGCTCCGGAACATAAATGTCGTGAATATTATTCACAGATTCCTTCGATTGAAACGGACTTACAGAGGTAATTTCATGGCCCAAAGAGGCCAAGCTTTTTAGGTAGGGAAGAGCGTGATAGTAGTGCGAATGGCTGGGTATGGGTAACAAGGCCAGGATGCGGGCTCCTTCCAAAAAACCAGGCAGAAGGGCCACCAACAAAAGGATTGATTTCGGAACCAATATATTAGGACTGGCCATGCTTTAGCCTCGAGTGTTAGCGAGAGACTGTCTGCTGGAACTCAGCCAAATTATTATTTCTGATTGATAAGAATAATCAACAATCGTCTACAGACAATAAATTATACAGTTGCCTTGCTGGTTAGCTTACAATTTGGGAAGTACCATACCTCGGTTGATTGTAAATCAATATTATTACTGACCTATACAAATAATTATAGACTAGCAAGAATAATTTTGATTTTGGTTTATTTATACCTATGTTTAATACACAGCTTTACCACATCGTAAAAGTTCAATTTTTGTCTCACTTTCTAATGGGTCTTTTGCTTTTTCTTTGAGTTACCACAACCAGCTACCTTAGCAATTTTCCATAAAACATAGAGAGTGATTGAGAGAACTAGGAGAGCTCCTGCAAAGAGGGTTCCTATGACATCCAAGCTGTGGTAGGCAAAGAAACCCAAATCCTGGCCAGCCACTCGCATATGGTAAGCTCCCTTGTGCCGTAGAACATACTCTGTCCACCAGATGGCAGTCTCAAGAGGAGTCATGGGCTGATCCCGATATCGATCCGATATCTGCCTCGCCGTCTCCGCAAATTTCGGCTCCTTGACCAACCGCTCGATAGTCCTTTTAAATTCCTGTTGGGTCATTGCCTTATGATCCAAGCCCAATCCAAATCCTGCCTGCGTTGCCCGCTTTACATTCAAGAACTGATCGTAGAAGAAGGGCAGACCCAAAACGGGCTTCCCATGATGAATGCTCTCGATGGTGCTCAGCAAGCCGCCGTGGGTGATGAAGAGCCTGACCTTGGGGTGGGCCAGGATATCCGGCTGAGGGAACCATTTGCTGATGAAAACATTGGAGGGCTTTCCAGGCAACTTGTCGTCCTCAAATTTCCACAGTACTCGTTGGGGCAGACTGGCAAAGGTCTTCAGAATTAGTTCCCTTCTCTCTGCCGGCAGATCCTTGCTCTTAACATTGGAGCCCAGGGAGAAGTAGATCACGCCCTGCTCCCCGGAACTCTGAATAAACTCCTCCAAGTCCTTGGGCAAAGGCGCAGGCTTGTGGGATATATGCAGACCGCCAACCTGGATCATATTCGGAACGTAGGGCCTGGGAAAGCTCAGGGAAAAGTGCTGATTGAGAAGCACCAGGGAGAAATTCCTGTTCAAATCGGTGAGAGCAACCCTTTTTGAGGCCACGGGGAAGTATTTCTTGTACAATTTCTCCTGCTCTGGCATATGCACCAATCTATAGTTGAGCCAGGCAATGGTTGTATCTATAAAGTTAGTCACACGCTCCCCGAAAGTCATTCGATCCGTAAGACCCGCCGTTACCAGGGGAATGTACGACAGAGGTGATACATTGCCAACCAGTTCATCAATATTCCAGTCGGTGCCAAAGGTGGAAATGCCTATAATAGGTGCATTAAAGTGAGCCGCAAATCCGTAGTAGGCATCCGAGCGAAGAGCCTCCACAATAATAAGATCAAAGTGATCCTTTCCAGGAGGCAAAAGGGTTTCGGTCACTTCCTTGTTAGTGAGAACTGAGCGGGTGACGTCCACAAAGAATTTGTTTACGAAATTGTTCTCCTGCCACAAGTTCATTGGATCGTTCAGCTCATTTATG
This sequence comes from Drosophila biarmipes, assembly GCF_025231255.1. Lineage (NCBI taxonomy): Eukaryota > Metazoa > Arthropoda > Insecta > Diptera > Drosophilidae > Drosophila > Drosophila biarmipes. The sequence goes on along the minus strand of NC_066616.1, from coordinate 26,645,239 downwards.
ATATCTGCAAAAAGGTTTAAGTCTTATACAATGTAAACCTCACAGATATATTTCTACTTTTCCTACCATTGTAATTTTCAAACACTTCCGGTATGGGAATATCTCTAAAGTTATTCACCGGTTTCTTCTGCGGAAAGGCATTAATCGAGGTCACCTGGTGACCCCGTGAAGCCAATTCCTTTAGATAGGGTACCACATTGATGTACTGCGATGGTCCTGGAAACGGAAATACGGCCAAAATTCTGGCAGCCTGAAGACAAGCAGGCAGTATCAGCAGCAGAACACCTAATTGAAGAGCCAGCATCCTAAAAATCGTCCGATCTAAGCAAACTCAGGCTAAAAACTAAATAAGTAAACGCATAATCAGCATGGCATGAGGCTATTAGATAACACCCTGAGCCCCCGACATGCGATAGCAATTCTCGACAGTTGCGATTACGGAAATTTCGTAGGCGATCCACATCTCAGCGTCGCACCCCATCTCAATTTTGCTTCCGATCTTAACCCCTTTAATGCCACAATCAAAAAGCATCATTGCTCTGCTCTTCTGAATTAACAATGGATTCCAGTCGTAAAAAAACAAAGTAAGTTTGGTTCTTAAAGTTCTAGTACAGGAACACTGTCAAATTTCTTCATATAGCTTTTTTGTTAGTACTAACCAAGGAATATTTATTTACAAATAAATATATTAATATGCCCACTTATTTTTCAGAGTGTTTAACCTTTCATAGTGATGACTTTATATACATTTTTAGACAAAGTCTGAGGTTCATGCGTGCACAAAAATCATTATGATAGCTTTTGACGTTTTGACAGTAAACTTTTTGTAATGAATATTTAAACCTTCTTACCCTTTTACCATATGGCTTAAAAAAAGAAAAACCATCTTTCAACTTCAACTACTTCAATCGGTTTATCCCAACTCCAACCAAAAGCGGCTTCATATGTGTTTTAATTGGAATAAAAAATATACTTAGTATAAGTATTATGTTTAAGTGCTAATAACAGAACAAATAATTTCAAATGTATATCAAGATCGGTGGCGGCATAAACTCGACTAGTTAATAGAATATAATTGGTTACTGGGTCTTCAATTTACTAGACCCCTTAAAGAGCTTGTAGATGATATGTCTGAGACCCCTTACAAGGCAGTTCAGTGCAGTCACGAAGCTCAGTAGGAACGCAACTGCGAATGCGATGATCAGACCACAGGTGTCGAGACCATGAAGCTGGATAAAGTCCAGATCCCGGGAGGTACATCTCAAGTGGTTGGCGCCCTTGTGCCTCAAAACGTATTCTGTCCACCAAATGGCTCGCTCCAAAGCAGTTTCCTTCTGATCGCGGAATAACTTGGACTTACTTTGAGCTGCTTCGGCATAGCTGGGCTTACTCAGCAGCTCCTGGATCAGAGAAGTGAGTTCTGTGGCATTGGCACTCCATATATCCGCACTAAGGCCATAGCCCGCCTTCTTGGCCCTCTGAACATTCAAGTGCTGATCGTAGAAAACTGGCAGGCCCAAGACGGGCTTTCCAAAATAAATACTCTCGATGGTGCTCAACAAACCACCGTGGGTGATGAAGAGCCTCACATTAGGATGGGCCAGGATATCAGGTTGGGGGAACCACTTGCTAATAAACACATTCGATGGCTTTTCCGGCAGCTGATCGACCTCGAACTTCCACAAAACCCGCTGAGGCAGACTGGCAAAGGTTTCCATTAGGACTTTACGAGTGGCTGGCGGTAGGTCAACGCTCTTGATATTAGAACCCATGGAGAAATATATTACTCCTTGAGATGATTGCTTTACGAAATCCTCTAGTTCCTGCGGTAAAGGCTGAACCTTTCGCTGCTGTTGTAAATGAAGGCCCCCAACCTCAATCATATTGGGCAAATAGGGTCGTGGGTAGCTTAGTGAAAAGTGCTGTCCCAGCAGCATAAGTGAAAAGCTATCCAAAACTTCTTCTAGAGATATCCTAGCATTTGGAAAGTATTTGGCATACAAATCCCGCTGAGTGGGCAGATGAACAATCCTTTTGTGCAGCCACATTAGTAAAGCCTCCCCCACATTCCGCAGACGTTCCTCGAAATCCATTCGCTCTGTTCGCGATGAAAGCAGCATGGGATTAAAGGATAATGGTGATATATTGCCCATCAACTCATCGATGTGGGTATCTGTGCCGTAGGATGAGATTCCTATGGTCTGGGCACCGAAATGTTGGGCTAAGCCGAAGAGCGCCTCGGTTTGAACCGTTTCCATGATAACCAGATCGAAACTCTCCTTGCTGTTCAGCAAATCCTTTACAGCTGGATCATCCAGAACACTGGTGGTCAGAAGATTCAGGAACTCCGTGGTCATTGACAAGACTTTCCATTTACTAGCCGCCTGGTTGTAGACCATGTCTCCAAATGCTGTTATATTAAGTTTGTTAAATTGAATTCATAAAGTATTTTTTAGTGTTTTTAAACCTCTGTATATAAATACACTTCTTTTAAAGATCTCTCTTACCTGCCATTATTTCGTGAATTTTTCTGGCACCAATCACTCGAAAGTTTGGTTCGGCTTTATCGCTGCCGAATGTATTGATCACGGTGACATTATGACCTCTTTGGGCCAGTTCCTTGAGATACTGCTCGGCAAATATGTACTGCGATCGGCCGGGGAAGGGAAACACGGCCAAGATGCGGGAACTTTGAACCCCTTCGTCGGCAGTGGCGCTTAACAGCAATACCAGGCCAAATAGCAGAAGGCCCAGACCAGTGCCAGAACATATTTTAGCCATTCCACTGGCAACCACAGCGATTCGCTGACAAACGACAACTAATCTCACATAAAAACTTTTCTATATATAATTATCGGCGGGTGCCGATCCGAAGAATCGCGCAAAATTTGCTCATTCTACACACAGTAAGTTCACTGAAGCGAGGCAGAAACCAATTTTTTGTATGCTCAACAAAACTCTCTCTTCCTGTGTTTTTAAATTTTATGCACATATATTATTTTTTGGCGTCACCGGCTTGACACAAAAAACTTTGTTGATTGTTTACACACAAAGCTCAGTTGTTATGCAAGCGATAAGAGAAAAAATACTGCTCTTTCTCTTCATTTGGCTCTCTTAGGCTATCGCTTTATCGCCATTTGACTCTCTAATTGTTTAACTCTCCAGTTGTTATTGTTTACTCGAACTTTTAATTGAACACGGCGTTTTTGCTCAGAGAGCTGTGAAAATACCTGTATATACCCTTCACTTAATTAAATGTAGATACATTTAGTTTTAAGAAGGCTGAAAAGATATTGCAAATCAGTTAAGTCTTTTAAATATAGTCAAATATTTAAATGTCTTATATATTAAGTACCAACTAAGGTTATTTATAATTAACCAAATGAAAATAATTTCATGGTATGATGACACAAAGCCCTGAACCATTCCAAAAATAAGTCCAAAAACACTTAGAAACAATCATAAATAAAGGTGCAATTAAGATTAGATAAAGCTACTACGGTGCTTATCATTCTCTGTCCCTGCTGTAATAAACCTGAGAAAAAAAAAACAATAAAATAATTACCATCGAACCCAAAATAAACTCTTCAACTGCGCAGATCGTGTAAAATACTTATTTTTTCGTTTATCAAATTATTATTTAACATTATAAAACTTGTAATAAATTGCATTTCTTTTAAATATTAAAAATAAATAAATTTTGAAAGAAACAAACTAAAATACTATTTTACAAAAAACTTTTTCTTAAAAAGCAACACTTAAACGTACAAATTCTTTAGCTTATCACATCGTTATTACGTTGAATGCCAATAACGGGCAAATATGGCTTCAAAAACGTGATCAAATGACCCAGGCAACACCTTCCTTTGGATAGAACCAGGAAAACGATGCCGACCACCAGGGATATCCGTACTCCGACCATCAAGAACTTGTCCAGGGAATAGTATTCAAACAGCTTCACCTGCGATGGGGATACTTTCATATGATTGGCTCCCTTATAGCGTAGGATATACTCGGTCCAATAGACAGCAGTTTCCAAGGGATGCATGGGCTGATCCCGAAATCTTCTAGAAACAGTCAGGGCATTTTCTCTGTATTTTGATTGATTTATCAAACGATCCACTGCATCCCTTAGTTCCTCTCTTGTCATGCTGTTAAGGTTCAAGCTCAGGGATGCACCCATTTCTTCTATCACTTCCAAGTTCCTGAATTGATCGAAGAACAGAGGCATTCCCAGGACGGGTTTCGCATAATAGGCAGCCTCAATTACGCTGAGCATTCCGCCATGACTTATGAAGAGCTTAACATTGGGGTGTGCTAAAATGGCTTGCTGTGGCAAAAGTTTGGATACATAGATGTTACTACCTAAGCTCTTTGGAGGATTGCCCTCAAATTTCCAAATCACTCGCTGTGGCATTGATTTGAAGCTCTCTACCAAAACGGTCTTTGTTTCCTCCGGCAAATCCATACTCTCCTGCTCCACACCCAAAGCAAAGTAGATTACACCATGTTCTGCCCCATCAATGAATGCCTGAAGATCTTCAGGAAGTTTTGGATTCTCCTTGGGGATATGAAAGCCAGCCACCTCGATAAGGCGCGGTACACTCGACCTGGCCTTAAACAAGCTGAAGTGTTGATTCAGCAGAATGAGTGAGAAGTCGTGTCGGATCTCCATAAAGCCCTGCTCCAAATGGCCAAAGAAGTGGTCGTAAACTTGACGCAGCTTCGGTAGAAAAACTAAGTTCAACAACAGCCACTCTTCGGTGGTATAAAACCAATTGTAAATGCGATCCCAAACATTTCGAGCAGGTTTGAATTCAATGGGCAATATTGGCTCATCCAGAATTGACCTTGCATGGCCCACCATGTTATAGGTATTCCAATCAGATACACATGTGGAAAGTCCGATTAGCGGGGCATTGAAGTGAACTGCAAACCCGAAAAGCACATCGGTAAAACCAGGTTCCACAACCACCAAGTCGAATGTGGTATTCGATTGCAATAAGGATCGAACTTCCAAATTATTGAGTATATTGAGCGAACAGTTTACCATTAATTTCGTCATGGAATTCATTTCTCCCCATTTGTTGGCCGACGGTGAGATTGCCATGACATCTTCAAAATCTAAAATGAAAAAAAAAAAACAGAAGAAATATATAATTTTTTAAAATCCAGCATAGCAACATATACAGATTTTAGAGATATAATATCAACCGATTTGTTTTTGTTAGATTGCCATTTTAAAAGCCTTTATCTTTTGAGTTAAGATTGTCAATCGATTTTATCAGTTTTCGACGGAATACTATTTGTTATCTCGCGTCTGAGAACGCTTTGGCTGCAAAATTAGCTTATCTTATAAAGTGTCTGAGTTTAATGGGCTACACTAGACTCAATCAAAAGGCATGTAAGGTTTCCCCGCTCTTTATACTATCCCACTATCACTATCACGTACCTGAAAAGACGTTATTATTATCCCTTATACGTATAAAGGTTACATTTTCAACGAGTTTGCAGTGTTTGTACGCATGAATCACCGTCAGCTGGTGACCCCGATCGTTTAGGGCCTCTATATAGGGTGTCATTAGCATGCACTGCGAATGCGTCTCGAAGGGGGCGATGAGGAGAATTCGCGCTCCGCGTATCCAGCAGATCGCGTTCGAAATCAGCCAGAACATCGGGAGAAGCCATCGCCCCGGTGGAAACATATCGGTCGAGCACCCACTTTTCAACTGAATACCCGAAGAGTTTTCATTTCGAACTCTTGCGCATTTTCGCTCGCTTTTATATCGCTGATTAGATTGCCAGCCCCATCGAGTTTTTATTTCGACCAAATCAAAATCGAGGCAGTATCTCTTCGGGCAGCGGCATGTGCGGTCGATTTATGTGAGATGTTTAGGGGCCCGGGCATTGGTGGTCTGCTGCTACCGGCACTGCTCTGCTTTGGCCTACTGTGCCCCCAACCGGCCGAAACGGAAAATATTTTGGCCATATTCTCGTACACCTTCGGCTCCTCGTATTTGCTGATCACTCCGTTCCTGAAGCACCTCGTCCAGCGGGGTCACCAGCTGACTGTGATATCATCGGTTAAGGAAATGCCCCACATAGAGGGTGTCCATCACATACGGGTGCAGAAGTTGGATATGCTGACGCAAAGTAATAACCTTTAACGAACTCGAATTTGCTATTACAAATTCTAAAAGTGCAAAAAAAGCGTTATAAAAGTTCTATAAAATGTGGGCAGAGCACCCAAAGAGTTTGTTTTTCAATGATCTTAGATTTTTTATATTGTATACCTATTATCAAGTGAAATGGACTATGAACATAACTTAAAATTATTAACAAGTTATAAAAACTTTGGTAACTTTTTCTAAAAGTGTATGTTATTTTTCAGTCCTCTTGGACTGCGATTACGACGTTGAAATAACCAAATGGATGGAGGCCCAGTTCGTGTCCGAATACTTTTACAACTGTTCGAAATTCGTCCTGGAGGATCCGGCGGTGCAGGAGCTGCTCCACAACGCCAGTGCGCAGTACTCGATGGTCATACTGGAGGCCTCCCACACCGACGCCCTCTACGGATTCTCGCAGCACTTCAATGCGCCGCTGGTGGGGATTGCTGCCTACGGATCGGCATGGAACATTGACTTTCTGGTAGGGAACTCGGCACCCAGTGTCTACGAACCCATGTCCGCCCTGGGCTATTCACCCGGCCACAGTCTGATGGAGAAGTGGCACAACCTGATCTTCATCACCGAGGAGCGACTGGTGGAGCGATTCATATACCTGCCGGCCCAAATCGATCTGTATAAGCAGCACTTTCCGGGCGTTTCGGCCAGTATCCATGAGCTGCGCCGTAAATTCTCCCTGATCCTGATCAACCAGCACTTCAGCATGGGTAGAGTGCGCAGTAATGTTCCCAACATCGTGGAAGTGGCGGGCATGCATTTGGCCGAGCCCACGGAGCCCTTAAATGATGAACTTAAGAAGATATTGGATGAAGCCAAACATGGAGTTGTGTATTTTTCGATGGGCCTGCAAGTCGTGGATAAGTGGTTGCCTCCGGGAATGATAAATACCATGTTGGCAGCCTTTCAGCAGTTAAAACAGCAAGTGGTTTTGAAAATTAACGATCCTGCAATGGTCAACAACTCAAGGAATGTCTATGCAAGATCTTGGCTGCCACAGCGAGAGATCCTTAACCATCCCAATGTCAAGGTCTTTATAACCCATGGTGGTCTTCTCAGCTCCATCGAGGCGGTTCACTATGCGGTGCCCCAACTCAGTTTGCCCCTATTTTACGACCAGTTTCAGAACACCAAGCGTATGGAGCAGATGGGCGTGGCCAGGAGAATGGACATCATGAACCTCTCTGCGGAAGAAGTGGTCTTGGTCATTGAGGATCTCGTGAACAATGCTAGTTATAAGGAAAATGCCAGGTGTTTATCCCAACGATTTCGTGATCAACCAATGTCGGCCATGGAGACCGCGATTTGGTGGACCGAATACATCCTGCGGCACAAGGGAGCCGATCACATGAGAATTGCCGAGCAGGAGATGTCCCTGATGCAGTACTACAACGTGGATGTTGTGTCGGTGCTCTTTGGAAGAATTGGATTAAGTGTCATTATCATGCTCTTCCTGGGCTGGAAACTGGTCTCATTGGCAACCAGAAACCTTGAGTACCGCTTTAATGTACCCATGGTAAGGTGAACCTAAGATATATTGCATAAGTCTACCAGCAGTTAACGACAAAATGAACAAAACAATTTTAAAACGTTTGGTAACCTTTTGTTTTAAAAAGTTTATAATACAAATGTTTAAATGTTTTAATCAATAGCTTTAAATGGTGATAAGTAATGGTTTAAATAAATCTAAAAACTCTTCAAGGCTGTACCTTTATGCTTTTGGACTAAACTTCATAAAACAAATCATTAAGCAAACTCACACTTTTTAACCTTAATCTGTCTTGCATTAACATGAGTTGGCTATAATCGCAGGTAGCGTAAAAAAGTGTATTAGTTGTAAATGGTTCTATCGCATTGATAGTAAATTATCTTATCAGTCTGCTAGACGACCGTGGACACCTTAAAAAAAATATTTCGACTTCAGTTATCAGCTAAAAGATTTTAAAGTGAGTAAGCATTTGTTTATTGTTTCTTTTAACAGGTTACTAAAAATAACAGTTCGTTAAAATAAAGCGTAATATTTGAAATAAATGAAAGGCTTAAATGTAGAACGGGGAGAGTGTTTTCCCCTCTTCGCTGCCACGCATATTATAATTAGAAAACTTTACCTCCTTCAGCTGTTATCTATCCGAAACCTTTTTACCTTCGGTCCTTTCTTTTTCCGCCCATAAACATAACCGCGCTCATTACGCATTTTACATCAATCAGCACGTGCCCAGCATGCTTTCAACTCTTCCAGCCAAAATAAAAAACAAAGGGAATAAAAGGGGAATTGAAAAAGGGAAGGCCTTAAGAAAAAAGGACATTAAAATGCACAGGACAGGCCGATGAAAAAAGTGCGCACAAATGCTCCCTCAATTGCTGGGTGAAAAAACCCCAGGAACGTGAACCAGAAGAAGTCGATGCCGAATCGTCCGGCGAACTTGAAGGTTCAACCGAAAGTGTATAACTTCCCCTTCATAGCCACTGAGGCGTAATGTCTGTGACGGTCCATCGATAGCCAAGGTAACGAACGCACTTCGCATAAAACAGACCCAAGCACAGTGATCACTCCCTAAGAATAACGTATAAACAAAGACATTCAGATACATGCATGCATTCAGATACATGTGCATTTATTTGCCTGTTTATTGATTAGATAACTTGATAGCAGTTTGTTTATATATTTTGCTGGCTTTTGTGATAGGCGAGCTTTTGAAAAATTAAACGCCTAAAAAAGTTAATTCAATTTATTAAGCTTAATACATGTAGTAGCTAAATGCATATTAAAATTAATTAAAAGGCGTAATTAGTCAATGCCCACCGTGTTTCCAGCTCATCAAATTTATTTGAAAGCTGCTACTAGTAATTGAAAACAAAAATCTATAAAAAGCGGTTTTTCACCCACAAGAATGTCAATTTATTTATACCCAAAAAAAGAATAAACCTAAACAGGGAAAATAAAATGTGTGCCAAACGTTGGCATGTTAATAAGTTAGGCGGAAAGGACCGAAGCAAAATTGCACTCAACGTGTTGTCAATTTGATGTTTATTGCAGATTTTTATTTGATTTTATGTTTGCAACGTTTGAATTTATGTGCTGGCCATAAAGTGCCGTCGACTCTAATCCGAAAATTCTTGTAAAATTGCCAAAGCCTCGCGAGTCACTGGGCGCTTTGGGGTGGAGAGTTGACCCGAAGTCAGGCCATTTTTATTGGCCATTTGGCAGAGGCGCCATGGCAAACTTTGTCCCTCATTGTTGGCCATGGCGTTGCCGCTGCCGCTGCTCTTGGCCAATACTCAAGTGGGCGGCTTTCATTGGCGCTTAACTAACTGAAATTAAGTAAACTTTTCTTTTGACTTTCATAAGCCTTTTAATAAGCCATAATCCCCGCTGGCATTATCTGGCCCCCGTCACAAGCGCACAAAGGACAAACACACAGACACACTGCCACCCACACAGAGACATGGGCATAATAAAATCTAATTAACATCCAGGATAGAGCTCGGTAAAACCTCGCGCAATAAAAATCATCAATAGTAGCACAGAAGTTTATTAAAAGTGATTTTCATCACTGAGGCCAAGTCTCTGTGGGTTGATGATGCTGGTGCAAATGGAAACAGGAATTAATGTAGGGCGAAGAACTAACATTTCCCGGGCCGATCAACTTTATAACACATATCCTGCCCGGGAAGGGTCGCCAAATCGGGGATATGACCAGCAGATTTTCTTAAGCCCTGGGGACAGGCTGATATCTTAGGAATATGCATACTCTTTATTAAAAGATGTGCACGATTTCTAAACATTATGTCAAAATACATAATTTTTACTTTATACATTTTCTTTTAGATCTACTTATTAAGACCACTTTTGTAAAAAAAAACTAAGTATTCTTTACCTAATAATTATTTAAGTACTTAACTTATAGTTTTAAAACAAACCTACTCAGAAAGTAACGCCTCTTTATTCTTCTTCTTTTGGGCACTTTTTCAGAGTTGCAATTTATTAAAATACTGAAAATAAATTACCCAGAGTGACCATATTTTCCTAAACACTTTCTTCGATATTACCCTGATAACTATGCCACAATAAAATCAATTACAGAGCATTTCCGATGCGTCCCATCGATAATACTCGTAATTTTCATTTTCCTATGAGTCTTATACAATTTTTTTGTTAGAAAAGTTATGCGGCAGGCTTTTAATTAGCGCCTGCCAACCAACCAGTCAGCCAGCCGTCGTGGCCAAAGTCCCAGAGCGCATTACGCATACGCAGCGTTGACGTCGAGGTTGCCGCTGAGGCTGGCACATTGGCTTTGGGATTGCCGCTGGCTGGTCGGGCACGATTTTAATTAATTAGACTTTTATGAGGCGTACATGCAGCTCCGGCATTGTTGGGTTAAGGCCCAGTTATTGTTTTTTCTCTGCTCTCCTGCTGAACTCCCTTGTGCTGCTTTTTCCAGCTTGTTGGCCTGGCCTAATAAGCGTTTCAGAGCTTAACACCGCCAACGAAATGTGTATCAAAATTTAGCATTTATTTTTGGCGGACGGGTGTTAAGGGGGAGGGTTGCGCACACACACATGTCGATGTCCGTTGGCCATGTCGTGTGCGGTAATGAAAATTGCGGTGGCATTATGCTCAACATTTGGCATAATTGCAGTCCAGGATATGCGTTTATGCTCAGAGATTACTTTTTGTGGCTGCTGGCCATTGACCAAGCTCCACCACCGCCACATACAGCACCACCATCACCACCACACCACCTCCACCAACAACAACAGCAGCAAGTGGCCAAGCGTAATAAAAGCCAGACGATGTCGCCTTTTGTATAAAGAAATAAAAATAATACCCAAAACCCCGTACTCCTCTGTGGGTTTTGTGTTCCAGCCCTTGTTATTGGTATCTCGCTTTGCTACTCTCCGGCTTCTTGTTCCCCTTTTTCGCTGGGTTTTTCAGGCAAATTAATTTCCACTTGCTTTATTATTTTCTGTTTTTTCATGGCGCGACATATTATTTGTCGTTGTCAGACCTTAAAAAAGGGGGCTCCTTACGAGCGAGATAGGGGTAGAGAAATTGTAAAGCATTGTTCTCGTTAAATATTCAAGAGATTAAAAATCAAAAGCCTTTTCATGACATAGACTAAATTAAAGTATATTTAATTATGTTTTTATAATATGAAATGGCACTCAATTTGTCAGTATATACTAAATTAGGCACTGTTCACAATTCATACATTTTAAGACAGGTTTGTCCACACTATATATATGTCAGTATATACTAAATTGGGTACTGTTCACACAACTGAAATTTTCAGAATTTAGTACCTCAAAATGTTTTATTTTTCGTGCAAACCCTCTAAAATGTGTAATTACTTATCGCCATTAAATATTCCTCTTATATTATATACATAAAATACTGCGAGTTGCAAAAAAAGAGACTCCCAAAAGTGTAAAAGTTTCTTATCATGCAAATCAAACCAGACCAGCAAAAAGTAACCAATAAACATAAAAAGCCAGTTGCAAAACAATAATTAAAATGCACACGCAACAATGTTCTGGCTAGGCAAATGTATACATAAAAAAGTGAATAAAAAATAAAGAATAAACCAAATTATGTTTATTATTATGCACGATGAATGGGGAAGTGGAAGTGGGAGCAAACAAAGCGCCGAAAGAAAAGTGAACTGTGGCAAAAAAGAAGTAAGGAGAAAACTTGGGGGTGGCGCCAAGTAATCCGCTTGTTAAAAATAAACGAAAAGGAAGAGACCGGCGAGCAGAGGAAGCGCACACAAAACATAATCATCATAAACCGGAAATATCCCGACGGCAAAACATCCGCACATAAATTTTTTAAATAGTCTACAATATTTCGTTTTGCCGTTCGGCATTTGCCATTTGCCATCTCGGTTTGGGTTGCTTTTTATTGTTGCGGTGGTGGCTCTACTTCCACTTGTTGTTGCCGCCGCTGCTGTTGGCCATATCGCGTGTAAATACGTTTAAGTGTCGGTGTGGTGTGCTGGTGCTCACTCCCCAAAGATGGTCCGAATCCGGACTGCGAGTCCCAACCCAGCAGCGCCGAGCCGAACTTGGCCAACTGCAATAAACACACAAATTAACCCGTAATACCCAAGGCCAAGCCAAGGACCAAAAGGACAACGTGCCGCAATTCCAATTCGGTTTGCTTTTGCTATGCTTTTGCTGCTGCTGTGGTTATATTCCAGGGCCCAGCAACAACGCACATAAATAAAATATTACAATTTTAATTTGTCTCTAATCCCGTTGGACATTGAATGGCTTGTGGCTGCCAACCAGCCGGGCATCCTAGTTCCCCGGGACGGGATTTCATAAATTGCTTGAATACACCCAGACCACGTTTATCTATACGGGATTTGTAGCCACGAAACAATGAATACATAAATCAAATGGATCGCTCCTGCTGACAGAGCTTATAAGGTATATGGCAAGGTATCTCAGCTCCTCTTCTTTTTTCTCCCTCACAGATTGTCGCGGATTTTCTTATAGTTCGCTCATATTAAATCTGGGCAGCTTAGCGGCCAAGACTTGATTGAAAATTCTGTCGATTGACTGGCCCATGATTGGGCCAAAGATGGAACGGAAATGCTGTGAATACTATGATAAGCTCTTTTTATAAGTATTAGTATTTAAATATTATAAATCAATATGTATCCCTAAGGAACACATCTTAGTAAAAGGTTTACTAACATAAGTACCATATTCCGTAATAGCCCATAGTGCACCATACATTTCAGTTGAATTTAATGCCCTCTAAAAGTTTTCGTACGCTCCATCATCAACGTCATGTGTTGATCTACTTATTTATGATAGTTTCCGTAGTATCCGACCCTTTCCGCTTCGTGCCGGGCACACGCTGCGTATACGCAATCTACGCTCTCACTTAATTCAGTGGGGTAAGATAGCGAGCGCTTCGATTGTGGCCCACTAAAAATCGCGATTTGAGCCCGGTTCTCGACAATAGCCGGCGGCGCGACACTAACGGTAACCGTTACGGCAACAGCAATAACTACAGCACCAGCAAAACTCAAAATGCTCTGGGCCATGTCCTGCCCTCCGCCGTTGTTGCCTTTGCTATTGCCATTGCGATTGCGATTGTGATTGCTACTCGTTGCCATTGGTGCTGGGAACTTGGCTATAGGAGGATATGCAAAACTAGGTATTACTATCCTAAGAGCAAGTAAAACTTATTGGGTTTTAAACAAGAAGCATATCTCTCAGAAATAATAAGGTTATAAAGAGTACTCGTTAGCAATGTAAAACCTCTATTTATTATTCGATTTAACTTGGTCATAAATTATAAAAATAGTTTTGCTTGTACTACATAAGAAATTCTAGATCCCCACCAATATAAAAATAGATATAGCTAAAATTAATGATGAATTTTATAGAACCTAAGTTGTTATAATGGTGTTATATTGTACATTAATTATTGGCTTTAATATACCTAAGATAGAAGGATAACAGTTTTTTAAGTTCTTTACTTTAAATTCTCTCCAAAACCAATCTCTTATTTTTAGTATTTGGCAAAGCCAGACCACTTTATACGGTTGATTTGGCCACAATAGTTGGCAGCACTGGTTTTCCAGACTGTTGCCAGGGTCCGCTATTGCTTTCACGTCTCTTTTATTATTTCACGCCATTTCAACAGCCGTGAGCAACAAGATTATTTATGCGTTTTTCTCGCCCAGTCCCAAGCACGCTTTAAAACCGTCCCAGGTCCATGTCCATGTTCGTGTCCGGGTCCGGGTCTGTGGCCCGTAGTCTATATACTGTATTCCATATTCCGGGAGTCCCGGAGTCTGGGAGTTCGCGGTCCGAGGACAAACGCATTTTGTAGACGCGCGTGTTTGGACACAAGTTAGGGAGTCTGTCCATTGCCTACTTCGCGGCGCTGTTACATTGTGGGGGAGTGGGAAAGTGGTATAAGTTGAGCAGGATGCGAGGGCCGCGGAATGGCAACGGAGAGGTGTGAGCACTTGGAGTGCTATAAAACGCCGACGGAGGGACTGTTATTGTGATTTTTGGCAATGAATACGAAATGCCCAGCGTCTCCGTTCTCGTTTTCGTTTCAGCTCCCTTTTCCCACTGGTTTCATCATCGCCACGCTGTGTTGTCTTTTGACAAATGGCTTCGATGATGTTTTTTATTGCCCAGACCTATCTGACTCAACTGTGTGTCTCCATGGCTGCTGACATTGTTATATAGCAGCCTCATATATATATATTTAATCTTACATATGTATATCCACGCATTGCGCACACTGAGGCATATTTCGTCCATTACATACGACACAGACTTCCACCTGCCCCTAACTCTACTTTTTCTGGGATAGTCAAATATTTATTTTTCCTTTTCTCATTCTTCATCGGTCTGTATAGGATGGTTTCTATTATAGGCTATTGTCTTCTCCATTGTATATACATTTAAATGTACATTTCTTTATCGGTTCTTTTTTCGCCAGTTAAAGTTCTTTTCTAATATATTAATATAGGTAATAAGAAAATTAAATTCTTTCCTTATTTAAAAAAAAAATTATTTTGTATTTTTTTTTATTTTTGATTTAAATAGATTATCAACCCAATAATTATCACTTTAACGTTTATTTGTCTTTCTCAGAGTATTCACCATTTCGGTGTGATTTATATGATCCAATTCGGTTTCTTTTTGTATTTGTTTTATTTTTTGTGTGCTTTTATTGTTGTCATGTTGCTTTGGCCGTAATGGCAGCTCGTAAAAATGTTTCATTTATGCTAAATTCATTTTTGTGCCTTCGAAATCTGTTGCCGCGCCAAAGTAATAAAAGGATTCTTTCCATTTGCCACCATTCATTCGCTCGCATCTCATTCATTCATTCATTCGTTCGTTTCCTTGTCTAGTGGGTGGTTTTCTTGCCATTTCTTTGTTGTTCGCCGGCTTCCGCATCCCCATCTCCAACAGCCATTTTTGACCCAACCAATGGGGGGTTCGGGAAGTTTATTGGCCTACAAATTATATTTGCTTTGTTCAGCAGTTAATGAGTCTGTTAACGTTGTGTGCTAGCGCTTTTGAGTGTTCATAAAACAAGCGAGTGCATACTGAGTGGAGTTTTGAGTCGCGGCATCTCTTCAGCCATTCATGGACACTCGGCACTCACCCTTTGATGCCGCATAATTACTCGATAATGTGCATTCAAATCGTAAAATCGCCCAAGTCCCGCGAACCGCCGAAAAAGGCAGTTAGCACTGAGGAGCAGCTATAAGCCGTGGCCACCTGGCCAGCTTTATGATGGCCATGAAATCGGTGGAATAAAGTGCGAAATAGTTTTCAATGGATTCCGGTGTGAAGAACAGCGTTCACGTTTGCATTTGCAGCTAATTGCCGAATCCACTTAGCATTCAAAACCAACTTTTTATTGCATACTTTCGGGGCAAAATCGCTGTACGAAACTCTCTACTTCCAATCCGCAGACAAATCAGAAATCCAACAAGCTGTGCAGCTATTCACACCGAACCCCAAGCCGCAGGACCAAGGACCAAAGACTTCGGGTTCCCAAATCTGGTATCTGGAATCCTTGGCCAGCGCCAGCGAAGCGTTGCGCAAGTGACAGGCATTAAAACCGAGTGAGAGGTTGGAGGATGGGGAAAACTGCGAGGCACCCAACCGCCATGTCATTAAATGCGAGAATCCATTAAAAGCCGAAAATCAAACCAACTTTATTGAATATCAAATTAACATGTTCATAAAAATGCGCACATTAAATTAAAAGCGGACTGGCGAACGGAGGAGCTCTCCTCGGCAGCCAAGGACAGAATGCCGAGTCCAATACCAATTTCACTGGCTGTGGTGTGAAGAGGAAATAATAAAAATTAACCAGCAGCCAGAGAAAAGAGATATTAAAGGAGATTCTCAAGACGGGGCGAACTACGTTTATGGGTTCGAGGTTATTTAATTCGTGTAATGAGCATCAATGAAAAATAATACTGAGCCACTATTTAAGCGTAGTTAAATTAAATGTTAAGCGGTGCTTAAACAAACTATGCATAAAAAATACAGCTTATCATTACAAAAACATTACCATTATTTAAATAACCGATTATATATGCATTCACTTTAATTTTGCTTGATGAAATTAAACATTTAATTGCCTTAATAATTGCCTAACGAATTTAAGCCACTTTACAAATTATTTAATGGTCATACCAAATTAAATTAGCTAGTGAAACATAATGTAAGTTTAGGAACCAATATTATATCTTAATTTTTATATTTATTTTTTGGCAATATATCAACGCATAAACCTTCGGGTTTCGGGACACTTGTTAGCCAGGACAAAGATGTCCTTTGGTGGCCTGTGAAAATAGCACGAACATTTTATTTATTTATTACGCTTAGGTGACAAGGACATTGGAGGAGATTTTGCCAGCTCCTTTTCCGATGTGCCACCTCCTCAGCCCGGCTCCTCTCCCCCTCTGCCGCTTTGTGTGTGTAATTAAGTGAGGCATAAATAAAATGCCTTTTTAGTATTCATCACAATTTATGCTAAGCTCTCAAAGCATCAAGTTGCCTATGACAAGGCGGCAGAATCTTTTTCGCATTCCTTGCCAGCGAGCTGGGGGGCGAAAGCAGCAGAGAAAGCGGCGGAGAAAGTGGGTGCGGGTTCTGTATCTCGCTACTCTGTTGCATAACTAAGCGCGTCGTGGGGCTGGGATTGGGCGGATTATACGGGTGTATCCACTAGTTTGGGGCACCGGATCCTCATCCCCCCTACAATCCACCATTACCATTTGCGTCGCCGCCGCCCGGTTCGCAGCTCATCAAATATGCAATTAAATCAGTTTCCGTTTAATTAAACCGGAAGTGCGTCGACTGCCATCTCGCTCGGTTATGTATTGGCATCCCAGTCTCACACTCTGCGGTTTGATTTTTAAGTGCTGCGCCAAGCTGGGGATTTTTACATTTTTATGAGGTTTTCCCCCCTGCATTCCATTTAATTTTCTCGCTGTTTTACTCTCCGGCTCATTGGTTATTTTGCATTTTATTGACTCGAATGGAAAGAATCAGAGCGGATTGGGGAAATGGATGGCAAGACCACAAATGAATCAGTCGCTAAGCATGCAGGAAGGCTTTGCCTGGGCAATTAGTTAGCCATTGGCATGGCCATTAAGTTAGCAAGTTGGAATCGCAATCGGCGTTGCCTTGGCTGCGCTTTAAGCCCTCGAAAACTGGCTAATTAAACCACGCGAATTGTGCGCCCTAAGTTATGCCACACTCGAAAACAACAATATTGCCAGCAACAATGCAAATTGCTGGCATTGCCTCCTTTTCTGCCTTTCCGTTTCGCTTCTTGTGCTTATTTCTTAATTATTAATTAAGAATGAACACAAGGCAAAAAGTAAGTTGCATGCGCGTACTTTCGCTGGAATTGCCACAATTTCACTGAGACGCCCGTGAGCATGCAAAAACCTCACCACACTAACTCTGATGGACGGGCATCTCGAAACTTACCACTCAAATGGGAACGACGGTGATTATAAATTATTCATGGTGTTTTATTGCTTAAATCTTAACCTATCTATCTTTGATTTTCACGACTTAAGAGCACTGCGGTTCTTACCAGATAATTAATACAATAGATAATTAAATAGAATATTATTTTTTTATATCTTCTTCTTATATACATAAGTATTAAATCAGTCAGAGAAAACATATTAATTTATTGAACCTAAAAATTGCTAGTTCTGAAAAATTGGTTTGAGAGAACGAGATGTAAGTATATTTAAGATGAAAATTTTTAATAAACATTTTATTTATATCTCATACCATACAAGGTGAAACTTAATCAAAATCAGGATATATTTTTATTGGAATTATACTATTTATATATAGTCCATATATTTGAAAGAGCATTCCTTAGGTTACCTGAATTATTTTTGGCATTTTGCAATTTACCCACTTTGGCAGCCTCGTCAAGACATTTGGATACAACAATTGTGTCACTTCAGCCATTCACCTCAGCAGTACAACCAGCCCACCCACCCAACCACCCACCACGCCCACGAAGCCCACCGCCCAAGCCCAAAGCCCCGGCACTTGTATACCTAAGGTATTATCCAGCGTTGTCAACGGCAACCAACGACAACAATGGCGATGACGACGATGATGATGATGAGGAGGAAAACGAAGACGATGTTGCCATAAGTTAATTTGCGTCTCATATATGCATGCCTGCATTTGCATGTGTGTCAGTCAGCCCGGGTTTTGCATTAAAACTTGAAAATTTAAATGCCCTAAGTGATGCAACAACTTCAACTGTCTTACCGTCTTTCAAGTGGCCACATAAGCATGTCTCTCCTTGTGCCAGTGTACGTAGTATCTCAGCGATTTCAGTTGTCTGTGGCTTGCGTAATTAGCATGAAAATAACTTTCTTAACCACCTGCAGGCAGGGCTTTAAAGATTTTTCGCCGAAACAAGAATGCAGAATGCGTGGTGGCACTTGGCACTTGTACGTAATTGAAACAAATGCATATTTAATGAATTGCGCATAACTGCTAATATGTGTCATCTGTCAATAGAGAGTTGTTAGGCTTTGGCCAGTAATTGATTTTGCGCATTTATCACGCAAATTAATGTTAATTGTGAGCTAATATCGAAATTTATCACCCCGCCCACACTGCGTATGATTGATGTGCTCAAGTGAAAGCACTTCAAATCGATCTATGTGCGCGCTTAAGTGGGCCTATTTACGAATGTGGTACACATTCGGTGCCGTAAAATAATAGTAAAAAATATATATTAAAAAGACATAAAGTTTAATATTGAAAGATAAAGATACAGAATTAAAAAATGATTGAGGTGCTCAAGTAAGAGCACTGCATTCGAAATTCTACGTGCTTAAGTTGGGTTGTTTAGGAAAGTACTTAAAATTCGGTAATCTAAAATAATAATAAAGGGTCTCCAATGATTTATAAAGCATAATATCTTTGGATAACTAATAATTATATCGGGCGTTAGTCCCAATCCCAAAATACAACACACGTGACCCCCCACATTTTTGGGCAAGTCGAAGATATTGGTAAAACATTCTTCACTATTTCTTCCGCATCGTCTGCGTTCTCTCTACTTTTTTTTTTCAATTTTAATTACAAAACTTTTCAGGGAACCGAACTTGGGTCCGTGGGGGTCCCTGCTCGGGCGCCACGCTTGATTACAGGGCGTGCTTATGCGCTGATTGCTTGGCTATGAGTCCCATTCACTCCATTCACCCGCTCCTGCCCATTGGCTTCTCTCACCCGCCCCACTGATTGTTTCATGCAGCTTGACTTCGCCATCATTATTGGCCATTGGTTGTTCTTTTATCTCTGCGTCTATTTTTGTGCTTTTGTATTTGATTTTGGCTCTTTTTTTCGGCTTAAATGCCACATAGTTGTCCTTTTCATTATTTATTTTCTTTTGACTGCGAGCTGTGGCAACGAAACTCTTTATCAAACATTGTTCTGATGTTTTTATTACTTTCTAAATACTTTTGTGGGGCATTGGTGATTATTTGCACAATGCCAAAGGGGATACTTTGAAGGCAATCATAATCACTGGGGAGGAGGCTATAGATTGAAGATGGCAATACTCTTTGTACTAATGAAATCGAAGAAAGAAAACTATAACATTTTTATATTTCATAGAACAGGTTAATTGTAATTTTAAGGAAGGATATACGATTATTTTTATGGTAAAATTAAATGGTTTAAGTTTTTAATTAACATATTTAGAAAAGATCTCACATTATATTTTCAATCAGAATTGGAGGAAATACTTTGTAGAGTCCTTACAGTTTTACATATTATATAGAATTATTTTTTATATTATAACAAACCTTTTTCCTTTTCAAGCTTCTTACCTTAAGAAAGAGTATAATGACGTCTTTTCCGGCTGATTGCTCGCAGTGGTATTACCGATACTTTTACCTTTTCGGGCTTCACTTTCCCTTTAACCTTTTTCCACTTGAACTTCTGTCTAAGGCCAAATGCCAGGAATTTTTCACCAGGATCGAGGCCAAGTTTCATTTAACCAAATTAATTTTCCAAATTAATGGATGGCATGTCTGCTTACCTCGCTTAACTCGTTTTCCTGGCCCCGAAAGCGCCCCTCTCCCGCCTCCGCCGCTTTTAACCATAAAAATTTCTTTAAAATCTTGCCAAACGTGTGTGTTTTTTGTTTCTGGCCGGGGTGAAATATGCTGGAAATGTTGCCACAATGCTGGCAGGCAAAAGAGTTGACAGGAATCTCCTGCTGAGAGCGAGACAGCTGCTTGTGGAGGGGCAGGGCAGACTACGACGAATTACAATTATGATGACACAAATTGGTTATGTTTTTCTCTGTGTGCGTATGTTGTTTTTTGTTCTGCCTGGAAGTTGGTTTTATTTTATTTTATTTTATTTCTCTTCTTTTTTTTGTGCTCTTTTGGTTTTTCTAACAACCCAAAATGTCAGGATACTCAGACAGGATACATGGCATGTGGGGCTTGTCATCGTTTCGTTGGCATTCGGTTGGCTCTCTATCCATTTGGACATTTTTGCCGGCTCACCCCAAAGCGAATAAAAACAAAATCGTAAAAAATCATACAGTATAATGCTGAAAAATGTAAAAATGGCTTGCTAGCCTTCTGGCCAGGCCAGGCTATGTATATCCTAACATAAAATATGAAATTACATATAATAAAAAATCAAGCCATAAAGTTGTTTGCTGCTGCGTGGCTCCACTCTTTGATGCTGGAGTCATATTCTTTGGGGTTTTTCCAGGCCAAGGTGAGATGGAAAATACTGCTGCCGGGGTCTCCTTTAAAAAGTAACTAGAACAAATTGCATTTGATTAGGTCGATTACGTAGGGGATGCTAGTATGAAAGATGAATACTGACAAGAGCTAAGGAAATGCATATGCAATTTAAAGAATTTTCATTTTAAATATTTGCTATCTCTGTAAAATATTAAAGAAAATATTTTTTAAAAAAGTTTAAATTTCTTAACTGCCCCAAATGACAGGCTACAATTAAAGTTATTTTTAAATGGGAAATCCTGTAAATTCATTTATTAAAATCCAACAGGTACAACTTTTGTGCGAAAGTCAATTGGATGCTCAATAGCTAATAACCGCTGGCTATGTGTGCGTGTCCTGGTTTTCCAGGAGGGGAGTGGGCTTCGGGGGGTGGGGGGAAACAATTTGGAGTAACAGAACTCCCGCATACAAACGACTATTTCAACCCTCCGGCCAGGGAAAACCACCCCCACCACTACCGCCACCACCCACTGAAATAACTTTCCCACCTGCTGGCCAAGGAAAACAACAACAGCAACGAGGGCATATAAATAACAATGTTGCCACTGAATATGAGGAGGGGTCTAAAAATGGGAAAATGAAAATTGTTTACGCTGCCCACGGAGTTCTTTCGCCAACAGCATACGACCCTAAGTTATTAAATTATTGTTCTGGCCATAATTTCAGCGACACTAAAATTAAAAAACCATTACCAAAAGCCGGAAAAAGCATTATTTGCTAAAAATTGTGCTGGTGGTGGAGTATCACCCTTGGCCAACGCCAGGAAAATATATTTCCGCTTAATTTATTAACGGTTTTTGTAAGCCATAAACTTTTCATGAGTGCGTGAGTGTGTGTGCTTGGGCCCTCCACTAAGTGATTTTTATCTTAGACGGGCCAAACGCCCCCGTTTTGTTTCGCTTTTTTTACGATTTGCACATAATTATAATTGAAATTGCGACGACGAGGAGCCGTGAGCGCCAACGACTTTTATTCGAGTGCCAATAAATAATAGAATCAAGTCATAAACTGATAAATGATGTGCCACCATCAGCGGCAGGATGAGGATGAGTGGGTATACCACTCCCAGTCTCTTTATTTTTTGCTGTAATAAACAAAGTTAATCATTTAGGATAATTGAAATTTTTACGAGACACTCAAAGTTATGTTTGCCTCTTTTCTTTCCGCTTTTCACCAATTTGGCAGGTAGCTTAGACCCGGGGCCCTCATTAGTGTGGGGGACTTGATGCCCAAGTGTTATGTACTTATCGATGCAAGCTGTTGATTGGAATTACGCCCACACGCCCAGGAGAACAAAGGCAGACGAGGACGAGATGGCAATACATAAAGAGGGGCCAACACGTGGACCATCAAAACGCCTGAAAGTATGCAACAAATGGCGAGTCAGCAAACAAAGAACAAAAGACTTGGATTCTGTGGTGAATATGATGATTTCTCGGAGCTTTTAAAAAATTAACAAGGTATGACATTCCGTTTTTGAACTAAAATACTGATTTTGTCATAATACTAATCATTTTTATGTGGAAAATAAATATCTGTGTTTTTTGACGAAAAAACTGTAAGTTTGCCTTGACATTTTATAGTGTAACTTGGACAAAAATAGTCAGAAACCTACAAGACGTATTGTATTGGACTGCTAACAAGCTAGACAATTGATCGTAGTAATTTTTTTGCTGATTCTAGAAATTAAAAATTTTCTCAAATTTCCAATTTTTTTACAAGGGGTAGCATCGTCTTTTTTTGCGAAATTGGGTCAAAAATTAAATTTTTTAGCTCTGAATGCCAGTTTGTTGAAAATTTTATTACGAGTTCAACAAGGTATGGCATTCCATTTTTGGAATGTTACTTTTTTTGTTACGCCAAAAATACTAATTATTTTTAGGTGGAAAATTAGATTTTTTTTGTTAAAATTTAAATTTTTTAGGTGTGAATGCCAATTGATTGGGAATTTTATTACAAGTTCAAAGGGGTATACCATTCCATTTTTGGACTATTTCTTTTTTTATTCGTTAAAATTACTGATTATTTTTAGGTGAAAAATTAAAAAATTTTATTTTTTTGGCGAAATATTTATATTTTACCTTGACTTTTTTGGTGTCTTATACATTATACATCTTATTAAAAATTAGCAAACTTTATAAAGTGTAAGAACTACAGTAAAATAAAAGGTATATAATCTTTACTAATCAATAATTAATTTTCACATTCACATCTGCCCTTAAAATGAAAGTTCGTTAACCTATTCCCTGCCACTGTGGCCACACTTGATGCACACAAACCGAACACCTCGAAACACATGTTCTCCACCCTTAAAAAAACCTTGCTGGCAAAATACATTAAAATTAAATATTAAATTTAAGTGCATCATAAACGAAAAACAATGAACCCATCAGACGGTCGAGAAAGACAGCCATCGAGTGTGAGGCTGAGATGGGTTGGGAATTTACCTGGGCACAAGTGTCGACGCCTCAATTTTCATCACACCGAAATAAGAGCAGAGGTGGAAGAAATCCGAATCCCCGAACCCAACAAAAAGAATGAGACCCGGACGTAAGCCAACTGACAATATGTTAAACCGAAATGGTGGCATGGAGTGACGAGGCGGGATGACTTGGATTAAGCTGCACCAAGGAAAAATTCGGAAAGAGGCGAGAGCAGTGCACTGAGGAAAGCAAAGGTGGTTCTCCTGAAATAAGATGTAAGAAATGGAAATAGTTGTTCTTTGATTTATTTAAATAACATGATCAGATGGATTTTATTTTTCTTTTAGCGTTTAAAAACTTGCTATAAAGGTGCTTGAAAGTATGCAACAATATATTGTCCCTTACATATATTGATTCTATTTTCTGCAGTATACTTTTAGGCATCTTTATAAGTGATTTCCTGTAAATGTTGACGGTTTCAAGAGAATAATATTTTTTATTTTCTGTAAAATTCCTCCACCTTTATCACATTCTTTCAGTGTAGTCCCACTGTTACTGCCACTACTGCACTTGTCGATATCGACGTCAAAGTCTCGTAATGCCGGCACTCGCACTTGTCAGCCTAAAAGATGACAGTGATGGCGATGTGTTATTCTTGCCACGGTGTGGTTGCGGGAGCGAGATGGCGACCGAAAGGACGCGAGGTCCTGGCGGGTTAACACATATTACGGCCCTTGCGTATTGATGTCGATCAAACCGATATATGTATAGTAGGTATGCGACTGTGCAGTATATGTGCCCGTATGTGTGCGGCTGTATCCAACGCAATTGAGGTCATGTCCATGCGGCATCGCCGAATGGCGACGTATATGCCAAAGCATTAACTCGGCATTTGTTTCAAGCTGCTCCGAGGCAAGTCCGAGAAGGGCGACATGGGTTATGGGGCATGGGCATGGTCGGAGGGATATTGGTGTATTGGCGGGTGGACAGATAGCGCAAGTTCGGGCCGAGAGTTGCGACATATTGAAAATCATTGCACACATACCCATACACTCAACAAGCCAGGGGAATGGCAAAAAAATATAAAGAAGCAAGAACAATGTATCGAAAGACAAACGGCATTGGCATCAATTTTTATTTGCCTGAACTGGCATGTTTGTGTATGTGTGTGGCCGGAGGAGAAAAAATTTTTATTACATTGAAAATTTGCATAAAATATTTAAGCCAAATGGTCGGTCGATTGTACGGGTAGGAAATGTGGCCAAAAAAAAAACACTTCCTTGATGCGGTGGCAGAATATCAGCCCAGCTCCCCACACTTTTAGACCTGCGAAAGCTGATGGGATTTGTTGTCTGAAGATTTGACAGGCCTTAAGGGCTACAGAATGGAAACCGACAGTTGCGGTTCGATATGCGAAATATCCCATAATGGAGTACCTCCTTGTAGTGGGACCACAGAGCGATGGGATTGCTGTGCAGGAACGATTGTGGGAATATTAAAGGTATATCATATTTTGGACAAGTTGTTTATTTAGGACTCCATATTGGAGTATTTCTTCGTATAGGGATAGATCGATTGCAAGAATATTTAAAAAATGTTATATCGAAATAAATAGTGTACAAAAATTCTTCGGATTGGGATGCATTGATTGAATAAATATTTAAAAGTAGTTATTAAGGCGAGTTACAAATTTGATAAAAAAGGCATCAAACTAAAAATTTTATTTAACACTTTTAAATAATTTAAAAAACTGAAAAAATCTCAACTTCACATGTGTGAATTTTAGGTACTTTTCTAAGTTCAAAAAAATTTAAATTACTTAAAGAAAATGAGATAGCACTACATCCCTATAAAGACAAAAAAAGATGGAAAGAGAGAGTGGAATCCGTAGAAAACTTCAAGGATTCGCCGCACGTTCGCATCTTTAACGCCATATGTTGACTTTTGCTACAATTTTCATGCTAACCCACGAGAAGTGGGCCAGGGGCGGGGTCGGTTGGCCATATCCTTTATCTTATATACGCTATTTTATGCCTGCACCACACCACGCCAACCACCCATCTTATATGGCTGTTGTTGTTTCTCGCCTCTTTCGCCAATAGATTGTGCCACCACACTTTGGCACTTTATAACATAAAGTTTCATTTGTTTTCTTTCCTTTTTCTTGATGTTATTATTTTTTTGCTATTTTTTTCGCCACTTTCTTTTTTTTTGGTTTCCATTGTTGTTGTTAGTGCTTGTAATGCGATCATGTAGTTGTGCCCCTCTACTTCTGCTCCCCCTGACTTTATATTCGGTTTGGGTCGCATATGCTAAGCCCCGAATACAGAGAAACGAGTCTGATGTCTTGACATCTGTCTACCGGGCCCACAGGCCCCAAACCACCCAGTTTTTGGGCTTTGACAATCGTCCAAAAATGTAGATTTGCATGCACATCAGCATTGGGCATACATTTATCTCGCCCACTGTCGACGATGGCCCCTTAATGCGATGGCACGCGAGAAAGGACAGCCAGATAATACTTAAAGGATAGGGATGTATGGGATCCTTCAGAGGAATAGTGAAAATTGTAAATAAATTGTTACATAAACATATCGCTAATTTTATAATAATAGTTTGCTTTATTCTAACTTATGCTTTAAATTCAAAAAAATCGTGTAACCCCAATAAAACGATTTAAAGCCGAGTAAATTTAAACTTCACGACTCTGCAATTAATCTTCTGGCTTTTAATACCGCAAACGAGTCACCGCTTCGATTGGATAAAATGTATGTCTAGGCAGACCTGAATTCACATTGATTGAACTGGATGTGCCCAGTTCCGTGATTGATTGATTCGAGTAAGTGCAACAGTTTATTTGCATATTTTGCACAATTTTATTACACAACGGTAAACAGAGCTGAATTACTGCAAAAATATGCAAAATATTTAAATTGCCAAAATATCCCTTAGCCGAGCACATAAATAAGGGAGTTCGCAGATGTCAAGGGAGGCCACAGGGATGGACAGCCCAGTGTGGCAGAAGCCAAACAAATGTAAACTCGCTTTGTAGTTTATTGAAAATTTAATAAAGTGCAGCCCACAAACACAGGGAGTGGATGGATAAAATAGGGAAATACCGAAATGCCGAAATGCCAATGAATGCGGAGACTGCACGGAATAAGAAATAGCCAAATAAATATGCTATTTGCCTTTATTGCAATTCAATTTACTATCAAAGCATCGGCTACTGGAATCAGCAGCCAATGGACATATTCGGGGCCATATTTATGCCATAAAGGATTTGCAGCTCCCACAGCTTCTTGGTATTTTTGGAATTTAAATGGAATTTAAAAAGCATTTCTGTCCGGAATGGTTGTCAACTACTCGGCACAGGTATGATGACACAAATCCGCCCGCAGGTGGGGCAAAAGCCAAGGCTGGGACAGCCTTTCGAGCTGCAGCTGCCTTCTGTCATCCGATTTCCTTGCACTTTTGCGATCAATAAATGCGGCTGCAGGGAAAAAATAATTCTAAAACGAATGAGTGATTGTTTGAATGCGTCATCCGATTTTAATTTGATTTCTCTGGCATTTTGCTGAACGATGAAAATAGAAAGGGTAACCATGAGCTAAGGAATCCAGGTATTAATTGGTGAATGGTTAAAAACATTATTCCAACTGTTTTATACTTAGAAAATATTCTTCACTCACAGCTTTATTCATTTTTGTCTAAATCCTTAAAATAAATATCAAGTTACAAATATTGAAAGTAAAATGTAATGCTTAAGGAACCCTATATATTCGCAATGACTGCAATATTCTCAATAATTGTCATTCGACAAACACCTGTCAACGAACAAAAAGGATCAAATATCAACTTGGATTTAGCCCTGTATTGTTTTCATTCTTGTCTCGAAGACAAAATCAAAATCCAACAGTACGGCAATAAACGAATTTCGGTTATAACAATGCAGTTGACCTCCGCTGGGTTGTTTCGAAAAAGGAAAACCCCTGCCACACAAACTGCGTTTAACCGCATGCAATTTTGTTAGCATGCACATGTAACCATGGTCTGGCCATGGGGACAATAGTCGAAATAGAGCCGGACTATGGGGTCCAAATTTGGGGGAGGAATCCACCTAATTGGGGACAGGGAAGGCTCCAAAAATGTCCCTAGGTGTTGGCCACATGGGAGCCGAATGAACGCATCTATTTGTATTTTGTTACAGGACATGCTCTCAGTGGGCATATCCTTTGCTCGCCCGAAGAGCCAGGAAGGCATGGGGCTGTCACAGGGACGACAGACAGAGACTTTTATTGAAAATGTGCTATGGCTGAAATTCATAACTGAAACAGAAAAGTGCACGGAAAAAATATTGATAATACTTTACTATATTTTTGACCAACACCTGATGATAATAATATACGATGTTTAATCAATAAAATATATTGAATAGATCCAAAAAATTACAATAACATTATAATTATATACTTTTTTTTTACTATTTTTAAATAAGAGATACAATAAATTACAGTGGAAGAACTTTTTTGGAAGATAATATAACCAAAATTGTATATACAATACTTATATTATAAGAAATATATCCCTTTGATTTACTTACTCATACTTGCCCACACTTTTTCGAGCAGTGCACTGCATTTAGGTTTTCATTTTGAAATCAAACATGGAAGGTCCTGTCCCCCGGGCAGGACATTCGACTTCGTCTGCTTTTACGGCAAAGAGAATTATTGCGTTTTTGCGAAACGTTGAGTAATACGATTGCGGTGCTAATTTAGCTGCAATCTGCAATGCTTCAGTTCTAGTCTCTTTTCTGACTGCCACAGCCGGCACTTGGTTAGTGACGATGGCAAATCATTGATACGCTTCGATTGCCGCCAGGGAATCTTATCAATGGCCGGCCAAGTGGCCGATGGCTCTTTGAAAAGGGGCTCTGGCAAGTCAGTCAGTGTCAACATGTCGTCGTGGGTTGTCTCCACCACCGAGCTGTACGATTGCGGGGCCCATGGGCCAACATCATCCTCGGCCCCATCCTCGCGGCACACGCGACTGATCCTGCTGGTGTGGCACAATCTCGCCGAGAAGTGCCAGAAATTCGGCAGTTTTCTCAGGCGGGAGACGAATAAGCCCCTGCCCAAAGAACTGCGGCGATCGTTACGTCTCAACAAATCGGCCAGAAGAAAAGGCTATCGGAGTTGCGAAAGCGAGGCAGATAAACGGTAGGCATTATGGAACCTATGTATTATATTTGAATGGGCCAGATAAGCCCATTGTTATTGTTTACCTCAAGGTTTGACTATGTGCCGACACCTGTGAGGCAGAGCAGACCTCCATAAGCCAACTTGGAGTGGTGAAAATAGTAAGATATTTATTTTGAGACAGAAAGCATACCACATTTTACATGGACAGTGGCTACTTTTCGTTCTTTTAAGTATTTTTTTAAGGAAAAAGGTTAATAATATGTAAATTTCTAAAATAAGTAAGCACGGAAAAAATAAACAGGTACAATTCAGCAACACGGATAGTTAAGTACAGGCGAAAGTAACTATTTATTAGTAAAAGTGCCTAAAAAATTGAGGGTTTTTGCAAGGGCAATAACTATTGCGATGGTGAAATTGACAACTTTACCTAAAAGATTTTCCTTGGGTACTTAAATTAAAGTTTCAGGCGACTTTTAGTGATTTGACTAAAATACAATCAACAGTAAATATATTTAACCTTATCTAAGTGAAACTAACTAACCTCTTCCATTCTCCAGGTTGATGAAAGAGCGCTTAAACGAGCCCGTCAACATATCCATTCGCATGGGTCCTGCCTATGACTATAGACCAACGAATTTCTAACCAATCTGCAAAAGGATACTAGGAAATAAAAAGAAAATAATTTAATTAGCTCACTTTAAATTAAATAAAAATAAATTAATTCAGATTAGTAAATTTGGGGAGAAAATACAAGGAGTTATAGGCAAAAAAAAAACAAAGATACAAAAGTATTCCCAATTATTTATCTAAAGAAATTTAATCGAAAAAAATTAATGTTAAATAATATTATTTATAAAAAAAGAAAATTGTCATTTCCATCATGCATGCAAGAAACTGGCGCCACATTTTTTTCGTTTTTTTTTTTTGTAAGTAACACTTACATTTAATTTACATTTTTACATTTAGTGTCTTCACATTTAGTATTTTTACATTTAGTATTAATTTGTTGTAAGCTCTCAAACAGCTGTTGCAATCCAAAAGCTTTACAAGTAATCAAAGCTCTTTTTACTCTTAAAGTCTCTCTTGATTCGACCAGCTCTTTTCACCTTTAGTTGGCCTCTACTCTGCAAAACGCCCACACCAAAGTTTATTGCCCCGCTCACAACAAGTGGACGTGACTTAGTGCATTTCTCATAAGGTATATCACCTGTTTAATAAAAGTTAAAGATTATATATATATTTTTTTATCGAATTATACATGTGAATTGCCAAGTTTTATTATGTACTACTAGTTCGCTAGAATAAATTAAAATATATTAAAAAAACGTTTTAAGGTAGAGGAATAGTATGTAAAAGTAAGTAAAAGTTTAAAATAAAAAAATGTAATTTTCAAAGTTTTTTAAAGAGGTGATGAATGTTTTAGTTGTTTCTGCTTTAAGTAACATATAGGCAAATTTAGAAATGGGAACCGTAGCCTTACGTAATACCAAATTTGTTTGTCTAGCATTTTCGTTGTTATAATTCTCAAGTTATTTTTCTGTCCCAATCAAGACCGTTAGAAATGGTTTTAAAGTGCAATTATCAGTGCATCTCTGCCTTTTATAATTCTCAAGTTATTTTTCTGTCTTATTGAAGATGCTTTAAAAATGCTTTTCAAAAAGGAAAGAGCAATATGCGGTCGGTGAGTCCTTGAAAATAACTCGAATTTCAGTTGGCTTTTCCTTTCTTCGCCGCCTTGCACTAATTCGCGCCGTCTGGCACTCTCACTCTCCGCGGAGCACTCTCTCCCTTGATTCCCCAGCTGCTCTCTTCCGATTCGTCCCAGAAAGCGTTATCTACCGGGTTTTTTCTTGGCGCCCGCTTAGTGAGAAAAACGTGTTCGACGCGGAAATGACATTGATAGTGAAATTTTAACCAAATTTTACGAGTTCCAGTTTTGTTTACAATTTTCGGCCAGCAAGCAAAACAGTAAAGAAAAGTGTCGTACTTTGAAAAGAAAACTTATTCAAAGCCATCGAAAAAAGTGTTCACCTTAAGTACTCAAAATTACCATACACAAAGGGTTCAGTGCAAAATGAACTTGATTTCCACAATTGTTTACTTCCTGGTGGCATTCTACAAATTCTTCAAGAAGTTCTTGTAAGTGGCACCAATTATCTAATATTATTAAGAGACTCTGTGTTTTTGGGTGTGCCAGGCCTTGTCCTTTTTTCGCCCTTTTTTCCTCCCTTAAAACAACAAACTCGGGAGCTTATTGATAAAACAACAAACACCCTGCACGAAAAACATTTCGCTGTTTGCTGCTGCTTTTCATAAATTAAGTTTTCTTTGTGGGGGCTTTTCCGTCTCGGTCTTTGTTTGCCGTTTTCCTTTTACTTCGATTTTTTCCTTGACTTATTGTTTATGCGGTTTGTTTTTTATACAAAAATACAAATTTTACTCCAATCTCGAGACTTGTGCGAGCGAGAAAGAGAGCGAGTTAGAGTCCAACCCGCTCTTTGTGTGCTCTTCCCTCTTCCCGCCTCTCCCTGTCCCGCTCGCTCAACCCCCCACCTTGGAAGCGCCACGTTTTTGTTTGGGTTTGAGGTCGGTAGGAAATGGTGTGTGGTTTTGTGCCATGTGGAGATTGTAGTTCAGCCAAGTGCCCCTGTCTTGGGGTGGATTTCGGGGGCGGGGATTACATCGGAAATGGGTTTTTAATTACAATAACTGTCCTTTTGTGGGCCTGTTTCGGGTGAGCTCTGCAGCTCTGGGGGCGTTGCCCACATAATTTCCAACAACCACATAAGATCGGCTCTGATTAAAGTGAACATCTCTTGTCGGAGGAGCCCGTAATTTCCTCACAATTGACCGGAATTCCCCGGCTAAATATTCCACTTGGTGGGGGCAATCATGGGTGACAAAAAGTAGTTTGGTGAAAGCCAATTACCCGCCCTTGATAATTGACCTGGAAGAATTTGGGTGCTATTAGTAACACGTAGATTTTCAATAATTGTTGATTTATATGATTCTATGATTCTTTATAAATGTACGAAAAAATGTATTCAGATTTCAGTTTTTATTTCACAATTAATCAAAAATCAAACCCAAAACAATCAATTATATTATTAAAAAGCATTAAACCAGTTCGGAAATTATCCTTAGCTTATCTTATCTAATGTTATTGCACAAGACAAAATCACGAGAATTTAAAATAGTTACTGAAGAATCAAAAACACATTTATAATTATAATATTTGTCAACCAATCGACATTAAAAAGCATTTAGTTAGTGTTAACCACCAAAAAACCCATTAAACCTGTCAGGCAATTATTCCTATCTTATCATATCTTATGTTATTGCTAAACATGCGATCCAATACAGGAGTTACGATGGCCACTGATTTTTACCATCTCTTAACCGTATAATGGTTTTCATACAGCTTTTACTAATGGGTATATAGTCAATCGATCTTGATTTAACCATTTAATACTGTAGCAATGATAATTTTAACATCAGCAACCTATATATATTTATACAAAAAAATATGTATAAAAAAAGACTCAGTCTTTAGATTGTTTACATATTTACTGATGTAGATTTTCATCCTATTTTACACTGAAAAAAAAACATTTCCTTCATAATACTTGGGGACTTATAAGAATTTATTTTAACTAGACCATGGCATTTTTTGGTTGTATTGTGAAACTGTTTGAAAAGACGTTGTACAGTCATATATGATAATAATATTATAGAAAACAGATAAAATTCCGAAATAATATATGAAGTATATTCACTAGGCATTCATTCAAACATGAAACATAAATCCGGCACGTTTTTCACTTGACCCAACTGATAAGGTGCAAAAATATGTTTGGCAGCCGCTAATGAATCAACACTCCATGGACAGAACACTTTAGTCGATAAACTAAATAGCGAACTTTATACCGAAGCACATAATCATGGTCGCTGTTGCTCCCCACAAAATCCTTATCTTATCTCAGCGGCTAGCCCACTGGCTGCGAGAAATAAATATACAAAGGCTCGTCTATAGTATGTTAATGAATAGTTGCACTCCCCGCCTAATCGGCAGTCACCACTGACCTTGGCAGGCCCACTGGGAGCTGGACTTGCGAGAACTACGCAAATCCAACCGCCCCAAACTAAATTAAACCAATTGGACCGAGAGTAAATCACTTTTATTTTTGCATCCCCATTCTTATCAACAAGGCAAATCCTAACCTAAAAACCTAATCAAAGAGTTTAACAACTCATTTGCACGAACTATGCTAGACTGTTAGCCTAACCGGTATCCTACCCCCAAAATGGGTCAATTAAGGCAATTTTATGATAACAGTGCACCAGTTTTAAGGAAATTTACTCAGTGAATTTTATTTATGGACCAACACCACCTTTAAAGAGGTCCAAATACCCCCAGAATGGTAAATAAAGACCAGTCGCGACTCCAAGTAATAATATCACTGCGAATTTATAAATCGTTCTAACCGCTGATTCTTTTTTGGGCTCTAAGGAATTGAAGAATTTCAATAGACGATAGGAAGAATCACATTTGTACATTTTTTTATGGTACCATTAAAAATCTTGAGAACGATTTAGAATAGCATATATTTTCATAACCATATATATTTCTCTACTCATCACTTTTTATCCATCCCCATTTTCATCAATATGTACTTTATAAAATCCAATTTAGGGTATCGATAATAATTAAGTAAGGAAATATTCCCAGAGATTCTTTATCAAGAAGCTAAAGAGGTAAAGCACACTCCTATTACTGCGAATTTACAAATAATTTTCACCACTGATCTAATTATAAATGTTTTTATTGCAAGGAGAATCACAATTATAAATGCTTTTATGGTACCATCAAACAACTTGAAGCAAAATGCGGAATGATTTGGTAGCATATGGTGCGTGTGTTGTACATTTTCCTAATCACACATATCACTCATACGCGGGGTATGCCCAATAGAATCCAAGTAAAGAGCCCCTCGCGAGTGCTTACACTAGTGTTACAGACCCTGAGAGCGTGAGCCATTGAACTTAGCCCGATAATGAGGTAGAGCGTCTGGGAACACCAGAGAGGAGTCTTCTCGCCGGGCGATGATTGTGCAATGGGGATGGCTGCTCAGTCCGCCTTCCCCAGACAAACAGAGAGGTCTCTTGGCATTATCCTTATCAGTCGATGGGCCCTGAGAGCGCTGGTATAAATGTCGAAAAGCACGTACCACCGAGCTTAGTTCTTTGCTGCTCGCCGGGGTATCGAAACCGCCTGAAATTCGCGCTCTGTCAGTCCGCAATAGACAAATTCTACGGATCGCGAAAAGGCTCTTCGGGCACACTTTGGATACTCCTCGTCGGCGGCAGCTAACCATGTGTGGTAGTGATCTCTAAGGCAGTCTGCAAAATGGTGAGTCCCAGAGCCCGGTGCGATCTACGGAATTTGCCCCACTGAACCACTTGCAATGTGCGCCACAAAAAACCTTTCGGGAAAAGCGGTCGAAGTTTCATTTCGCGTCCAGATGGAATCAGCTTTGGCCGGAGTAGAACCAGTTTTTTCCAAGCCAAAGCCGACGCGATACTCTCCATATGTAGTACGTTTATGGGTCCCAATCTGTCGCTATGCTGTTGTATAACGAAAAATAATCGCAAGGCAGCCACTAAAAGCTCAGGGCGTTCCCTATTTGTCTATACCCTATAAAAAGGCGGACAGGTGCCATAAAAAGATTGATTTAATATTATAAATAGACCTGTAAAAACGACGGATACCCGAAGAAAATGCGTATTTAAAAAAATATATGTGCTAAAGCGCATATTTATTTTGTAACATTCGGGAATATGTCATAATATTTACTTCGAAAAGTATATTTTTAAATGAAAGAAAAGCCATTTCAATAGTATTTCACTTACAAAATGTACTTTAAAGATTCTGTTATGGTAAACAAAAATGTAGTAAACAAGTCGCGACCACTCAGTTAAATAGGAAGTGAAAGATAATGAAGCTTACGTATACACAATCTTTATAGTAATTTCAGTATGCATTTTTTGTTTTAACATCTGGGACAGATGCAGGTCATCTGATAGTCGAGCATCCCAGATGGTTTCGAGTGAAACATCCTGATAAGCTTATCAAATGGCTGGCGTTCTTCCCTTTTTATTTGATTTGTGTTTGCTTGGATTAATCCATATCAGATGTGTGATCGATGACCCGACCAGCCAGAGGAAGCAGGTGGTCAGCCACTATATAGTCAGCAATTAACAAAATTAGTTACATAGTTTCATTTTCACAATTTTCCATTATCTCTCCCACGAGGTGCGGGCCTGTCATAAATTGAGCGGACCTGTTGCCAAGTTCATGTGGCTTTCTCGGCATTTGGACGACAGGTCCCCACAGAGCCGTACACTCACGTACATATAGCCATATAAATAAAACTCAATGTCGGCCGCTGCTCTTGTTTATTCCGCTCGATTTTCCGCAGTGCATTGCCAAAAAAATCAAGATTCGTACAAACGCTTGTAGAGCAGTCGCACCTGCGGAAGGGGAAGAGAGTATTATATTCAATTAGTGATACATCGAAAATTGACTCAAGTTATATAGGTATGTACGGTTAAAAATATAGAAAATGTTTATACAAGTAGATCAAGTTCAATAACAGCTGAGCAAACATTGTGAGGCAAACTGAGAGGATGTGGGGTACATTTGTCAAAATTAAAACTAAATGTTTGTGGATCAGTACAATAGTTCTCAATACAAACATTATTTATTAATAATAAATATATTTTTTAATTAACAAAGGCCTATAACACATATTGTGTGCCGTAGAAATAACCATCCTATTGATCTTGGCCAAATTTTCAGAATATTTTACATGTAAATACAAAAAAACGTTTGCCTACTTTTAGGCAGCTATTCTAGAAGAATTTAAAATGAAAGGAACTCAAACTGAATAATTTTAAGCCTTGGACAACTATATCCGTCAAAGATATATATAATTAGCATTAATTAATTATTATTACTTAAAAGCAGTTTATTAATTTTCATAACGAGAGATTCCTAGGTAGACACCATAAATTACCGCACTGCGGAAATGAATGGAAGTCGTTCTGTTCATTCAATTCGCTGTAAGTTTATTAGCCGAATGAAGTGCAATCAATTTGCTCTTGAATTAATGCAAATCTTGGAAGTGCACAATAATTTATTAGCTACAAATTAGCATTGGAGGCTTTCGGCTTTCCTATCATTGCGTTTTTGGGGAGGAGCATACTGAGGCGTAAAATTAATTATTTCTGTGTGGATGTCGAGTGACAGGCGGCCGACATAGAGCGTAATTAATCAATCCCCGCTGATTGAAAACTGTTCTTTATTTATCTCTAATTGATTGTTTGCGGAAAACATAGCAGCACTATTGGTCTTTAAAATTAAGTTACACATTGGCAATTGATGGGAAATTATTGTTTGGTTGTTACAGAAATTACTTCCTTTTGTTATTATTTTTTAAATATTTTTAGAATTGATTAGAAATTAATTTTTGTTTTTTACATTCATTATCAATTATAACTTATTTATAATTTTTAAAATATTTTCATAATTTATTTGAGTTTTATTTCTGGTTGTTGCATGTATTACTTCCTTAAAAATGAATGATTAATTGGCTTTTTTCTTGTAAACAAAATTTTTGAAATATTTGCAATTATTTTACACCCGTTGCAACCTTAAGTTCAAGTGAAATATTGCTTATTTGTTATGCTTTCGAAGCAATAACAACGCTTGTCGAACTGATTCACCGGGTCAAGTTTAAAGTCAACTCGATGAAAGTATTATTTTGTATTGCACTGCGACTCTATTTGGCTACCAATAACTTTGACATTTTGGAAAGTAATCAAACAAAATGTGGTTTGCCTTTAAGCGAGCCGAATGAGAGCGGCAATTGCGATTTCAATTTTGATTTCATGCCATACATTATATGGCACATGAACCTATGACTGCCGCACAGCGGCAATATGTCTGGGCCTGCTCTTTAATGAGAAACCAGAGAGAGATCGGATCAGGGAACTGAACTGAAATGAGCAACTGGCACTTGCTTGCCTCGATCTCGACTAGAGTCGGCCAGAAGATATAAATAAGGAAAGGCAACGCACGCGCGTATTAATTGTTGGCTGTTCTAAACGGCCAGAAGTGCGCCTAGCCAATATAACGCATACGCAGTGTGTTTGATGATATAAAAAAAAGAAAAGAAAACCCCAGTGAAATGGAGCAAAAGAGTGAAGTGAGGGAGAACTATGGCCATCGTCGTCAGCCAGCCCTGGGCAAGGCCATGCCAGTGACTGCTTTGCTGTTGAACCTGGAGGCGAATCCTTTGGATTACCGCAGAAGTGATGGTGGTTCGGAACAGCTTCCAGAAGAACAGCTTCCCGAAGAAGATGACAGGCCACCGCAGTTGTTCAGCATAACCGATGAACCGCCCTCGCCCAGTGGCGAAGAGGACTTTAAGCCGCCGAATCACTATACGGAAGACAAAAAGCTGGCTGGTGATGGGCTCAGGGATATACCCTGTTCGAACTGCCTCCGATCCGCACCCGAACACCTAATCGATCGGAACTCGGCCATCAACGAGATGTGTCAGCGCCTGTGTGGTCCCGAGTGCCGCAGACCCCAGGGTCTGACGCTCGATGGCTTGCGCCAGGATTTCCTCAGGCAGTACGAGATCGCGGAAGCTGTGGCCAAGACCTCGGCCATGACCTCCACCGTTCAGATGAAGCAGCGCCTGGCGGCACGAAAACTGGAAATCGGCAAGGAAATGGACGACCAGCTGGGCGTGGCCAGCCCCCATATCGATATCAATCTCGGCCAGAGTGGTTCCGCTGGCCATGGGGAGTTTGAGTTTGAGCCGCCCCGCGATCTGCTCTTGTACCTGGTGAGGTGAGATACTCGTTTCGTACGCAGGGGCCATGGATGTGGCTGTGGATATGGATATATGTGCCTCGCCTGCCTGTCGTGCTTATAAATCAAGTTCATGGCTTGCAGCGTGTCAAGTGTTCTTAGGCATTGGCCAGGCCTCAAAGCCACTTAGCGGCAATCAGCAACAGCAACAGCAACGACGACAACAGATCACCGAGATCACCGACAAAAACTAACCTTGCACAATTTGCGCGAAAGTGATCATGACAAGAACTGACAGTATATAAAAATACATATAGCTGTGTACCAGGGAAAGGGGGAATACGAAGGATTTTATTTTATTTACGAGTTTTAATGGGGAACTATATTAATTATGATTGAATTCAATGATGAATTATTAACAACTGACAGTATATACATATAAAACGGGGAAATACGAAAGATATTATTCACTTTATAAAGTGGGAAAACCATATTAAGGCTACTCAGTACACTTCGTATGAACTTTATTAAATATACTTCAATTTGTTATGATTGAAATCATTAATAATTCATTGAAAACTACCATCAAGGTATATCAAAATCATTTTCTCAGAATTTAAATAAATAACATTAAATGCTTCCGTAAGCATTATATTATATTTCCATTTCTTTCGACCTTCACAAACATTTTCACAAGCTTCAGTGTCGATTTCGTTGGCTTATCTAACGCAACAGTTGAGAACTTAATTGCTTTCCATTAAGTGATAACTCATAAGTGACAATTAAATTGCCCTCATATCAACGTGAAATGAAGTGAGGAGATCCTATCAATGAATGAAATAAAATAATTACATGTAGGTCACGAAAGTGTTGCGGCACGTGCCGAGTTCAAAATTCCGCTCCCGAGATTAGACTAGTGGGCATCTTGCAAGTGGCGTTCGGCGAATGGTCAACCACTAAACCCCCCATATAACTAGCAACTAACCCTGTAATATTTTGCCTTTCTAGGAAGCACAGATGGGGCCGCGTCTCTTTGACATTGCCATACTGACACTTAATATAAAACACTTCAAGTTATCCTAATATCTAAACCAGAAACGAAGAATCCCAGTGAATGCCAGTTAAGAAAAGTTCAGAAACCGAATAAACTGAAAGTGATATTCTACTTGGACGTTGAGTAAATATTGACAGAAACAGTTCAAAATGGAGTTTCTAATGAAAACATCGCGTTTGATCGTCACATCGAAGACGTTCGCGAGACGTGTGGCCGTTCCGATTCCCAGGTAACGAAAATGAAAACGAAATCCCCCATCCCCATTCGCGAAATCGGATGTATATGTGGTATATATCTTTGGGCGGCCAGCTCATTACGCATGTAACTGCGTTGCTGTATAAATTGTGCAGATACAATTGTGTCTCCTTTGTCTGAGCCATTTGCATTTGAGAGCATTTTGCCATTCTGCTTAGGCATACAACACCGCCGGGCATTAGCTAAGGATGCTGGATTTTGCATACCTATACCCCCGAGTACATTGCCCATACCATACCCACAGCCTGGTACGACTCGAAGAGCACTTTTGTTTTCATCAACTGATAGCCACAGCCCGCCGCCCTGGCCGCATAAATATTTAACGAGTCATATGGAATCGTTCTTTTGTTTAGCATTTTGGCGGGGCGCTCTCACACGTGAGCCGCCGAACGTATTGATCTCGTTCTGGCTGCGCGGTGCGGGGGCATCTGTATCTTGCAGATACATCTCGTATGCGAAATACCCGTTTGTGCGTGCACTCCTCGCGATCTTTTCGCTGCCTCAACGCGCGAATGATCTCTCTAATAAAACCCCGCACTTCAGTTGGCATTCAGTTTCGCCAAAGTCGCTTGCAAGCGCACCTCGTTCCGGCGCCCCCAAAAAAAACATCCGAAAATCGTTCGAAAACCCAACCTTTAAATACCCAACATCCCAGTCCAGCTCCTTTGATCCTGCCGCCATCATGGAGCCTGCCCTGCCCATAAAGCGAGCCAACAAGGCGCCCTGCAAAAACGATCGCAAGGCCTATCTGCAGAAAGTGATGCTGACCAGGTGAGCGGGGCATCTTCTACTCGCGGGCGGGTGCGGTGGCCATCTGATCCACCGGCGGGCGATCGTGATTGATTGCGGTGACAGGCCGAAACCCGTAAGCCCCAAAGCCAGTCGCCATTCGCCATCCAATCCCCGGCGCGAACTGGTTTCGGTTCTCTCGCGGAGCGTTCCAAACCAGACCAGACCAACAGCTGCGAAGCTATTGACCGAGCGACATTTTTCGCCTTTGTTTTTGTTTTGCGGGATTATCGTCGCGTGGGCGACTTAGCATCTCCTCCTCTCAAGACCCCCAATCTCCTCCAATCCCCATCCCCTAACTCCCGGTAATCGCCTCCGAATCAGAGCATGTGTGCTAATTGCCGAGAGCTTCGATGTACGAGGACCAGACATTGTATTTCTATCATGAAATAGATTTCAGTAGCTCAGTTTCAGCTGTATGCTACCCTTTATAATGTAACTGATTACATTATCAGGAAATACCAGAGATATCCTAAAAAACAAATTGAAAAGATTTTTAAAATTTTAAAGTCCCTATTTTTACCAAGATGTCTTCCTTCTTTTTTAATCAATCACCGACTTTTATTTACTTTCATTTTTGCCTCTGCTCATTTATTTCGATGTTTTTTTTTTTGTATTTGTAAATTCTTAAAAATGTTTTGAAAAATCCTAACAGTTTTAAATATTTTTCTCCCCCAACACACACTATATAACACGACCAAAAAACTAATTTCAGCAAAGGGAAAATGGAAAAGTTTTATATGACTCAGCGTCATAGCCATAGTCTATTCATTTTCAGCATAATACTGAGAAAAATTCTGTATAGAAAACCAGATGCTTTGTGAGTACCAGAATATGTTGACATTATACTTACTTAATCGATGTTGTTTACTTGGTGTTGTTCGCTGAAAGTTGTTTGTTTGTTGCAAGAGCTTTTTAAGTTATTTTCGATTGAAGTGCTTAAAAGAAAACATTATTGAAGAGTTGTGTTTTGCAAGCAATATAATCGAATAGTGAGCGTTATACAAAGGTTGAAATTGTTTTGGTTGTAATATGAAACTAGTTTTCAACGGTTTAATCGTTTTCCAGAATGGGTTCATTCAACACGGCTCCAAAGATCAACAATGTGGACTCCCAGGACGATGGCCTGGAACTGCCCGCGGGCCTGGACACCTCGGCTCTCCTTCAGCACGTCCAGCAATTGAGGGGCGGTGGCATAGAGCAGCCCTCGCTGCTCACCCGCGGCTTCCTGAAACCGCTGCCGGTGGACGAGGACGTGACCGACGGTCTACGATGCCTCCAGCTGAACTCCGTATCGAGGGGTAGGATTGCATCCTTGTCTTATCCGTGAGAATATATTTTCTAATGCCTTTATGTAGTTTGCAGT
The DNA here is from genome assembly GCF_025231255.1 of Drosophila biarmipes. NCBI lineage: Eukaryota > Metazoa > Arthropoda > Insecta > Diptera > Drosophilidae > Drosophila > Drosophila biarmipes. The sequence continues at coordinate 26,604,263 of NC_066616.1, read as the reverse complement.
GCACCAGCGGAGGGCGACGCCTCGCACAACATTCGATTGCTGCAATGGAACATTCTTTCGCAAAGTAAGTGTTACAAATAACTGAAGCTCTATAATAATTATTTAAAATTAGTGTGGTAAAAACAAACAAATGGGCTTTTAAGGTACCCCTTATTAAACATTTTGAAATCTATAAACACATCCTAAAATAAAAAAAAAATAACTTCAATACAAACGTTCTAAAATTATATAAATGTTTCTAAGATAATATTAAGATATCCCGAATTTAATGAATCTGAATATTAAACTAAGGAAAACTGGCACAAATTTCAAAAATGATAGTAAATTTACAAAAGTTATTCTAACATAATATGTATTAAATGATGTTATGAGACCTAATTAAATGAGACATTATTTTCTAAAAATCTTCCCAAAAATGTAGCTCTCGGACAACACAACGATGGATTTGTGCGCTGTCCCGAGGAGGCGCTCACCTGGGAGCACCGCAAGTACCTGATTGTTCAGGAGATCCTGCAGAACCAGCCCGATGTGATTTGTCTGCAGGTACGTTCGCGCCATTGCCGATCCTCAGGCGGTAGCTCTTTAACACCTAGTTTGGTATATCCCACCAGGAAGTAGACCATTTCAAGTTCCTGCAGACGGTGTTGGGTAGCCAGAACTACGAGGGCATCTTCTTTCCGAAGCCGGACTCCCCATGTCTGTATATCGAGCAGAACAATGGCCCCGATGGATGCGCCATATTCTACAAGCGGGATAAGCTGCAGCTGCAGGGATACGATACCAGGATCCTGGAAGTGTGGCGCGTGCAGAGCAACCAGGTGGCCATAGCCGCCCGGCTGCGAATGCGAGCCAGTGGTCGGGAGTTCTGCGTGGCCACCACCCACTTGAAGGCCCGTCACGGCGCCCTGTTGGCCAAGCTGCGCAACGAACAGGGACGGGATCTCATCCGGTTTGTGAAGCAGTTCGCCGGGGAGACGCCTCTGCTGCTGTGCGGCGATTTCAATGCCGAACCGGTGGAGCCCATCTATGCCACTATACTGGGATGCGATCTTCTCCGCTTGGGCAGTGCCTATGCCGATGTGAAGCTAGACCGCGAGAAGATCCTGCAGCCCAGCGAGGATGTGGGCGAGTTCGTGTCGGAGTCGATGAAGCGAGAGCCACCCTACACCACCTGGAAGATTCGCGAGGAGGGCGAGGAGTGCCACACCATCGACTACGTCTTCTACACACCCGATCGCCTCAAGGTGGGTCGCTAGATCTAACATATCCCAAAATCCTGAAATTTATACCAAAACCTCTCTTTACATTCAGATCAAAAATTGCCTAGACTTTCCAGAGGGCGAGCAGATCGGCAAGAACCGCACACCCAGCTTCCAGTATCCATCGGATCACTTTTCCCTCGTGTGCGATTTCGAGCTGCTACCCTCGGCGGAAAACGGAAAGGGAAGCGCCAGCGATGGGGAAAATGAAACGGAAGTGGAGGGCAGCAAACACGGTTCCATTCAGTAGGCGACTCCAGTTCGGGAATTCACCACAGAAGAAGTTTTAATTACATTACATCGATTGTGATATTAGTTGTTAGATACATATTAGCCTCGTACACAACCGTTGCACTACAGCCTGCAGCTTTTACAAATGATAATCCAAAATCACAATAAATAAATGACATAATACGGAAGAAAGTTAACTGAAATGTGGTTTTCCTAATAAAATAATAAATTTATCGTCTATGTCGTAAATATCGAAAAATAGTCCCCGAAGTCTTGAATGTCTTGTTTCCTTATTATCTCCGAATTCTAATTTTCCTAATGCTCTTATCAGTAGTAAAAAGTGTTGCCTACTTTTCGGTGTGGTTTGTAATCGTTCTCCCAAAGAGTCGGGGCTCGGGGCGTATACTTGATTCCGCTGCCTTCACTGGACCGCAAATTACCTCCCAAAGAGCCTACAAACAGAGATCTCCGTATAAACTAACAACAATGATTAGAAAACACGCAAATCCTGCAAATTGCAGGGAAAACCCATAGAACGCAGTGCATTAAAGCCAACAAATGAGTTGCGTAACACAACAAACAGCATTTTAAATATACACACTACATGTATTTAGTATATAACAATTTTCACATAATGCTCGCACTAGAATTTAATAAGTATAGCCAAGATCTGGGACTTAGAGCAGGGCCAAGATAGCGGTCAGCACGAAAGAGGTGGCGACCATTGCGTAACCGGTCGAGTAGACCTCCTTGATCTTCAGGAACCGCCCGGTGTCCCAGAAGAGGTGGCGGATTCCGTTGGCGGTGTGATAGCCCGCCGGATAGGCGATGATGAACTTAAGGGCGGTCAGAGTGGCGCCGCTCAGCTGGAGGCCCTCCACCATGGTCACATAGTGGCTGATGTCGTGCGACGAGATCAGGGCGCCCAGTCCCAGGCCCCAGACACCCACTCCCAGGGCCAGACCGGTGCCGCGATGGCAGATCGACAGCATGGAGGTCAGCTGCGGCTGGTAGATGGTCAGGTGGGGCGACAGCTTCCTGCCCAGCCGCTCGTTCTTCTCGAAGAACGACTCGTCCTTCTGGGTGGCGGCCACGGAAACCACCTTCAGCGACACCTGGCGGCTGGCAGCGGCCATCTGGAGGCCCTGGCGCAGCGCCGGCGAGCGGATCAGCGAGCTGGAGAGTGCATACCTGCAAAGAGCAGTCTCAGATCAGGGTTTTCGCAGTGCCATTTCGCGGAAATTACGTACATTTCTCTGTTTTTCACTCGAACTTGTATTGATGGGACCGTACACTGCCTGCGCTAATAGCCCGAGCCGGTGTTGCCACCCTGTTTTACAAATTCAAAGGAGTCACCGGCTCGATAGTATCGATGACATAATACATTTTTTGTTTGAAGAGTTTTTCTTTTTTTACTGTGCTTATTTTGAAATTTGTTTTTAATTTATTTGACTAACGTAAATTATTTGTAATGCATGTTTTGACTCAAGAGCTTTCAATCACCTGCCGAAATATCAGATAATAAAAACTTTTTACTAAAACTTATCAAAAGGTAATTCAATCGATAAAAACCAAACAAACAATATAAACAAAAGAAAACTATGTATTTTCAATTGCTTAAAATGTAACAGAGAGCACAACAATAAAGAAAATGATCCACAACTTAAAGCAGCAGCAGATACGCTTTTGTTACGAACAAAAGCTTTAATTTTAAAATTCTAAGTTACTGACCAAAGTTATTAAAAATTCAAAATAAAATGAGAATAATTTTTAACTATCAGATCAGAGGGAGTAGCCCCCACAGCACTATCGATAACTACTAGGCGCTGCCCTACCGGCGTTTGGCGTTGCCACGCTGACGCATTTCGAGCGAGTTGGCAGCTCATTCGCCATTTTTTCTCGCTCATTCTTTTTGCTGTTCGAGTGAGCGCGTGGCAAGTCGTTCCGCAGTGTTCCCGGCCCGGTGCAGTTGTAGTTGCATATTCGCCAGCGATTCAGACGCCATCTTCCGACCCCCGACAACCCAATCACCATGAAGATCTACAAGGATATCATCACCGGCGACGAGATGTTCGCCGACACCTACAAAATGAAGCTGGTGGACGATGTGATCTACGAGGTTTATGGCAAGCTCATCACCCGCCAGGGCGATGATATCGTACTGGCTGGGGCCAACGCATCCGCCGAGGAAGCTGACGAGGGCACCGAAATCACCTCCGAGACGGGCGTCGATGTTGTGCTGAACCACCGCCTGCAGGAGTGCTTTGCCTTCGGCGACAAGAAGTCCTACACCCTCTACCTTAAGGACTACATGAAGAAGGTGCTGGCCAAGCTGGAGGAGAAGTCCCCCGACCAGGTCGATGTCTTCAAGACCAACATGAACAAGGCCATGAAAGACATCCTCGGCCGCTTCAAGGAGCTGCAGTTCTTCACCGGCGAGTCGATGGACTGCGACGGCATGGTGGCCCTGGTGGAGTACCGCGAAATCAATGGCGACAGCGTTCCCGTGCTCATGTTCTTCAAGCACGGTCTCGAGGAGGAGAAGTGCTAGATGATCCGCCGCTGACACCTCCCCCCCACGGAACTATACTCATGCATACCTTCTACACATATTTATCAGATGCTTAGTTACAATTTTGAAAGTCTTAAATTTATGTTAAACGCTGACAAAATGCCTGTCCTCGACCTGTGCGATTTTATTTCTGATTTCTTTCGGCCGGAGCACTCATAAATTCGACTCAATGTATGTTTATTGTTTGAAATCACACCGAGCTAAACAACTGAATTGCGCCAACTATTGTAATTAAAATAATATTTTGATAGAACAACACCTTACAACTTTTGTATGCATTTCCGCCCACCAGCCCTTGCAGAAAATCGAAATAATAATCGAAAATGGGAACATCAGTGCTGAAAATTAAACGGAAACCATATACAACTGTAAATCCGCATGCCTGTACTTCTTTGCCTTTAACCGTTATTCGTAGGTAGACGCCGTCGGCGCCATATGGTGGCGCGGGTGCGAGCGAGACAACCGACCCGCCGTCTGAGTCACACGGCTTGGGCCACTTTTTTTTTGTTGTCTTTTGGGCAATAGCGAAGTTATTGACCTTTGACAGTGATGTACACGTGCCCCCCGCACGCATACGTACATGTGTGCGTAAGTATTTGGAGGTCATGCGCACTGGGTAGCGATTTTCTGCACGCTGCAGTTCCACTTGCCCCAGTTTCACACGTTGGACTCGCCCTAACCTCAACCGAGCTGGCGAAATGCGCCACTCTCGCCAGAAATTGGAATTCTATAATCTAATTCTAGGGCGAGGAATACGGCCGTCTTTATCTGCTGGCCGGGCGGGGCGCACCAGCACAGGTGCTATTTCCATTTCAGCAAACGTGTCGACCTGTTGCCATCGTCGCGTGAGAGATGCGCACAGTGGGGCTACTCTAGGGAAATAAGTAGATATGTAGGTAGATAGGTTTTACTATATTAACTTATTTTTAAATAAGTGAAATTATTTTTTAAAATTTTAATAATTGTAATTATTAAAAATATGAAAAAACAATTTATAATTTTTTATAACGAATACCAACTTTTAAAAACAGCTTTATCAGTGCTTTGAAAAACAGTTATCCTATTGAATAGACTATTTTCTGAATAGGAAAACTTTAAGAAAAGATAAAATCTCTTTAAAACATATTTATTTAAAAACATTTTCTGAGGTTTCGAATTTTGTGAAAGAGGACGTGTTTGAGCCTGTGCCAAACCCCCATTTTTATCTTATGATATGAAGGTTAAAAAAATACTTTATACCTGAAAATTAAACTTTACATAAAATGAGACTCACTGGTGGTTAGCGTGATCCACTTAAAGTCACCTTTGTAAATAATCTTATCAATTGAGCTACTAAGTAAATAGAGCAAATACTGCTTTTCATTTAGAACACACGAATAACCATCTCAAAGCACTTGCAAAAACCCGCCCAACCGGAATTAAAACTCCTTTCATTTCGGTTTACGTATAAAAATGCTAATAACAAATTAAATTTTATTTCGTTCATAATTTTGATGCTTCAAACTGTGGCAAAAACGGTTCACTAATGCACTTCCACCGCACAGCGGAATGTCCGTGGAAATGTCAGTCAGATTAGATGCTATTTGTAGGTATGCACGACTCTGGATTTGTTCATTCTGAATTTAAAAAAGACTTTAAAAGTATGTATTTACTTATGCACAAATTCTTTCGCTTAGCTTACAATTACACTAATGCTTCTCGGTCTCGACTATCGCACATGCTATGCGTTAAGTTTGTATAGAATGGAATGATGCCGAAAGCATTTCAACAAATACAAACGTTAATAAGTTAACAAAATTCGGAAAATTACTAGTACAACTGAAGTTTGAACATTTTTGTTTTACTTAGCTCTTGGAGGGGACTTTCGGAAGTGATGGGTGGCTTTGTGGCGCCGCAGTGAACTAAAATTTTCAAATAATATTTGATAACATCGACGCTCGCTCGCACTGCACACAAACATGCAACACGCGTTGTTAAATATACACATCATTGTACAAGCACACCGGTGGGTCGATCCCACCTGGATCAGACGTAGTCCAGCTGTATGTAGATCTGCTTCACGCCCACCGCCTCGAAGATCATCCGCGTGTGCGTGACGACGTACTTGGGATCGACGTTCTTGGACACCTCCAGCTTGAGGGCTCCCACATAGACATCGGAGCAGAGGGTCCAGAAGTGCGGCTCCTGCACCGCATAGACGCCGGCCAGGCCGGTGACCTTCTGGTAGCACTGCGGCAGGGATCGGTCCAGGTCGGAGGGCTGTCGCTGCATCAGGATCATTATCGACTCCTTGATCAGACTGAGCACACTGAGCGCGATGAGCAGGGCGATGAAGATGGAGCAGATGGGGTCCGCTATCATCCAGCCGAACATGTGCATCAGCACTGCCGAGATGATCACGCCCACCGAGCCCAGGGTGTCGGCCAGGATGTGCAGGAAAACGCCGCGCATGATCTGCGAGTTGCTGCCCGACATATCGCCGTGCGAGTGGCCATGGCTGTTGTGGTCGTGTGAGTGACCATGACCTAGAATTCAGGGGGAATGTATTACATTATATAGATTATTTTTTATCATTCCTAATCATTGAAAAACCGAATCAACTCTTCAGCCATCAACTATCATCTTAATGTTACCATTGTCCAATGTGATGGCCTGGTGATTGTGGTTGCCGGCGTCGTGCGAGTGGCCGTGTCCATGGCCTCCGCCGTGCGAGTGCCCGTGTCCACCGCCGCCGTGCGAGTGTCCATGGCCACCATGATTGAAGGCATAGATGCCCACCAGGTTGACCAGCAGGCCCAGGACGGAGACAACGAACAGTCGCTCGTGCTTGACCTCCGGCGGCTCGATGAGTCGCTCCACGCCCTCCGACAGGATGAAGAAGGCGATGAACAACAGGAACAGGCTGTTGACAAAGCCGGCCAGCACCTCTGCTCGCACATAGCCGTAGGAGAACTTGTCGTTGGCCTTCCACTTGGTAATAACCGAGGCGGCCAATCCGGCCAAGAGGCCCGTGCAGTCGAAGAACATGTGGAACGAGTCGGAGATCAGGCCTGCGGATTAGCCATTAAGAGGGTTATAAACTGCGGATAAGATAAAAAGCCATTAGTGGCTGGGCGGCACCCACCCAAACTATTGGTCACGATGCCGTAGAAGAGCTCCACGAAGGCGAAGCTCAGGTTGAGCAGCAGGAAGAGGAACAGATTGCGGGAGTTGGGGTCCGAGAAGATGAGTCGCTTCCAGCTGTTCAGCTTCTCCCGCACCCGGTAGCCGAAGCTGCTCCTGTCCTTGTGCGACAGCGGTATCATCCTGCCGGATATGATTCTGTAAAAGAATTCGAGATCACCGTGAGACTGGCGGACCTTCAGATAAAGCAGTTTGTTTGCGTACGTGGTATTATCGGGGGGCTATGGCCGCGCACTCCAGCTGATTCCGTGATTCCCACTCCGCCTCTGGCCGGGTCCGCGAGAATCTTTATCGGCGTGTGGCGGCGGCAGGTCTTTTCTTTGACTCGGGAATTACCTCACAGCCCAAATCGCTTCCTGCTCTGCTCGACGTCGTCGTCGTCTTGTGTGCACAGTTGTGCGGCGCGGGCTGGTCGATATGCGAGTTTGCTGCAGCTTAATTCATTTTTACTGGCTGCCAGATACCAGAACCGAACTCCCGTCTTTGCCAGCTCCAAGCCAATCTGCCGTGTTGTCATCAAAATAAAGATAACCACGTAAACATTTCGCCCGAGCGCTGGCGGCGCTTCGCTGTGAATGGCAGCCGAGCACAGTGGGTATCCACCCGGATGTTCGCTGGGTGAACATTCCATCGTGGGGGTGACAACTCTTTTTATCAATAAATTCTTAATATTAAAAGGTATTTATTATTTACTTAAAACAAGTTTTTTGCAGATCATGTAACAGTTGAATTGAGCTAATTAAGCAGCCAAGAAAGACGTACTTATTTTGTCAGAGCTAACTTTTTTATTCTTTAATTATATTTTTAAATTCATTTTTGTTTAGGCTTAAACGTTTTGAAAACCATAATATTGCGAAATATAAATCCTTTATTCGTTTTGAGCATGCAACCTGGTCTTTGTTTACACATTCGAGTGCTTACTGTCACGTGATAACGCTTAGGGTGAATGTCATCATAAGGAAGAAGCAGTTTAAAAATTCTTATTGGAATCGGTAAAACAAATATTTTTCATACATAAATTAATATTGGCATCCTAATACAAGTAAAATTAACACTTATTATTATTAAATATTAAAGGTGCTAATTCAGCTGATGAATCCATTTATGTATTTAGTTCACTTCAAAAGTAAACATTTTTTTCATGAAAGTATTTTTTTTACCTAAGGTAAAATATACTTACGTATGTATCTCTCTAGTTCTCAAAAAAATGGATTTATAGAAAATGTAATGTTTATTTATAGTTGATTCTTCTTGAATTGAGTGGCTATCATTTCTACTTCTGCTTTGCATGTTGAAGGCGCAGGACTAGAAACTATCTTGCTTGTTAGTTGAATGTATACTCTTAGCTAATAAAATTTTAAAATTATAGGAAGTAAAAGAAACATTTTAAAAAGGATAAGTTGCAGAACGGACCTGCGGGTTCCACATAATTTAGATTACTAGGATCTTGGATCAGCAATAGATATTTTCCGATCCGGCAAAACATTGAACTTCCGGAAGCCACTGATCCATGATAGACCCTTCTTTGAGAGGGTATCATGTCAATAAAACATCACGCAAATGTCCCTTACATCAATAAGAAAGCAAGTTTATTCAACATTTCACACACAGCGGCATCGTAGTGCTCTCGAATACAAACAGAATCCTTTGTAAAGCGAATGCAGCCACGGATTTGCGAGATGGGCAAAAGGTAAAACATTTACGCCTCATCACCCTTGGTGGCACGTGTGTAGATGACCTGGGAATGATGCTGCACAACCTGCTTGATCAGACCTGCAAGTGGAGAGGATGTGGGATTAGTTATTGACCTACGGGTATTCGCATTCAGATAAACATACCCTTCTCGCGCAGCTCGATGAGAGCACGCTTGGCCAGGGAGCCGCGGATCTTCAGACGCTCAGAGACCACCGAGGGGGTGATCAGCTTGTAGGCGGGCACTTCCTTGTACAGCTTCTCGTAGGTAGCCTTGTCGAACAGCACCTGGTTGTTCAGCTTGTCCCTGACTTTTCCCTTGGACCACTTCTTCTTCTTGGCCTTGCCGCCGCCGGATCCCTCCTTCTTCTTCTGTGTCTTTTGCGGCTGCTTGGCCGAAGACTTCGCGTCCTTCTTAGGCGGCTAAAAGGGTGATAAACAAATGGATGGTGTTAGTTGCTGGCACTCCAAGTAGTATAAATAAACTCCTCCTTTGGCCACGGGAGCAGCACCCGGAGGAGCTGGCCGCTTTCGAGGTTAACGCATGCTTTTGTTTTTCACCCGGATTTTCACATTTTCCCCCCTTCAGTGGGTGGTTTTTCCATCGCACAGCCCTGGGGCAGCACTTCAGTCATGGTTTGCCACCGTTTGCAGGCCACTTTCACAGTAAAAAACCATTATTTTCGAAGAATTCAGTAGCAGCGAACTCACCATCGTGAAAAGTCAATGCAGAAAGATGGAGGGCGGAAACGGCCAGAGTTACCAACCATCGTATAGGGTAGCACACCTGCCTATCGATAGTTCGTGACGCAGTGGGAAAAATACTAAAAACTTTTTCAATTATTTTTGAAGAACTCGTAATCTATGCATTGATAAAGAATTTAATTTTTGGGCTTAAAATATATTACAACATAATAAGAAAATGTTCGGCTGATACAAATGTGTTTTTTAACCATATTGCAGATATTTAATTTACTTTTATTTTAATTTCAACAAATATAAATAAAAGTCTATCTCCTCATCCAAACGATAGTTGATGTGTGACCAACGGATTCTAGTAAATTTGGTATTCTGACCAACGGCCACACCTTTTGTGCATGTCAAACAAATAAATTTAAATAATTGGCAAATCAATTGGGCGAAATGAAAGAGTTCTGCCGCACCTGCGGCAAGACCATCGTGGCCGACCAGTGCCTCCAGATCTTCTCGCCGGCGGGTCGGAAGCTGCTGCAGTGCGTCCGCTCCATAACGAACTGCTGGGTGAGCACAAAAGCCGAATTCCAGTGGGTTTCCGTTTCCACTGAAGATTGTTTACCATCTTGCAGCTGCAGAATGTCCAGGATTTGCCCATTCACATGTGCCCAGATTGCCAGGCACTGCTCAAGCAGTTCCAGAAATTCCGACGGCGCTGTGCCAAAATCGAGAAATACTTTGCCAGGCGACGGATCAGGATGAATCTCGGCGAGGCCCCTGCGGCGGTGCCTCTGCAGCTACCCGTCCAGCAAACGGCTGCTCCGGATCCGCTGGGCATCGACGAGCTGATGGCGGCCAGCGAAATCAAGGTGGAGCCCGCCCAGGTGCAAATGGAACCGGAATTGGATTTGCCGTATCTGAACAATCAGCTCGCTGAGGGAATCAACTATGAGGATGGTCCGGGCGAGGACTTTCTGCCCCCGCCGGAGGACTATGGAGAAGAACAGACTGAAACGGTGACAACCAGCACCAGCAAGCCGGAAAAGAGGAGCATCAAGGCCAAACTCAAGTCCAGCAAGCACACAATGCGCATGGGCAGGAAGCTAATCCACGTGAAGGTCATCAACGACAAGCAACCGAAGCGCATCGTGGACCGAAACGGACCAAACCTTAAGCCCTGCATCTGCGAGCACTGCGGCCGGCAATTCAAAGACACCAGCAATCTCAATGTCCACCTCCTGCGGCACACGGGCACCAAGCCCTTCGAGTGCGAGCAGTGCCACCAGAAATGCTATACCCTCCATCTCCTGCGGCGCCACCAGCTGAAGCACACGGAGGGACCCTACGCCTGTACTTTCTGCGGCCTGGAGTACAGCACGAACAGCTCTCGAGTGAGGCATGAAAGGTAAGTCATTTAGGGTTTCCTTTTGCTCCATTTACATGGCTTTCCATTCCACAGGGAGGCGTGCAAGAAGGGGCGAGCTCCGCAGTCCAAGTGGGAGATCATCAAAAAGGGCGAACGCACGTTCCAGTAAGTTTTCATGCTTATTCAACCATTGTGATGGCTAATTTCCGTCTTTCCTTCAGCTGCGAAGTGTGCGATCTGTGGTTCCTGCGCGCCGGCAACTTCACACAGCACATCAACTCCTCCAGTCACGTTGAAAACGAACGCAGAAAAACACGCAAATCCAAATCAGTGCAACCCCCCGCCTTGAATACATGAGACAACTGCGGTTAAAAAACAAACTCTCGTTTCATTCGTCTTCAACAAGTGGCTCTAGACCCGTTTTGCGAACGTTTTCCTGGTGCGTTTTGCTGTTTGCATGAGTCTTCATGTTGTACTTGTAGCGGAAACGGACATTGCACACCTCACACCTGCAAGGATCAATGGGAGATTACACATACATACATCGTACCGATCTAATGGTTAACCCACCAGTAGGGACGTTCTCCGGTGTGGATGAGCTCGTGCTCCCGCAGTCGCGTGCGCTGATAGAATCCTTTCAGGCAGATGTCGCACTGCAGCGGTCTCTTCTCGTGCGTCATCTCATGACGCTTCAGCTTGTTGGGATCCGAGTAGCTCTTGCTGCACTGCTGGCACTTGTAGGCGTTGCCATCGGTGTGTGATTTGATGTGCCAGCCCAGTGCGTACTTGGAGGCGTAGTGCTTGTGGCACAGCTTGCACTGATAGCGCACATCCTCCCGAGGCTTGGGCATGGGCTTGGGATTGATTCGCTTCACAATTCGCCGTGGGGGAGCATTGTGGACCTCACTGAAAGAGTGAACAGAAATTGAACAGGAATATATAAATCGCTTCTTATTTACTTTGTTTACCACCAACCTTTCATGCTTTTGACGCGCTCCCGCATAGGCGAAGGTTTCGCTGCAGAAACTGCAGGCGAAAGGCGTTTCGCCACGGTGGCGGATGCGTATGTGCATGTTGCGCATGTAGGCGTCGTAGAAGGTCTTCGGACACTCGCTGCACTGGTAATTCTTGATGCGACTGTGCCGGAGCATGTGCATCCGCAGGTTGTGCGACATGCGGAAGGCCTGGCCGCACTGGTCGCACACGAAATTCGGCGGTTTGTCCCGCAGCTGGGCACGCCGGATGAGGTTTCTCTCTTCTTTCGTCTTGGGGTTGGCCCTGCGCCTTGGCTTTTGTTCACGGACTGCGGTCTTCCTGATCCTGGGCTTCTTTGCAATGGGTGCCTGCTTTTTGGGTCTCTCATGGCCCGTATATTGATTTATCAGCTCCTTGAATATCTTGGCGCCCAGAGCCACACTAAGTGGATCTGGTGTGGCGGGCTCAGCGGATTCTGTGGCTGGTTCCTGACTTAATTGGTCATCGGAAGGGGATTCACCTTCGCCAGACTCTTCCTCAAGGTCTTCAATCTCCTCCACATTTGTGTACTCTGAATCCGATGCGAAGTCGGGCTCTGAAGTAGCTTGCTCCTTATTCACAGCCTCCATTTCCGTTTTATCTGGTGCGATCTGGGCTAAGGACTTGGCCTGGCTGATCTTGAGCTCCGTGTTGATGCACATCTCCCGGAAGTCGATGGCCTGGTCTAGGGCTAATACACAAGCGGGGCACATGAGCTGAGGCTCGTCTGGCTTGGGGCTGATCTGTCGGAGAAGTAGGATTACAAGGGCTTGCCTCTTACACGTAATGAAATAACAACTCACCCATACGCCGCTGATGACTTCTATGTGGAAGAGCAGCACACTGTTGGCCTGGTCAAAGAGATCCTTGGCACTGGAGTCCATGGCGAAGTCCTTGTAGCAGATGCGGCACTTTGCCAGCTCTTTTGGCTTGTCCTCGCCGACAAGCGGATCGAAATCCATTGCTATAGCCTGTGATAACTCCAAATTATCACGTTGTGGACTGACAAAAGTTGGCGCCGCTGGAGCACCCGGCTCGGCCTCATCCTCCGCCAAAAGTTGGGCCACCAGTTTCTGGTTCCTGCGCCGCTGCGTCCGCTCCTTACGGGCTCTTTCCGAGGCAGTTTCATGGCTTTTGTTTAGGCAGGGAACTGCACCTGGTCGCAGAGTTCGCTTTTTGGCCAGGCCTGGTTGAAGGACGAGGATTAGGTTTATGATTTTTAATGGATTACTGTCAGAACTCACCCATCTCGAACTTTAGGGCTCCCTCGATGTCTTCGTCCTTGAAATGGGCTATACAAATGCAGGGATTCTTCAGTTTCATGGACTCCTCCGTAAACCCGCAGAAGGCGAGCCAAAGTTTGAATGTTTCCGGGCACTTGGGAAAGCGGAAAAAGCCGACCTGTGGCTGCTGACCCGGATCCCTCTTGGATCTGCCCACAAAGGCATTCCGGCAGTTGGGCACGGCACATCTCATAGTTTTAGGGGCACATGAGTGCGCAATGTTTATAAAATTTATATTTTTAGCATCGAATTAGTGTGACCAGCTGCCGACCGGGAATGATTACCGCAGGTCGAGGTGGACCTCGTAGTGACGTCACAAGCTGCAGATTATTTTGAAAGCATCTTTAACCCTATAAATAAAATTGGGGATCTTTTCAAATAAATCTTTCTTAACTTCCTTTTTTGCATTAAAATAACAACATAAATTAATATAATTTGCATAGTTTCGTGGTTACTGGATTATAAGGTTTTTATATCCTTATTTAAAATGGATTCCAATTTAAATATTACTTGTTTCCCGCCACTTCATTTCAATTGTAAACAAAATAAAATAATTGCGCAGTAATAACATGAGCATCTTTTATTTTGATTTACATGCGAACCAAGGGACTGTAGACACACAAAATATTTTCATTAATTCCCTGAACTTGTTGATCACAAAAACAGACGTTTTTTGTATCGCTCAAAACAAAATTTTGTAATTCCAATTTGGTACGAATTTACGAAAGTATAAAAAGTATACGTACACGGATAATAGTATGAGTAACTAAGACTAAGCTAGGGCGTAAGATTAGGATATTATATTTAAGAGAGTACGATGCGGTGAGGAAGGGGCGCCTAGTTCTTGCCCTTCTCCACCCTGCCAGTCTTGACTCCGTTGAGCTTCTGTTTGGTCTCCTGCTTGGCGGGCTTCTTGGTCTTCTTTTTCTTCTTCTCGAAGGCGCTGAAGTCGACGGTGTCCGAGTCGTCCTCGTTGCCGTACTTCTCCATCAGGCGGTCCATCAGGGAGCCGAAGTTGGACTCGCGCTGGTTGCGACGCGCCAGGATCATTTGCTGCAGATCCCCACCGTTGTCGGCCAGATCCTGGTCGTCCTTCTCCTTCTGGCGACGCTTGAGGCGCTCCTTGATGACCTTGGCCTCCTTGAACTCGCGCGCATACTTCTGGTGGCGCTTCTTGCGCTTGGCGGCCGGCTCCTCGGTGAAGATCTTGTACTCGGGCACCTCGCCGCTGGCAATCATGTCCTGGACGATCTTCTGGATGCGCGGCTCGTCCTCCACCTTCATGAAGGGCACATGGTTCATCAGGTAGTTAATGCACCCCTTGCCGCCCAGATACGCCTTCTTCAAGTCCGTGCGCTCCAGCTCCGAGTCCACATACTCCTTCTCATAGTTGTTGATCTCCTCCTCGGTGATGGGCTTGAAGATCTTGCTCCAGAGGTCCAGCCACGACGACAGCTTGGACTCCCCCTCGTCGTCGTCGTCGATCACGCCCTGCTCGTCGTACAGGGCCCGCTTCTGGCTGTCGGTCAGCACCTGGTAGAGCTTGGACAGCACCTTGAACTTCTCCGTCGACTCCTCCTTCTGCTCCTCCGGCACTCGGTCGGGGTGGACGAGCAGCGAGAGCTTGTGGTAGGCCTTCTTCACCTCCTTCTCGGCGGCGCCCTTGGCCAGGCCCATCAGCTGGTACACATCGCGCGTCCCAAAGTACTTTTCGCACAGCTCCAGCGTCGACATTGCGAATTTTACTTTATTTTCCCACAAAAACACAAACACCACCACAAAATGCGCCAAAACGCCGCGCCAGAGTGACCGTGCGGGGGGTGGTGAAATATGCTGGATGGCAATGGTGCGAAGCTTGGCTGTATTTGCATGGTGAAGGCCTCTCTACACTGTCCAATTTCTCAAGAAACTCTGTCGTAAGTAAAATTTGAAATGATTTTAAAAGATTTCTGTGGCACACTGATACAAAGGTCTGATTGCTGAAAATAAATGTTACTTAACAATGTTAGATAGGGGCCGCATAATTTCACTAGAGCAACCAACCAATTTTTATACTTATTACTTTGCTTAAGAAGTAGCCAAAAAACCATGATTGACTACAATATTATTATGTTGCTTGGGAATATATTTAGGGGTACAACTTGAGGTAAGCTCTAAAAATAACAAAAAAATTAAGCAAATATATCACCAATGGCTACCTTGATGGTGCAAAGTTTATGTTAATGAACCAATGAGTAATCCCTATTTTTGTTAGGCTATTTAAAGCAATTTAAGGTAAGTTTTTTTTATAAAAATAATAAAATATTGTGGTTTTTTTATTCATAAAAGAGCCAAGAAGATGAAGAACCAATTTTTGCGCTTTAAAAATTAAAACGAAAAAGAATGATGTTAACAGCTTAGCATAGTCATGAACCAATGCATGCGCCTCGGATAACTACTTGGAGAGTTATTTTTTAGCTCATTTTTTAAATGGCCTTCAGCCACACTAACCCATTGCAACCAACTTCGCTCTGCCGGGATCCACTTCCCTTCTTTTCGTTTTCATCGGCTGAAGAGAACAGTCATGGTAAGGTTTCCTCTCCCGGGCATAAGATAAAATATGTGAACAGTGTGAAAATATTAATAAAGTAAAGTAAATAAATTAAAGAAAATTAAAAAACTAAGAAATGCAAGTGGTTTTCCACAAACTGTAAAAACCAAGCCCATTCCGTTGCCCTAACCTGCACTTGCAACCTCCACGTGTTCACCTAACCTCAAAGTGAAAGGCCAAGATTGCTGATGGAATTTCTCTATTTATCTTCCAGTCGCATCGTAAGTTCTCGGCGCCCCGCCATGGTTCCATGGCCTTCTACCCCAAGAAGCGCTCAGCGCGCCACCGCGGCAAGGTCAAGGCCTTCCCCAAGGATGACCCCAGCAAGCCAGTCCATCTGACCTGCTTCATCGGCTACAAGGCCGGCATGACGCACATCGTCCGCGAGGCCGATCGTCCTGGCTCCAGTAAGTACTTACTTCCGCATACAGCCACCAGCCGACCCTTCCATGATGAGTAAACTAGAAGATTTATGGTTAGAACACAACTGATTAACCGTGATTATCTCAACTAGGGCGGACTGATTGCTCCACTCAATAGATGGAATTTGGGCAATCCCTTAGCGTGATTTTAATGGCTTTTCTCTCCCCTAATTCCTCACAGAGATCAACAAGAAGGAGGTGGTCGAGGCCGTCACCGTGCTGGAGACCCCGCCCATGATTGTGGTCGGTGCCGTCGGCTACATCGAGACTCCCTTCGGTCTGCGTGCCCTGGTCAACGTGTGGGCCCAGCACTTGTCCGAGGAGTGCCGTCGTCGCTTCTACAAGAACTGGTACGTATCGAGGACCATGTGGTTTTCCCCCCTCCCTTCTCCCGGCGCCATTTTGTTTGCAGTACACACATGCAGAGGAACCACGTGTTTTCTACTAGTCTGGATGATGATACGATGGTATCTGAATGAGCAATATATTGTTGAGAAACCTTCTACCATCTGCTGCCTTCCTTCTGATCGGCCTACTAGAAAACACCTGGTTTTGTGTAGGATTTATCTTGCACTATTAAAACCGAACTGTGTGTGTACTTCGCTGTAAAACCCTATAGACATCCACGTAAAGACGCCCCTTATTAAATGTAAAATGCAATCATAAAGTTCTTCGATCAGCTTGCTGAGAGAGCTTTTCAAATCGCTGAAGGTTGTGTGAGCTGTCAGGTTTTTGGTCTTGCGGGCTCTGAGCCCCTGGTTAACTGAAACTACTTGACGAGTGAGCACGGCATGGAAGACCGCATCTCCGCTCGCCATTTGTTTGCGATGAGGTGCACTTCCTGTTCTATCTCGCCCTTACATAAACAGCAGCGCGCCGCTAAGAAGTTGGAGTTGTTTGAGGCACCCAATGGATTGCGTGTCATGTCGCTTGTCGTTTCTGACCAACTTGACCATCGTCCATCAGGTACAAGAGCAAGAAGAAGGCCTTCACCAAGGCCAGCAAGAAGTGGACCGATGATCTCGGCAAGAAGAGCATCGAGAATGACTTCCGCAAGATGCTGCGCTACTGCAAGGTGATCCGTGTGATTGCCCACTCGCAGGTAAATATCAATTCCGCTTGTATTCCAAAGACCCTCTTGAATTCACGACGTCCTTGGCCTTGTTGCGCCACTGGTGCTGGGTCCTCGGACTCGGTGCCTTTGGTGCGCCTGGCCTAAAAAGCATTCGCGCTGTGGTTTCAATGCACAGTTTAGGGATGCAACGTCGCAGAGCAAACTGCCCCTCGGGTGGCGGAGCTTGATATATTCCAGTAACGGTGCGGAGCCGTTCAGGCGATGATAGCGCGGTTAAACCATATCACGCACAGTCCAAAAATCGTATCCAACTACGAATGAAACTAACTGAATCCTTATTTCCTCTTCCCTTAGATCCGCTTGATCAAGCAGCGCCAAAAGAAGGCCCATGTCATGGAGATCCAGCTGAACGGCGGCTCCATCGAGGATAAGGTCAAGTGGGCTCGCGAGCACTTGGAGAAGCCCATCCAGGTCAGCAACGTGTTCGGCCAGGACGAGATGATCGACTGCGTCGCCGTGACCAAGGGTAAGGGTTTCAAGGGTGTCACCTCGCGTTGGCACACCAAGAAGCTGCCCCGCAAGACGCACAAGGGTCTGCGCAAGGTGGCCTGTATTGGAGCCTGGCATCCGTCGCGTGTGTCCACCACCGTGGCCCGTGCCGGTCAGAAGGGTTACCACCACCGTACCGAGATCAACAAGAAGATCTACCGCATCGGTGCTGGCATCCACACCAAGGACGGCAAGGTAAGCATTCGAGCGCCATCGTTAGACATACTTCAATCTGAAAAGGCTGTAGTAATGTCTGTTGCACTGATGATAAAAAACCCAAAAACATTAACGACATCGAAACTAAAAAAAGCTTGATGAACCGTGATTTTTATAATGATAGGACTGATAACAGACCTCAGCCAAAGAAGATTGAATTCTCGCTGTTTTTCCAAGATTTCAGTGGCTAACGCATTCAATTATCTCTTGCAGGTCATCAAGAACAACGCCTCCACTGAGTACGATCTGACCGACAAGAGCATCACCCCCATGGGTGGCTTCCCCCACTACGGTGAGGTCAACAACGACTTCGTCATGATCAAGGGCTGCTGCATCGGCTCCAAGAAGCGCATCATCACCCTGCGCAAGTCGCTGCTGAAGCACACCAAGCGCTCGGCGCTGGAGCAGATCAAGCTCAAGTTCATCGACACCTCGTCGAAGATGGGTCACGGTCGCTTCCAGACCCCTGCCGACAAGCTGGCCTTCATGGGTCCGCTCAAGAAGGATCGTCTCAAGGAGGAGGCCGCCGCTACCACCAGCGCCGCTGCTGCCGCCGCCGCCACCACCGCTTAAGAAAAATGTCGTGTCAACGATTAATTGTCTGCCCGCTTCTACCGCCCACAGCTGCGGTAGGGCGGCGCTCAATAAAAATATTTTGACTAAGCTAATTTAATCAATGTTTTAAATTCAAACCACTGGGAAAAGACTGCTTGCGTGATAAACGTTACATATAAATTATTATTAGGACGCTAGTCAGTAGCTTACCATCAATAAACAAAAAACAACTGAATACACAAACATCTTTTCTCTTAGATTTCCAAACCATAAAGAATATGTAGATTTTAGCAAGTTATATTTGCGCAAGCTTTGTGTAACAAAAGAAGTTAGGATCATTGGTCATCATCGTTCGAGTCCATTGCAGTTTTCAAAAAACGTGGGCGCCCTCCACGACCTTCTCGTTGTCGTAGATCTCCTTGGCGTAGCACAGGTTGGGGTAGTCGAAGGCGGCTCCGTAGCGGTTCTTGCATCCCGTGGTGGACTTCTCTCCGGGAGTGTACACGGGCTGGCCCACGATGTTGGAGGTGGCGAAGTTGCAGGTCAGCACGAAGTGGTTGTAGAAGTCGCGGGAGAAGCGCACGGCGGCACATCCCACGTGGGTGTTCTTCTCGGCCACGGAGATGGTGAACTTGGCCACGTCCTTGTTGGGCAGCTCCTCCGGGAAGCTGGCGAGGATCTCGGGGGAGGCGTTGGGGCGCTGGGCGAACCAGTTCTCGATCTGCTCCTTGATCAACTCGGCGTCGGTGTACTCCGTCTCTGCTCCACTGTAGCTGAAGATGGCGTTGTTCTGGCCTGCGTAGGCGAATCTCTCCGTGCTGCGGCACTTGTCTGGCAGGGATTCACAGGTCCGGACATTGAGCAGGGCCAGGTGGGCGAGCTCCTCGCACCAGGACATCTTGGCCATGCGAATCGCCTTGGGTAAACCCTCTATTTTGCCTCCAGCCACGTTGTTTCGCAGTTCGTTGAAGAGGGTCAGGATCAGTTTGTGATGGGGCTCGATCTTCACCTCCCGCACATCCTTGGGGCAGTTTTCGCTGAAGTTCTGGAAGGGAATATGTGAGTATCTAATAGAGTTGGGTTTCCATTGCTTACTCCTTTATTGTTGCAGGCTATGTGCTTATCCAGGCAAGTGGGCAGAGCACAGTAGTCCACGGCAATGGTGGCTCCGATAAGGAATGTTAGTACAATGATTGTCTTCATGGTGACTTCCAATGCTGGCTTCTCACTGAACTCCACTAGTTCAGGGGGCTCTTTATATAAGAAACCAGCCACACATATTCCTCGGATTTCAATTTTCACCTGCGAAATGGCAGCTGTTTTCGAAGGAATCTCTGGTTTCAGCTCAAAATTCCTGGTAATCATGCAAGTAACTTAACCAGGAGGTGCTCCTGTCCTCTATATAAGCCGGAAACAGAGCCAGTTGAATCAGTCGCAACTCAGAAGCAATCCTAGCCAGACAAGTGCTACAGCTACAGAGGAGCAGAGACGGAGTACACCGATGGCTCTCCTGAGATCCTTGCCAGCTTCCCGGAGTAGCTGCCTAACAAGGACGTGGCCAAGTTCACCATCTCCGTGGACGAGAAGAACACCCACGTGGGATTTGCCGCCGAGCGGGATGCAAGAACCGCTACGGATCCGCCTTCGACTATCCCAACCTGTGCAATGCCTAGGAGATATACGACTTTTACTTTTCTGAAATAATATATTTAAAATCTTAAAGTAACGGCTTTGAATTTCAATCAGCTGTTTTTCCAGCAAGTGGGCAGTCCCTTTTGGGGAAATTGGAGTACCCTATAATTGGGGTAAAAGGTATATATTTTCTTGTACATATTATCAGTCCATGTATAAATTAAGTTCAAAAGAAAACAAGAAATATTAGTCTATAAAAACCTCGTATATTGCATATGGAAGTCTGTAATTTTATGACACAAATGTTTAAATATAAATGGTTAACTTTATGGTGCTAAAAATCAAATACAGGGTATCCTTCCAACGGCTATCTCTCCCTCACAAGTCTCATTTGTTTTCCGTATAAGTTTTTTAGCCGGCTCGAGATGTTACGCGAAGCTTTAAGGATCGGCAGCCGGCGATGGTATAGCTACAAGTCAGTCCGTCGCCCGAATCTGGCTGCCACAGGTGCTGCCAAGGTGGAGCCGGCGAAGGAGCAACCGGGAGCATCCTCAACGGTGGAAAACGGAAATGGCAGCCTGGCCAAGCAGCTGCGGGCCAAGATTCTTGCCACCGGACCCATACCCGTGGCGGAATACATGCGCGAGGTGCTGACCAATCCGCAAGCTGGCTACTACATGAACCGGGATGTGTTCGGCCGGGAGGGTGACTTCATCACCTCACCGGAAATATCCCAGATCTTCGGAGAGGTAGGATATTCGCATTAGAAGTGATCCGGCTAAACCTTTCTCTCCCCGCAGCTCGTGGGGATCTGGCTGGTGAGCGAGTGGCGCAAGATGGGCAGTCCCTCGCCCTTCCAACTGGTGGAATTGGGACCTGGTCGCGGCACCCTGGCCAGGGATGTGCTGAAGGTGATCACAAAGTTCAAACAGGACGCCGAGTTCTCCATGCACATGGTGGAGGTTAGTCCATTTCTGAGCAAGGCGCAGGCACAGCGCTTCTGCTACACCCACAACATCCTGCCCGAGGACTCGCAACTGCCCCATTACCAAGTGGGAACCACGGCCACGGGGACAAAAGCCTTCTGGCACCGCCGACTGGAGGATGTGCCTCAGGGCTTCTCCCTGGTGCTGGCCCACGAGTTCTTCGACGCCCTGCCGGTGCACAAGTTGCAGCTGGTCGATGGCAAGTGGCAGGAGGTGCTCATCGATGTGGCTTCTGGTGGGGCCAAGGATGCAAAGCAGTCTGACTTCCGCTATGTCCTCTCACGCAGCCAAACGCCCGTTTCCAGTGTTTTCCGTCCCATGCCTGGCGAGACGCGATCCTGTCTGGAGTACTCCCTGGAGACGGAACGCCAGGTGGGACTCCTGGCCGAGCGCATTGAACGGGATGGCGGCATCGCCCTTATCATGGACTATGGACATTTTGGCGAGAAAACCGACACCTTCCGGGCCTTTAAGCAGCACCAGCTACACGATCCCCTGATCGAACCGGGAAGCGCCGATCTGACGGCCGATGTGGACTTCAAGCTGGTGAGGCATACCGCGGAGACGCGCGGAAATGTCCACTGCTGCGGACCCGTGGAGCAGGGCCTGTTCCTGCAGCGCATGCAGGGAGAGGCTCGTCTGGATCAACTGTTGGCTCACGCATTGCCTGAAAACCAGCAGGTCATCCGCTCTGGCTACGAGATGCTCACGGATCCCGCGCAAATGGGCAGTCGCTTTAAGTTCCTGGCCATGTTCCCCGGCGTGCTGGCTACCCACCTTCAAAAATATCCCGTCGTCGGATTCAGTTAGTGATTGCAGGTTAAAGATGTGTTTGTTAAGGACTTAAATATGTTGCACATGATTGTTAAACAAAATACGAATGTTATTTCTTCTGGAATGATGCATTGATCGCCTGCATCTCTGCGGCGGTGAACTGGAGCACCGCCGAGATGGCGTTTAGCATGTGACGCTTGCCATCCGCGTCCCGGGTAACAATGTAGCTGATGATCACGTTCTTCAGGTACTCCAGGTTGGCGCCCTCGCGCGTCTTGCAGCGTTCGAGTCTGGAATGGAAAAGGGAGCGCATTTAATACAAATCCTGGTTAGAGATTCTGAGAAGAACCTACCTGTCCACCTGCTCTTCGAGGCACTCAATCTTCTCGTGCATTTCCTGTTGCGATGTGACCTTATCCTGGATGGCCTTCCTCAGCGTGGACTCAGCGGCATACTTGGCCTTGCGGAGGTTGGTGATTTCGATGTCCTTACGAGCCAACTCATTGGCGTAGTGCAGCATGTGGCAGTTCTCGCCCAGCGACATTTTCTTGGAGCGCACCTTCAGCTTCCGTTCCCGCTGCTCGCCCTCCACCTCGACACTGTCGGCATCGGAGGAATAGTTGAAGGATTCGGCAGTGGCTTCCAGTGTGGGAGTGGCCAGTGTGCTGCCCACACCGCTGGCCGAGTGAAAGACCTCGAAGGAGGTCTGCAGCGTCTTGATCTCCTGCTCCTTCTCATCGAGAAGCTGCAGGGATCTCTGGCGCTGCTTCTGCAAAAGCTGCTCCAGTTCGTTGAGCTTGCAGCGCGTCTCGTTTTCCAGCTCCGCCTTGGCCTCCTGCCACTTGGTTCGCTCGTTCTTCAAGGCCAGGCGCAGCTTCTCGCCCTGCTGCTTCAGTTCGATCTCCGCCTCGTCGATGTTGCGATTGAGCACCTGCACCTTCTCCTGCAGCGTTTGGATGTGCGAGTGCTGCAGTTGGACCTTCTGTTCTAGCATTTGTCGTTGTTGTTTGGCTGCCTCAAGCATTTGCTGGACTCCCTGGAGCTGTTGCTCGCAATGGGCGTGACTTTCGGCACGCGTGGTTGTTTGGCCGCTTAGAGAAAGGATCTCGGCGAGATCCATGGGATTGGCAGATCGGGCATTGACACTGGTAAGCAGTTTCTTCAGACGCACCATCTCGTCCACCAGCGTGGCCACGTCCACTTCTTCGTTTAGAGCTTTTAAATTGGATGTGGGACGGACATGGGCCTGCTCCAAGTCCTGCAGCTGCTGTTTAAGGTCGTGGATGCTCTCCTGATCTTGCTGACGCAGGCGATCGTAGCTGCCCACTGTGGTGCTGAGCTCGGCCAGGCGCGCCTCCAAACTGGCCACGCGATCCTCATGCAACGCCGCCTGCCTGCGACTCTGATCCTCTGCCCGCAGCACACGTCTTTGCTCCTGGCGAATGGCCACTGCATGCTGATCCTTCAGCTGCTGCATTTCCAGGCGCACTTGCTGGAGCAAAGCAGCGCTATCCGCACTGGCCGCCGCCGCTGCAGACTGCTCTGCCTTGGTCTGGTATTGCTTCAGCTGTGAGCGGGCCTCCTTCAGCTGGGACTGCAGTTCGCGCAGTCGACTATTTTCCGCCTCGTTGCTGGCGAACTGGGTCTTGAAGTTGTTCAGCTGCATCTCGATGTTGTCCTTCAGATGGCGCTCGTCGGCATAGAGCTTCTGCAGCTCGCGAATCATGAGCATCTGGTTGTTGGTCTCCTTCTCGCGCTCCTGCCGCTCCACAATCCACTTGGCCTTGACCTCGTCCACGTCGCTTTTGGCCCGCGCCGCCTGCTCCTTGGCGCGCACGTGCAGCTCCTGGATGGTCTGCTCTTTCTGGGCGATTTGGCTGCGCAGTTGCTTCTTGTCCGCCTGGAAGGAGGCCTCCATGCGGGATTTCTCGGCCGAGAGAGTGGCCAGCGAGTTCATCAGGGTGATGATTTGGGTCTGCAGTTGACCCTCAACGGGAGGAGGCGCAGATGGACCCGAAGCTCCCTCCGCTGCTCCGTCTGCGGTGTCTGTGCTGGTGTTTTGGGACTCCACTTCCCTGGCCGGAGATCCGGGGTCACCCACCGCCGTGGCCTCGGCGTGCGCCGCCAGACTCGTTTCCAACGCCTCCTTCTCCTTCAGCAGTCCCTTGTAGGCAGTGACCACGTCTGCAAATTGTGTTAATCACCCGGAATGCACTGGGAAATTGCCAAGAGCTCACCTTTCAGTCGCTTCTCGTAGCGCCCCAGCTGCTCCTTCTGCGTGGAGACCAGCGCCTCCAGTTCCCTCTGCCGCTTCTCCATCTCGCTGCGAATGGGAATAAGTCGCTTAACTTTTAGTTGACTTGGCTTTCCAATTTATTTCTCTCCCGTGGCATTTTTGCTCTGCCAATGCAAATGCAATTAGCAATTTGTAGCAGCTGGCAGGCGGAGCTGCCAACTTGTCTGGTTTTCGGAGCTACTAAAAATGGTCCAGTGCTGTAAAACTATTTTATTTGAAATGTTCTCATCAGCTCTATAAATATTTATAACTGATAAACTATTATTATAAAGGTTTATTTAAATAAACAAATTTTAAAAAATATTTCATTTAAATAACATAAATGTAGTTACATAAATTCCCACTAAAAATTGATGTTAGAATCTTGAAAAATATTTATATATATTTATTTTTGACTGAATTCGGTTTTTTATTAATTTAAATGTTTTACAGATTCGATGTTATCATTGTATCTATAAATATAAATATTTGTCCAAATTTCGTATATATTTATTTATTTTACTCTAGTATGGGTCGTCTAAACGTCTTAATTTTTGATTTTCCTAGTTTTTTTAACTCAATACAACTTAGATTAAACTACTTTTTTTAATATAAGTTGTGCTTATCGTTAGCTAATTGTAAATAAATAATAAATGTAAAATAATCCTAAATAATAATAGCCTATTCGCCCTCCTCCTCCTTCATCATCTGCTCGATTAGCCGCTTCCGCTCCTCGGCCTGCCGCATCTTCCGCATGACTAGGTCCTCGTAGTCGGTGGCTGAGCTGGTGCTCCCTGTGGCGGGTGAGTGGGATGGCTTCTTTTCTTCCGCCGGCGGCGTTACCCATTCGAAGTGCAGTGGCTTGGCGGGATCGCCCTTTTCGTAGGCCAACACCATGTCGCAGGCTTCGCGGGTGGCCAGCTCCACCATGGCACGTCCGCGTCGCTTGCTGTTGACCACCAGGGCCACCACGTCGCCGTACTTCTTGAGGTACTTCAGCAGCTGCTCCTGCGTGTAATCCTGGCCCGGATCGGCCTTCCACTTCATCTTGATGCGATGCTGAGCCGAATCAAACTTGGCCGGCTGCTGCAGGAGTTTCTGTTTCTCGGCGTGATTGCGCCTAAATTGCTCCTGCATGGCCCGCTGCTCCTCCTCCAGCAGCCGGGATCCCTCCCGCCGCAGCCGCTCGATCTGCTCCTGCAGCAGCTCCTCATCGCTCTTGGCCACCGTGCTGTACGGCTGGGCCTTGGCCAACTTGTTTAGGGCCGCCCGTTCGCGCTCCTCCAGCTCCTGCTTGAGCTTCTGCCGCTTCCCGTCCAGCTGGCGACTCCTCAGCTCCGCCGCCTTCTTGGCCTTGAGCACTTTGTCGTAGGCCGCACGCGCCGATTCATCCGTGAGGATCTCCAGCGCCTTGGACAGCTCGTGGAAGCGCTCCACCGCCTTGGGATTATCCGGATTCTTGTCGGGATGGCAGTCGAGTGCCCTCTTGCGGTACGCCTTGCGTATCTCATTTTGATCGGCCTCCAGGGAAATGCCCAAAAGATCGTACAGATTGATGTCGCTGAACTTTTTGCTCGCCATTTCGATGTGCTAAAATATTTAAGTAATATTTACTAGGTTTACCACTGCAAGAAATCGCAAACAAAACATTTGTTTACCAAACGAAACTGAGTCAGCTGTTCGGAAATACCTGTTCTTTGTCTACGCCAACTTTAAATATATACGAATATTTTATTAAATATGTATTTTTAAAGATTTTATAGCCACAGATAATTGCACAACTGCAGCCTGCTTCCTTGAAAATGAAAATAACACAATTCCCAGCCAAAATTGTTTACTGGATCAGCTGATTTGTGCAGCGAGTTGGCAGCCCTGCCGCACAACGTGCGCAATTGTTTGGCGTGGAGTTGCCTTTGTAACCGCTCAAACCCTAAATATAATGGTTTCAAGCCCCTGAAGCACGAAGAGAGTACGTCATGAGCATCTATCACGACGAGGTGGAAATCGAGGACTTCGAGTACGACGAGGAGGAGGAGATGTACTACTATCCCTGCCCGTGCGGCGATCGATTTCAGATCTCCAAGGTAACGCGGCGTATACGCAACCCCTTCCTCAGACCCCTCAATAACTTGGTTATTTTCCGCCTCAGGAGGAGCTGATCGAGGGCGAGGAGGTGGCCACCTGTCCCAGCTGCTCGCTAGTCATCAAGGTCATTTACGATCCGGTAGGTGACTCATCCAGATTCCCCCGAAAACCCACTGAACGCAAGATACATTCCATATTTCAGGACATGTTCAAGGCCGAGGAAGATGAGGAATCCGCTCTGAACGAGAAACTCAGCGACTTGAAGCTGGAGAAGAACTAACGCAGGCAGCTTGGTGTAATTAAATAGTTTTTATTTATATACTTTTATATATATAGACTTCGTTTTAGTGTAAATAATACGTTGACTAGTAAAACAATGAATTCAAATTATGCAAGCTCGCGTAAACATTTCGATTTGTTATGGATTATTCGTTTTGGGTGAATTACAAATGATTTATACACGCATTGTACAATATCTATAACTAAAACAAGGGGTTATTAACACATACTGGGCACTTTGTGGTCTAAGTCTCACAAGCAGAGCGCATTATGATACCCAAACGCAAAGTGGCAATTTGGAAACACAAATCAAAGGAACTGTGGCGCACCAAGTGTGGAAATGTGAGTAGTACAGACAGAGGGAGAGAGAGAGTTACATACAGTGGAAAGCGGTTGGAAAAATATATATATCAATACATAACATACAGTTACCACTTTCTGCTTACGGCTTAGGAATTCGACTTAAACTTAGCGCGTAAATATTGTTACGGTTCGTCATGCAGCATCCAGTGGATGGATATTGGATTTACTCTGCTCCAGATTTCTGTTTAGAGAGCGTGCTCGTTCAGCAAGTGAGTGGGGGAGCACGAGGACGAGAGAGGTCCATGTCCCCCCAGTATATGCGCCTAAATGCCGTCTGCAATGCTTTTCGAGAGTGGGAGGGATCTACGGATTCTACTGTTCCAGCCAGGATCCAGTGACCGCATTGGGCGACTTAAGCTGCAAGGCAGAGAGCTTAATCATTGGATTACATGGCAATGCTGAGCCATACTCACCTTTATGTTGAACTGCTTCAGGGTGCTTTCCAGCGCCATGGCGTTGCCCGAGAAGTAAGCTGCGATGGCATTGTGCAGCAGAATCAGTTGTTTGTGCATCACTTTAATCTGCAGACGGATTACACACATATCATACGCACTTATCTCCTGTTATATTAAGGTTTTACTTACGCGATTCTCGTCGAGGAATTGCATTTTAATGGCCACGTCAGAGCGCAGCTTCTCGTATTGCTCCTTGTGCTGCGCGTAGCTGCGCTGAGTCTCCTCCAAGGCAGCAGCCGAGGGCGTCAGCTCCGGCTTGGTGTTCTCCAAGTCCATGCGATAGGCATCAAATTCGATTCTAAGGGGAAAACCAGATTTAAAATGAGTTTCATAAGAAATGACCTTGTTTTTATATTGTTTTTCGGTTTAGTTTGATAAGAGCGCCACAAAAAAGGGGAATTAATCATGTTTTCGTAGAGCTGGTTCAAATTTGTCAAGAAATGAAAACGAGATAAGCAAATTTGCATAAAAAGCAACGCTACATATCAGAAATACGTTGATATCATTATCTTTACAGCTCTAAGGGCCAACATGAATAGACGCAAAGGGGCAGGAATATTTCATCATGCCGAAAGAGCTCCATTACCTGGCTGTCTCGTAGTGTCGTATCGTCATCAGGGTGTCGTCGATCGTCTTGTTGCACAGCGTGTTTACCGACGAAATGAAGAAGTTGAGCGCGTTGAGCAGCAGCTCGCCGTTCTTGGTGAGGTTGCGTTGCGTCTCCGAGTTGCAGGTGAACTCCTTCTGCAGCTCCGGGTTCTTCTGGGCCAGATCGGCGAAGGAGTCGGCCAGCGCGTGCTGGGTGACGATCACATGCTGAAAGTGCGAGCTGAATGCCCGCGTCAGCCTTAGGATGGACAGATACTTGCGCTGCGTTTCGCGCAGCTGCTCGATTTGGGCCTCCAGTTCCGAGTCCACGGTGCGCTGCGACTTTCCCAACTTCTCCAGCATAATCTGCCGCGTGCACTTGTACGTGGATATGCTCCAGTTCTTGAGGCTGTCGATCTTGGAGGCGCTAGTGCGTATGAGGCTGCCGCTCCCGCTGTCCGTGGGGCTAAGGGTGCCGTTGCCCGAGGGTGGACTACTGGGCGACATGGGTGTGGTGGGTGCTGCATGGTTATAACAATTTGGTTTGATGAGTCAGGCGGCAGGTGGGCCAAAAGTGATGCGATAACGACTCACCTGAATGGTTGCGCAGTGGCAGACTGTTGGGGGCGCCAAAGGGACCGCCCGCGGCTCCATGGCCTCCTCCTCCGGCTATGCTGTGGCTGCTGGCGCTGCCTAGGACCAGGCTGCCGCCCTCGGTGCCCGTGTGTACCGCGCCGCAGCTGTCGTTCAGCGAGGGCGCGTCCTTCAGCATCTCGTGAATGCTGCGCTCGCGATCCGCCATGGAGATTGCTTTCTTTCAGCCCCCGAAAACCCTCTAATTGCCTGCGGAAAATGACTTTTCCTGTCTGTGGGGGTGTGTGCCGTGTGTGTGTGTGTGCGGGCTGGGTAAACGGCGTAGGAGGCGCTCCTACTGCGATTTCCACGCCGGAATCAATATCGCGCTCTGTGCGAGGCGAGACTTTAGCACCCTTCGCCTAAACTATCAGCAGTCTTGCAATTTTCAAAGATCCGGATAAAGTTCATCAAACTTTTTTAGCTGAAAAAGTGTGACCGCGTAATCATGGATCAATAATGCCGTCCGGCTCTGTGAAATATACCTATTGTA